>NC_089249.1:137914922-138583958 GCF_963930625.1 Muntiacus reevesi | reverse complement strand
GTCATAGTCTACACTTCTAAGGTAATCTCAACCAAATCCTGGTTTTTAATATTGTCTGTAACCCACATTAATATCTTCAACCCAGTTTGCTCCTTAAGGTTCCAAATTTGTATATCCAAGAGTCTTCTCAACTCTCTCTCTAGATAAGCATCTCAAGCTTGCATTTCTAAAACAAAATTCTGGAAAATCCTGTTCTAGTACTAGTGCTCGCCTTCTTGAGAAGTGGTACTAAATTCATCCAGATGCCCTAGCCAAGCATCTAGATGTTGTTGTTAATGCCTCTTTCTTCAGGCCCAATATTTCATCAATCAGTGAGTCTTCACTGATTCTATCTTATGATGTTACCTGCAGTGTGACTGCTTATTACCATCTCTGCCTCTACCAATCTAGGCAAAGCCGACATTATCACCAGCACGGACTTCTGAAATACCCTTCTAACTGGGCTCTCTGCTCCCTTTCTTTCCCCTATTTATTCTGTTCTCCACTGAACTAACAGCCAAGATAGTCGTTTTAAATGTAAAACCACTCATGGGATTCCTTTCTCATTCTATTTAAAACTCACAGTCTCTTTCAGAACCTATGACGTCTACTTCTTCCTTTCCAGGTTTACTTCTACCTTAAGGTATTGGCACTTACTAGTCCTGTCTGGAATATTCTTTTACCACATTTTCCCATGATTCACTACCTGAATTCCTTCTGATTTTACTCAGTTATCCTCCTCCACAACTCCATGTTCCTTAACTCACTTTATTTTTCCTTAATCACATACTTGTCAATATATAATATATTTGCTTAATTCATTATCACCCTTATATTTCTCAGTAGAACATCAGTCCAGGCGTTGTATTATTTCAAGAGGTCCAACAAGTATTTGCTGAATAAGAATGAGACTCGAATATAAACCCCTTGATTAGAGATTGAGTACTTTTTTCCCTAACCCTAAAGAAAAGTGATCATCTTTGCATTTTTTGATATCTCCAGAATATTCTGAGGAAACATTTTGAGAACCTTGACTTCAGATTCTTCTAGATAAATGAGGACTCGTTGTATTAGTGCAATGATGTAATTGCACTTTGGGTTGGTGTGGTGCAGGCTTGTGATAGGAACGTCGGTAGCATTCCATTGGCTGAGTCACCTCACACTAATGCTCCACTGTGTATGTCTTTGCATAATGCCAAAAGTGGCAGGAAAAAAAGCACCCTAAAAAGTAAGAATTCTTAGATTTAAAATTTTGATACTAAGTACAGTGTATTATTTCCATGTTACAGATGTAAACCCTTCTCTAAGTTACAGAGAAGTTAAGTTGTTTGTTACCTGTTAATTGGAAAAATGTGATTTGAATTTAGATCTGTGGGTATCTGACTACTGCCCCCTCCTCTGTTGTCCACCACATCGCATTGCCCCAGCTTTCTACTCCTCTAAAGGAGCTAGCACTGAGCCAATACTTTAACACTGGCACAGTCTGCTTAGGGATTTGTTATTGCTGTTATTCTTTTGCTTTTTGATGGAGACAAATATCGAGTATAGTTATAGAGAAAAATTTCTAGCTATCCAAGTGGCCCTACACAAACCTCTACTTCAGTTTCTTTATTTGCAAAATGACCAAGTTGGATTCGGTGACCTCTGAGATAATTTTCTTCTCATGGAAAATTTTCTAAAGATCTTAGTGCCTCTGAAGATCTAATTATACTGACTGTGCCTCTGAGATTTATTTAAATATGAAAACAAAGAACCATCAAGTGGAGGTTCTCCATTAGCCTTCATGATCAGAAGCCAAGTTGGCTTCCAGCCCTCCAGCAATAACTCCAGAATGGTGCTGTCAGAACATCAATATGTTATTATTTCCAGATCAGAGTCCTATCCTAAAGTACACGTGTGCACTGTCAGGAAGGAATTTAAAAATATCCAGGTACGTCGGATCTTTTGAAAGATGAAAGACCCAGTTCTTTTCTTTTCTTGAAAATTATACTACATACTCCCAAATCATAAAAACACATTATTTTGGAATGGTTTCTATGAGTACCTTTCTTGGCATTCAAATTGGGTGCTTGACAACCCCCACAGAACATCTGGAGCTCTCTAGATGACCACAGTGAGAGGTGAAATCAGTGTGGTGAAGCTCATTTCAGTACAGACATGCACAAACAGGCACAGGTGTGCAAACTTGAGCAGAAACACACACACACATGCACACAGAGTGGCCTTTGTTTTCTTTGGAATCGGTTCTTAGACTGGGAAATTGTCTCCTGTGGACGCCTTTGATATCAGCCGAGTCTAAAGTATTGGGATCATCTTACTCTGAGTGTATTTGTAGTTTAACACTCTATTCTTTGAATAAGAAAATCAGTTAATGTTTTTAGAATCTTTTTGCTAAAGAGATTTGCTACAGAAACTCAAATTATTTTTCAATTCATATTTATATAGTCTTTTATTATTTACCAAGGCTTTGCATTGCAAACTAAGTTATCTACCAAACCTGCGAAGGTGGTGGTACTATTATTTATGTGCTGGCTTAGTCACTCAATTGTGTCCAACTCTTTGCAATCCCATGAACTATAGAGTGCGAGGCTCCTCTGTCCATGAGGATTCTCCTGGCAAGAATACTGGAGTGAGTTGCCATGCCCTCCTCCAGGGGATCTTCCCAACCCAGGGATGAACCCAGGTGTCCCACATTGCAGGTTTCTTTACCATCTGAGCCATCAGGGAAGCCCCACTATTAATGGTGAAGACTCTGATGGTATCCATGACTAATCCTGGGACATATAACTAATAAGTGGTGGAGCTTCTGATAGCACAGAGCAAGAGCTTTAAAGCCAAGTATATCCAGGCTGGACTCCTAAGTTCTCACAGTGGTTATATGACCTCCAGTAGGTAACTTCATCTCTTGCATCTTTGATTCCATTATCTTAAAAATGGAGTTAATGATATCAAAATTACATAAGCTTCTTTGGAGAATTAAATAAGAAACCATATAAAGCCCTTAGCACTCATCACTGCCAATGTGGGTACTTATCAATGCCAAGTAGGTATTCATCATATGACTCTAGTTTTAATCCAAGAGCTCTTACTGCTGAGAAAAACAGTGCTCTAGTCAGAGTTGGAATCATGGGGGCCTTTGTAATCTCCACACTTTTATTGCATTGAATGGTCAGGGCTGAGGTGCTTTGAGGCTCTAAGGATTTTCCACAGCCTCAGTTTACACTTAATTGAAAACTAATGCACAGGACAAGCTGTGCTGTCACAAAGTTCTTTAGCGGTAAGGTTCATGGACTTATCTACTTTACATTCTCTCATTCTGGTGACACTTTAACGTCACACACATGTAGAACCTAACCATCTGTGCTCCTAGGCAAGGGTAAGCAACTGTTCCATAGTCTGTTGATGCTCCCATCAGAGCAGGTACATTTTGTTAGAACATAAGTCGGACCTCAGACAAACCAACTAGTTTCCCTCCGTTCTGTAACTATAGATCTCAGCTTGCTGCCCAATCTATCCTGGTTTCTGGTCACAGTGCATGGATGATGTGGTGCTGGACCCAAGGTAAACTGAGAAAAGACTCAGGTTTACTAGCAATTAGGATAATGGATAGATGAATTACCTATTGTGTTCCTGTTTGTGAGACACAGAAGACCCAGTTCAACATGACTTGAAGTCAGTTAGCCATACTGTAGTTATGGGTAATTTATTGAACTTCTCATGGTTTCAGTTTTCAATATTTTAAATGGAGGTAATAATATGGAGATGTTATATGGATTAAATGACAATAAGTTCAAAGTGCTTACTTAACCCAATGTTTGTCATACAGTAAATAGTCAGTGAATATGAACCATATTTATTGCCATTGATTTTCTTGTTGAGGCTCAGAAGCAAAACACAACTTCCCATATTTATAATCACCATGAAAATTTTTTCAAGCAGTTTATTTATAAACTTTCTCAAGAACTATAATTTCTTACTAGAAGAGCACAACTTTTAAGTAAAATAAAAATTGTGCTCAAATTTCTTTACTGCTTCCTACTAACTAAAGGATTGAGCAACTTAATTCTCCATGAGATTAATCTGCATAATGGAATTAACAATACCTTCCTCAAATGGTATTGTGAGTGGTAGATAAGATTGCTTGGGTGGCAATACCTAGCATATGCCTGATACACTGATGTTTGTTGAGACTGGATCTGGATCTCAGTTTCCTTATCTATAAAATGAAAATTAGATATTTACCCCCAGAAGACTGTAATGAGGATTAAATGCAACAAAATATGTGAAAGCACTTTGTAAAAACTCCAAAGTACAATGAAAAGGTATTATTTCATCAGTATTGTTAATCTCATTACTATCATTTAAAATACTACTACTACTATTACTAATATAAAAATAATAGTAAATAATGATAAGTAATAATAATTATTATTTATTACTACTGTTAATCATTATTATTATTTTTACAATTTCTAGGTCAACTAGTATAGAGTCTTTTTTTCATATCAAATAAATGCTACCCATGTAAAGAGATGGCTTGAAAATAATTTTTCAAATTCTTTAGCCCATAAGATTTTGTTCAGAGCCACATTTATTGAAAGATATTTGAACCAATAAAATCACATTTCAGTATGTAAAATTTTTTGTGAGTGAAATGCATTTTTTGGGTTTCCCTGGTGGCTCAGACGATGAAGCATCTGCCTGCAATGTGGGAGAACTGGGTTCAATCCCTGGGTTGGGAAGATCCTCTGGAGAAGGAAATGGCAATTCATTCCAGTACTCTTGCCTGGAAAATTCCATGGATGGAAGAGCCTGGTAGGCTACAGTCCTTGGGATCGCAAAGATCATGGACACGGCTCAGTCGGACACGACTGAGCAGCTTCACTCTTTTTGAAACGATTTTTTAATGTCATTGAAAAAACTAGTGAGGTTTAAAATTAGTGAAATAAAACTAGTGTGCCCTATTTAAGTACTTAAAACTGCCTAGCTGCCTTTCACACTTCAGATTTTCAGTGCCAGTCTGGGAAGATCTGTACCAGGCACTGGTGCATGACTTATTACTGAATGAAAAACAGCCTGCCCGGCAAAGTTGTTTGGTGTCTTTCATGCTATGAGCTGCTGATGGATGGCCTATGTGTCTCAATGCTATCAGTTAACATTTTTTTCCCCTGTAGCTTTTCCTCCTTGTGAGCCTTAAGCACAAATTTTAAGATGTGTTGGTCTGTAAGTATGCAAGTCTCTGCCATTATTTTTCCTCCATTTATTTCCTGATGTAGCCCAGCCCCCTCAGCTGGAAACTGGGGTACACTCTATCACTAAGACATGCTTTAGTAGAAATCCAAAAGAAAGCCACTTTGCAGGCATAATCCTAGAGTAATGCATTTTGTATGTGCATTCTTTTTTTCCCATTGTGAGGAATTTCTACTACAAGTAGTTCAGCTTTTATGAAAAGATGAACAATCTCTGTAATAGGTAGCAGAGCTTCCTACACATGAAATAGAGAGTCAGAGGATTTAGGTTTGGACTCTGGGATGTTCTAGCAGAATGACAATGAGCTTAGTTTCTTTAACTTGCTTGTGAATTCTTGTGTTGCCACTCTCATTAATTATGCCCTTGGGCTTCACTGAGATCATGAACTTTTGTGCTTCCCGGGACATCATTAAGAAGAGGAAAGACAATTATTAGAATGAGAGAAAACATTTGCAAATTATATATCAGATAAGGAATTTATTTGCAGAATATATGAAGAATTCTCACACACTAGCAAAGTAATGCTCAAAATTCTCCAAGCCAGACTTCAACAGTATGTGAACTGTGAAATTTCAGATGTTCAAGCTGGATTTAGAAAACACAGAGGAATCAGAGATCAAATTGCCAACATCTCCTAGATCATCGAAAAAGCAAGAAAGTTCCAGGAAAAACATTTACTTTTGCTTTATTGATTATGCCAAAGCCTTTGACTGTGTGGATCACACAAACTGTGGAAAATTCTTCAAGAGATGGGAATACCAGACCACCTGATCTCTCTCCTGAGAAATGTGTATGTAGGTCAAGAAGCAACAGTTAAAACTGGACATGGAACAATGACTGGTTCCAAATAGGAAAAGGAGTACGTCAAGGCTGTATATTGTCACCCTGCTTATTTAACTTATATGCAGAGTACATCATGAGAAACGCTGGACTGGATCAAGCACAAGCTGGAATCAAGATTGCCAGGAGAAATATCAGTAACCTCAGATATGCAGATGACACCACCTTTATGGCAAAAAATGAAGAACTAAAGAGCCTCTTGATGAAAGTGAAAGAGGAGAGTGAAAAAGTTGGTTTAAAGCTCAACATTCAGAAAACTAAGATCGTGGCATCTAGTCCCATCACTTCATGGCAAATAGACCTGGAAACAATGGAAACAGTGACAGACTTTTTGGGGGCTCCAAAATCACTGCAGATAGCAACTGAAATTAAAAGACGCTTGCTCCTTGGAAGAAAAGCTATGACAAACCTATACAGCATATTAAAAAGCAAAGACATTACTTTACCAACAAAGCTCCATCTAGTCAAGGCTATGGTTTTTCCAGTAGTCATATATGGATGTGAGAGTTGGACAGTAAAGAAACCTGAACGCTGAAGAACTGATGCTTTTGAACTGTGTTAGAGAAGACTCTTGTGAGTCCCTTGGACAGCAAGGAGATCCAACCCATCAATCGTAAAGGAAATCATTCCTGAATATTCATTGGAAGGACTCATGCTGAAGCTAAAACTGAAACTCCAATACTTTGGCCACCTGATGTGAAGAAATGACTCATTGGAAAATACCCTGACACTGGGAAAGATTGAAGGTGGGAGAAGAAGGGGATGACAGAGGATAAGATGGTTGGATGGCATCACCGATGTGATGGACATGAGTTTGAGTAGGCTCTGGGAGTTGGTGATGGACAGGGAGCCCTGGCGTGCTGCAGTCCATGAGGTCATAAAGAGTCGGACG
Source organism: Muntiacus reevesi (assembly GCF_963930625.1). Classification (NCBI taxonomy): domain Eukaryota; kingdom Metazoa; phylum Chordata; class Mammalia; order Artiodactyla; family Cervidae; genus Muntiacus; species Muntiacus reevesi. Next base: position 138,576,997 of record NC_089249.1, on the reverse strand, counting down.
TGACTGAGCGACTGAACAACAATAAAAACAACTTAAAATAAATAAATAAATAAAATAAAATAAATAAAACAATAAAAACAACTTAAAACAACAATAAAAAGTCAAATAATCCAACTTGAAAACAGGCAAAGTATTTGAATAGACATTTTTCTAAGAAAATGCACAAATGGCCAAAAACCACATGAAAATATGCTGATCATTATTTATTAGAAAAAGGCAATCAAAACCACAGTGAGATACCTGTTCACACCCACTAAAATGGCAATAAAAAAGATAAACAATAACAAATGTTGCAGAGGATGTAGAGAAATTAGACTCCTCAGACATTATTTTTTTAATTTTTATTGAAATATAGTTGTTTTACAATGCTGTGTTTGTTCCAGGTGTATAGCAAAGTGATGCAGTTATACATACACAGATATATATCTATATTTATATCCTTTTTTAGATACTTTTCCATTATACACTAATACAAGATATTGAATACAGCTGTCTGTGCTGTAAGTAGGTCCTTGTTGGTTGTCTACTCCACATATAATAGTGTATATAATCCCAGACTCTTCATTTATTCTTCCTGTAAGTTTGTTTTTTGATTCTATTTCTGTTTTGTAAATAAGTTCAACTCCACATTAAGTGCACATCATATATTTGCTGTTCTCTGTCTGACTTAAACTGCAATAATTTTGACTATTTCTAAGTCCATCCATTTTGCTACAAATGGCATTATTTCATCCCCTTATGGCTGAATAATATTCCACTGCATATATGTACCATACCTTCTTTATCCATCCCTCTATTGATGGACTTTTAGGTTGCTTCCTTGTCTTGGCTATTGAAAAAAGTGCTGCTATGAACATTGGGGTGCATATAGTTTTTCAAAGTATAGTTTTCTTCACATATATGCTCAGAAGTGGGATCTCTGGATCATACAATAGCTCTAGTTTTAGTTTTTAAGGAATTTTCATACTATTCTGCCTAATTGCTGCACCAATTTACATTCCCACCAACAATATAGGTGGGGAAGCTTCAGACATTCCTGATGACACTGAAAAATGGTACAGCCATTTTGGAAATGATTTGAATATTCCTCAAAATGTAAAGCATAGAGTTATGATATGACTCAGCAATTTCACTCTTAGATATATCCAGAAAAAAATGCAAGCATACTTTTGCCCAAAAACTTTTATGTGAGTGTTCATAGGAGCATTATTGATACAAAATAGCCAAAAAGTGGAAACAACAGAAATGGCAATCAACATATTTTCATTTCTGTGATATATGCATAAATGGAATATTTTTAGCAAAAAAGAGGAACAAAGTACTGATACATGCACAGCATGAAATGAACCTTAAAAACTTTATGGTAGAAGTGAAAAGTTACATATTATATGATTACAGTTACATGAAATTTTTAGAATAGGCAAATCCACAGACACAGAAGGCTGGTTAGTGATTGCCAAGGGCTAGGGAGAGAGGTAAGTGAAGATGAGGTTTCTTTTCAGTATGATGAAAATGTTCTAAAATTGGGTAATGGTGATGGTGGCACAACAGTGAATAAATTAAAAGATTTTGAATTGGACACTTGATAAAGTTGAATTTTATGGCATGTGAATTATATCTCAATAAAGCTATTATTTAAAAAAATAAGGAATGTAAGTTTTTGGTAATCCTATGGAATTGAAACAGAATATAAGGTACCTTTCTTTTCTGTTTCTAAAAGTAAGAGCATAGTCTCTTGTGGTAGCTGTGGTGGTGAATTAGGCATATATCTTTCAAATTCCCCTTATCAAGTTTTACTAGATCAGTTCAGTTCAGTCACTCAGTCATGTCTGCCTCTTTGTGACCCCTTGGACTGCAGCACACCAGGTCTCTCTGTCCATCACCAACTCCAGGAGCTTGCTCAAACTCATATCCATCAAGTCGGTGATGCCATCCAACCATCTCATCCTTTGTCGTCCCCTTCTCCTCCTGCCTTCAATCTTTCCCAGCATCAGGGTCTTTTCCAATGAGTCAGTTCTTCACATCAGGTGGCCAAAGTACTGGAGTTTCAGCTTCAGCATGAGTCCTTCCAATGAATATTTAGGACTGATTTCCTTTAGGATTGACTGGTTGGATCTCCTTGCTGTCCAAGGGACTCAAGGAGTCTTCTCCAACACCACAGTTCAAAAGCACCAATTCTTCAGTGCTCAGCTTTCTATACTGTCCAACTCTCACATCCATAGATGACTACTGGAAAAACCATAGCTTTGAATAGACAGGTCTTTGTCGGCAAAGTAATGTCTCTGCTTTTTAATATGCTGTCTAGGTTTGTCATAGCTTTTCTTCCAAGGAGCAAGCATCTTTTAATTTCATGGCTGCAGTAACCATCTGCAGTGAAGCCCAAGATAATAGTCTCTCACTGTTTCCGTGGTTTCCCCATCTATTTGCCATGAAATGATGGGACTGGCTGCCATGATCTTAGTTTTTTGAATGTTGTGTTTTAAGCCAGCTCTTTCACTCTCCTCTTTCATTATCATCAGGAAGCTCTTTATTTCCTCTTTGCTTTCTGTCATAAGGATAGTGTCATCTGCATTTCTGAGGTTATTGATATTTCTCCCTGCATTCTTGATTCCAGCTTGAGCTTCATCCAGTCTAGCCTTTGATAATTTTATATTTCCTTCATAATCTAAAAACAATCCTTTTTAGCATTTTCAAAAGCCATCATGCTGTCTGATTGTTGAATGAACTACATTCCTCCATGCTACTCTCTTCTGTTTAGTCCTTCTCAACAGTTATATTCCTCTGTAAACCACAAGAGAAAATAAAGGCTTTTCCTATAGGAGATCTACCGGAGCATTCATCCTGACCCAACATATATTTTCATAAAAGTTTGTTTAATTATGAACTGGGCCAGCTACCTTCTTTGTTGTTAGCTATAAGCTTGTGAATTAGCACTTGTTTTTTATTCATTTATTAATGAATTCATTTTTCAACAAACATTAATTGAGCACCTGCTTTGTGCTAGGTAATAAAGTAGGTGCTGGCCGTGAACCATCAGGAATCTTGTTTCTCTTGGAGTCACACTGTAGTGGGAGGATACAGAGGATACAAACATTAAACAATTAGGTATGTGAGAAGCTGATAAATGCTGTGCACAAAAACAACAGCGCAAGGTAGAGAGAGTGCCAGGACTCGGGTGGTCAGGGTAGGTCTCGGTCACAAGGCCAAGAGAATACCCACTGAAAACTTCTTGATACAGAGGCTTACCTGACAAGTTTTAGGAACAGCAAAGGGCCAGCACAAGTTCAGAGTGAGGAAGAGAGTGCCTAGTGAGCAGTTGGATTAGGAAGACCATGGGAATTGTATCTAAGCCCTTGTACACCATTGGAAGGGCTTTGATTCCCAACTGGAATAAAGGGGAACCAACTGGAAGGTGCTGGGCTGATGAATAATGTGACCTGAGTTAGGTTTTCAAAGAATTAACCTGACTACTGTTTTTACAATAGACCGTAGTGGGGCCAGGACACAAGAGGAAGTCTAGTGAGAAAACTGCTTTTCATGTTAAGCTTTGATCACCTGTGCATATATTTATATATGCTTATATATGTATATTTATACCTTACATATAAAAATTTATGCCTGTAGCTTCCTTGCATAAAATGAATTCTGTCTTAAGGTCAGCTTCTCTGAGACATAGTGAGTCTTGGGTAGTTGAAATGTGAAGGCAAATCTGAAGTAATGAAACCAAATAGCCCTTTAGAAGCACAGATTTAGTTAAAATACAGGATTATTAAAGGATGTTAAATAAAACTAAGTCTTATAATAAGAGACAAAGGGGAAGCCATGAAGACACGTCTCATCTCCTCATCTGATTGCAAACCAGTGTTTGTCAGTATGAGCCTTAGCCATGATCACATTCCTCTTGGAGATCCAGAATGCTGAGATCCTTGTCTTTTCTGCTGAATGTCTTTGGGGTATAATTTGTCACTCTGGGAGGTGCCTTTAGTTCTTCAGTGTCTGAGGATTTTTGAACCTGTTACTGCTGTGCAGTGTTAATAATGATCCCAGTGGCAGTTAAAGTCTATTATATCTGCTTAAAGGCCAGTCTTCCTGGGCCAGAGGTGGAAGTTTAAATAGCCACCAGTGTGCTTAGAGCCGTCAGGGATGTTGATCCCAAACCTGGGCAAAATAGAATTTGTATTCCAGTCACACTGTTATTTCTTTGTGTAACATAGACATTTTCTTTGCTCTGTAATCTCCTGTGATGAAAAGGACTTATAATCTCTCCGGGGTTTTCGCCTTTGTTGTGGTTTAACATGTGTCATTCAGGAAATCTGACCCTGTGTGTTAGGTGTTCTTTCATCGTGCTCCGAATGGGCTGAACAACGCAGAACGAGTCAGACAGGAGGTTTGATAGCTCCAAACGCAATGCAAAAGGTAGGAGAGAGACTTGTATTTGATTAATCTGATCACTACCTCAGTTAAAAGAAAACCCGAAAACATGCTGACACATCACCAAGCATGGAGGAGAAAATGCAAAATGAGAGAGAAAACAGAGGATACTGTTTAAAGGGAGATTTTTCAGCAATCTTAGCAACTCAGATGCTTTCCTTTTCTGAGGTAAATTGGAAGAAATGCTCCACGCACCACCATGGGAAGCTATCATTCAGATGTGACTGCAGATTGATTTTCTCATTTGATGTCTAAAGGAAACTACTGATGATGTTCCAGTTGAATGCTTACATGTTGATTGCTAAGTCATTTGTATTCATATCGAAAATGATATCTACTCTGCACTGGGAAGTGGCATGCCATCGGAAAGAAAATTAAAAGGACAAAGAGCTAAGCAATAGCTATGTGGCAGCAAGAACACAGGGAGATTAATGAAAATGAACTAAGTTCCTGAGTGCTGGGATCCTGAGAGAACCCCAGCCCTTCAGGATGTTGCATGTTGGAGATTTACCTCCTCCCCGGAGACATTCATGGATATGGTAGGTGTTGGTAATGTTGTGAGCAACAAACTTTATCTGACAGTTTAGAAATGGAGCTGGGACATGGTTTCATATTTAAAATCACTGAATAGTAAGAAATCAAATATAAGCCAAAAGACTAAGGAAAATGCTATGCTTTGTAAAATCATGTGATTTTTTTTTTTAGAAAAAATAATCTGAGTACCTTCATATATTAAAAGTTCTCTACATTATCTTCTTTTATTTTTATTTTTTTAGGCTATAGGAGTAGATAGTGAATTGAGTGAAATTTTTCTGTGAGAATAAATTATCTGTTTTCCCAGGCCATGGTAAATTTTGTGAATGATATCCTTTAGAGAATCATTTTTCTCTACTTGAAGTTGAAAGTAGACTTTCTAAAAAGCTTTCCTTTATTAGACTTTTACAAAAAGAAATATAAGAAAATGAACAGGTACTAGAAATTGTAAAGGTTTTTTAACCATTCTCAAATATATATACTTTTATGTGACTAAAGAATAGTCACAAGATTTTTTAAAATCTTGTTGTTTAGAGCTATGGGAAGAGGTAAACTACTTTGCATTATTTATGTATTTCATTGTCTATGAACTGTGTCTTCATTTTGAGAATTAAGACAGTAAGAAACATGGAATTCTGGGTACGTGGGAATCAATGTGTATCACAGACTAGAACCAAACAGTGCTTTATGTGATTTTTACACTGATTTTCCTTGATGTCATCTCACAGCCCCATATCAACATATACATAAAAATAGAGAAATATGAGCATGCATTTTAAACATAGTCATTGCTTATTTGGGGATTTTATCTTCCAGCTCTCTGAATGCCAGGCTCTCCAGAAGACAGGAATTAGAGCTGGCATAATTTTTTGCCCAGTGCCTAGCATAGGCTCCAGGCAGTTCATTCAACAAATACATTTGATAAGTAAATCAGAGAAGAAAAATACTTTCAACTCTGAGCATAATTAGTTCTCATAAATCAGACCACAACTTCCCTGATCATATTTTTATCCTATGGTCATTTGAAAATTAAGGGGTCATAAAAGGAAAAGGAACTTAAGAGTTTTTAATCTTCCCATCAAAATGGAATGCAAAAGAGGTTTGGGTCAAAAAAGAACCTCTTTTACTATTTTAATATAACTTCAGTTGAAGGCAGTCATGAACTCTATGGGTATAACTTTAGTGGTCTGTAAAGAAATTTAAATGAGGTACTTTCTCAAAACTGGAAAATACTTGGTTAGACAGTTAAACAGGCTTCTTAATGCTTTCGGAGCTGTGATATACAATTAATGTCATTGTGAATTTCTAAAAGAGAATCTATTTGTAAAGGGAAAAAGTATTTTAAACTTATCTAACCACAAAACCTCTTTGGGGAGTGGTATGTGTTAGTCGGTCAGTCGTGCCTGACTCTGCGACCCCATGGACTGTAGTCTGCGAGGCTTTCCTCTCCATGGGATTTCCCAGGCGAGAATACTGGAGTGGATGGCCCGGAGTGGAGCAAGCTATTAATATCTTAGTAGATCTCTGGGAAACAGTTTGCATGATGTGATATTGTTTCAATGAAATAAACACTGCCTAGAGAACCCATCAGTGTGGGTGAAAAATCTGAGCTTCATTGTTTACCAACTTTATGAGCTTGGGGCCTGTCTGAGCACTAATTTTCTTGTTTATAAATTAAGTTACAGTGCTTCCTTTGAAATGTTGTGACAGTTAAGTGGTGTGATGTAAATCACATAACACCTTTACTGGCACATATCTAGTACTCAATAAATGCTAAGTTACATTATGAATAATATATGAAGAATATTATCAGTATTATGTGTCTGATTGCGGTATTTAAATGAGATGAAAAGTACTTAGCGCAGGACCTGCACTAAATAATTAGTTCAACAAACATAGGCCTTTTATCTCTTTATCTCATCACCTTATGTATTTATAAATTGGTGGTGTTTTGTTAAAAATCCAGTGGATTCCTTTTAGTTATGATATGCTCTTCAAATTAACTTTTAAAAAATTCCACTTAAGTATTGATAGGGTTGATTCATTCATCTTTCCAGCATACATTTACTGAGCACTTACTATGCACCTAAGTACTGTACTAGGCTTCTGGGATCTAAAGTTGTGTGACCATCAGATAGAGAAAACCCTCAAAAAAAATCACTGTTTATAAATAAATATGTTAAAACAATAGTGTATGCTATAGCCTGCTTTGGCTTCACCTCGATCAGAAGGAGGCATGAAGAAGGTGACTCATAACTGGAATTCTGATGGCTAAGTAGGCCATAACTAGACAGAGTCAGAAGAAAGACCTTCTAGGCACAACACAGCTGAGCATGATTCATTTGGGGCAAAGCTGTTGTTGTTCCAAATCATAAGGGGAGTGGTTGCCTGAGACAATGTAGAAAAGACAGATAGGAGTAGATAAGCGTTCATGATGACTTCAGCTTTATCCTGAAAGCTGTGAGGGACCATTAAGGGGCTTAAAGTAGGGAAGAACATAGGTCAGTGTGCGGGGCCAGTCTGGAGGCAGAGACTGATTCGAGTATTTTCTCTGAAAGCAAAGAGCACTTCTATAGAAGTAGAATCGTACTCGATTTTGTAGGAAAGAATTCAGTCAAGTGCTGCTAAACACACAAAACTCTATTTGTGTTTATAATAATCTTTGAGATGACCCAATGACCCAGTCAATTTGCAATGATAAAAATGGAACTCACAATTAAACTGTTCAATTGTACCTTGTAAAATGTTTCCAAGTTCAACACTAAAGGCTTGGAAAGTTGCATTGAGTACTGTTATAGGCCCTCTACCTGGTAAGATTTATCTCTTTTTATCAATTCCTTAAGAGTTAAGTGTAAAGTTATTTTTCTAGTTGAGCTTATTTGACTTACATAATTTTTTAGTTATTTTACTGACATATTTTTTTGCCCTATTGAGCTATAGTTAATGGTGAATTCAATGAGAAAATAAAATTGAGCTCTACATTTTCAATTACATTTTCAATGTTTAATTATATGTACACATCACTTAAATGCACTAGAGGAACTAAACTTAAAGGAACCCTAGGGGAAAACCTTTAGATATAAGAAAATTATTTTTATAGTAAAATTACTGTCTAATTTATTTGTTTTATGTACACATATTTGTACTAGATGCTTCCTTAAAACGGGGCACATATAATTAATATATTTAGTAGGTGGGATTATGGGCTTAACTTTAACCTGTGTTGGCTTCCAAAGCAATCATATTAGAAGCTAAGTTACAGATTTGTAAATGTTTCCAGAAATAAGTATTTGTTTCTTCTTTGAAACAATAGAAAATCTATAGAGCTTGACAGAGTGTATTTGTCACTGCTAAACACCAGACAGAAACTAATGTTTAAGAACTGATTTTTGACAGTCATTAGGCTACAATTCTGTGTGCAATTATGTTGTGAAAGATACTCTTTTTTTTTTTTTTTTTTTTTTTTTAAAGCTCAGAGAAAGCTCTTTGTTTTAATTACCCAAAAGAAAAAAGTGTGCCGAAGACTGGGTCCCTGTGATGAAGTTATAACAAAAGTCAGTAAAATTTGAATTCAAATTCACAAAAATTCAAATACATTATGTTTTACTAGTAGTCACTGATAGGTACAGAGAACAAAGAAACTCATTTCAATCAACATAGTTTATTTAGCTGGAATATAAACACCCACGCCTTCTAAAAGTATATATTCATGATTTTTTTTTTTGAGTTGTAGACATTATACTACTCTTGAGACTTTCACCATAGCAGTAGCAGTATGAGTGAATTTTGATAAGGAAAACTGTATATAATGTTTGAAGAATTACCTTACTTCTTCCTCCCTATGCTATTTAAAGGAACCACATACAGCATGCTCAGGCAAAAACACACATTTCTAAGTAAGACTAATCTATTGATCATCACATATTTGCTGTGCTCAACATGAAGCTAAGTGGTGGGGCTATGCAAGAAAAGTGTGAATGCATTTGCCTTAGATTTGGGGTAGAGAAATTTTTTTCCATGAAATCATGTCCTTGAAAAGTCAGTAGAGAAAAGTTCAAGAAGGAATGCCTTCTTATTTAGTATCAACAGCTATGTAGTACTTTGTATTATACACTGGTTAAAGGCAGATGGTTCAGTTATCAGTTTAGTAGAAGATCTAATATTACCCTGACAGTTGATTGCAGAAATGGATGTTAGCCTGCTCCTAAACGTTCTTCTATATCAGAAATGCAACTTCCTCTTTGATTGCATGATTGAATAAATGAACGCAAGGTTCTCTGAAGTGAAGGTAGACTGAAGAAAAGTCTAAGACTGGAGACCACTGACAAAGAAGCAGTCTGCTAATCTGATAGATAATGTCTTGAGAGGGTCCACTCTGCAAAACCACAGATCTGATACTGCAGTGGGGCATGGCTTATGAGGACTTCCCGCTCTTAGACTACCCCCTGCCTTAAATTGCAAGTCCCCAAAGGAATCTCTGTCCACTGTGCCAGTCACAGTAACTTAGTCAGAGGACTGACTTCCTTCTCAGAGTAACACAGTAATTTAATTTTCTTGTGATAATTAGAAGCTTGAAGAAAATAAACATCCTAACTAAACTCAACATCCAAATGATTATAGCACAGATAAAAATTTCAAAGATAATCAAGCTACAAAATTAGTATTTCTATCCAGGCTATTTGTATCACCTAATTAAAAGTTTGCTTTTGAATTGCCATGCCTGCCAAATTGGCTATTAGTTAAACAATGCCATTATATTTCACATAAAATAGTTTTATTTCAAGCATAGTCTTTCTTAAGTTTATGTGCAAACTTTGGAGCAGATTGTGTGCAAGGAAGCATCCAGTCATAGCTAACCTCGAAACTAATCTTTCTCCTCATTACAGAATAAAACTGCATCCTGTCTTTAACTGTATATTCATTGAAGGTGTAACTTGATTATGCTCTGTCCTGGGTGGCCTGGTGATTCAATACTTACTAAGAATTTGTCTTTGCTAGTTCCTGACTTGGAGGAATTTGTCTTCCACTGAGACAGACATGTGTCTTCAATTAGAAGACAATCATAAATACCATAAAAGAGCTACAATGAAGCTCCATGTGGCCTTAGGAGAGCTAGCACAGTTTTCATAGAGAAGGTGACTGACCTTGGTCTGTTAGGATGACAAGAAGGCATTCCGGATACAGAGAAAAGCAAATCCAAAGGCATGAAGATAGATATGGGCATGACTGGCCCAGGGAAAGATAAAGTCTACACTATGGCTTATGTGTATTATTATATTTTTTCTCCATTTCTCCCACATCACCCACACCTCATGGGGGGACAGTGTGAACTTCATAAAGGCAGGGAATTTTGTGTTTGGTTAATGAATATATCCTACATGTGCAGAACAGTGTCTGAAGTGAAGTCGTTCAGTTGTGTCTGACTCTTTGCTACCCCGTGGTGTGTAGCCCACCAGGCTCCTCTGTTCATGGGATTTTCCAGGCAAGAATACTGGAGTGGGTTGCCATTTCTGTCTCCAGGGTCTCTTCCCAACCCAGGGATTGAACCCAGGTCTCCCGCATTGCAGGCAGATGCTTTAACCTCTGAGCCACCAAGTGTCTCAGTTCAGTTCAGTTCAGTTCAGTTGCTCAGTCGTGTCTGACTCTTTGTGACCCCATGAATCACAGCACGCCAGGCCTCCCTGTCCATCACCAACTCCCGGAGTTTACTCAAACTCATGCCTATCAAGTCGGTGATGCCATCCAGCCATCTCATCCTCTGTCATCCCCTTCTCCTCCTGCCCCCAATCCCTCCCAGCATCAGGGTCTTTTCCAATGAGTCAACTCTTTGCATGAGGTGGCCAAAGTACCAAGTGTCTAGGACAGAGTAAATGGTTGATAAATGCTTAAACGTTAAAGACTGCATGAATGTGTGTTTGTGTGTGTGTGTGTGTGTGTGTGTGTGTGTGAGTTGTAATTGTGTGACTTGGGACTTAGGCATCTCCATGATTTCAAGTGACTTTGAAGAAACCAGCTTTGGTCTTTGATCTTCTTACCCCCTGGTGAATGCTTGACCTCAAGGAGGATTTTATTTTGAAACTAAAATTCACTCTGTAACCTTTATTCTTATAGCAACAGAGTTTTAAAGCCCTGAAAGAGCTTTTTTGTCATTGAGAAGTATCAAAAGCTTCAGACAGGAATAAGTCAAGTTTAGGCTTGTGTCTATAGCATGTTGAAGCCAGATAATAAATATTCAGGCTCTGTGACATTTTAGGAAACCTTGTTCAAAAATACTTAGTGTAGGCCTATGGTGTTGATTTCTAAGTAAGCAAGAGGAATGCCCTGTGGCCTTTCTTAATGGTGGGGTATGCTGATGGCTCAGTAAGCAAAGCTTTGAAAGAGTTGTCACAAGTTTCAGTAGGCATTCTTGCTGTGAAAAATCCAAAATATTTAGTCATATAGTTAAAAATAACTTTCTATGCTACAAAGAACCAGTCTTGAAATTACAATTTAGACTTTAAAACACTATAAAGTCTCCTCACAATGCCTACAATTATTTTTTAAGACAGTAAAAGAAAAAGATGATCTATGCATCTCTTATTCTCTTATTTGTTATTCATTATAGTGACATATTCTGAAATTACCATGTAACATTTTCCCTGTCCTCCCCAAAAAACTTGAAATAAAATACTATAGTATATCACTTAGAAATATTAAATATTTGTGTGCTCAGTTGTTTTGTTGTGTCCACCTCTTTGCAACCCCATGAACTATAGCCCACCTGGCTCCTCTGTCCATGAAATTTTCCATGCAAAAATACTGGAGTGAGATGCCATTTCCTTCTCTAGGGGTTAAATATTTACTCTATGCCAGTTTAGGATACTTTATACATAGTTATTCATTCTTCATATTAAACCATGAGATAAGCTGTCATCCCTTCTTACAGATTAAATGCTGAGACTTCTGTGTGTGTGCCTAGTCACTCAGTTGTGTCCAGCTCTTTGTGACCCCATGGACTATAGCCCACCAGGCCCCTTTGTTCATGGGATTCTCCAAGTAGGAATTCTGGAGTGGGTAGCCATTTCCTTCTCCAAAGGATCTTCCCAACCCGGGGATGAACCAGTTCTTCTGCTTTGCCGGCAGATTCTTTACCATCTGAGCCATCAGGGAAGCTCCCTGAGGCTTGGATAGTATTAATTTGCCCATTTACACAGAACATCTTGTAAGCAGAATTTGAATACAAATTCTAGTCTGTATAACTTTAAAATTCTTACTCTTTATATCACATATTAAAGACAATTTATATAAGTATTGATTTCTTGATGGCTAATGGAAGTGCTTTTAATTTAATTTATAAATTTATAAATATTTGCACTTTATTTAATGAATATATTTAAATTCTTTTGTGGCTTTTATTAACAGAAAAACAGTATCTGTTTCCCTATTTACTTAACATATTTGGTACTTTTGACTGAAAATATTTTAATTGCTTACAAGAGCAACAGTCCACAAATTTTTATGGTACTCATACTGTGGACAAGAAGGTGCTATATAGGCATACTGTGTGCTGAAACTGATGTAAATAAAGGAAAGATCCCTCCAAGACCTTATATTTGTTTGGAGGATGAAGCATATATGCTCAATAACCTAGTTTCTGCCTATCAATAACCTGTCAGAAAAAATCCAGTTTCATTTTTTACTACTTTGATGAATTCAAAGTCAGTGATTCATTAGTGTTTGCCAACCTTACCAGGGAAACTCACCCTGTGTGTTTTTTTAAATATCAAAATAGCATCAAATGGTGAATTGGTCAATGCCAGACTATTTAGGTATCTGCTCTGCCTACTTATTTTTTTCTTTTTTATCTGCACTTTGTATTAGTGAGACAAAGACAGTGAGACTGGACTTTGTATTAGAACGCAGAATACAGTGGCGGCTAGGAACTGCACACTGAGACCAGTTGCGTGGAGATGACCTAGTAGTATGGCGTGAGAGTGAGATCTCGCCAGTGACAAAAAGGGCCATCCCTCATGGTCACACACCAAAATGTGGTAGAAGGAAAGAAGCATACCATAGCAGATGCTCAATAAAAATAAACGAATCTGTTTGTTCACCACTAAATTTGCAATGTCTAGGATGACACGGTTGCCAATCAATATTTGCTGAATGAATGAGTAAATGATCAAGGATGCTCAGATCATTTGGATACCAGTAGTTGTCAGTGAATGATTAATTAACTTCCTTCATAGACTGTTGTGGGCTTTGATCTCTGGCATCACTGCAATTTCTGGATTGAAATGGTAAGCTATACTATTCTTTAGAAGGACTGGGGACACTCAGAATGTGTGGATTTTGAATCTGAATCTGATTCTAGAACTTCTAGTATCCCTTCTCATGGCTGCAGAATCCAGTACCTGTTTCCTCAATCAAAACATCTGGGGGAAAGAAATTGGACCTAATTGCCCAAGAGTCTCCCTAAAGATCCATCTTTGTTATACAGGAAGAATTCTAAAATCTCTTCTTGTTAAAGACAGTCAACTGAAATGATAGATACTAATGTTTATTGATTCATTCAGAATTAAAAAAAAAAACAAAACAGCATGCCATTCTGTGCCTCGCTAGGAGATATACAGAAGTAAACAATAGGTAGTCATTACTCTTCAGGACTTATACTTGGTTAGGGAATAAGAAGACATGTGAGCAAATGCATGTCTTGCAATCTGGTTAAGTGTCTGTCATAATAAAAATGTGAAATAATAGGCATTAGATGGTAAAGGGCAGCAAATATGGAAATATGAAATAGCACAGATAGTTGTGAGAACTGAATGACACAAGTAAGAGTTAAAATTCCCATCAAGAGGATAAAGCTAGAAAATTAGTCAAGCTGCATAGCATATAGGATCTTCTGTGACTTGCACAATTTTTTTCCGTAAAAGCTTGGAGAAGTCATGGAAGTTTTTAAGCAGAGAGTGGTATGGCTAGATTGTTTTTTGAAACAGTGATTCCCAACCCTTTTGGCATCTGGGACCTGTTTTGTGGAAGACAGTGTTTCCATGGGCCGAGAGGAAGGGGTGGCTTTCAGATGATTCAAGTGCATTACATTTGTTGTGCACTTTCTTTCTTTATTATTACATCAGCTCCACCTCAGATCATCGGGTATTAGATGCTAGAGGTTGGACCCCTGCTTTAAGGTCTTGTAAGTAAGGCTCAAAGCAAGGGAACTGGTTAGGAGTCTATGTGGTAATCCAGGCAAGAGATGATTATTACGTAACGTAGGTCCTCTGTGGCCAGATAAAGAGAAAACCAATTCAAGAAAGGTAAAAGAGGTAGACTCCTCCAGGCTGGGAGACCACTTGGGCTGGTACTTGCTTGTCCATGACCTTGGCAAGGTTCGGCGACCTCTTGCTGATTAGGTCTGATTTCCCCCAGCTGTGAAAGAGCCCCACTCTGCTTTTATTGGTAATGGTAGAGATGATTAGATGGGAAGGTAAGAATGATTCTCAAGTTGCCAGCTTGGTTTACCCCAGAGCATTTTGTGTTATTTTCTGCGCGTGTGTGTGTGTGTTTTGGTTGCCTAGCATAGTACTTGGCACTGAAGCACAATAATACACATTTTAAAGAAACATCTAAAAATAATATCTATCACATTTAGAATTCTTACAAGATGTTTATTCATGTGTCATTTCATGTCATTATCATTTCTCAGATTGAGTCATTCAAGAACATGTATCTAGATGGAGCTGGGATATAAACCCACATCCACCAGGCCTTGGTGCCCATGTTATTACCATTATGCTGACTGAAAAGAATGGATACAGAGATGATGAATCTCATGGTGGGAGAAAATTTAGGGCTGGATCAGTTAGGAAGCTCAACCTTGTAAATAGTATACAAGATATTTGGTAGCTTTAGCTATTATTTATTGTCGGTTTCACAGCTAAATGAAGGAAAGGGGGTGGAAAAAAGAAATTTATTGTTGAAATTTAAATAATAAAGAACACTTTTGGTACATTATACTTGGGTAAATGTGACTAATTGCCAAGGCATTTGTTATTCTAGCTAACCTAAACTCTTAGTGCTGGGCTAAACACACTTTCTCTTTTATAGTCCTTATGAAATAGTCAGTATCCTGCATCATGGCCTTTCCTAGTTTTGGAATCTGTTATTAGGTTAGAGAAATATACATCATATAAAATATTACCTGGGGTGATGCTTCCCAGATAATGGCAGTTGCTGAAGAATATTGTTTGTATTTCTTGGTTTGGGCCATTTTGACTTTCTAGACTAAATGGCTGTGAATCTCATTCAGTTTGAGCACATCACCATAAGACTGACTTTGGTATTTTCTCCCTGACTTTTACCCCTAGTTTTCACTCTCATCCACTTTGCACTTATTTTTATCACCAGTATTGTGTTTGCCAACAAACTTTCCAGAAATCGAGGAGAAGCAGGTCAGCAGTCAGTTTTGTTTTCTTCCTTCTGGGGAGAGTGTTCTATGCCTAGCTCTTCTAGTAACTCTGAAAACAAAAATCTGTTCTAAGGGTGTATATTGGTTAGATTTGCTAAGATTAGTCTTGGGTGTTGTTAGTAGTTTAAAGTTTTCTTCTTTAAAAAGAGAGAACGAGAGACAGAAAGATAGAGAGAATGAAAACCTTTACTTTAAAACTATGTAATTAGATTAAGTGCTGTATTTTTTTCAGATTTCAATATGCTATTTTATATTCAGGCAAGGAAGACTATTCCTAAGAAGACACTCTTAAAAGTCTGTAAATAATATGTTGTGCTTAACAAACACAAGAGCAGTGGGCTTTGTTTTCTTCTTTTTGGTTTTATTTTGAATGTTTTTGAAAGAAATGTGAATTCACAGGATGCTGGTTTCCTTTCTGTGGGTGGTTCCCTTGGTTTTGTTGTTGTTGTTTTCTAAATAATAGTAAAACTTTGCTATAGATAAATAAATAGATACACCTATGTTTTCTCCTGAATGTCTGGACATTTCTTAGAAACTGGCTAAAGTTTATCATTCAGCTTTTGTTAGTACTCTCAAAAGAGTCCATAATTTGTTTTGAATTTTTATACAAAAAATATATAGAGAATGATCTTTAATAAGCTGATAATTGAACCATTAAAGGAAAGAACTCCCATATTTAAATTAAATATTTTAGTAAGCATTCTCTTGTTTAATTTAGTTTTAATTGCATTATTAATTGTCATGAACAAGATTTTCCTAGGAAAAAAAGCTGAGCAGCTCATCTAATTGCAGCTTTTACTGCTTTGAATGATAAAGTGTCTTTGATTTGGTGCTGAGCCAAGAGGGCTTGGTTGATAATATCTGTCTCAGATGTCACCCTGGGAGAAAAGAATAAAACCTCAGTAGACTTGGTGCATTGCAGCTGTCTCCGCTGCTCCAATTTCTCTGCCCCATTGACGTCATTGCGAGGTTTCAAACTAGTCCATGGTGTCTAGTATACCTGCAGAAAAATGAAATGAAGGAACAGAAAAACACTGATTCAGAACCCAGCCCTCACTCCAAAGACATAGCTGTTGTATTTTCTCAGATGATGGGAAGACTTTTTTCTCCTTCCTTGCATTAAAAAAAAAAAAAAAATTCTTAAAATGTCATCAGCTATCCAGAAATGTGGGAAAGCCTCAGATAAGGAATGTGAGTTGGATAAGCCCTTCTAAAATCAGATTATGTCTCAATGTCCAGGGTTTTGTCCATTTGTCCAGGGTTCTCAGATATCATAACCTGCATCCAGTTTGTCTCTACCATCAGGGATATCTAAAGCAGAAAGTGACCTGGGAAACGGCTTTTTCTGGAGGCAGGGCTGATCTAACTGCCCAGCCGAGTTCCAGCTCCCTGTCCTCTGGTCTCTCTTTATACATAGTCTTTTGTGTTGAGTTCTAAATGAGGGGTGACCAAAGATCATGATATGAGCACAGAGCACAGCTACTGTATTTTCTAAGGAAAATGACAGACTCTCATTGTTATATCTTTTTAAATGAATATAGCAAAGAGAAAATATACAAGAGGAAGTAAAAGACAAAAAATAACCCTTTAGCAATTTTAAAGCTGGTTTGTCAGCTTAAAACATTAAATACATGATAACTCTAAGCCTCAAAATAATTTATTATAGGGAATCTTTTCTACAGCTGTAACATAGCAACTTAGAGACTGGCTGAGCATTAATGTTAAAAATATGTGTCCAGATGCTGGTTTGTTTCTTTTGTTGGCCAATTGGTTGCTGGCAGAAGGCGAATGCCCTCCATTTCCCTTCTTAGGCACACCTGTCCTCCTTCTCCACTAGGAATGGCAAAGCAGGACTCAGAAGTACCAGGAAGTTTCCATTTCTTATTGAGCCAACAAGCTGCATGACATGCACTTGGAAAAACAACTGAATCTCTATATAACATTTGAAGTTTACAAAACAGTTCTTCCATTTTTCATTTTAAGTCTGACAACCCTGTGAGGTTAATAATATTCAATTCAGTTCAGTCACTCAGTCGTGTCTGACTCTTTGTGACCCCATGGACTGCAGCACACCAGGCTTCCCTGTCCATCACCAACTTTCGGAGTTTAGGCAAACTCATGTACATTGAATCAGTGATGCCATCCAACCATCACATCCTCTGTCATCCCATTCTTGTCCTGCCTTCGATCTTTCCCAGCATCAGGATCTTTTCAATGAGTCAGCTCCTAATATCAGGTGGCCAAAGAATTGGAGTTTCAGCTTCAACATCAGTCCTTCCAATGAATATTTAGGACTGATTTCCTTTAGGATGGACTGGTTGGATCTTTTTGCTGTCCAAGGGACCCTCAAGAGTCTTCTCCAACACCACAGTTCAAAAGCATCAATTAATTCTTCGGTGCTCAGCTTTCTTTATAGTCCAACTCTCATATCCATACATGACTATTGGAAAAACCATAGCCTTGACTAGACAGACTTTTCTTGGCAAAGTAACGTCTCTGTTTTTTAATATGCTGTCTAGGTTGGTCACAACTTTTCTTCCAAGGATCAAGCATCTTTTAATTTCATGGCTGTAGTCACCATCTGCAGTGATTTTGGAGCCCCAAAATTAAAGTCTGTCACTTTTTCCATTGTTTCCCCATCTATTTGCCATGAAGTGATGGGACCGGATGCCATGATCTTTGTTTTCTGAATGTTAAGCTTTAAGCCAACTTTTTCACTATCCTCTTTCACTTTCATCAAGAGGCTCTTTAGTTCTTCTTCACTTTCTGCCATAAGGGTGGTGTCATCTTCCTATCTGAGGTTATTGATATTTCTCCTGGCAATCTTGATTCCAGCTGGTGCTTCCTCCAGCCCAGCATTTCTCATGATGTACTCTGCATATAAGTTAAGTAAGCACAGTGACAATATATAGCCTTGACGTACTCCTTTCCCTATTTGAAACCAGTCTGTTGTTCCATGTCCAGTTCTAACTATTGCTTCCTGACCTGCATACAGATTTCTCAGGAGGCAGGTCAGGTGGTCTGGTGTTCTCATCTCTTTCCAAATTTTCCACAGTTTATTGTGATCCACACAGTCAAAGGCTTTGGCATAGTCAATAAAGCAGGAATAGATGTTTTCTCTGGAACTCTCTTGCTTTTTTGGTGATCCAGCAGATGTTGGCAATTTGATCTCTGGTTCCTCTGCCTTTTCTAAATCCAGCTTAATAATAATATAGTTGGCATCATTTTATAGATGAGGAGACAGCTTCAACCAGGTTAAAAGGAAAAACAAAAGAATCTTGTCTGAGGTACTCATCTTGTAAAAGGCTAGGCTGAGATTGAAATCACAATTTTTGAAATTCTGCCTTCATCCTCTGCTTTCCTTGTCATATGTGCAATGATGTAGCAGCTTTTGATCCTATGGTGTCACTTTTGAAATCACTTCAACTTGGCAGGTATATATTGACCATCTAGGGCTTCCCAGGTGGCACTAGTGGTAAAGAACCTGCCTGCCAATGTAGGATCCTTACGAGACATGGGTTTGGTTCCTGGGTCGGGCAGATTCCAGGAGGAGAACACTGCAACCCCCTCCAGTTTTCTTGCTTGGAGAATCCCATGACCAGAAGAGTCTGGCAGGCTACGGTCAATGGGTTGCAAAGAGCTGAAAATCATTTAAGTGACTTAGCATGAATGCTTTGACAATTTACCTTTTGTTTAAGGTAAAAGTTATGTAAGACATAGTTGTTGGCTTTAGGGAACTTAGAATATTGAGTATAAGACAGGGATCCAAATATTACTAGGCAAAATAAGATAGCTGTTTAAGACAAAGTGATGTTATCTGATCAGTGTATCTGGAATGAAGTAGCCTTTCACATAAATACCAAAAAACATGATATTTCCATAGATAAAGTTGGTGGGTGTGGCCATGTGCCCCAAGGGACCTGCATGAACAGAGTCAAATAGTCAAGATGGTCTGAGGATTGACAGGAATGATACAAAGGGTCTTATTTTGCAACTGAAGGCTGGGATCTCATCAAAGTTCAGTTGGAGTCATTAGTGATATACTTTAAATACCAGGGTGAGGAGTTTGTAATAATGAGACACTTGAATGCTTGCTGGACTGGATGAAGCACAAGCTGGAATCAAGATTGCTGTGAGAAATATCAATAACCTCAGATATGAAGATGACACCATCCTTATGGCAGAAAGTGAAGAAGAACTAAAGAGCCTCTTGATGAAAGTGAAAGAGGATAGTGAAAAAGTTGGCTTAAAACAACATTCAGATACAAAGATCATGGCATCCAGTCCCATCACTTCATGACAAATAGATAGGGAAACAATGGAAACAGTGACAGACTTTAATTCTTTGGGCTCCAAAATCACTGCAGATAGTGACTGCAGCCATGAAATTAAAAGACGCTTGCTTGCTCCTTGGAAGAAAAGTTATGACCAACCTAGACAGTTTATTAAAAAGCAGAGACATTACTTTGCTGACAAAGGTCTGTCTAGTCAAAGCTATGGTTTTTCCAGTAGTCATGTATGGATGTGAGAGTTGAACTATAAAGAAAGCTGAGTGCCAAAGAATTGATGCTTGTGAACTATGGTGATGAAGAAGATTCTTGAGAGTCCCTTGGACAGCAAGGAGATCCAACCAGTCCATCCTAAAGGAAATCAGTCCTAAATATTCATTGGAAGGGCTGATGTTGAAGCTGAAACTCCAATACTTTGGCCACCTGATGTGAAGAGCTGACTCATTTGAAAAGACCCTGATGCTGGGAAAGACTAAACGCAGGAGGAAAAGGGGTCGACAGAGGATGAGATGGTTGGATGACATCACCGACTCAATGGACATAAGTTTGAGTAAACTCTAGAAGTTGGTCTTGGACAGGGAGGCCTGGTGTGCTGCAGTCCATGGGGTCGCAAAGAGTCAGACACGACTGAACGACTGAACTGATACTGATACTGATACCTGAATGATCTAGTGGTTTTCCCCACTTTCTTCAGTTTAAGTCTGAATTTGGTAATAAGGAGTTCATGATCTGAGCCACAGTCCACTCCCAGTTTTGTTCTGCTGACTGTGGAGCTTCTCCATCTTTGGCTGCAAAGAATATGATCAATCTGATTTTGGTGTTGGCAATGTGGTGATGTCCATGTGGTGATGTCCATGTGTAGAATCATCTCTTGTGTTGTTGGGAGAGGGTGTTTACTCTGACCAGGGCGTTCTCTTGGCAAAACTCTATTAGCTTTGCCCTGCTTCATTTCGTACTCCAAGGCCAAATTTGCCTGTTACTCCAGGTGTTTCTTGACTTCCTACTTTTGCATTCTAGTCCCCTATAATGAAAAGGACATCTTTTTTGGGTGTTAGTTCTAAAGGTCTTGTAGTTCTTCATAGAACCATTCAACTTCAGCTTCTTCAGCACTACTGGTCAGGATTACTGGACTTGGATTACCGTGATATTGAATGGTTTGCCTTGTTAATGAACAGAAATCATTCTGTCGTTTTTGAGATTGCATCCAAGTACTGTATTTCGGACTCTTGTTTTCTATGAAAGCTACTCCATTTCTTCTCAGAATCAAGTACTACATAAATATTTTCAATATTATCAAGTTGTGAATTAGATTTTTTAGTGTATTTTTATTCTGATAAAGGGTTTCCCTGGTGGCTCAATGGTAAAGAATCCATCTGTTAATGCAGGAAACATAGGAGATGAGGGTTCGATTCCTATGTCAGGAAGATCCTGTGGAGGAGAAAATGGCAACCCGCTCCCGTATTCTGAATTGGAAAATGCTATGGACAGAGGAGCCTGGTGGGCTACAGTCCATAGGGTTGCAAAGAGTCTGGCATGACTTAGCCACTGACTATGCACATACACATCTTCTTTGAGGTTATTTAGATGAGTGATAGAGCACAGGTGATTTGCCTACATATCTAAAAGTCTCAGAACTTATTTATACTGCTGATCTGTGGATTATATTAATATTACAAGTAAGATGCTTTTACCATGTGTACTTAAAAATTAGCAGACATTAAGACTCTTACCTCGCATCCAAGCAAATGTGAACCATATAATTAGGTTATTATCTGTTCAATAGAAACCCTGAGGATTTTGATAATGACCAACTTTAATGTCTGCCTTTTGTCAAATGGGAATCCAGATGGAAACCGAAGTGAGGAATTGAGAACATTACCTGGATAATTATCTTTGAGGAACTGTGTTAGTAAAAGTAAGAGGACAATAAAATGGCCTTCTTATGTTGATAATTACCCCCAACAAATAACAGATTTACTGAAAAAGTTTTACCCAGCAAGTAGTTACTGATGTGCCAGGCGTAGTGCCTGGAATAATTGTCTCTCTCTCAACAGACTCTTATATTTTATAATCCTTTCTGTCCAACTGAATTAAGATGAAACAAATAAGAGACAAATTTGATCAGTGACTTCTTTTTGCCTATATAATTTTAGTTAAAAAAAGCTATTTAGAGATCATGAACCTCTATTGTCTTGTTGCTTAAAATTTAGACTCAAGTGATACAATGGAATTTTCTGACAAGCCTTTCCAAATTCCTCCCACCGCTCTTCCCGATTCTCCCCCATCCTCTCAACCTGTACTGTCCTTTCTGCTCTCTCTGCCATGTCACATTGTATTTATCTATTTGTTTGTTTTAACTCTAGACCGTGAAACGCTGGCGGAGCACATAGCTGTTTCCTTCATTCTTATATCCATGGCAGTTAGTAGAGCCTCTGACATAGGTTAGCTCCACGGGAAATGCAGAAATTGTCAGTTAAACTGGACTTTTGACCCTGAAGACATGGATTTCATGGCTTTAGGGGAGGGGAGAGGAGGTTTTCCTAAAAGAGAGCTCTTTTAGATCTGTTATGCCTAATGGAAAGCCTGTGTCTCTCATCACCTCTCAGGGTAACTTTCTGAGGGTTGAAGTGTATGGGAATAATAATAGTAACAACAGCAATAACAATAGCACCTGTAGTTTACTGAGCTCTTAGTGTTTGCAAGGCCTGTAGTAAGCATTTAACACATGATAATAATATCTTGGTCAACCTAGGTATATCTTCATTTTACAGAAGGGGAAGCAAACAGGTTAAACTGCTTGTGCAAGGCCACAGAAACATTAGCTGTTGGAAAAGTTAAGATTAACCTGTTTTTCTGCCTCTAAAGCCTACTCTTAAAGGGGGAAATTGGCTAGTGAGCATCAATCAAATCCATTAAAGAACATATGGATTTGATATGGATTTTATAGAATATGGTAATTACATATGAATGGAATGACTTACATATATGTCAGTGCAAGAAGATACATGATTTTTAAAAATTTATTTATATTGGAATACAGTTGATTATGTTGTATTAGTTTCAGGTATATAGCAAAGCGATTCAATTATACATATACATGTATATATTCTTTTTCAAATTCTTTCCCACTTAGGTTATTACAGAACATTGAGCAGAGTTCCCTTTACTGTACAGTAGATCCTTGTAGGCTATCTATTTTAAATATAGTATGTGTACATGTTAATCTCAAACTCCCAATCTGTCGCCCCACAAAGAGAAAAGTCAGATGTTTCCACAACAAAGGAATTTCAAGTTGTCTTGTCTTTTAGCATTTGGATATATTTGGAAACATGATTGTTTTTAAACTCTCCTTTGGTTCTTTCAAGATGAAAAATATGCTTTTAAAAACAAACACTTATAGGGAGTCAAAAGACTTGAATTCTGATCTCAGCTTTGTATTCTGCTAACCTGTGTGATCCTGCACTAATGACTTAAAGAGTCTGATCCTGTTTCTTTGCTGTTGAGTAAATGAACTGGGTGGAGTAATACCTTGGATTCATCATATCCCATACCTTCCTCTGCTATGCTTGGTTTGCTTCTGAGCAACCTCTGAAACTCAATATCAACTTAATTTGCTGAGAAAAAACTTGTGGGGATATTTGTAAGGAGGATTTTATTACTCAGAGCTTTATAATGACAATCTCCACTGGGGTTCTCCATGGCTTGGGGTAGAAATGAAATAATGAGTATGACAACATTTTATTAAATATTAGCACTTTCCTACATTAGGCATTTTAACCCTCATAAAAAATGGTCAAAACAATTTTAAATTTTTTCTAGCTGACACTTGAAGGAAAACCATAAATTGTGATTACTGTTTATATGGAACTATTAGCAAAATGAAAGGGAGACGTTAGGTACTGTAACTTTAGCATCAAATGGTCTTTTGCCTCAAAAAGATGCTTTCAGAGGCTGAAATCATCTTAGTGATAAAGTTATTATGCTGAAAAGAACTTTGAGGAGCCATCTATCTGGTTCACCTTTCTGCCTGGGGCCATGTCACATTTGAGCTATAAAAAGAGATTAGAAATCATTTTTGTTTTTAAGAGAGATTCCATAACTTCCCCTGGTATCCTCCTCCAGTAACTGACAATCTCACATGTCAGCAAATCATTTTTTAGAAGTAACCTAAATCTCTAGGGCTTCAGTTTGAATTCATTTTCTTCCATTCTTAGAGGTAAAACACAGCTGGTGTAATAACTCCTCATGTACGTGAAGATTGTTATCAAGATGTTATTCTGCTCTCATCTGAAAGCCAAATTCCTTCAACCTTTTTTCATAAGTTCTTTTGCCTAACCCTTAATCACCTTCCTTTTGCACATGTAAGCTCTCCCCAAGTCTTCATCTTCTTAGTTGTGAGTCCCAGGGTAAGGGTAATATATAACTGCATATTTAGCATTTATACCTTGGGAATTGCTTAGCTGAAAGTCATACATGAACTTGATAATTTGGATTTTGTTTCTAGTTACGCTAACATATACTGAAAACTTTTCCTTTTAACATTTGAAAGGCAAAGCATTGTATGAAAGGCAACAGAAATTACAAGGGTGCACATTGCCTTAAAAATCTCAGATTTACAAAACCATAAACTAAAAACTAGTAAGTTAAGAGAGACTGTTTTTAAAAAAAATTTTGGTCATTTCCCCCACATCTGTATTCCCAAGCTAAACAGAAGTTTGATGTAGTATGAGAAGAATAAACTGTGGTATCAACTTCAGTCTCAGCCCTGGATGTAACTAGATTCAATGGGCAAGTATATTCTAACTTACAATAAGATTTACTTACCTAGTATGTTACATATGATGATAATAATAAAAGTAGTGAATTCGTTGAAGGCTCGGACTGTTTCTTATTTTTTTTCTGTGTCTCTCAGGCCTAGCCCAATTCATATTAATGACTAATGATCATTTAATGTTTGAATTTTACAGAAGAGTTGCATATGAGAATTAAATGAGATTTATATATATGAAACTATTTTGTCAACTACTGAACTCTATATAACAGTGAGTCATTACTATTAATTTTTAAAGAGTCATTACTAGTAATGAATTTTTTAAAAAATTCAACTAAACTGATTTGTACTCATCTTTTCAGAACATTTCTGCTATCTGTGGTGTATCTTATAAAAATTTGATAAAGATGTGTTTCCTTAAATGAATAATCAATAGTGCATAGCTTATTGGTTGGAGTTTAACCCTCAGTCTCTTCTAGTGAGAAATCTGAAAATGACAAATGAACTCAAAATGTGACTAAGGTGGCCTCCTGTAGCCAACCTAGTCACCCTGGCACCAGAACAGAGCTACTCTGAAAAATTTATAGTTTTCTAGGGGTCCTGTGATCACTTCCCAAGTGGCTCAGTGGTAAAGAATCCACCTGCCATCCCAGGAGCTGCAGGAGATGCAGGTTCGATCTCTGGGTCGGGGAGATTCCCTGGAGAAGGAAATGGCAACCCACTCCAATATTTTTGCCTGGGAAACCCCATGGACAGAGGGGCCTGGTGGGCTATAGTATAGGGGGTCGCAAAAGTTGTCCGTGACCTTCTGTACATTTCCCTATATAGGAAAGACTATTAGTGATATCATTGCCTGACAAAATCACCTAAAGGTTTAAATAACATTGTTTTGTTTATTAACAGCATTAAAGGAGTCTTTTAGGTACTTCACCTTCTTCTATGGGGAACAATGACAGAGGACCAGAGGAGTCATATAGGGAAAATTTTTATGTCAGAGACTTAGAAGTTTGATCATAGTTAGATCTTTCTAAAGAGCAACTTCCTCTATCTTTATACTTGACTTACAAACATTTGACTCAACAAGCTTGTGCTTGTAAATCAAAGTGTTCAGGTTGAGATCCTAGCTCTGCCATGTAAGTAGACCCTTGGCAAAATTACCCAGATCTCTAATCTGTTTTCTTTTCTGTGAAATGAGAAGTACGTTACCAAGTTCTTAAGTCTCCTGGAACTATTGGATCTTGGGGAAGTTCATTACCTTCTTCATTTCTGTTATCCTTCTCTTTTGCCTGTCTTGTTAGTAAGAATTGGTTAGTTAATATGACTTATAAAACTTGTACATTCAATGGATTTTAAAAGACCCCTGCAAGAAGAGGCTGAAACTTTGATAAAGCATTTTATTGAATTTCTTCCCGAGAGGGCTGTTGATCACTTGATAATGACACAAAGCCATGAAGCTCCAGGAATATGTTCTTTTTTGAGGAACTAAGTTTAAAAAAAAAATTGTATAAAAGTGAAAATTGATTACAGCTTCCCAAGGCCAAACAGTATGGGGAAAAAATTCTGGACTAAGAATAAGGAGGCCTACATTTGGAGCCAGCTTTGCCACAAATTAGATAACCTTGGACAAGGCACTTTTTTTTTTTTTACTGGATCTTAATTACTTCATCTTTGAAATGAGAGAATTATATCCAAGGCCTTCCTGTATCAACAGACTAGGTACTGAGATTAAGACATTGTCACTCTTTCAAAGAGATACTGCCTAGAGCACTAAAGAGTTGAGGGTTGTTTTGCCATCACAACTTCAGACATGAAGGACTTCTGCAAAGTGGCATGTCCCTTAGGCCAGCACTTCTCTGTGGGGAAAATATCAGGTGCCCCAGTCTGAGCACGAGAAGATTCTATAGGCAGTCCATCCCCTCACATTTGTTTTCTACTTGAAGATTGTACTATTTTGATTGTTAAGAAAGTTTATCACTAGTCAGAAATGTGGAAAGAATAATAACAACAAAAAGAACACTAAGCAGGAGTTCAAGGTAAAGAAAATGATAGAAAGAGGTTGAGAACCATATAAATCTGAAATCAGAAAAATAATTTACTCTGCTAAAGCAAATTTCAGAGATTGAAGTCTGAATCCGCTTTTTTGTTGCTGCAGTCTCTGTTGAATTTAGCAAATACAAATAACACTCTCACTAATTTAATGTTAATGGAGCTGGAAGCATATAGATGTTTGTGACTCTCCCACTTATGGCCTAAATTAGATCTCTTTATTTGGAATAAAAAATAAATTTGAAAATTGTATTTTTATTCTTTATCCATACTCTTCGCACTTGAAAATGGATCATGTCTAATTGTATGCTTGGCCTAGAACCATATTTTTGGCCATAACAGATGGTAAATCAACTCATTTCACCTATCCAAAGAAGCAAAATAATTTATAGATGTTAATATCTCATAGCTAGCAGCTATCTTTCTTCCTGGTAAAGAGGGCAAGAAAATCAGCCAGACACACACCATGTTTATTGCTTTATAAGCAGAATATTCAGGAATGGTGTTTCTCACAGTAAAAATTAAATTGAAATATTCCACAGATATGCTACCTGAACTACCATGAGGAAACTGTCTTTGTTCTTTTCCTGTTGCTGAAGAGGAAGGATACAAAACCTAAAGAGCTTTGGTTTCTTCAGAATCTGTTGTTTGTGACTTGGAGTTCATATTTTGTATAAATTTATTTTTTTCACTCAAAAGATTAAAATAAAGTAAAAGCTAAAACTTAAGATTAAGGTAAATAAGAAATACATAGACAACATTTGGAATCCCTAACTACTCATCCTGAAAGTATTCAAAATGCACTAGCATTCGATTTGCAAAGAAAAAGGAAGACCCTATTGCTGTGTATTTCTGTTCAAAATTTACTGCTGTTACACTGGAAGAGGAAGGAACAGGCTTCTGTTGGGTTGGCAAGTTAGTGTGCTTGAATGGAATCAAGAGAAGTGGGCCAAAGTAATCACACTGCTTTTAGGACTTTTCTTTGCAGAGAACTTTTTTGGACCAAGTCCACAAGTGCTACAGTAAGTACTCAGTTACACAAAGTACTCAGTTACACAAAGTACTCAGTGGAGACCAAGTAGGCTGTGGCTTTGTATTAATACACTATTAATGTTACTATCCTTAATTCAAATCTAGAGACTAGTAGCAAACCAAGTGTCTAATATCCTGCAAGGAGCCTCAGGCCCCTTTCCTGGTGAGTCGTGAGAGTGAAAGTGAAGTCACTCAGTCGTGTCTGACTCTTTGCGACCCCATGGACTGTAGCCCACCAGACTCCTCCATCCATGGAATTTTCTAGGCAAGAATACTGGAATGGGTTGCCATTTCCTTCTCCAGGGAATCTTCCCAACCTAGGGATCGAACCTGGGTCTCCCGCGTTGCGGGCAGAGGCTTTACCGTCTGAGCCACCAGGGAATCCCAAGTCTTGGGTGTAGAGGTCATTAATTAAACCTTATCCAAAAATCCACTCTTCTGAGTGATTGCAAAATAGTTGCTGTTAAGGTTCTGTGTCTTAACTTTACACTCACTCATCATGGTATTATTATTAATTTCTCTGTTTTGTGTATGAAAGAAGCAGAAAAGTCATACAACTAGTAAATGGCCCTTTCCAGTCACAGCTTCAAGCCCTATTTTCTTGCATCCGTACCCTGTTGCCTTCCCTGTTACTTTTCTACATTCAGATAGGCTGAGTAGGGGCTTCCCAGGCAGTTCAGTGGTTAAAGACTGCACTTTCAATGCATCAGGGAGGTGGGTTCGATCCCTGATCAAAGAACTAAGACCCCACATTCTTCATGGCGTGGTCAAAAAGAGAAGTAGAGAGACTGAGTGACTCTCTTCTTCAAGACACAATAGTAATTAGTATTTATCCTCCTGCTGGACCCTTTTTAGACACGTACAGTGACTGCAGGGGCACGGGGGCAGGGGAGAAAGGGAGCTGAGGCAACCTATCAGGAATCAGCTAATAAACTGTCATCTTCCAAGGGCAGTGGTCACTGGTGGCAGCAGTAAGGCTCCCAAATGGTTGGGCACGGTCACTTTGTTCCCAGAACCTCTGCCGCTCCTCACCGTGGCCTGTACTGCCTGCCATCCTCATACCTGTGTATTTTCTCTCTGGGGCCTCTTTTAATTTCTCCTTCCAATCCAGTTTCCTTCAGGGAAACTTGTAATATACCCCGTACAAGTGAAATCTGCTTCTGGGTTAGGTTCAGATGACCTCCAAGGAGGTTTGTGTTTCAGGATCCCTGAATGTTCAGAAGCAGGAGTTGCTTGGCCTGGAACACAGAAAGAACTTCTGGGAGCCATGCAGCCCAGCTCGCGTGACAGTATCTCCCATACACAGCCCACTGACCAGAGAATAGTTGAGTCTAGTCACCCTGAGAAGAAAGTGAAGAGAGCAGGAAGAATGTAGAAGTCTTGGTCATGTTAGATGTATAATCATTTCATAGCTTAAAAAAATTTTTTTGAGTGGGATAATAATAATCAATACTATGAAATGTGGATCATTTATTATGAAGACCTTCTTTCATTTTGTCAGCAGCTGGCTTGGTTCAGCAATATGCTTGCTGGGCATCTCTTCACAGGTAAAGAGGTTGATTAGTTCCATAGCTGAGATCTGACCTAGGTAGTCCAACATGACTAGAGTCTACGGGGGGAACTTGTAGGGCAGAGAGTGAGGAATTTCAGAGGCTGTGTGATCCTCCATCTCAGGGCCTGGTTTTCATTTTATCTTTGAATTTCTCGTATATGAGTCTAAAACATATAAAGTAAGCTAAAGATGGGTTATAGGGCTAAATATGAGCAAGGTTCTCTATTATAGCATATTTTAGGATGGACTGATTAGATGACAGCTTACCCCTGCTACCCTTTAGCATTTTCTTGTTTGTATTTCTCAGACAAAACATGCAAGGCTGAGTTCACTTTTTGGTAAAGGATTACCAAAGTTTATAGTAAAAGGAGGTCTTACAATTTTTTTAGCTATAAACTTTGCTGAAAAATAATAATGGAAAGGAGTAAATAAGCATAATTTATGGGGCAAAAATTTATACATTTTCAATTTCTTTTTGAGATAAATGGAAGGGTAAAAGATTTTTTTTTGCCAATTTTATTGAGAAACAATTTATATACATTGCTAGAAGTTGAGAGTGTACTGTTTGATGCTACATATACTGTGAAAAAATTACTCCACTAGGTTCAGCTAGCTTCTAAAAATATTATCTTTATTTTTAGAATAATTTGTTTATAGTCATGTTATTACTTTATTACCAATAAATTTTTAGTCTTGAGTGCTATAATGTATTCTTAATAATATGTAGATTTGCAGTGAGGTTGTTATAATATTTACTGATTAAAACTCAGCAACAAGATTAGAGCAAATGAAATGTTTCTTACTGTAATATATGATGTTAGTCTTAAGAATTTAAAAACTAAACCCCAATTATTTACACAGATGGCATTTTGCTATCGTAAATATTTATGAAACTACAGGTCACTGAAGATATACATTAATTTCCTGCCAGTGAAGACCAACAATTTAAGGCATATGAAAAACATTTCAAAAGAGAAATTTCTTATATTTTTAATAATAGCTTAACCCTGTTGCTGATCTTGTTACTGGCAAGAGTCTCAGAAACTGAATCAGAGTTTGGAGTTTCTAAATATTTTAAAAATTACTAGGAAATATAGTCTGCTTAATTTCTTATATGATACACAATGGGGGGGAAAAAAACTAATCTAGGATGTCGTCCCAGTTGTAATGGTGAGTCATTCTCTGCAGCACTCATAATAATAGAGGAGTCTATTTTTTCCTGTTCTCTGAGCCTTGCACAATGAAGCCATGCAGAAATTATATAATTATTCCTCCTGGATGGATTTTCTTATTGGTTTGTAATTACAAAATACTCTTTGAGTACTTTTGTATCCTGAAATTAAGTCTTCAGCATTGCATGAAGAAACCATAAGGTTTGATCTCAGCTTGTTTATCCTCTTTGTATTTGATTTTACCAATTAATAGGGTAGCTTTCTAGGTGTTAAAATGTGACTTCTTTATCTTTTGTGTAGCTCAACTATTTAGACTAATTTTGAATAAAACCTAAGGGAAACCTCTTATTTTCACAGTCATATGGTATATTTTTTCTACTAATTATAACTCTTTCCTCTATAAATTAAATAGCCTATGTTGTTAATGTTCCACGCTCTCTGGTTGTACCTCCTTCAGTATTTCCTGTCACTTTTGATCATTGCTCACGAATGGTTGCTAATCACTCCTGTCGTTTTCTCTGAAAGGAGGCTTGAGAAGAAGTTCAGGTTCCTATATACAAGCTATTATCGGTACTGCTTGCTCTCACCCTCCCTTTCCCCCACCCCAGCTAACAACTGTTAAGGGTGTGTTATGTCCCAGATGATAAGTGTGAAAAAATGAATCAATCCTCAAAAAATTCATGGTCTAGGTGGCACCTACTCCCAGTGAGCTTCTAACTAGCACCTGCCAGTTTCAGCTAGAGATGCCCGTGCAAATTATTACTGAGAATAAGTGCTTAGCTCCCTGAAGATTCTCCTGGAAAGATTCTGAAGGTAATTGTCACGGGTAGCTCTGATATTCTTTCTCTTCAGAAGATTCTCATTTCTTTGTATCGATATCTGTAGACATGGAGAGCCTAAAATATGCTTTATCATAGTAAATTTATAGTTATAACCAGAGCCATATACAGTGCTTTCTCACTTCCCTAAAGTCATTCTAATTTTACAAAACAGAACTTATTCTGTATGTTGTTTAAAAAAAAGCTATCAAAAATAACAAGTAGACTACAATGGATGGGTCCATTAAATAAATGCAGAGAAAACATCAGTTTAGTAATTACAAAATTATATTATGCTCAATGTTTTGACTGTATTATCTCACTTAAAAATTCTCACAGCAACAATTTGAAGTGGGTGTTGTATGTACTCCCATTTACAGATGAAAATATGAAGCTTGGGAAGGGAACTTGCATGCTCAAAGTTCTTACTTGGTAAATAGCAGTGGGCTAGGATTGTCTTGACTCCAAAGAACATGCTCCAACCCTGCATAGCTTCAGACTCACCAGAATTCTGTTATGTCAACAGTGTATGCCAGATATGAATCCTCAGTCTCCTGTCATAAGTTTAGAACCTTTTCTCATGTGTTCTACAGATAGTGATAATTCAGTCTAATTATGCTTTCTTGCCCCACAGCAATCTACATGCAAGCAGTTGCTAATTCTGCTTTCCTCAGAAGTAAGCTAGCGTGTAGCTTTACCCAGAGCACCATGAATTCAATTCAGTAGTATATGGAAACTGGAGTCTTGAGTTTTTACTGTGTGCTAGATAGTTTCAGGTTAACTCCTTTAATACTCATTGTGAAATATGTGAGGATTTCAGTACTCTAAAATCTGGGGTAAAGTAGTCAAGATTATAGCTACAAAATGAAGAGAATGTCTTAGATTCATATTCAGTTGTTTGGTTTCAAAATCTATACAAACTACGGTGTTAAATCAGAGCTTATGTTTACCATGGGTTTCTCCGGTGGCTCAGTAGTAAAGAATCTGCCTACAATGCAAGAGATGTAGGTTCAACCCCCTGGGTCAGGAGGATGCCCTGGAGAAAGAAATGGCAACCCACTCCAGTAGTCTTGCCTGAGAAATCCCACGGACAGAGGAGCTTGGTTGGCTATAGTCCATGGGGTCACAAAAGAGTTGGACATGACTTAGAGACTAAACAACAATGAAATGTTTACCACACATTTGTGTTTGTCCAGTTCATGAGTTTTCTCATCAACTTTGTTGAGATATAATTTATGTACAATTAAATGAATATTTCTAAGACTGATGTATTTGATGAGACTTGAAAAGCGTATCTATCATTGGAATCAGCACTCCTCCCAAGCTACACAGCATTTCCATCATCCAATATATTGCTCTGTGCCCCTTTAAAGTCTTTCCCTCCCCCTTACCTCAGGCTACCATTGATGTGATGGTTGTTAGTACAGATTAGTTTTTGCCAGTTCTAGAACTTTATGTAAAAGAAAATGCATAGTATATGCTCTCATGCAACATAATATTGTGTGAGATTCACACATATGGTTGCATATATCAGTAGTGCATTGTTTGTTACTAAATAGTGGTCCATTTTATTGATACATGATATTTTTTTTCTTACATTTGCCTGATGATGAATAATATGGTTGTGTCTAGTTAGGGATTATTACAAATCAAGCTGCTATGAATGTTGACATCCCAGGTTTATGGCCTCATGAGCTTCATTAATCCAAAAATATTTCTTGAACTCTACATGCATCTTGAGGGATGCTCTGATTGCCCTTCATACAAGCCCAACCTCATGGAACATAACGTGGACTCCAGCCAGTTTCTGAAATTCATGGTTATTGTTGGCATTTTTTCTGACAGATATTTGGTTATGCATTTACACTGACTTCCATTTGCACTACAATGTGTTCTTCTGATTGATTGCATTGCTTTTAGGGTCAATGATCTTTTTACTTCCATGTGAGTGATATTTATCACTGTATCAGTCGGGCTTCTTAGTTCCAAGATTCTGAAATCAATCTGGGCTCCCTTATAAAGTAGATGAATTTATGGAAAAGATATATGGTAGTTCGTGCAGTCACCAAGAGCCTACATGGTGGGGTTTATCAAATAGGCAGGGAAAAGGAAAGTTAGGCAAGCTTCCAGGACCACAGCCAAGGTCCCTTTGCCTTTAGAAGGCTGCTCCTAAGAAACTTCCAATGGGTTCATTGCTATGGGCTGAGGAAGAGTAGAACAACAGGAGTAAGCACACTAGAGGTGTGACCTGACAGCCTTGCCTTCTCTCACTCCGAAACTTACTCAGAACAAGAAGCCTTCAAGTCACTGGTCAAGTGAGTGTAGACTGAGCATCATAATATGGTATATATTGCTTCCAAAGTCTACGGAGGCCCCAAAGTTTTGTTCCTCTCTCTTGGTGGTGGCTCAGTCAAGCCTTGTTTTACAGACATGGGTTTTTATTATTGTTCTTGTTTCCAATTAAATCAATAAGGGCCATAATTGGCTCTATCCATTTATTTCAGCCTCAGAGACCCTGTAATTAATTAGTCTGTATTTCTATGGACACTATTTCATTGCACATCATTGAATTCTCTAAAGAAAATCTCCTTTTTGAGCAAGCTAGAAAAAGCTTCTGGAGACTGAACTAGATGCACTTCAGTGGCACAAACTTGTCCATCAAACAAAAATTGTCCTAAGAAAGGACTGAGGTATCTTAGTCAGAGAGATTTTGCTGTCCTCCCTGGGAGCTCCTTTCCAGGTATTGCCTTCTGGCTAAGAATAATTAGTCCTAAAGTTTCTTTCAATGTGCACCCTAAGATGCCCATTAAGTCTGCAAATAGGACTCTTTGTGCCCAGGTACAGTATCCAGGTGTTCCGTGGGCAGTCTTAATCCCTAGATCCTTGCTACATTCTTGTGACATTTCTGACTTTATTTTTTCTTTCAGTGTTATATATGTACATAAATAAGTGAGATATAATTTCTATGCAGTGTTTTCAAGGTCTATAGTAAAATGACTTGACTTAGATATATTGCAAAATGATTACCACCTCAGTTTAGTTAACATCCATCACATCAAATAGTTTAAAAAGAGAGAAAAAAAAGACTTTTTCTTTTCCTTTGTGATGAGAACTTTTAGGATCTACACTCTCAACAATTTTCAAATATATCATACAAGAGTGTTACCTACAGTCATCATGTTGCTCATCACATCTCCAGGACTTATTTACTTTGTAACTGGAGCTTTGTACCTTTTGATGACCTTCCCCCAGCATTTGTTATAAGCAACTTCACCTAAGCAATATAAGCATTATTACTGCAGAAAAATAGGTTTCAAAGTGACCTAACATAATTCATGCTCTCCATTCTGAAAACTGAATTTGAAAACAATAAGCAACCATATATAGTAAAGTCATATTTTTTTTTCTTCTTCCTGCTTACTGGTGACTCTGTGTGGCTGGACTTACCTATATTAATTTATTTTTGGTCCACTGCACTTTCACCAGGCATTTACTGGCTTGGGATTTAAGGACCTTGGTGGCTTTGGTCTCCAGTGTAGAGAGAGAGCAGCTCTGCTTTCATTCATTCATTTCTTCATCACATTGCCCTGAATGACTTCCTTGGAAATGCAAATAATGATCTGATTATCTCATTCTTATCTATATAAATCTTTTTTTTTTTATATATAAATCTTTTTATGCTCTCCCATCACATTCAGGAGAACAGTTTGAACTAATTATCATGACCAAGAGTTTCTCCATAATATCACCCTGCCTAACTTTATAGCCTTTTTTGGTGACCATACAGATGCCTACTATACAAAAATAGCATTTCTGTGTTAAAAAATTGAAATGTCCCCCTAAACATACCTGTGGCAAGTGATATATTATGATCTTAGCAATGATACAATGAAAATTAAGCAACATCTCTTTTCCTCTGTTTTATGCCTGGTCCATGAATTGTTCCCTAACTCCAAAAGTGGACCAACCATTTTCTTCAGGAACCTATATTTCTGGGATCAGCACTATGTTTAGACTTTAAGAGAGAAAGAAGCTTCTGTTTAGACAAAAAGACAAAATTAAAATAATTTCCACCTAGAGACTGTCATACAGAGTGAAGTCAGAAAGAGAAGAACATATATTGTGAAATAACACTTATATGTGGAATCCAGAAAAAATGGTACAAATGGACTTATGTATAAAGCAGAAATAGAGACACAGGTGTAGAGAGCAAACCTATGGACACCAAGGAGGAAAAAGCGGGGTGGGATGAATTGGGGGATTGGATTGACATAGAGATACTTTTATATATGAAGTAGATGATTAATGAGAACCTACTGTGTAGCACAGGGAACTCTACTCAGTGCTGACCTGAATGAGTGGTGAGCTAAATGGGAATGAAATCTAAAATAGAGGGGATATGTGTATACATATGACTGACTCACTTTGCTGTACAGTGGAAACTAAGGCCGCCTTGTAAAGCAACTATACTTTAGTAGTGAAAGTGAAAGTCACTCAGTAGTGTTCGAATCTTTGCAACCCCTGGACTGTACAGTTCATGGAATTCTCCAGGCCAGAATACTGGAGTGGGTAGCCTTCCCCTTCTCCAACGGATCTTCCCAACCCAGAGATCGAACCCAGGTCTCCCGTACTGCAGGCGTATTCTTTATCAGCTGAGCCACCAGGGAAGCCCAAGAATATCGGAGTGGGTAGCCTAATCCCTTGGCAAGTGGATCTTCCCGACCCAGGAATCAAACCAGGGTCTCCTGCATTGCAGGCAGATTCTTTTCCAACTGAGATATCAGGAAGGCCCCCACTTTAGTAATACTTAACTACTTTACTAATAGTTAACTGAAGAATAACTCCCAGATCTTTCATTCATCCCCTACTTTCCCTTCTGATGTTTTCATTTCGTTTTGTTTTTTTTCCCCATAACTTTCATTGATTTGTGAAGAGGAAGGAGACAGTAGAGGAAAGGGAAATCAAAGAGATGAGGAAGGGAAATGAGTCTGATCTACTGAGCACTTACTCTTGGTCAGATATTGGGCTATAAGTGTTGTTTGTACATTTTCACATCAATTCTAAGATACACATTTTTCTTAAATATTAACATCCCATAAACTGTCTTAAAATCAATAATGCCTTATAGCCAACAAAATATGCTTTCCTTAATCCAAGCATTATGTCCATTAAGTTTTACAGATCAAGACTTTGTAATCAGAGAGATTATTTCTTCCAAGTCACAAGTAGCAGAACCAGGGTTCAAGCTCAGGTCTGAGTAATTTCAAAAACCAATGACAAATCATTACTTTAATTGGAGATAAATGCCAGCAACTCCTTATGACAAATTCAGGATACAAAATAATCACAACTGTCTAGGGCAGCTCAATGCAAAATATGGCCAGGATTGAAGGGAATGAATAACAGTAGGAGGGTAGGAGCAAGAATAAGGCACACCTGCTAGAATAGAACAGTTACTGCAGTGGGGTAGAGGTTAGAAAGTGAACAGCTGTAGATAAGGGGAAAGCAGGAAGTCTAGACTTTTTAGTAACAAGCAAGAAACCTGCTGTGATGGGTGAGGGAAGTTTAGTAAGAGGTAATGGGGTGTTTTGACAAGTTGACAGAGCCCAGGAGGTGGAAAGCTCAACACAGGCAGTGTATAAAGATGCAGACAAAAGGTCTCAGAGATCTTCCACAGGTCACAGGAAACACATCCGTGGGAAGGTTATAGTTTGCAAATATTTTCACTCTAGAAGCTAAGAGTTTTGACAGTCAGTGAAGAACATGGTTTTTCTAGCATAGCACATGAGACTAAATCCTGGGGCAGGAAGAGGCCAGGAAGGAGATGAGAGAGCCAGTGGGTATGATCATGCAAAGCATCCTGGGCTGGGTTTCTAAAACAGATAACCAACAAGGACCTACTCCACAGCATAGGGAAATAGACTCAGTATTTTGTAATAACCTATAAGAGAAAAGAATCTGAAAAAAAAATAGATATATGTGTATGTATAACTGAATCACTTTGCCATACACCTCAAACTAACACAGCATTGTAAATCAACCATAGTTCAATTTTTAAAAAGGAGAGTTGACGAAGAAGTTGACTGTGTGCCCCATCTCACAAGGTGCTGGACTGGGAGGAGAAGTGAAGGAGTAAAGGTTAGATGTCTCACCAGCCGTGAGGAGAAGAAAACATTGGACATGAAATTGGATTTGTAAAGTAGCATGAACTATACTACTAAAGCTGCTTGCAAAGCTATGGGGTCTGCCCTGGCTGTTATTCAACTGTCACAGCAAATGAAGCTTTCAAAAGTACACTTGAAGAAAGGAATTGGAAAAAAAAAGTCATTATTGTTTGTTCCTAACAGAGTTGATATTTTGCTGTCAACTGACTACACTAATGTTCTACAGTGGTACCACAGTATTAAACTATGAACATTCAGCTAAATGTCTGAATTTCCTGCATTACTTTCATGAATTCAATTCCAATATATCTAACAAGTTAGCCTTTAAATGCAGCATGTTACTTTTAACAAAAGCATACTTTATTATTAGAGAAAGCAATGAAATTTGACCGTGAGTCTGCTTTCCTAAGACATCCCTGGAAATGTCTTAAAGCATAGTCAACTGTTAGCTAGGGACACAGTCTGGCATGCTCATTTCTCAGCAGTCAGTCCATGGTGTGCAAGAGAAGACAGGAAAAGGGATCTGAAAAAGGGATCATTTTAGCCACAGCAGAGACGAGGCTATTTGGAGAAGTCTGTCTTGGAGGTAGTACAGTCATTAATTTGCCCAATTCTTTTTGGATTTGACTGTGACTATCTGGACTGCATGTTCCCAACTCAACCTCATTCCTTATTCACAGCAAAATGAATTGAGGACAAATCATGACCCCAGATCCAGCGCCAATCGCAAATTCCCTTCCTTTTGAAATTGAATAGATCTTTGAACTTAGATTACTTTCTTCTTATGCCATCCTATCAGCTTCATTTGCTCCAAGTTTATTCTTTCAATGTGAAAAATTAAGTCTAAGAGGAGGAAAGCAATACTTTGTAGTGGTCTTAGCTCACCCTCTCTAGGCCCTTGTCCACGTGGATGTCATTGGTGTCCACGTTTAATCTACTAGGTCACATTGTATCTAGGGCTTCCCTGGTGGCTCAGCAGTAAAGAATCTGCCTGTATGCAGGAGACACAGGAGATGCACGTTTGATCCCCGAGTTGGGAAGATCCCTTGGGAATGGCAACCCACTCCAATATTCTTGCCTGAAAAATCCCATGGACAGAGGAGCCTGGCAGGCTACAGTCCATGGGAGTATGATTGAGTGACCAAGCACAGAACAAAGGAAGCGGTAAGAGATGTTGAGGTGCTTAAGGTCTGGCCAGAGTGGGAAGTAGTTACTAGTGCTAGTCTGAAAGGAACAGGAGGAGCAAACAGAGTTAGGACAGTGTAGCATGAAACCACCATCAGAACTGCAGTATCACACCGGAAAGAGCAAGGAAATAAATGCTCTAGCATCTTTCTCCTGCCTGCCTATCTCCATTTATTGCCTTCCATTGGCTGAACTCAACCAAAAGGGAGAAGGCAAGAGAATCTAGGGTTCAGCCCCATAGATCACAAGAAGGATGGAGAATGGATTACAGTGTAGGTAGGGGAAGAGAGAAGCAAATGGAGAATAATCAACCTAACTATTTAGGTTGTTTATATGGTTTAGTTTATTATTTTTATTAGTTTTCCATTTCTTATTTGAATACTTCATAATGAAAATTTTTATCTCTTCTCAAGGGCTGGGTTTTGTCATACAGTTGTTATTATCCTAACATTCCTGGCACTGGAACTGCACCTGGGTTCTTCTAAACAATATGTCATTTACTCTTTGTTGTAACCATGAGGTGAGTATATTACTGACTCCATTTTGTAGATGAAAAACTGCAGCTGAGAGAAGATAAACCTTCTCAAGTTCTCATAACAATAAATGACAGAACTGAAATTTGCATCCAAGACTTCTGATGCCCAATCCATTTTCCTTTTCATGCACCATGAAATGATGGGTGAAACTGGATCAAGTCCAACAGACATGCGTTTATGCATCCCCTCAAACACTTATCCACCCATCCATGCCTCCACCCACCATCTACCCATCAATCCATTCATTCATTCACCCCTTCATTCCTTTTCTAGACTCCTTTGGGGAATATTCTGAAATGAGGAAATGCACATTAAGTTACTGACTACTGCTCTGTCACACTTTTATGTGACCTTGAGCAAGTCTCATTAACTATCTGAGCCTCAGATTTTTCACTGGAAAATACAAGAACTGGCCTAGATTAGTGTTTTTAAACTTATTAACCACAGGAAACTTTTTAAAAAGTAAAATCCTTCTTAGAAACTTAAATAAAATTAATGAAATTGCAGTTCTCTGTATGTGAAACCTAGAGAATAGATGCCTGGAATCCTAAGTATTTTCCTGAATCCTGACCACACCCTGGTGGCTCAGCAGTAAAATAATCTGCCTGCAGTGCAGGAGATGCAGGAGACACGGGTTCAAACCCTGGGTCAGATGGATTCCCCTGGAGGAGCAAATGGCAACCTGCTCCAGTATTCTTGCCTGGGAAATCCCGTGGACAGAGGAGCGTGGCAGGCTGCAGTCCGTGGAGTCTCAGAGAGTCAGACAGGACTTGGTACCTGAACACACACACAGCACCACCTAGGTTCACCCTCAAAGATCTCCATAGAGCACAGGTAGACAACACTGGGGCACTCCTGATTGCTAAAACCCAACCCAGCTCTCAACAGTGTGTGGATCTCTCACTGAGCTCCTGACGCTGTGTAAACACAAGGGCAGGGAGAGGGGCTCTGGCCACGTTTCCACTAGTAATTAATAGCAGCACACTAGGTATAATTTCTAGACGATAAGGAGAAAGAGGATGTTTATAACTCCTAAAGATATCAAGTTTTTCAGCTAATTTGTGAACCCACTGGATTTTTCCAGACCTAAGCTTATGAGAGACTATCCTCTGTGATTCTATTTTCCTTCTCTTCCATTTCTAAATTACATTCTCATCCTCAAATTGTACTGCTGCATTTTTTTTTTCAAAATGTAACCAATGAATAGGTTATAAAAATGAAGACTGTAAATGTTTCCAACTCTGGACAGAAAATGATGTCTATTTCTTCTACTGTAATTCAGGTAAAAAAAATGTAAAAGAGGAAAATTGACTTTAAACTTCCAAAAATATAATTTTGCATGTGTCTGGAATCTACTAGGAGAAGCAGTCATGTTTGCTGAATAAATTTTTAGCTCTTTATATTACCCTCTTCTGTTAAACAGTAGATTTCTTGTGAAAAAGAGATGTGAAAGAACTTCCCTAGTGACTCGTATAGTAAAGAACTTGGCTGCAATGCGGGAGGCCTGGGTGCCATCTTTGGTTTTGGAAGATCTCCTAGAGAAGGGAATGGCAACCCACTCCAGCATTCTTGCCTAGAGAATCCTGTGGACAGAGGAGCCTGGTGGGCTATGGTCCTGAGGATCACCAAGAGTCGGACATGACTGAAGCAACTTAGGATGGACAGATGGACGATGAACATGGTGTCTGATTATTAAATAACTCAAATTAGGGAGGGGGGATCAGGATGGGGAACACATGTAAATCCATGGCTGATTCATGTCAATGTATGGCAAAAACTACTACAATATTGTAAAGTAATTAGCCTCCAACTAATAAAAATAAATGAAAAAATAAATAAATAACTCAAATTAATTTGGGCTATTATGCACATAATTTGAGCTATCATGAGATAACTTTCTGGAGGCACCATTAGAAAAGAGCCTTGGATGATGGCTTGGATTTCATGGATGGGAAAGGAAAAGTGCTTTCCAAGCAGTAGAATAATAAGCAAGATCCTGAGGCAGGAAACTGAATTGTAGACATGGGATTTGAGAAATTCTGCATAGTTTCTGGTTAAGATTTAAGAAGAAAAGACCAAAAAGCAAATAAAAAAGAAGTACAGCTGGAGAAGTATGTTGAGGCCAGATCTCTGAGACCTTTCATTAGCTAGTAAGGATTATGATAAGCCATGGGAAGGCAATGAAAAATGTTAAGGATGGTGGTGGTTTAGTTAGAAATAGATTACAGAAATATTAAGCTGACAACATTATATCAAATGGATTGACAAGGGAGAAATTAAAGATAGGAAGAACACTGGGGACCCAGCAGTAGCCTGGTAATAACCCACTGAATACCTCTGTAAGGCTGTTGGGTGCAAGTTGATAGGATGTTTGTATCCAGTGGATGGAAAATTCAGGAAAATTCAGTCCCCATCCAAAACAGTAGCTCCTAACTATTAGATGGAGGACTAGACAGAAGCCAGGATACTCCCAGTCAGGGCCTGCTTAGTTCTCACATGAAAAGAGAGACAGAATATCCTATAAAGTTCAAGGACAGAGTCATTAGGCCAGGAATTACTGACCTCTCTCTGTCTCAACTGTCTGGAAAGTGCACTGGAGGAAGATAGAGAGATGACTCACTAGCCCCACTTGGCAGCATTTCCATTTGCTAAAAAGTTATGTTGCTCTTAGACAATCAATCCTTTTTAATATCAGTGTTCACTGCCCTCCCCTACCTCTAGCCCAACAAATTTTAGTCTCTCTATGACCCTTGTGGCACCTCTTTCCTATCCTTCAGAAATGCTGTGATCTTGGAGGAAATAATCTTCCAGATTCTCGGTCATATGTTATTCTACCACTGGACCATGATGATTTTGCAAGCAAAAATACTATTTTCTCATCTTAGCACTCTTAACTTGTAGTATAGGACCTAATATTTGATAGAATTAAAGAAATTGTGTTTGATTGCTTACATAAAGTAATAACAATAGCAATAGCCATCTTTAAAAAAAAAAACTATTTCAAGTTTTAACTGTGAGATTCAATCATGTTTTTTATAGAAGAATCATGCTTTCATTACATTTACGAATGTGTACCATTTCTGCCAACAGCATTTGATAGCATCAGTATTTTATCTCTTCAGATTGAGTAAATAAAGTCAAGTTACCTCTCACTTAGGGGCTGCTAACATGTAGGCGTCCCTTTCTCACAAATGGAGAACTTAATTATGTACAGGCTCAGGAAAGATAAGTCACTGGATGATTCTTTTTCTAACATGGTTTTCCCCAGAATATGATCCAGGGGCAAGGGTAGCATAATGGCAGGCTGCAGGTACCACTGGACATGTATTGTGTCCTAATGTAAGTTGCACGATTCTTGTCTAATTCTGTTAGCTGCTACTAAGGATGAATTGCTTTTTTCTTGCTGCCATGGAAGTTTCTCAGGTTGAAACTGATGAGTAAACCATCACAGAGAGAGCTTTTATACTTGACTCAAATCATTTCACGTGTAAAGCATTTCCCTAAGTTGTGGTTTCAGTTATGATGCTCTGTCTCTATCGTTTCCGTTTCAAAGTGTGCTGTCCCTATTCTGCCTGTGAAGACCACATCATGGGGAAAACTGAAATCCACAGTCACAAAGCGCAACGTTAGCCCTTCCTTTGTCCCTGGTTTACCTTTGGGTCCTACACCCCACTTTCAGGCTGAAAGCTATTTTAATGATCTGGGTTGGGCAATGACATTTGAGGAGGTGTTACTTCATCTGGCACTGCAATACAGAGATTAAATTATCCAAATAAAATTCTCCTTAATGGGCTCATTTCCGTTTGCCAAAAATTATGCTCTCAAAAATGGTGATTAGAATCTTCAGGTTAAGCACTGGCAGGAAGACTGCTGTTGAGGAAGGGAGCTGCATGACCCTGCAGAGGGACAGGATCAGACAAAAGCTAGAGATGGAGATGGGCTTCATCCTCAACAGAAAATCAGAGTGTGAGAGTGCAGTAGAACTGCTAGACACCAGGACTTGGAAGGACCAAAGACTACATCCTCTGCATGATGCTGTAAACCTTTGTCATTTCTCAGGAGCTCCCCTGACGGCTCATATAGTAAAGAATCCGCCTACAGTGCAGGAGACAAGGGTTTAACCCCTGGGTCAGGAAGGTCCCCTGGGTAAGGGAATGGCTACCCACGGCAGTATTCTTGCCTGGAGAACTCCATGGACAGAGGAGCCTGGAGGGCTACAGTCCATGGGGTCACAAAGGGTCAGACACGACTGAGAAACTAACACTTTCACTCACTTTCACCTTGTCATTTCTCTAGCTTATTATTTTTATGATTCCTTGATAGTTTTTTAGTTGTGATTGGCATCAAAACCCTTAAAACTAGAAAGACTTATTTATCTTCCAAGACATTGT
Source organism: Muntiacus reevesi (assembly GCF_963930625.1). Taxonomy (NCBI): domain Eukaryota; kingdom Metazoa; phylum Chordata; class Mammalia; order Artiodactyla; family Cervidae; genus Muntiacus; species Muntiacus reevesi. The sequence continues at coordinate 138,533,629 of NC_089249.1, read as the reverse complement.
CAACTAAAAAAATAAGTGAAAACTAAAAGTTGAGAGTTAAGTCTTTTTTTTGGTGGGAAGGTTAAGACTCGAGTCTGGGAGACAGTATCTCAGATAACCCCAAAGAGCTGATTCTGAGGAGACAGGGGAGGGGCCAGACTATATACAAATTTGCAGCAAGGGGCAGATAATCTGAATATTAAAAGATTACTGTTAATTAAGAGAAAACTGAATCTCTCACGTGACGAGATTAACTATTTTCTATGTATGGGAAGATGCAAACATCCAGGCTTGCTGAAATCATTTCTTTCATATGCATCTAGCTATCTGGGGCCAATCCTTTCTTTATTGTTCATGTAATAATTCCTTGTTTACCATAAGAGGTCACAAATGTGGCTGATGGCCACCTCTCACATCCCGATAGCTCCTCAGTGCTTATGGGAAGGACATAACTGATGGCTTCCAAATAGATGGCTTTGTTTCACCTGGGCTCAGAAATTTGCATTTCTAAAAGACTTGTTTACTGGTAGTGCTTAGAACAGAAAATATTTCATTTTACAACATCATGGAATTTGGGGCTGAGGAAGCCACATACTCCAAGACAGTTTGGGGAGAGAAATTCATAAAGGATCACAGAAGCTACCTAACGACAGGACAAAAATGAAGTAAAAGGAAGGAAGCAGGGAGGGACTTCCCCGTGGTCCAGTAGTTAAGAATCCACCTTGCAGTGCAGGGGTCTCTCTTGGATTTAATCCCTCGTTGGGGAACTAAGATCCCACATGCCTCGAGCAACTAAGCCTGAACACTACAACTAGAGTCCATGCATTGCAGGGAAAGATCCCCCATGATGCAACGAAGATTCTGCATGCTGCAACTAAGACCTGATGTAGCCAAATAAGTAAATAAGTAAGTAAACAAATAAGGAAGAAAGCAGGGAGTGCAAGAATGTCGAGCCTTGGAGGTGGTCTGAGGTGAGGCAAAACAGCCAAAAAACTCACAAGATCTAATGTTGTCCTTAGTACAGAAAGACAAGAGAAGAGGAACTGATAAGCAGAATACTGTTTGATCCCCTTCTATTTCAAAGCATTGCAACTTAGATTAATATTCAGTACTTCTTTGTTCAGGTACTTTTTTCTTTGCCTCACCTCCTCTCCTATCCATTAGAGAGAGAAAAGAAAAAAACATGTTACAGTTTCCAAATTGTCTCTCCTTAAATTCCTAGGGATAAATTGGGAGACATTCAGGAGCCTGGCACATCAACGTCCTCTTAATGCAGCATGAAATTGAGGGGCTTTTAATATGGATATTAGTTATCCAAACTGATTATTGAAATTGTAAAGAAGCTTTGTACGCTGCTTGCAGGCTAAGGTGGCTGATGACAGTGGAGTCTTTTGCATTATAAATTAGAATGGATGCTTCGTTTTTTGAGTCATTGCTTTTTCAGGTTGTTAATTTATCTTTTTATCTGTGATTTATCCTTCCTTACTCACATTCTTAAACTGCCTTTCCCTCTACTATTATTTTGTAATGGCATAGACTTGGATTTACTGTGACTAGTTTGGCAAATTTATAGCTTTAGAAAGGTGTCTTATAATTGTTGCTGAGAGCCTTGCTGGAGATGGGTAATGACATCGATTGTGATTGATAGTCCTTTGAAGGAGAATGAGTTGAAAATGTTGCCAGGGCTCCAGGGAATAATATGAACTTGATCTCTTCATTTATTTTTCCAATTAAGCCTTGTCTATTTCTGTCCAAAGTGGTAAACAGACATATTGTTTTTACTGCAATTAGTAGCAGCAGTAGCAATAACAATATTTATATATATGTACTAATATATAGTTAGAGTTTTTTGGTTTTTATAACAGATACTGATTTTAACTAACTCAAGCAAATGGGATTTATTGAAAAGATATTGAGAGCTCCTACAATTGTTGGGGCTTTTCCAGGCAGGTAAAGAAACTGCCTGCCAATGTGGGAGATGTAAGAGACGCAACTCGTATCCCTGGGTTGGGAAGATGCCCTGGAAAAGGAAATGACAACTGGGTCCCTTATTCTTGCCTGGAAAGTTCCATGGGCAGAGGAGCCTGGCATGCTACAGTCTATGGGGCTGCAAAGAATCGGACACTACAATTGTTGGAAACTTGGAGAGCCAGCCCTGAAAATAGGCAAGAAAGAAGGAAGCCCTGGAGGAAAGAGGCAGAACCCTCCAGGAGAGCCTCCCAAACATAACCTTCTGATAAAGACCACCCCACCAAGGTGAAAAAGAATTCTATCCGTTTTTAGCTTCTTTGTCCCTCCAGCTGGGATTTAAATTTCAAGGATGGGACATCTTGTTTAGCCAGGTTATGTATTAATAATTGTTATGTCAACTGACTTTCTTTAATAAAGGAGATGAAATTGCTTAAGGGTAAGTTAAGATATTGTTAAGAATGGAATGCAGGCTTGGCAACCAAAAAATAAATCCAATGTATTTTACTTTTCATAAAAAAACTAAAATGTATTCATCAACAATTAATCTTTGTAACAACACTATGAGAAGTGCTGTATTAAGACTATTCTATAGATTATATAATTTAGAAGTTAAAAAATATATATAATTCAAAATTCTCCCCAGAATGTAGCAATTAAATGACAGAATCATATTTAAGAACAAATCTCCTGTTTATGTATAATATCTTATGTTCTTTCCTCTCTGGCTCTCCTATTCTGTGGTTCCTTGATATTCAAACAGATAAGATCTTTGAAGAACTTCAGTTCCAAAATCTTTTCTTCTTTCCTCTCTCTGATTATCTTACCTTCCATTACCATCCCTTCCATATTTCTAGTTCTGGTCTTCCTCTGTTACCATTAAAAGTTCAAGCTTTCCTTAATCACCCTGACATTTAGCCACATATGGCCAGACCCAACCCCCAATATGAACCAATCTTCCCACCATACCTCTGGAACTCGGTCAGAGAATCATCAAGGATTCTTGTGTTCTTTGTCCTTCAGCCTACTATTCCCTTTCCTTGTTCTGACACTGGATCTCCCCTGGCCACTGAGCTATCCTTGCAGTGCCCTCAAGAGATAGTACGTTTTTTCCTCCCATAGTCTATGCACTAGAGAGCCTAGAGAGAGAGAGACATCCTCCTTACTTTTCATTGCTGTTTTGGACCATTTTATTACCCTTCTCTCTTGAAAAATCTGGCTCCTTTGAAGTACATGCCATCAGACTATATCACCCACTACTCTTCCTGAGTGTAGGCATACACTGACCTCTGGGTCACTCCTAATTTTTTGAATATTGAAGCAGTTGACTCACTCTTTCTCTCCATTATAAATTTTGTCATGATTTTCAATGACTTCCACATTCATGTATACAATCCATTCAATATTCTGGTCTCACAGTCACTTGCTATCACTTTGAATAACCTTTTGCTCCACACCAAGTCATCTTCTCTCCCATGTTCATCCTTTATTTACCAATAACTGAACTGTCCCCAGAATCTTGATGTCGAGTACTCACTGTCAGACTCCCACTTTCTATCTCCTAGCTCATTAGTCTGTTCCCTACTGCTTAGGCTGAACCCCATGATGACTTCCAATTCACTGGCCTACCACCTTCCCTCAACAGCTCACACACACATCCCTCATTTCTTTCTGTACCCAGCTTAGACTTCAGGGTTTGTTATTAAAATCACTCCTTTATAAACATCTTAAGCTGCCCACCATACTCATGGTCAACATTTCAGAACTGGTTAGACCAGCTCTTCACCCACCCAACATCCACACAAGAAAGAGTAGCTGAACCTGGCTGGAGAGTAACATTCACCATGTTCCTTTACTTCATTCTAAATTAATGACCACAGATCTCAGATGAGCTGCCAGCAATACTCAGCAAGCTTACTTCATGTTTCAGGTCAGTTCACTCTCCCAGTCTCTAAAACAACTACTTCATACCATTTCATCACTCCTGAAACCTGCAGAGCCATGTTCATCTGTTTCACTCCTACTGAGAAAATAGAAGAAGTTATAGGAGAGCTAAATCGCCTAACTGTCCCCAAATCTAGCAATGCCCTCTGCCCTTTCTTGGGAGACAGTCCATGAACCCAGTCCAACCTCTCTACTGTAGACTAGACCCCATCCCCTCTTGCCTTCTCCAGGACTTCACACCTACGTCTCTCTCTTCGTGTACCTTAATCATCATTTTCTCCTTCTTTCAAGCACTCAAGCATGCCATTAAAGACAGCAAATGGACTCCACAGCCTCCTTCAGTGACTGTTGTATTTCTGCCCTCCCCTTCACAGCAAAACTCTTTAAAAAGCTGGCTTTATTTCCTCCCCTCTCATTCTCACTTCAGTCCACTTCAATCAGGTTTTTGTTTACTACTCTCAAATGGAAACCAAATGGAAATTAGAAAGGGAATGGAAATGGAAATTCTCATATGGAAAAATTAGTATTTTTCCCTTTTTCCAAAACCTATAGTGTATGATCAATCTTCATTTTACTCTACTCAGTACATAATATTCCTAAAAACTATTGCAATCTTAATGTAAGCTCAAATATTTTTCACCCTCACATTTATAATAGGAGATCATGAGTAGTAGGAATTCTTTTATACTCATCAAGTGGATTTGAACTGAATTAAGTGAAGAATGGCTGTTTCTCCTTGGGTGTGGATGCACCAACTCTCATGACATTCTCCTGATAGCTTTGAAGCAAGATATATACAGACCCAACCAGGATGCATCAAGACTTGGGTTCTAGAAATTATAAACTGAGTATTTGGGCCCAGCAACCAGAGAAGGGATAGCTGATACTTAACCTAACTATGAAATCTTTTTACAAGCACCCTATTTAAAGCCTAACTACTTTTGGGGGCTTTCACTTCCTTATCTGTGAGATCTCTGTGTACATGGGGAAAAAGTTAAAATCTTAACATCAAAAGTAAATTAATTAATAAATTAAATGAAAGCACCTTGTTTAACTAATGTAAATTCATACTATTTTTTGTCTCCAGTTTTATTTTACTTGTGAATAGATGTTTCAATCCCTTATTTTCCTTTGAAGATAGTTTGTTTTCATGGATTTTGTAAATTTTCTCATCAGTATATTTCCCACCAGGGAGAAATAACACATTCATTTTATGTGTCATATTTAAAGAAAGACTAGGTAACTGGATGATTCCTTCTGTTGATGCAATCACTACAGATCTAGGACAAAATTATTTTTCTGGAAAGCAGTTGCTCATTTGCAAACTAAAATTCGTAAAGAAAGCTGAGCATTAAAGAATTGAGGCTTTCAAATTATGGTACTGGAGAAGACTCTTGAGAGTCCTTTGGACAGCAAGGAGATCAAACCAGTCAATCTTAAAGGAAATCAGCCTTGACTATTCATTGGAAGGGCTGATGCTGAAGCTGAAGCTCCAATACTTTGGCCACCTGATGTGAAGAGCTGATTCACTGGAAAAGACCCTGATGCTGGAAAAGATTGAGGTCAGAAGGAGAAGGGGGCAACAAAGGATGAGATGGCTGGATGGCATCTCTGACTCAGTGCTCATGAGTTTGACCAAACTCTGGGAGATAGTGAAGGACAGGGAGGCCTGGTGTGCTGCACTCCATGGGGTTGCCAAGACTGGGACATGACTTAGCAACTGAACAACAACTCTAAAATCCAGTGTCATTCTGTCTCTAGGTTTTCATGTTTTCAACCTTGTGGAATTGGTGAGGATGGGCCATGAGGTGAAATGGTGGACAGTAGGGATTGTAAATTCCAAAGACCTTTGGGTTTGGCCAGTAAAATTTTTTTTTATTATTTTATTTTTTTACATTGAGTATGTATCCAGTTCTCCAAGATACCAATAGTTTCTACCTATTATCTGGTATTCAGCTAATCAGTCAATAAATCAATAAATTTAACAGATCTTTGTTGAAGCTCTTCTACGTGTCAGGCAGTGTACTAGGCCCTGCAGGGAATAAGGAAAGGACAGGGTCTCAGATCTCATGAGGCTTACATTCTGCTGGAGAAAGACTGATGAAAATGAGCCAATAAATCAAGCAACAGGAAAAATTCCAATAATGATAAGAACATAATGAAGTAAATAAAATAAGATGATGCTGTGTTGGTGTTTGTGAGAGGAAGTGATAATATAGATGGAATAGATCAGGAAGGCCTTTCTGAGATGACCTTTGCTCTGAGGCCTCAATGATATGAAGAACCAGGGGCAGAGGATGGTAAACAAAGCCAGCAGCAAGAGCAAGACCCTGTGGCAGGAAGAGTTTGGTTTGTTCAAGGAAGGTCAATGCAACTAAAAATATAATGAGCAAGAGGGACGCTGGTTTAAAATAAGGTCAGACGCAGAGAGTAGATCACAGAGAGTCATGTAAGCTATATTGAGGATATGGGGTTTTATTCTAAACATGATGAACAGCTATCTGGTGTTCTGTATATGTATATACACCAGATATACACTTTAAGTATATATATTTAAAGTTTATTCTGGTTGCTATGGGTAAAACTGGTTATAGGAGCCAAGAATGGAAACAGGAAGACCAGTGAGTGCTGAAAAAAAATTATTCAGATAACAAATAATGTTAGCTTAAAATCATGGTTGGAACTGTGAATCTGAATAGAATATACAAACATGGGATAAATACTGGAAATAGAACCATTTAGCCTTATTGATGATTTGGATGTATCAGATGAGGAAAAGGGAGAGATCAAGGACAATTCCTGGGTTTTTGGCTTAAGCAACTGACAGATGACAATGCCATTAATTGATATGGGAAGCTAAATGACTAAAGGAGAAGCAGGTTTAGTTGGGGAAATAAAGGATTCTGTTTTGGCCATGTGGAGTCTAAGATGCCCGTTTGACACTCCTGTGTAAATGGGTCAGCACTGGATATAGGAATCACAGCATGAATTTACATTGCCCCTAAGGGCTTCTTAGTTTGTTACTTTAGTTAAGAACATTCATTCAGGAGTAAAAAAAAATCTTTGTATGAATCCAGGTTCTGCTGCTTCCCAGCTCTCTGATCTTGAGCAAGATTGTTAAGTTGTCCAAACATCACTATCCTCTTTTACAAGAAAAAAAAAAGAGAGAGCTTAAAATATTGTATACTTGATCAATTGATTAGAAAGGTTAAATTTGTTAATTTAAGCATGCATGCTATGCATACTAAGTCGTTTCAGTCATGTCAGACTCTTTGCAACTCTATTGACTATAGCCTGCCAGGCTCCTCTGTCAAGTCTTGGAATTCTCCAAGCAAGGATACTAGAGTGTGTTGCCATTTCCTCCTCCAAGGGATCATCCCAACCCAGGGATCGAACCCTCATCTCTTAAGTTTCCTGTATTGGTAGGTGGGTTCTTTACCATAGTGCCTCATCAACTGACTGAAAAGATTAAATATGTTAATTTATGCATAGTGCTTAACAAAATTCCTGGAATTTAGAATTCATAGATTCTATTTACCTGGTTGAGAAATTTCCATTCTATTACTAGGTTTCTGGCAGTTTTTTAAAATCAGGAATGAATGTTTAATTTTATATTTTTTCCTACGTCTACTAGGATGATCATATTTTTTATCTTCTACTAATATGAATTACTTTGATTAACTTTTGAGTGTTTATAACAACCTTGGATAAAGTTGTTTAACTTGGATAAGTTGTTAACTTCCTTGGATAAAGCCCCCTTGATCATAGTTGTTCTCCTTTTTATATATTATTTGATACATAATGTATCTATTAGGTATTAGTTCTTTGAACATTTATTGTCATGCCTTTTATTTTAAGAGTTTTAAGGATCTGTTACCTTTGTCTTGCTTTTTTTCTGTGATACCTTTTATATATTGAATACATTAATTATTTCACCTAAATCTCCCCAAATTTCTCACATCAACTGGATCAGATAAATATCAGTGTATAGGAGACTGAGAACAGATAGATGCAAATACAAATTTGTCATTCACTTTTCAAAAAACTATGAGCATCCTTTTACAGACTACTCTTGATTTAGCAATCTGGGAAACATTCATACGAACCTGAAGTGTATATCTCTCCACTTATATCCAGCTGCCGAGTTGACATCTCTTCCTCGATGTCTGTCATCTCAAACTTAATGTGATCTGGTCTTCACCCCCAGGCCCAAAACTGGTTTCTTCCACTGTCTTCCTCATTTCAGAAAATGGGTGACATCTCAGTCTTTCTAATTGCTCAGGTATAAAGCCTTGCAGGCATCATTGGCCCTGTCTTTCTCACACATGCTTTATGAAAGCCTTACATAAAACAGCCCCCTACCTTCATCTCCTGCTCTCCCCCTCGCTTACTTTGCTCCAGCTACACTGGCCTATTTGCTGGTATCAACTATGCTAAGTGAAATAAGAGACAGACAAATACTGCATGATATCACTTATACATGAAATCTAAAAAATACAATAAACTAGTATAATAGAACAAAAATGAAGCAGACTCACAGATATAGAGAACAAACTAGTGGGGGGAAGGAAAGGGGGAGAGTTAACATAGGGGTGGGGGAGTAAAGATACAAACTACTTGATATAAAATAATCTACAAGGATAAATTGTATAACAAGCGGGCTATGGCCAATATTTTATAATAACTGTCAATGGAGTATGACCTTTAAAAATTGTGAGTCACTGTATTGTTCTTCTGTAACATATAATAGTCTATAACAACTGTCCTTCAATTAAAAAAATAAATCAGGGATGTTCTTGCCTTCAGACCATTTGCCTTCCAGTTTCCTCAGCCAAATATTCCCTCAGAATCTGCTTTGCTAACCAGATCACTCTGTTTAAAACTGCAGCTCTCCTGGAACTGTGTTCTTTCTTCTCTTGGCCTTTCCCTCACCTTCCCTCACTTTCTTTTCCAGAAAAGGAATCATACTGTGTTGCCTCCAGGGACAGCATAAGGTTTGTTTCTACTCTAGATGTTTTTAATCATCTTGAGAGGTACTTTACTCCCTAAAGCCAGTTCTCTGGGGTCAGATTTTCAGCCCAGTTAAGGTCCATTGGTTCTCTGCTTTCTGACTCAGCACCATGACATCAACCAGGGGTATTTCCAGATACAAGCAAGACTCCCTACAGAAGTGGCTGAACAATGAGGGCTGTCTTTGTCTCATGGAACAAGAACATCAGAAGTAGATGATCCAGGACCTTGCATTACTCAGTGGAGTTCTTTTATCTTCTTTTCCTGCCATCCTGGTCCTTATCCTCAAAACCATAAGATTGGTTACTGTCTGTGCATTGAATTCCCTGTTCCAGGGGACAAAAAGGGGAGGAAGAGAGTAGAAAGCAAAGGACAAAGAGCTGTCCTAGGTAGAAAGGTTTGTCTTCTCTAGGCGGAACGTTTGAAATTTCTGATTTTCAACCTTAAAAGATAAGTTTTTATGTCTGACCTAAGATTTAGGAAGGAACCCCTTTCCCAGAGACCTGCACCTACATCTCATTGGCCAAAACGATGTCACCTGGACACTCTTAGTCTCAAAGCAGAGCAGGAGACTGAGGCTGTGTGAGCCTCTGGGGCAACGAGTCCCATGCCTCCCTTACAGTCTGGCTCTTTCTGAGTCGTTTATCTTCCAAGACTGTTCAGTCTCCTGCTTTGTGTTACTGTCCTCAGAGCCTCTGTTACTGGGTGGACACCACTTTCGCAGATCTAAAGATTCTCAGCTCTTTGCTGAATTCCTGCTCCACACTTCGACAGCTTCTAAGACCACATGAAAAATTGGGGGTCTGCTATGTGATATCTACAAATCTTGGGAAACTACATTTTAGGAGTAGGGGCAGGTAATGATAAAATCTCAGGTCTGCTATCTAAAACCATATTTTCATTTCTGTTCTGCATTTGTCCTGTGTTGGCATTGCTAGCGAACTGTAGAACTGAACATCTACATTTTTACACATATTTTTCAATCTGACCCTTTAGTTTTTTCTGCTGTCATGATTCTACACATAAGGAAACTAAGGTTCAGAAGAGTTAAATCCAAGGCCTCTCTTTTAGTTAGCAAATGGCAGGGCTTCTGTTCAGACCCACATCTGTCTGTCTCTTTCTGAGCCTCTGCATGATCCATTACATTAAACTGCTTCTAAGGAGAGCTTTTCCAGGGCAATCATTTCCCACTATATTTAGGACCCCTTGAGTCACTCTGAGTATTTCTTAATGGGGCTGACAATACAGAGAAGCTTAGCAGTCTCTAGGCAGTCACTCCCACTGTTAGAGCTGCCGAATTCTCCTTAATTCTTGGGCTTTCCATCCCTTACCTCGTCCCTTGCTCACACGTGGCTCTAAATCTGTGAAAATGTCAGAAAGCATATTCCAGATGGAAGGATAGTCTAGGAAATAGGAACAGCAGAAGCAAGTCATATGGCTCTGGGAGAGTGTGTAATTCATCTTGACTGAAGCACAGATAAGTGATCCAAACATAGAAGGTCAGGTTCAAGTCACACCATTAGGACCTTGACTACCTGCCAGAAGAGTCTGAACTTTCTTCTGAGTCTGCATTAGTGATGTATTAGAGTATTTGGCGTAGAACTAAATTGCACTTTGTATTTTGTGCTGAAATTTAAAAAAAAACAATTATTTACAAAGTGCCTTGAGTACCCACAGAGATGATAATCCCACTGAAGGAATTATTAAGGGATGTTTGAGAGTACCCTGCCCTTTTCTGTCATATTTTTCTAAGGTAACAATGAAATTTATAGTTTGTGCATCCGGAAAACTGTTAGCCTAAAACTAGAAAAAAAAATCAACTATTCCCAAACTCAATTTTCCTAATAAGAATAAAAGTTGCTTCTACTTATATTAAACAGTCAATGCGTGACCTTAACCATCTCCCAATTCTGTATTAAAATATTTCAATAGTTGTAAAACCTGTGTGGAGAAATAGAAAGTGTATTATGGCTTCCTTGTATAGAGTAGGATGGTCTTAATTCCGAATAGAACTTAAAAAGAAATGTTAAAGAATATTCAAGAAGTTAAATGACTCATTTATAAAATTGAGAAGGAAGCATGCAAGAAACTCAGCTAGACTGCATAAGGTGGCAGCTTTTATTTGTCCAGTAATGCCACATTTCTGAGGCGGCACAGAACACGGTACATCCATCTGTGAGTCAGAGAGATGTGAGTAATAAACACTACGTGAAGAGCCCTCTGTCCTTTTGATTACTGAAACTGATGTTTTGGTTTGACTGGGTAATTTACCTGTAAGTTAAGATAATTGAGTATTAAAGAGGAAATCCATGTTGAGAGAATTGTTTGTGAAAAGATAAAACAAGGAAATGGGATTATTGACAGAACTGAGAAAACATATTCAGGGGATGTCTTTATCAAATAAATCAGCCCTTCCAATGAGTTGTTTAACTGTTCTGAGTCAGTCAAAGCATGAAGTAGGAGACGCAACTGAAAAGAAGAGAATGCTTTGCCCGTTTGTTTTTTCAAAACTTAAATTTGGAGGCAATGCTTATTGCTATTATTTAAAAGATGGATTTGTAAAGTAACAATACCCTTTCCAAAATAGGGAGTCATGAATAGGAATTGATATCTGAAGAGGAAAGTGAACTCACATTGGCTAAAAAATTAAATCTTCTCTATCTACTTCAAAACATGGATCCTGTAATTCTCTTTTGAAAGGATTGCTCTGGGGAAAAACGCTGAAACCCGTCACAGTGAATTAGGGCTGTCATTCTCCTCGTGAGGGTCAGGTGTGAGGTAAGAAGGATCCTCGGGGTCCCCCAAGGAGACTGCGCTGGTAAGGCCACCCCCACCCACAAGCCTGACTGGCCCCACGTTAACCTTGGCTTTGGGGAAGGAGAAGAGTCACTGCCCACTCTGATGAGGGCAAACTGGGACCTGCTCAGAGGTATTTGGTTTAAATTACAGGAAGATTTAATTTCCAAAAATAATGGCAAGGAACAGCAAAGCCTGGAGACTTTGCTTAAGCTCTAATAGAATCATGATACCATTTATTTTTGGAACGTTGACATCTCTGAAACTCTTCAGATGCAAAATCAATGCTAAGTAGTTTTATAGAAATTGGATGCATTTTACATAAAATTACCACCAGAGCTGAGGACAGTGATGCATAAAAGCAGTGCAGACAGTGTCTCGAATACACTGAAAAGCACAGTCTGGGCCCCTCTCTGGCAGCCTCTGGCATCTGCACCACATTTTTAAACATTTGTCCTTTAAATAGTCTTTGTTCCTCTTGAAGTTTCCAGCTTTGTCTAGTTAGTAAGCCTCTCGGCCACTCATTGAACTGTTATTACATTGTTTTAAACACATTAGTGTGTCATTAGTGAACAGGTAACATTTTATACCATGATAAGAGCAATGATAAAATCCCAAAGGAAATGAGTGTAGATAAAGAAAAAACAAATCTGTGAGCTGAGACCAGGGACCGTCCAACATGTAGACTTAGGAAAGACAATGAAAGAGGAAGAAGAGCAGGAGAAGATGATATCTTGAAAGTCAAAATAAGAGAGATTTATGTCAAATGCTCCTGACATTTTGAGAAAGATGGTACCTAAGAATTGATCATTGGTTTGGGCAAGATGTAAGACACTGATGATCTTGACAGAAGGAATTTCCTATGAAGTACTGTGGATCAAATCTACATTATGGTGTGTTAAGAAGAACATAAATGTTGAGGAAATGGAGACAGCAAATACAGGCAATGTTTTGAAGTGTTTTGCTTAAAAATAAAAAAGGTCTAAAAAAGTAAGGTAATAGATGGAGAGATATGTGTAAGGCAATAGATTGTGTGTTTTTTTTAAGTTTATTCCTTTTTATTGCTAAGTGGTATTGCATTGTATGAATATTTTATAATTTGTTTATCCATTCACTTCTTACATTTAGGTTGCTTCCATTTTTTACTATAACAAAGTTGCAATGAGTTTGTGACATAGACAATCATATTATCTATGAACAGAAACAATTTTACTTCCTCTTTTTCTAGTGAAGGTGCTTTTATATCGTTGTCTTGCCTGTTGAACTGACTAGAACCTCTAGTAAAATTCTAAATAGAAGTGATGAGAACAGACATTCTTTTTCCCTAATTTTAATGGGAAATAATTCAGTCTTTCACTCTTAAGTATGATGTTAGATGTAGCATTTTTCTTTTTAGATTCTTTTTAGAATTCATAGATTCTATTTACCTGGTTGAGAAATTTCCATTCTATTACTAGGTTTCTGGCAGTTTTTTAAAATCAGGAATGGATGTTTAATTTTATATTTTTTCCTACAGCTACTAGGATGATCATATTTCTTATCTTCTATTAATATGAATTACTTTGATTAACTTTTGAGTGTTTATATCAACCTTGGATAAAGTTGTTTAACTTGGATAAGTTGTTAACTTCCTTGGATAAAGCCCCCTTGATCATAGGTGTTGTCCTTTTTATATATTATTTGACTCAATTTGCTATAATTTTGTGGAGTACTTTTGCATGTGTGTTCATGGTGGAAATTACAGTTTTCTTTTCTTGGGTTGTCTTTGTCTAATTTTAGTATCAGAGAAATGCTGACCTTATATAGTGAGTTGGGAAGCATTCCTTCTTCTTTAATTTTCTGAACAAGTTTGTAGAATTAGTATTATCACTTCTTTAGATTTTTGGCAGAATTCACCAGGGAAGCCATCTGGGCTTGCAGTTTTCTTTGTGGGAATGTTTTACATATTAAAATGCAATTTCTGCAATAGATATAGGCCTATCACAGTGTCTCTTTCTTCTTGAGTAACCTTTGGTAACTTGTTGTTTTCAAGAAATTTACCCATTTTAGCTTTTGTCAAATTGGTTGTCATATTTCGATATTATTTTTATAATACCTTTAGAATCTGTACTGATGTCTCCTCTCTCGTTCCTAATATTGTTAATCCATATGGTCTCTTTCTTTCCCCTGATAAATCTGGCTGAATGTCTGTCAGTTTTGGTGGTTACACAAAGAACATATTTTGGCTTTGCTGATTCTCTCTCTCTCTTCCTCTATTCCATTTCCACTGTTACCTCTCCTCCCTCCTTCCCCGCCTCCTTCCCATCCTCCTTCTTCTGCTTACTTTGGGTTTCATTTGCTCTTGTTTCCCCTAGTTTCTTAACCTAGAAAGTGAGGTCATTTATTTTATTCTTTTCTAATAAAAATTTAGCACTATAGATTTCCCTGCTTTAGCTGCATCCCACAGATTTTGATATGTCATATTTTTACATTTAATTCAGTTAAAAATACTGTTTCTCTTTGGATTTTGTCTTTAACTCATGAGTTATTTAGAATGTGTAATTTCAAATACATGGAACTTTATTAGCATTCTGGTGTGATTTCTAATTTAATTTCACTGTGGTCAAAGGACATAGGTTGTATCCTTGAACTCTTAAAAGCCTATTGAACTTGTTTTATGGCCTAGAATATTACCTATCTTGGTAAATGCCCATGTGCACTTGAAAAGAATGTGTATTCAGTTGTTGCTGAGTGTAGCTCTCTTATCAGTCAACTAGGTCACATTGATAGTGTTTTTTGAGTCTTCTATATATTTTGGGGGCTTCTATTTGATCTGTCAATTATTGAGGTTGTGCTTGTAAATTGCTCTACTTGTCCTTTTTTGTTTCATGCATTTTGAAATACTATTGTTAGGCACAGCAGTTGTTAGAATTGTTATATCCTCTTTATGGATTGTCTCCTTTATCATTGTGAAATGCCCCTCTATCCTGTTAGTAGGCTTTGCTCTGAAATCTATTTGTTCTTTTAATATGGCCATTCTAGATTTCCTTTGATTAGTGTTATCATGATATATCCTTATTCATTCTTTTCCCTTTAATTTATTTGTGTCTCTGTATTTAAAGTGACTTCTTATAGGCAGCATATAGTTGAGTCATGCTCTTTTATCCATTTTGAAAATGTCTGCCTTTCAATTATGGTGTTAAGACCACTTACATTTAAAGAGACTGTTAATATGGTCAAGTTTAAAGTTGCCATGTTGATATTTATTTTCTGTTTGTCTTATCTGTGCATTATATACTTCTTTTGCTCCTTCCCTGCTCTGCCTTGTTCTCTGCTCCTTCTCTGGAAGATGGAGAAGGACAGGGAAGGCTGGTGTGCTGCGGTCCATGGGGTCACAAAGAGCTGGATACGACCGAGCAACTAAACAGCAGTAGGTGCTCAGTTTTGGATAATTAAGTACTTTGTGCTTCCACCTTATTTCCTTAGGTGTAGTGCTTCATTAAAAAAAGAAAAAAGAAAAATTAATGGTTACTTTAGGGCTTCCCTGGTGACTCAGATGGTAAAGAATCTGTATGCAATGCAACAGATCCAGGTTTGATCCCTGGGTCGGGAAGATTCCCTGGAGAAGGGAATGGCTATCTATTCCAGTATTCTTGCCTGGAGAATTCCAGTGGACAGAGGAGCCTGGTGGGCTATAGTCCATGGAGTCGCAAAGAGTTGGACCTGACTGAGTGACTAACACTTTCACACTTTCACTTGGAGATTCTGGTGTAAGTTTTAGCTTACCACAGTCTTCCTTTAAGCAGTACCTATAGTATAATAACTTTTCCACAATAATTTCTATTTCTCCCTTTGCCTTTGTGCACTTACTGTTAAGCGGCTTACTTCTACATGTGTCATAAATATCAAATATATTATTGTTTTTTGGCTTTTCAGTCAATTATAGTTTTCAGATATTTTAATAAGAAGCAAAAAACACTTCGTTTTTTTTCTGTAGATTCAAAGTTTCATCTGATATTTTCCTTCTGCCTGAAGGATTTTCTTTACCATTTCTTACACTTCAAGTCTGCTGATGATGAATTCTTTCACTATCTGGTGGAAGTCTTTTTGTTATTTTTTCTTGTGGATTTTTTATTGTGCTTAGATATAGATCTTTAAAGTTTGATTATTTGCTGATATGCAAAATGGAAAGTGATGCAGGAACAAATAAAGCAGCACAGTCTCTGAATAGGGAGGAAGGGTGGGGTTCAGAACAGAGGACTTGACTTCACATATAATCATGGCGTTTTACTGATGGTAACAAGAGGAGAGTCTGAGCAGATATTTATTGATAGGGGTGAGTTGATTGAACTTGTTAATAGTTCCAGTCAAACTGAGTTTAAATCCAAGATCCAGTATTCAGTAGCTGAGTGGTCTTCAGCAAAGTATTTAAACCCTTTGAACTTCAGTTTTCACATCCACAGAATCATGTTAATATCTTCCCCACAGAGTGATTATAGCAATGAAATGAGTTAATGTCTACCAAACACATAACACGTAGCTGGGCACACACACTGTGTCTGTAAGAAAAAAAAAAAAAAAAAAAGTGTCACCTTTTAAATTTTACTGCCAAAGTCAAGGAGAAAAGATCCTGTGACCTCATTTTTCTACCTCTATTTCTCTTATCTTCCTTCTCTCACCCCTCCCTCCTTCCCAAAAGAACAAATTTAAAACTCAAATACCAGGCTGTCTGCAGGTGCAGTGTTCAAGACTGATAACATTTGGAGGCCAGATGTTAACTGACGTAAACACTATTAAGTGCTCTGTAGACCGGAGGCTGAGGCAATGATTTCCAATTTTATGATTATTTGAGTTAATAGCAAACCATACTGCCACTCCCTCCACCCTCCTGCCTCCACCAAAACGGAGGTATATAGCCTATTTGTTCCCAAGAGAATGTGATTTTTTGAAATACAAAGTTCTTGAAATATTAAGTAATGGCATTTCACAAGCTTAGGACTGGAAAGGCAGCCTCAGTGCAGACCTCAACACCTACTCGAAGTTCTCTCTAAAAGGTCAAGGACTTGTGAAATTTGATCTTAGAACTAGTTTCATTTTCTGAAATAAGTCCAGAGTAGTAGTCACAAAAAATGCTTCAAACCTATAACAAGTTTTTATGCCAACTGATATTTTCAATTTGAACTTCCTAAGGATTTGTGTGGGCGAATGCCAATGACAGGAAATCAATAAATGAGTCCTTCTCCTAATGAAGAAGTATTGTTTTTAAAATAGCAATTAGTTAGATCTGCTATGAATCAATAAGTTAATTGTTGGTGTTTAATATACTTACACACTCATTTATTTATTCATTAATCCACTGAATAGATATTGGTCCAGAACTAGCAATATGTCCTAGGCATATTGCCAGGCACTAGTTAATACACTGGTAAATACAACAAATGATCCTCACGAAGCTTGGAGTTTTATGCAAGAGGAAGACAATTTCAAAACAATGAGCAGACAAATAGATGTAGCAAAAAAATTGTAGTAGTACTATGATGCAAAGAGGCCCTATTTAAACAATGGGTTGGGGAAGGAATTTTTAGTAGGTGCCTTAATCCAAGGCTTAAAGAATGAGAAGAAGGTAGCCATGCAAAGAGTGGAGGAGATAATAAGCAAAGAGCAGCATTTACTCATTCAT
Organism: Muntiacus reevesi; assembly: GCF_963930625.1. Taxonomy (NCBI): domain Eukaryota; kingdom Metazoa; phylum Chordata; class Mammalia; order Artiodactyla; family Cervidae; genus Muntiacus; species Muntiacus reevesi. The sequence continues at coordinate 138,516,273 of NC_089249.1, read as the reverse complement.
TCAACAAATATTTGTTCAGCACTTTCTGTAAGCCAGAAACTGTTCAAAGCAAAGAAAATATACCAGTGAACAAACACGCATGCAAAACTGCTGATGTGGGAAAGGATTTGACGTCTTTCTGGAACAGAAAAGACGTCCTTGAAGCTGAATCATACTGAGCAGAAGAGGGGAGTGCAAACTGAGGTGGCAGTGGCAGGGGCAATACTATGTAGGGATTTGTAATCCAGGTAAGGAGTTTAGATTTTATGCCAAATGCAATGACATGATTTGCTGTATGTGTTAAGGAGTTGCTCTTGCTATTGGGTGGAGAAAGTGTTGGAGGATGAAGGGAGGGTATAAGCAAGGAGATTCATAGGGTAGCTATGCTAGTTCAAGTGAGATTTTAATGCCCTGAAACAGTGGTAGCAGCAGAGATACAGTGTACAGTTTTGAGGAAGGAAGGATAGGACTTATTGATCAACAGAAAAAGAGGAAGGGGAGTTGAGGAAAGATGTAAAATCATGGATGATTCAGCTGAATATTTGGTGGCTTCATTTACCACAATGAAGAAGACTAGGTAACTGGATGGAGGAGGTTTAATCTAAAGATTAAAATAAACTCAAGTTTTCTGGCCCAAGTTTTAAATAATAGAATCAATACAATTTGAAAAACTGAAAATCAGTATCTCATGGGATTAATATGCCCCCCATTTCTGGAGTGTATACAAGCATACCAAATGACCATTTACCTACAATATTTTAGCTATAGATTTCAAGCAGAATTCTGTAACTGGTTTCCAGATGGTATGTGAGAATTTATAAAAGAAAGCAACAGTTTCTTGAAGCCATCACTGATTGAGTAAAAAATGGTTTTCCTAAATCAATCTCATTTCTCTCAAAGGTGATTTCACTTGCCTTTGAGCTACTGGAAGCTGGCACTGTATTTCTTAATAAATGCTTTATTTCATTAATAATTGGGTTTATGATTGTCAGGGCTACCAAACTTATAAATGAGAGTATTTATATCTTGTTAAGACACCATTTGAATATCTTTTGCGATAACCTTTTAGGAAAAGTAGTGAATGTAGACTGAGAAATATTGAGCTGGTAAGGTAAATTGTACATCCTAAGTGCAACTAGGTCAGTAGCAACAGAAAGAAGTAAGTTCTCAACCTTATGGTAAGTTTCCACCCTCCCACACCACTGCTTTATAAAGTCGACATACAAAACACATTTCCTCAAAGGAGAATGAGAATTTTTCTCATCTGGGAAACCCCTACCTTTCCTGAGAATCACTGCCTTTACTGTTATTCTGTCTTGGAAAGTATTAGTGGATAAAAGTTTGAGAGTGAGTTTGCCAGATTTTAGCCCTAATTAGGAAACATAGAGAAACATATACTTTATAACATTTTTCTTTCTGAAAATTATTTTTTACCTGGAAATAGACAGGCAGATCACTTTGTAAGCATGTTAGAAATAATTTTCTTATAATTATGATGTAGGTCTGTTTATGTTTGGTACTAGTTTTCTTGTACATCAAATCATATAGGAATAGTACAGTGTGAAGTTACTAAAGGATCATTAAATTATGGTCCTAAGCATTTGAAACAAATATTTTTAAATGACCCTCATTTTATAATCTCATTAGAAAAATTAGGCATTGGTATTACTTTTTAATTGATACATTTCCTTAGTGAAATGTTAACAACCTGAGAAAGGATCTCAAACAACAAATAAATGAACTTGCAACATAGAGTTCTCAGCCAAAGGAACATCAAGAGGAATATTCATGTCATTTCCATCCCTAACACCATCAACATCAAGGAATTGACAAGCAGGATCATTTGCCTTTTTCTCAGGCTTCCCTGGTGGTTCAGACGGTAAAGAGTCCACCTGCAATGCAGGAGACCCAGGTTTCATCCCTGGGTTAGGAAGATCCCCTGGAGAAGGAAATGACTACACACTCCAGTATTCTTGCCTGGAGAATTCCATGGACAGAGGAGACTGGAGGGCTACAGTCCACGGGGTTGCAAAGAATCAGTCATGACTGAATAACACACTGGGCTCGGTGCCTTATGGAAAGTATTACAGCCTTCTTTGCAGGTGGTATTTGGTACCAAACTCCTCCTTCTTCTTTTCAGGGTGATCACAACAGAGGGCAGGAGATGACTCCACATCCCCACACCACGTACATTTGCTTTTGTCAGAAAAGTACATCTGTGCAGTCTGTGGAGGGCATCAAAGAGGAGTTAGAATAAGATACTTGGTTTCAAACCATTCATTCCTTCGTTTTGTTTATTCATTAGACATTTGCTAAGTACTTCTGATAGGCATGACCCTTAGCAATGGGATAAATAATATGAAAAAGAGGTTCTGTGTCTCTGAGTTTCACAGCCCTTTGTGGGCAGATGAGATTGCTAATAATTCTGCTGGACAAGTGCTAGTGGAGAGATACATCAGTAGATAGATATCAACGCAGAGATAGCTGTATGAGACAATGGAACAACTAACTGAACTCAGGGAAAAGGAAAATTATATCACTATCTTACTAAATGGCACCATATTTAAACCCAAATATCATTTGATCCAATTTTTTTAGTTTAAAAGGGTGTGTAAATGGAGATTGGGAAAAAACCCAGTAATACAGTTTGTTACTACCTCTGTCTGGTTTCAACTCAAAGGACATCATCTGAGGAAGGTGGAAGGTGTGCCCAGTATAGACAGTCTATGCAGCTGTGTAGAGTGGGTCTGCTGACACCCAAACCAGAAACATTCTTCTCCATACCTGTGTCTGCCATACTATTATGGCTTTATCTTCTCCATAGCTTTTATCACTCTCTGAAATTATCACATTTGACTTATTTATTGTGCATCCCTCCCCACAAGAACCTTGTCTGTCTTACACATTGTTGAATTCTCAGGTTTCAAAAAACTTCTTGTTTCATAAATATTTGTTGAGTGAATGAATTATCACAACAGTATAAAACCACATTAAATCACACTTGAGAACCAATATTTCTCCCGTTTTGAAAATCTCTGTAAGATATGTTTAGGTGACGCTAGTGGTGAAGAACCCACCTGCCAATGTGGGAGAGATGAGAGACACAGGTTCAATCCCTGGGTGGGGAAGATCCCCTGGAGGAGGGCATGGCAACCCACTCCAGTATTCTTGCCTGGAGAATCCCATGGACAGAGGAGCCTGGCGGGCTACAGTACAGAGGGTTGGAAAGAGTCAGACACAGCTGAAGTGACAGCACACAAGCATGCACGTAAGATATTTGATCTCAGACACACCTTAGAGATCTTCTATGGAGTCATGTCTTCATTCATTTCAGCGGGGGAAAGACTACGGCGTGGGTGTAGGGGCGCATACAGAGAGTCCTGTTTCATGTCAAGTTATTTTTCCCCAGAGCAGGAACTGGAAGTCTGGGTTCCAGAATCCCAGGGCTCTTTGGCACTGCTCTGCTCCCTCCGTCTAAACCTCTCTGTGGGGAAAGTAGATTTGGAGTATTGCAGTGGATGTAATTTTCAAAGGTCCTAGGAGAAAAGGAAAGCCTTGCTAAACTGCTTTTGCAATGAGTTGAACGTAATAGTTCTCTTTACAGCTCTGAGGGAGGGAAGTCAAGACTTCAGAACTGGATTTTTAGGGCAAGACTGGGACATTCTGCTGTAACCATGGCCATAGATCTGCCTGCTTTCAGCAGAGACATGGGCTCTGCCTCGTGCTGACTGTGATTTTGCACAGTTAAGTCCTTCATTCGAAATTAGGGCTCACTGCAGCTTGCAAATTAATTCTATAAAGGTGGGTCACTGTCACTGTGGGCAAAATGCATGCCCCTCTGCAGCTTCCCCATCCATAGGGACCAGATAGCACATTGAGGTGATAGCTAATCTACGTATTTAAGGGATTGGTATATTTTATTAAAGTGATAAGCAAGCATTAGAAGGTGTTAGTTTCTGAGTATAACTGAGGGAAATATTTTCCAAGATAACTTTAAAGAAACACCGCATTATTCAAGAACATACCACTACCTCCAAACACACACATACAAACATACACAATAGCCAAACATATACCTTATGATGCACAAAAAAGTCCTCCAAAGCTGCAACTCCTGGCGTGGAATTCCTGATACACTGCAGGGAGGTTGGGGAAAGTGGACCCTCTCGATTCCATCTGGGGACTCCTCTGAGGTCTTTACCTGCTGGAGGTTTTAATCCAAATAGAAATGGCTTTTTGTCAGATAAGAGATAGAAACTGGTGAGATGTATTTGTTCAATACATGTTTGTAGGATGCCTTCTGGCATGAAACTCAGTTCTAAGCCCTAGGAATACAAAATGAATAAGGCTTAGTCCCTGCTTCAAGGTCACAGTCTAGTGGAGTGAAAGAGATAAGTAAACAGAGAAATCCAATCCAGCGTGGTAAGTTCTGGGATCAGAAAGGGTCTGTGGGGACAGAGAACAGAGCGCCCTGAGTGCAGTTGACAGGATGTAATTAAAAGAGGCCACATTTGGGAATTTTTCGAATGAAGTTTCACATTTTGGAGCCTTCTGTTTTCTCCTTTTGGAAATGAGGGGAGGAAAATCAGCCCAGAGTTGTGAAAATTCAATGATGTGTTACCTAGAGAAGGAATGAGTTGTCAAAGAAAAGTCTCCTCTGATTCAGAAATGAATGATTCCTAGGATGTTGCTTCAAGACTCTTTGTTACAGAAACTGGGGTATGCACAGGTAATTAAGGATCTAGAAACAACCACCCTGGGGGCAATTGCAGGCAATTCTGCAACCACCTGGCTTAACTTGAATTCTTGAAAGTACAGCTTCTCTTGGTGTAATAAAAGGTTTCATGTACACCTTGTGTTTCTGTTCCTTATCCCCGATTTTCCCTCCCAGGCTTATGAATAAGGCTTTAGTCCTGTTTCTCCCGTGGAGACTGGCAAGCTGCCCCACCTTCTCCGGTTGGAGGCTGGGGAAGCTGTAGCTGTCTTCTGCCACCTGCTGGCTCCCTGTTAGCACCGGTGCAGGGCTGACTTTGCGTGGACTCCCAGGGAATGGACTCCATTAGGGGAGAAAGAGGGGCAGAGAAGGTTCCTGCTTTTACTAAAAAGAAAGAGATGAGAAGATGGCAGACAGAAGCTGGTATAGGAAGGCTTTTCTCATCATGGGGGTTTGTCATAAAGCTATCCCCATTTCGAGCATCTAAGCCAGTGATTTTTCTTTATAAACTTGTTTTGTTCAGGGAGAACAGAGCTTTTTATTTTTATTTTTTACTTTTACTTTTAGGTCATTGTCTCACAAAACTTATCAAATAAGGTCATGCCGCACCTGCATAGACTCATTTGAAGGAAACAGCAGAAACTCCTGCCAGTGGGAATTGAGATTGAGGGTAGGGAGGCAGGAAGAAGGAAGATACATGAGAAACATTTCACAGTGAATTGCAGTATTCTTTCATTGGTTCAGCCAGCATTTTTAAAGACCTGCTATTTATAAGGCTCTAATCCAGATGCCTTGGCTCAGTTCAGTCGCTCAGTCGTTTCCGGCTATTTGCAAACCCCTGGACTGCAGCACATCAGGTTTCCCTGTCCATCACCAACTCCCGGAGCTTACTCAAACTCATGTCCATCCAGTCGGTAATGCCATCCAACCATCTTACCCTCTGTCTTCCCCTTCTCCTCCTGCCTTCAGTCTTTCCCATTATCAGGGTCTTTTCCAGTGAGTCAGTTCTTCTCATCAGGTGAACAACATATTGGAGTTTCAGCTTCAGCATCAGTCCTTCCAATGAATATTCAGGACTCATTTCCTTTAAGATTGACTGGTTTGATCTCCTTGCAGTCCAAGGGACTCTCAAGAGTCTTCACCAACACCAGAGTTCAAAAGCATCTATTCTTTGGCACTCAGCTTTCTTTATGGTCCAGCTCTCACATCCATACGTGACTACTGGAAAAACCACAGCTTTGACTAGACAGACCTTTGTCAGCAAAGTATGTCTCTGCTTTTAATATGCTCCCTAGGTTGATCATAGCTTTTCTTCCAAGGAGTAAGCGTCTTTTAATTTCATGGCTTCAGTCACCATCTGCAGTGATTTTGGAGCCCCCCAAAAATAAAGTCTGCCACTATTTCCATTGTTTCCCCATCTATTTGCCATGAAGTGATGGAACCAGATGCCATGATCTTAGTTTTCTGAATGTTGAGTTTTCAGCCAACTTTTTCACTCTCCTTCACTTTCATCAAGAGGCTCTTTAGTTCCTCTTCACTTTCTGCCATAAGGGTGGTGTCATCTGCATATCTGAGATTATTTATGTTTCTCCCAGCAATCTTGATTCCAGTTTGTGCTTCATCCAGCCCAGCATTTCACATGATGTACTCTGCATATAAGTTAAATAAACAGGGTGACAACATACAGCCTTGACATATTCCTTTCTCAATTTGGAACCAGTCTGTTGTTCCATGTCCAGTTCTAACTGTTGCTTCTTGACCTGCATACAGATTTCTCAGGAGGCAGGTCAGCTGGTCTGGTATTCCCATATCTTTAAGAATTTTCCAGTTTGTTGTGATCCATACAGTCAAAGGCTTTGGCATAGTCAATAAAGCAGAAGTAGACATTTTTCTAGAACTCTCTTGCTTTCTCTATGACCCAACAAATGTTGGCATTTGATTTCTGGTTCCTCTGCCTTTTCTAAATCCAGCTTGAACATCTGGAAGTTCTTGGTTCCTGTACTGTTGAAGCCTCGCTTGGAGAATTTTGAGCATTACTTTGCTAGCATGTGAGATGAGTGCAAAAGAATCCGCCTGTCAATGCAGGAGACATGGGTTCAATTCCTGAGTCAGGAAGATTTCCTGGAGGAGGAAATGGCAACCCACTCCAGTATTCTTGCCTGGAAAATCCCATGGACAGAGAAGCCTGGTGAAATATGTTCATGGGGTCGTTAAGTGTTGGACACATCTTAGCGAGTAAACAAAAACAACAAATCCAGATGCCCGGGATTCCAAAGTGAGTAATATTGGGTTCCTTCCCTTTTGGGGTTAAGAATCTATCGGATAGCAGCTAGATAAGAGGATGGTTAAATAAAGGGAGAATTAAATAGAGATCATAAGTATTGTGATCATGTATTGCTATAAAGGCATCTAGTGGAGCACAGAGAAGGAGCATGTATCTAGATCAAAGTGGTAGCTGCAATGTTAGAAAATATTTACTGGAGGAGATGATATGAACTGAATTTGAAGTAGTGACTTATTGGAAACAGTGGGGAGAAGGGCATTCGAGTTACTGGGAGCACCACTTCCCACACGCAGCATCACCCACTATCACCACTGCTTTGGGAAGCTGAGACTTCTAGAATCAAAGCAGGAAAAAGTTGTTAAAATATTAGGTCTTAGATAACAAGTGATTGATTCAGTCCAGGGTGATCTGTCAAAGCATGCAGAATCACATGGGACGGCAGCATACAGAATCCTGGACGTCAGAGGGTAGGACTGGTGGTGGGGAGCTTGTTTCTGATCCTTGGGAAAAGGTTGCTTTTCATACTGTTTCAGTCCATATGCTGGATATGGGCAGGTACCATCAAATATTCATGTCCATGACATCCTCTCAGTCCATCTGAAACTTCTCAGTGAACTCATCCAAATATTGAAATACTTGTAAGCTCAAAGATATCAATGATCGTGTTATTTAAAATTGTAAATTAATGGCCTACAATAGGGGAAATGCCTTGAGAGGTTTGGAACAACTTCTGGGTGATCCATTAAGTTCCATAGGCATGGAAAATGATGATTCTGGAAACGGTGCAGTGTGTGAAGGAAAAAAAAAAACTTGTGAAAAAAATCATGATTTAAGCCTGCAGAAGAAATATTAATACTCAGAAAGAAAATATTAAACTGATAATGTTTTTTCTCTGTTGTTTACATTGTATAGCACATCCTTAGTTACTTTTATGATAATATTTTTTTAATATAATGCAGCTTAATGGTGATATATGGCTTCCCTGGTGGCGCCAGTGGTAAAGAACCTGTCTGCCAATGCAGGAGATGTAAGAGATGCAGGTTCGATCCCTGGGTCAGGTAGATCCCCTTGAGGAGGGCCTGGCAACCCACTCCTGTATTCTTGCCCAGAGAATCCCATGGACAGAGGAGCCTGGTGGGCTACAGTCCATAGAGTCACAAAGAACTGGATATGACTGAAGTGACTTAGCACGCACGCAAAGGTGAAATATGGGTGCTGATTAAGGCAGAGGCTACAAACCCTAAATAAATAATTACTCTTTTGTACGTTTGTTTCCAATATTTCAGATTCCACTTTCCCCCTAATTGTATATCAGTTTGTGTGGTATATTTGTTTTGCTTGTTAAGTCTGTCCTGTGTCTTGCCCTTGCCCACACCCCTCTTCCCAGCCTGGATCTGTGGGATGCATTGTGATGTCTGTCTGCTAATTTTGCTGTGACTGGGGCTGGTGTCTGGTTGGTGATTCATATTTGTTCCTAAGTTGTACATCTGTGTTGGTTGCTTTGAAACATGCCCCAGGGAATATGAAAGGCCATTTGTCTCCCTGAAACTGCTTCTTTGCCCCCAGGGAATTCTTCTTTGGCTTCTGAATTCTGGCAAGCTTTTCTATGAATTTAGACAGGGTAAAGAAGAAAGAAAAAAGAAAACAAAGGAAAGCAATACGGAGAGAGTTTTAACATGTGGGTCTAGTCCCTTCTTACCTGGCAGGAGCAAACCTCCTGGATACAAAAATTGAGGGGCACATGCTTTGTGACATCTACTTAAAAGGTAATACTTGTGGGCTTATTTCTTCCCACTAGGAATGCCTGCAGCAGGAAAGAGGGCAGACTGAGCCCTGATGGAAACCCTCAGTGGAAAAAGTTCTGAGAGTTTGGTAGGCATACCCACTTGGCAACTCTTCTAAGAGTTTAGCACAGATATACACAGAAGTGACATTCATAATATTTAATGACTGGTACCACATGGACACTGACCAATTAAATGGACACAGGCCACCTTGCTGAAGCTGGAGGCCCCCTGCTGTTCCAGACATCAACCCTTTAGTTATTGGATAACCAGGAGGTCCGGCAGCTCCTGGAGGGTCTGGGGGCAGGGGCTGGCTGTAAGCTGTTACCAAAGTATTTCAGTGTTTTAATACCCATTAAGGATATATAGACAGAGACCAAATGAATTACCGCATGGTTACTCATAAAACTTCCAAGCTTATGCCCACTCTTAAGCTTTATGTAGCCCCATCTTTACCTGTTAAGAGCCTGCCCTCTCTGTCTTAAAGAAGAGTTCAGAGCCGACGTCAAGACCTAGTCATACTGCAGGCTCCAGGTGCCACAAAGAAGTCCTTATCCACAAAGGAGCTCTTTATTTTGCTCAATGACTAGTATAGATCTCACCCAAGGGAAATTTCTAAGTCAGCTTACATTATATTTTCACTTGCTGCAATATATTTGCCTTACAACATAGCTTTACCTCCGGGCAGGCTGACAAACAGCTGAAATGTGTGAGTGATTGCCCACCTGCCTGCTTGCCTGCAGTGTCTGAAAGACCGTCCCATCCCAGACCATGAGCCTGCTGTGAAAATCCATCTGCAGTACCATGAAAGCCCAAATACATATATTGGATTGTTATGGCTCTTCCTTGTCCTCTTCATGGGAGATTCTCACTTGCTGCTTGTTATCAGACACCTAGAGTCTGCTGGTTGGCTAAAAGCAGCTTCTCGGAATGGTCTCTGGGGAAGCATTATAACCCCGGATTCTCTCGTTTCTTCTTCCCCTGTTTCAGTGAAACCTACAGCTTCAGCATAATTTGCTGCCTCCCCTGCCTTCACTCCAGATAACGGCCAGGGTTGCTCATAATCCAACTGACTCTCTGCATACCAAGCACAACTTTTGTCTGAATGTAGAGACTGAGAGGAAATTTCACTCTACCCAGAAAGCCATTCAGGAGTTCTGTGCTTACAGAAGTCTGAGGTTGTAGAAGACTGAGTTGGAAAACTTGGATTTTCCAATTCTCCTTGCGTATTTACTAGCCTGTGCCTTCGTGCAGGCATTTAAAATCTCTCGAAGCCTCATCTTCCTCAAATGTGGAGTGGAGTCATACTGTGGAGTTCACAGGGTCATGATAAGGATTGTAAATGAAATAATAAATGAGAAAGCCATCTGTAAACTAAAAACATCCACCACAAGAGCATGGGCTGTAAGAACTAGTGAACAGAAAAGAATCACAAATGTAGAAATAAATCATGGCAGCTGGATGAATATGAGGTAAGCCCACTGCTGTGGTCCAGCCTGGAAAAGAGAGCATCCTGTAACTTCTCCAACACCTTTCTGCAGAGCTGGAGCTGGAGAGCAGTGAGTGATCTAGAGAAATGCTAGGCAAGAGGGTTACTGCCATCTGAGGTTATGCACGCAGAAAAAATATATAGAGGATGGTGGAAAGCATGCGGAAGACAGGGTACCTAAGGTAATACCAGGACTGGGAGAGAGAAAACAGATAAAATGTCTACCGCTTCTGCCTGTGTGGTCATTGCTCAGAATTGGTTCAAATAAATCTGGACTTGAGGGTACCATTCCAGAGAGGGAGACTGACCAGAAATCTCAACGATACTCTTCCGCTTGAGTCAGTAGCTGCACCCTCTCTCCTCCAGAAAGAAAGCTCTGCTGCCCTGAAGGCTTATTTGGAATTATTAGATTAATTAAGTCATTTTCTGTGCTTAAACTTGAGTATGAATGGTAAGTCGAAGACTGGGCCTCCCGTTTAATCAGCCAGTGGATGTTTTCAGAATAGCACTTTGTTCCTAAAACCATTCAGAAATATGCACATTGTCTCTTTAATGAGACTGCGATATTTATTTATGGCAGAAAGAAGTCTCCCAGCTAAGAAGACTCTTTCAAGTGATAGTTGAGTGTCTGGCACTTAGAGCTGTGTTAGATGCTGTATCTGGAATCGCTTATTATCACCAGTTCATTTTATGAATTTGTTTAAGTTACTCATGCAGCCGAAAGGCCGTGGGACTTTGCGCTGGGGATCAAATCCTGGCTCCACTCTTTGCTAATGACTAAATGTCTGTGGACTGTTCCCTTTATATAAAATAGAGGATTAGATGACTTTTTTTATAAAAGAGAATGAGGATGACTGCAACTCAGAGCTGTTTGGAGATGCAAGACTTTCCGTGACGTGTGAAATGCTGTGTAAAATGCCCAGCGCGTGGTTCTCCATGCGTGTATGTCAGCTGCCCTTCTTCCTGGTTCTCATGTGACTACGTTTTTTTCTTTCTCTTTAAGCTTTGATGTGGAAAATGGCCCTTCCCCAGGTCGGAGCCCACTGGACCCCCAAGCCAGCTCCTCTTCTGGGCTGGTTCTTCATGCCACCTTTCCCGGGCACAGCCAGCGCAGAGAGTCCTTTCTGTACAGATCAGACAGCGACTATGACTTGTCACCCAAGGCGATGTCGAGAAACTCTTCACTTCCAAGTGAGCAGTAAGTACAAGCTGTCTGGCTCCCTGTCTCACACTTACCTCAACTTTAACACATCAGAGGAGCAGCACTGTTCCCCTTTAACACAAGGGAAGAGGGAGAAAAAAAGTGAACAGGGGCAGAGATGACAACGATAACCACCTTAAGGGCATATAAGCTCTCTTGAGTGAGAAATGTATAGCTAGGGTCCACAAGCGTGTTTAAAAACCTTAAGCACAGTGTTTGCTTTGTTTATGTTATTGATACTTTTTTAAGCTTTTGATTTTGTATTGGAGTATAGCCAATCAACAGTATTGTGATAGTTTCAGGTGGACCGCAAAGGGACTCAAGTCATATATATACATGTATCCATTCTCCCCCGAACCTCCCTCCCATCCAGGCTGCCACATAACATTGAGCAGAGTTTCCTGTGCTAAACAGTAGGACCTTGTTAGTTATTCATTTTAAATATAGCACCTTGGACCCAAACTCCCCAAATATCTCTTTCCCCTATTCTCCCCTCCCCGCTGAAGTTCATTCTCTAATACTTAAAAAAAAGTTTTTATTCAGCTTCATTTCCTGAACTGCTGAATCGTTTATGGCATGAGAACCTTAATACTTTTATGCAAACCACAATCTAACTTTGCAAGGCATGCACAGTTTACATCAGGCTATAGCAGAGAAGGAAAAGAGTGGTTGGTGACATGCAACTTCTCTGAGTGGCCTTTGCTGGGTAACATTTAGTAAACTGTCATCTAGTCACATGTCTGTGTCCCTTCTCTGGAACCTTGACACAGTGCCCACTTATTGCCTGGCTCCTGGGTGAGACAGGACACATTTCCACCACACTATTAAGCATGCCTGATGTTTCTGTTTTGCTGCTATTAACTGGAGATCTCTAATTTTTATTTAAAGAACAGTGACAGGGTTGTGTTACTTGTTTATTAAGTTTCTGAAACCAAATAAAGTTTGATGATGGAATGCGAGCCTTAGAAGGTTTCTGGGCACATGTGCAATTGTTCTTAATATCATATGGTATAAAAATATCAGTAACTCCCTAAAGTCTCCAGACTGGAAAATTCCACTGGGCTCTCCTCAGTTGTTGGGAAGGAAGTTAAGAAGGGTCACCCTTTTGTGAAAGGGGCACAGGGCATTTTAAACCTACCAGTAAGAAAATATGCCCCAGGGCACTTCTACCAGCTAATTTAAATAGAAGCATGTGCTCAGTCGCTCAGTCGTGTCCAACTCTTTGCCAGCATGTAGACTATAGCCCGCCAGGCTCCTCTATCCATGAAATTCTCCGAGCAAGAATATGGAGTGGGTTGCCGTTTCCTCCTCCAGGGAATTTTCCCAACCCAGGAATAGAACCCAAGTCTCCTGCATCTTCTGCATTGGCAGGTGGATTCTTTACCATTGAGCCATCTGGGAAGCCCTTAGTAGAAGCGCTCCTGCCCTAAAACATCTCAATCATGGGTGGACCAAAACTCATTTGGCTAATATTTACTGAAGCTCGGGGCTTCCCTGTGGCTCAGTTGCTAAAGAATCTGCCTGCAATGAGGGAGACCTGGGTTCGATCCCTGGGAAGACCCCCTGGAGAAGGGAAAGCTACCCCCTCCAGTGCTCTGGACCGGAGAATTGCATGGACTGTACATCCATGGGGTCACAGAGTCAGACACAACTGAGCGATTTTTACTTTCACTTTCTCTGCTGAAGCTCACCTATGTTCCAGGCAGTGTGCCAGGCTCTGGGAGTAAAAGATGAACAGAATAGTCGAAAAATCACAGAGAAGTTAAGAAATAAATGCTATTCTCAAAAAAGTTGCATGTTCTCAGGAAGGTTACAGTTAGATAAGAAAGAGGAACTCTGGTGCTATGTGGAAGGAAGCATTCAGTGAGTGCATACCATGGAACCCTGTTTATTTACATATGTGATCTCACTTAATGTTTGCAGCAGTCCTGTCAGGCGGGCGGCATTATTATCTCTTTTCTATAGTGGATGAAACAGATTCTGAGACATTGAGAAACCTACCCCTCCCATATGACTATGCCATGCTATTATCCCTTGATGTAGATAAGACAGACTCTGCCTATGCTTTTCAAGCTGCAGAGTAGATCTCTACTAAGAGGTAGAAAGCGTGAACGCAGGGTAGAGGTGACCTCTTTGCTGCAGATCACGTAGCACTAAGGAAATTTCTGACCAAGGCTCAGATGGGGACTTTGACAGTGAACATACCTGGAATTCTCTCTTCCATCAAAACAAACACCTTTCACCTTTCACCTTTCACCTTTCACCCTTCTCCTCCCTGGGCAGAAGGCCAAGCTGGAGGTAGTCAGAGCTTCATGCACAGCGTTTCATGGGAGAAAGGCTAACTTTGGACAGCAGCTAGTGGCTCCCCCAGGCTCAAGACAAACAGCTTGATGTGTCTCCGGGCCACTCAGAGGCTTCCCCGCAGATTCGAACCAAATTTCAAATTAAACTCCACCAATTCCTTACTTACAATCAAAAGGTTACAGAAATTTTGAGCTTGAAGAGATCTTAAAGATCACAGTTCAACTCAGTCTATAGCTACAGAAACAGACATCTAGTTCTGAATGACTCTGTATCCAGGGTCCCTAATATTAATGGTTAGCCTCTTTTCAACCAGCAAAAATTTCCCCTAGCTTTAGAACCTATATAGTGTTGCCAACTTTAGATTTAGACAGGTAAGAATTATATAAGCAAGATAACTAGTATCATTCTCACTTAAAAAAAAGAAAAAACTTTAAAACATAGGGCACACTTTCAAAATAAAGAATACTCCTTCCCAAGAAAACACATTTGGCAACATGACATCATCCTGTCAAAGATACTGATAACAAGATATATTAACATTTTTGAATGAATAAAAATAGCACACAATGTTGTTTTGCAAATATTTAAACATGACAGTAAAACTTTAATATATTTGTCGGTTTAGGAATTTATATTTCTCAACAAAGCAAGAAGTAGGACTTGAATATCCAGATTCTTCTGGAATTTCATTTTATCAGGACTACATTGGAAAATCTAGTTTTACACAGGTGTGTGCTAAGTCACGTTAGTCACGTACAGCTGTTTGTGACCCCGTGGACCATAGCCCACCAGGCTCCTCTGTCCATGGAATTCTCCAGGCAAGAATACTGGAGTGGATTGCCATTTCCTCCTCCAGGGGATCTTCCCAATCCAGGGATCAAACCCGGGTCTCCTGTATTGTAGGCAGATTTACATGGATATCTTGAGCTAAACTGAAATCATGCTCTCAAAGCTATTTGACCCAACTATTACTCTTCAGAATGACTTGACATAAATAGAGGAACCACAGTCCCTGAACCTCTTGCTGCTTCTCCTGCCTTCTATTCACAAAGTCAAGAGAAAGAAGGACAATAATAGAGCTGGAATCTTCACGTGACGGCTGTGGGGTGAGGGCTGCAGCCTGTTCCCCACTCAGGAGTCCTCATATCAAGCACAGAACAGTCATGAATTTACATAAGAGGTAGAACATCCTGCATAATTCCTTGGCATTAAATCTTAACAGTAGAGACAATGCTGTCTTTTTACACCTTTTCATCTGAACTCTTTCAGGAAGAAAAATATAGGCAGGGAGAATGAATAAACAGATTCTAAGTAAAAATGTGAATGGAAAATTAAAAGTGGCTTTAACATAGAGCAACAAAAGAGAGATTGAAATAAGGGTTTCTAGTAGAGAAAACTAGATGACCACTGGATCCCAAAAGGAAATTCCCCATGCTTTCCTAGATGTGGCAATAATTTATTGGTCTCTGTTCAGTTCCTGTGTTGTAGTCATCTTAATGGAGTGCGTCTATATACCAAGGCACAGATTTCCCTAAGGGAACATAAGGTATTAGGAATTGGGGAGGCCGGTTATATTGTCCAAAACTTTGGAGGAACCAACCTGGGCAGGACCAACTTTTGATTATCCACCAGTAAAACCACAGGGAAGGAAGATCCCTATTTCCTTTATTTAGTCATCCTATTTGCAGTCTTATACAGACAAGTTTTTAAAGACACTGTTGATGTGAGAAGTGATCTCTAGAGAGTGCAGTCGCGGGAAATGAGATCTGAAAACCAAGAGGAAAAGTAGAAATAACAGCCCACTTAAATTTAAGACCTGTTTATTGATGGGCTAGCAAAAAAGTACAATGTGGTATCTAAGACTTGAGTTACAGCCATTATACATACTAGCACCATAACTTTAAGACACTGAATGTTTTTCATAGTGTCTAAATTATCTATAAATAAAAAAACACATTTATTAAGCATTTCCTATATACTATTTAAAGTATTTACGTATTTTAACTCATTTATTCTCCCTAATGCATGAATACCATAATTCAGTATTATAGTACTATCATTGTTTTGGTACTATAATTGTCTTGGTGGTACTATAATTGTCTTGGTGGTACTATAATTGTCTTGGTACTATAATTGTCTTGTCTTAAAAAGAAGAACACTGGAGCACAGAGAGGTTAAGTAATTTGCCCAGTAAACAGGGAAACACAACTCAAATTCAGGGAATCTAGATGAACTAAACCATATGGATATTCGGTACATAAAGACTAAATAATGATGAAAAATTAAAATAATGATAGAAATCTCTGCCCTGCCTACCTTTCCAGCTATTACAAGAGTTATATCCATCCTTCCTTTGAACAAAAATTTGCTTCCATTTAGACACCTTGCAAGCAAATGAGACATCTTCTGTGTCTTCAAGGGAGCTAAAATATTAGTAAGTCAACGTGCTGTACTGTCACTCAGTCATGTCCTACTTTTTGCGGTTCCATAGACTGTAGCCCACCAGGCTCCTCTGTCCATGGGATTCTCCAGGCAAGAATACTGGAGTGGGTTGCCATGGCGTCCTCCAGGGGATCTTCCCCACCCAGGGATCAAACCTGGGTCTGCCGCATTGCTGGCAGATTCTGTACTGACTGAGCCAAGCCAATAGGTAGTTGTAATACCTTCAGAAAAGAGCAGTGGTAGAAAGGGATGCCCAGGACTTTGAGAGATCTGGCCTGGCAAAGTGAGAGGCCTCCTTTGAGGAGTCACAGCTGGGCTAGAGGAATCAGCAGAAGGGTGCGCAGGAAGAAAGGCCATGTGCTCACTGACTCTAGTTCTCAAGAATGCTTTGGGGAAGCACAGCTCAGTGTGGCTCAGGCAAAGAATGTGAAAGGATGAGGAAGTGGTGAGAGACACGCTGGAGAAGTAAGCAGGCCCCTCACCAGGAAGGGCCTGTGTGCGGACTTAGCATTTATGCTGCAGGCAAGCAGCCTGGAGCTACCAAAGGCTTTTAAGCAGGAAAATACATAGACAAAAGTTTTAAAAGATAACTCTGATTACAATCTAAAGAACAGTTTGGAGGGTGTACAAATCCTAAAGCTATTTCCAAGAGCCAAATGGAAGGGGCTTTGGTAATTTACATAATAAAGGATGGGATTCTGTGTTAGAACCGACTCTTTGTGACCCCATGGACTGTAGCCTACCACACTCCTCCATCCATGGGATTTTCCAGGCAAGAGTACTGGAGTGGGTTGCCATTTCCTTCTCCAGAGGATCTTCCCAACCCAGGGATTGAACCTGGGTCTCTGTCATTGTAGGCAGACACTTTTACCATCTGAGCCACCAGGGAAGTCTTAGAACAGATCTAGTGGGCAATTAATAAATATTTGCAAGTTAGGATGGTGGTGGTTGACTGTGGGATGAGGGAGAGGGAGGTTTCAGACTTGACCAATGAGATCAATACTTGCACCATTCCCTAAGGTCAAGAACATTACCTTACCACGAAATAAGACACATGAAAATGCTTTGTAAACTGTAAAGTACAATATAAATATTAGTACTCTTGATTTTAATGGGGGCAGAAATGACTATCTTAAAGAAGTTCTCACCAGCTGGAAAAATAGACCTGCAATTCTTTAATTATAATAATGATGATACCTACTACTAATGAGACTAACTATAACTGAATAACAAAAGTGCTTTTATGTGCCAAGCACTGTTGTAAGACTGGTACATACATAATAACTTATTTAAATCTCACAACATGTTGTGAGAGGCATAGAGTGGTTGCCTAAAGTCTCATAGTTTGTAATAGTGCAGCTGAGAAGCAAACCAAAGGCCATCTGGCTGCAAAAGCTGTACTCTTAACTACAGTAGTATTTTATACAGTATAGTCTGTTTCTCTGAGATGGCCTAAAATCAATGTTACAAAAAAAGTACAAGTAAAATTCTGCATGTAGATAGGAAACAGAGAAAGGTGAAACTGATAAAATCCAGAGTGTAGCAGTAGGAAGAAGAATTTTTGCTTTCTAGAAAAGTATTTCATTGTTGAGCGCAGACCCACACTCAATTAAGACCCACAGAGTTGTTTAGTTGCTAAACTGTGTCTGAGACCCCATGGACTATAGCCTGCCAGGCTCCTCTGTCCATGGGATCTTCCAGGCAAGAATACTGGAGTGGGTTGGCATTTCCTTCCAGGAAATGGGCACCTTTCTGGCCCAGAAATCGAACCCGAGCCTCCTGCATTGGCAGGCAAATTCTTTATCACTGAGCCAGAGGCGAAGCCCATTAAGACCCTCAGAATTTGTCTCCAATTAGCCTACAGAATTGTAATGTTCTGGTATTGTCGCTAGATGGTGCTCGTGCCATGGTTCTGAATATCTGGCCTTGTTCCTGCGGGATATTGCCCTCTCTAGTGGTTTCGGCAACTAACAACTACATCATTTTTATAACCAATCAAGTATTTTGTTACATTCATGCCCTTTTCTTATCCATATATCAAATTATGATTTTAAACATTTGGACTAGTTTTATAAATTCTCTGGCTGTACTCAAATAGAAGTGTTTTCTTTGTTTTCTTATCTACAGATTATCTGATTGTTTCTATAGCAGTTACTGTCTGACACACAGCATTAGTTTTTACAGTTCAAATTCTTCAAGGGACCCAGTGCTCAGGATCTGAAAATTCATCCCTTGCCTCTGAATGTTCTACTGTCATAAATTTCAGAAGTTTCATAATAATAAAGTGATTTGATGCGGGGTCCTCTCTGAATTTTTTTAGTTCAATTCAGTCCAGTTCAGCCACTCAGTCATGTCCGACTCTGCAACCCCATGGACTGCAGCACACAAGGCCTCTCTGTTCATCACCAGCTCCTGGAGTTGACTCAAACTCATGTCATTGAGTTGATGATGCCATCCAACCGTCTCATCCTCTGTCATCCCCTTCTCCTCCTGCCCTCAATCTTTCCCAGCATGAGGGTCTTTTCAAATGAGTCAGTTCTTTGCATCAAGTGGCCAAAGTATTGGAGTTTCAGCTTCAACATCAGTCCTTTCAATGAACACCCAGGACTGATCTTCTTTAAGATGGACTGGTTGGATCTCCTTGCAGTCCAAGGGACTCTCGAGAGTCTTCTCCAATGCCACAGTTCAAAAGCATCAATTCTTAGGTGCTCAGTTTTCTTTATGGTCTAATTCTCAACCATACATGACTACTGGAAAAACCATAGCTTTGACTAGACTTACCTCTGTTAGCAAAGTAATGTCTCTGGTTTTTAATATGCTGTCTACGTTGGTCATAACTTTTCTTCCAAGGAGCAAGCATCTTTTAATCTCATGGCTGCAGTCACCATCTGCAGTGATTTTGGAGTTCAAAAAAATGAAGTCTGCCACTGTTTCCATTCTTTCCACATCTATTTGCCATGAAGTGATGGGACCACATGCCATGATCTTAATTTTCTGAAAGTTGAACCTGGGCTCCCTGCTGTGGGTCCACGCCTGAGCTCCACACCAGCTGAGCCCATGCTGGCCCAAGCCCCCGCGTACTGGCCAGGCTTTGCACTCGCTCACTGTCTTTGAATTTTTTTAACTTCCCTTTAATCATTAGTTTGTACAGTTCTAGTAGCTCCCTATTCATGCAACAATATATTTGCTTTCGGCACTATTTATGTGTGAGATTTGCTCTTATTATTTAACTTTTGTTGGGAATTTAGATTCCAGAAATCCAGGAGCCATAGTTGATCTACTTAAGTCTAACACTATCACTGTATTCCCAACTCACCCGGATGTCTTCTGAACAATATGAACTTCACAGCAGAAATCTGAACAAATAGTAGGCTATTTCACCCATCTGAAGTTCAAGTTCATCTCCCAAAAAAAGCTTGGGAAGGGGCAGTTCTTGTAACATCTCACCACCCTGCATTTATTACAACTGCATGTCTCTTCACTCTTACCCTGTCTCTCGTTTTCACTCCTCTCGAAGAACCCTGAGGTTCTTCGTTTGGATCTCTCTATATACTCCCATCCATGAAGCCACTCTCTGCCATTGCTTCAGTGGTCCCCACTATTGTAAGTAAGTCCTAAATCTCTAGCTCTAATTCCCATATTTTAGTCCTCCCACGTGCTCTTTCCACCGGGATATCAATGAGTATCTTAAAACTCAATGTGTGAGAAAGTGACACATCTCCACCAACTCCTCCTCACTTTTTGATTTCTACTCATGACTTCACTACTTTCCCAGATACCTGTTCTAAAAATGAAAATAGTATTTCTATATGAACCCTGTCCAGCTAATGCCAAGTCCTTAGCAACAAGTTCAGGGTCTCTTCCAGTTGTCTTTGCTTGTTTCTTCCTCTGCCTCACCAAAGTCTTCTCATCTGAGTGACAGCAGTGTCCTTCCAACCACTCTTCTTGGCTCTGTCCTCGCTCCTGTCTATCTCTCATGCCCATAGCATTTTGCTTTCTAAAGCACTTTTTCTCTTCGCCTGTCTCACCACGAACCTCGTTTCTTCTGCAGAGTTAAGCACCAATTCCACAACCGTTGTTCACGATGTCCATAATATGAGAGTGGGGGACCTTCAAGCATTGTCCTCTGCACATGTCTGCCATGTACTCAGCTCTGTCCTAACAACCACCGAGCATCTCCAGGTCCAGTACTTTCCCATTTCAGTGCCTCAATCTTGTATTGCTCTCATTAGAGCATCTACCATCCCTACCTTTTAAAGCCTGTACTTCCAAATTCATCTCGAATACCACCTGTTCAATCAAGCCTTTCTTGCCTTGTCTGATCTGTAATTATCACGTCTCCTTTGTGCCCCCATTAAGTATCAATTGTTTGTATTCTCATTCTGTATTTATATGAGTTATACTATCTACTTCAGTGTTTTGGATTATTTTTTTGTCTCCTGTTTTAATTTGAGGCGATCACAAACTCTGTATAATTCAGTCAATCATGCAGGGCCATCATAAAACAGGAAAACATAATGGTTAAAAGCACAGATTTTTGGAATCCAATAGTCTTCGTTCTTCCACTTATTAACTATGTGCTGGTTAAGCAATGGCTTACCTACTCTGAGCTTTGATATTATCTTTAAAATAGGCCTAAGATTAGCTGCTGCAAGTCTTCTTACAAGAGTTACAGGAGGTTTCACGCCGGACCTGACAGATGGGGATCACTCAAAGCTCGCTTAGTCCTGTCAATGTTCTTTTTATAGTCACTGTACAAAGCAGATGCTCAGAAAGTTCCCAAGATGACATTGAAGGGGGGCTTCTAGCTAAAGACCACAGTAGAAAGGAAAATATTGTACTAAATGAAACCCTAAAATAAAAACCCACACTAGAGAAGAGGTCCCCAAGGATACAGGTGTTATCCAAGCCTGGATCCCAAGGCCTCACCTGATGCCTGGTGCTGGGCAGGTGCTTAATAACCATTGGTTGCCCTCCCATAGCTAGCGAATAAATGGCATATTTGTGCAGTGGTCGTGAATACAGAGCAGATGATGAGACAGTGAAGGAAACTCATTGTCCACCACGTTCTGTGCAATTCATGATTCACCCTGTGATAGCAAATTGGCCCAATTGTGTGTCTGCAGCTCAGGCCAGCATGTCCTCTAATGGTTTTAATGGAGATCTTGCTGCACGTGGATTTAAGATTTATCAAAGCCTGGGCCAGAGAGAGAAGTCTCTTCTGAAAACACACTTCTGAGTATTCCCAAGTACAGAATTTACATGGCTCAGCTCAATCAAATCTTTGGGACATAGAGATATGATAATAGTAGGTTCAGTCCCTACACTCCCTTAAAAGCTTTTCCTTGGTTACTTTAAGAAAAAAGTTATATTAAAAACAAAAGTAATGGGATTCCCAGACAGAAATCTGTGTTTAAATGGCATTAAGGCTGTGGTTCAAATCAACAAAAGCCAGGAAATCCAAAGTTAACCTTTATCCAGACTGTTAGGCCATTTTTTCCAGCCCTGTGTGTGCCTGTAAGCAGCCCTCCCTTTGAATTTCCTGGCTCTGGCGACCAAAATCCACAAATCGCTTTGAATTACAGTTCTCCGGGTCTGCTATTTAATGAGAATATACCCTGAAGACATAAACTTACTTGCAAGTGTTTTTATGTGTCGCCACTGTAAATCTAGGAGCTATGAACCTGGTGGGTTTTTCTTTTTTCTTTCAAGTTCCTGAAATTCCCATCTCTGCCTACATCAGTCCTGCCTTATATCCAGGTAGAATGACTTGTCTAACATTTGTGTTGCTCACACCAATGAAGTTTAATGACATTTTATGTGTCATAGTTATAATGCAAATACATTTTAAAGTATTTTTTTTTTCCTCTCTTTTCACCAGACATGGCGATGACTTGATTGTAACACCTTTTGCCCAGGTATGTATCATGCTGGCCTGGCTCATTCTCACTCTGTCCCTGGGTA
The DNA here is from genome assembly GCF_963930625.1 of Muntiacus reevesi. NCBI lineage: Eukaryota > Metazoa > Chordata > Mammalia > Artiodactyla > Cervidae > Muntiacus > Muntiacus reevesi. The sequence continues at coordinate 138,494,112 of NC_089249.1, read as the reverse complement.
TAGTTTCTAAGAGTGGCCTGTGAACCTACCTATCCCTCTCCTTTTGTTCCTAACCACTCCTAACTGTGGAAATATTTTCCTTTTAGGTCCTCGCCAGCTTGCGAAGTGTGAGAAACAACTTCACTCTGCTGACAAACCTTCATGGAACATCCAATAAGTAAGCACACACGTTTGTGAAGTTATGAATCCCTTCTAAAAGGTGAAACGCTGAATATCACTAACACACACACAAACACACAACTTAACACTAATGAATGGAAATTTGTCCTCCTAGCTAGGTTAGGATACATGATAAAATTTGAAAGTAGGATGGATCACCATAATATTTTAGAACTGGTATCACTTCATGGCAAATAGATGGGGAAACAGTGGAAACAGTGGCTGACTATTTTTCTGGGCTCCAAAATCACTGCAGATGGTGATTGCAGCCATGAAATTAAAAGATGCTTACACCTTAGAGGGAAAGTTATGACCAACCTAGATAGCATATTGAAAAGCAGAGACATTACTTTGTCAACAAAGGTCCGTCTAGTCAAGGCTATGGTTTTTCCAGTGGTCATGGATGGATGTGAGAGTTGTACTATAAAGAAAGTTGAGCACCAGAGAATTGATGCTTTTGAACTGTGGTGTTGGAGAAGACTCTTGGGAGTCCCTTGGACTGCAAGGAGATCCAACCAGTTCATCCTAAAGATCAGTCCTGGGTGTTCATTGGAAGGACTGATGCTGAAGCTAAAACTCCAATACTTTGGCCATCTGATGCAAAGAACTGACTCATTTGAAAAGACCCTGATGCTGGGAAAGATTGAGGGCAGGAGGAGAAGGGGATGACAGAGGATGAGATGGCTGAATGGCATCACCGACTCAATGGACACAGGTTTGGGTGAATTCCAGGAGTTGGTGATGGACAGGGAGGCCTGGCGTGCTGCAGTTCATGGGGTTGTGAAGAGTCAGGCACGACTGAGCGACTGAATTGATCTGAAGACATTAGAAATTAGTCCAGATCTTATTAATCTTTGTATCTTTAACACTTAGTGGACAAGGGTTTAACAAATGAAAGAATGAGACTTTTTTTCCTTTTTCCCTTTGTATTTACTGCTCGAAAATATGAATACTCATCAGTAAAGACCATAAATTCTATTAAAATTCTTTTGGACTAAGCTATTAATGAGTTCAGACATGCAAACTTAAGATTAAAAGTAACAAAAGCTCAGGTCCAAGTTGCTTATGTTTTGGTAATATATAAACAGATGCATGCAATTTGATGAGTAAGAGTAGCATTATCCTCTCTTCTGTCCTTAACAAGCTACATAAACTTGGCCATTTCAACTAACATGGCTGAACTGTGGTCTCCTTATCTGTTAAATGCAAGGTTTGAACTGATCATACTGCAGTAGCCTTCTCCTCCAAAGTCATTTCAATCTGTGGGTTTAAGTGCTCTGTAGTGCACTACCCAGCCATTTAACAATCATCGCAGAAATCAGAAGGTCATAGAACCAAACTTCCCTGGTGTTTCAGTGGATAGAGTCTGCCTAGCAATGCAGGGGACACAAGTTCGATCCCTGATCCAGGAAGATTTTACGTGCTATGGAACAACTGAAGTCCGTTCGTAACAACTACTGAGCCCATGTGCCGCAACTACTGAAGCCTGTGGGCCTAGAACCTGTGCTCTGCCGCAAAAGAAGCTGCCATAATGAGACGCCTGCATACCTCAGGGAAGAATAGCAATGAAGTGTAGCCCCTGCTCAGGGCAACTAGAGAAATTCATGTGCAGCAAAGAAGACCTAGCACAACCAAAAATAAGTAGTGTTTTTTTTTTTTTTTTTTTTTTAAAGGAGATCATAGAACTCGTGATCCTAGAATGGTAGGGCCAGAGGAGAACTTTGACACCATTGATTCAGCAGCTTTGTTTTACAGAAGGAGAAATCAGGCCCTCAGAAATCCAGCAAGTTGCTAACAACCACACCATAGGCTAAAGACACACCAGTTTTGTCCTAAAACCCTAAATCTCCTGATTTTTCTAAGCTAGTGTTCACCCTATAGGAAATCCTGTCTCTCCAGTCTTTCTGAAATTATTCTTTAACCGTCTATTTCTTTTATCTAAATTTTTATTGAATGGAGTTATTAAAAGTAAGAGTAGATCCTACTTTGAAAGCTAACTTTTCCTTTCACTGTTCTATCATTTTTCACAGGGGCTTCCTGTTAGATGGTCCTGCATATTCCTATGGAGTTTTCCCCATCATCAGTTTCTCCTCCTCTAAGTCATTCTCTGAAGTGCCATCATAAGAATCTTTTTCACTACTGTGTGACTGTGTCACTTTCCAGCTTCAATGGTTCACTGTCTAATCATTAAGATGAATGCAGGTGCTTGGCCCCAAGGTGTCTTGTGATCTAACTCAAGCTAGTTGGATTGATAGTTGATTGAGTTTATATTGGATGCAGTATACAGGAAAGCTAGAAGCTTTCCCAACCTCATTTGCAGTGGTGAACTGAATGAAAGGCGCTCGATCATCTCTGACTCTTTGTGACCCCATGGACTATACAGTCCATGGAATTCTCCAGGCCAGAGTACTGGAGTGGGTAGCCTTTCCCTTCTCCAGGGGATCTTACCAACCCAGGGATAGAACCCAGGTCTCCAGATTCTTTACTAGCTGAGCCACAAGGAAAGCCCTCATTTGCAGAGGTGCTCTGTGTTTATTATTAAATAATTATCTCAACAAGAATTTATTTAGATACTATTCATCCACGCATTTTTGTTTGTACTTAACAAATATGTATTGAGTACCACCTTGTACCAGGCACTAGTGATATAGTAGTGACCAGAACATACAAGTTGTCTGCCCTTTTCAGGATTTTCATTCCAATGGGACGTGCCCAGAGGTACAGAGGTGTACGATCAGACCAGGAGTCTGGCCACATGATATCACATCCTAACAACTGCGTCATATTTGTTCCCTGCGTGTTCTGTTCTATATCCTAATCATGGACTTACTGTTCTCGCTTCCTAAAGTGTCTCTCACCACCTTCCATTGATTGTTCCACTGAATCTTGCTTGTCCTTTATAACACACCTCTGTGTCACCCTCACCAGGATGCTTCCCCGACCCTGTCAAGCCTGGCTGAGCACCCTTCAGTGGCCCCAGAACACTCTGCAAATCATGTATGGATCTTTGCCACCACTACTGCTAGACCGTGTGTCTTGTAAGGACCCTTGAAAATTACATTTACTTTTCCTTGACTCTCTAAGAATTAGCAGAACACCTGACAAATAGTGTTTTCTCCATAAGTATTCATCATTAATTCTCTGAATTAATAATTATTAGAGAAATGTTTAGAAAATTACTTTTTCAAAAGTGATCCTTTCTGTTTCCCCACTTTCTTTTCTTTACAGAATATGGCTTCTGGGGCCTTATTTATCACTTTCTAACTCAATTCTACCTATTGAAAATTATGTGACTTGGGGAAATTATTTCACCTCTCTGGAGCTCAGTTTCCCAGTCTATAAACAGCATTGTTCTGAGAATGAAATTTGTTGATATTTGTAAAGCATTTATAACAACTTATAGCACATGGTAAGTGCTCAATAAATGTGACTTATTGTAAGTGATGGTTACATTTCTCTTGCTGAAGCCGGAAATAGTGTGACACTTTGGAGTTTTCACATCCATTATCTCAGTTATCATCACTGTAAATAAGATTTGTGATGTGACAGGCGTGTTGCCTCTGCTCAGTGGACAAGGAGCCAGAGCTCAGGGAAATCAAATGCTTAGTGCAAAAACAGCTCACTCCTGGGGCCATGCCAAACCAGTCCTGAAGCCTGGCATCCTAATTCTCGCTGTTCTCTTTTGTAAGGAAAACACAGTTTTTCCTTCCTATGTAGTGAGAAGCCTAGTTCTTCCCGCCTGGGTTTTGTCTTCCTGTGAGTCTTCTTTACTCTGCACACAAAACACTTCACTTCTGACGGGTCTGGTCACCAATCCATGGAGATTTTCCCCCACAATTACAAGCAAATGTTGGACACCAACTGGATGTCTGAAAGTTTAATTCAATCCCAACACTGTCTGCATGGAGATAGCATCAGATCCCACAGGTTAAGGGCTCAGTCCCACAAGATTGCACACTGCCTTCCTCCCCACTTTTCAGACACTAGTCACAAGCTCAGATTATCACCTGTGCTGCTGATTGCACCAGCTGTAGATTCTAATGAATCTATATCTATTCTATTTCCACCTATATCTATATCTAATTTATTCTAAAGCGCCCCTTCCCCAGGCCTCATTAATTTGCCTGAGCTGCTCACAGAATCTAAGGAAACACTGATACTATCAGTTGCTCGGTTGTGTCCAACTCTTTGGGACCCCATGACTGCAGCACACCAGGCTTCCCTGTCTTTCACCATCTCCTGGAGCTTGCTCAAACTCATGTCCATTGAGTTGGTGATGCCATCCAACCAGCCCATCTTCTGTCATCCCTTTTTCCTCCTGCCCTCAATCTTTCCCAGCATCAGGGTCTTTTCCAATGAGTTGGCTCTTCACATCAGTTGGCCAAAGAATTGGAGCTTTAGCTTCAGCATCAGTCCTTCCAATGAATATGACTAATGGTCATTCCCAAATTCATACCCATGTTTGTACAGAGTTGATCCTCCTATTAAGTTCAAGTACTTCCTTAAAATCACCACCAACCAACATGTCCATCACTGGAGCTTCACCAAAGGGAGCTGAGATTGCTTTGGTCTAGCTCAGGCTCAGAAGTGAGCATCGGGGCAGCCTGGCAGGGGCAGGTTGGAAAACTGAGGGCCCACTTAATGCACTTCATTCTATTCCCAGTCAATACCATCAAACAAATAAAGACAACTGAAGACAAAAATATCTCTTAGGAATGTATCCACCAGACCAAGAGGATTGTCCTTCCCACCCCAACCTGATATTCACTGATCTCAACAACTGAAACAGCAAGGTTCATGGAACTCAGAAGTTGCTTTCTGGGATGTTTGACTTGGGTTCCTGAGAGCCATTCCTTGACTTGAATGTAACATTTAAGTAACAATTATATCCTTAGAATGGTTTTCATAAGACATCTGGGTAGTGTGTGTGTTTTCTTTTTAATATGAAAAGGAACTCCCACATAGAACTATACTTTTCACAAGTCAAGATTTCCTTTATCTCTTGGCTCTTTGCTTAGTATAAAAGCAGTCCATTGTCTGAGCTTTACCACCCAAAGGGTGAAAAATCTCAGAGTTCCTGTTGAGGTGATTTCCTTGCACTTCCATGAAGTGTTTTATTGAGAGCTGCTTGATTGGGCTTGTATTTCTTGGCTTCAAATTGAAACCTATATTTCCTTTGTCCCAGGAATTTTGAAACTAAGGCTTTCATTTAGAGTTAATTCAGATAAGCATCCCTAAAGCATTTGCTGGCTTTAAACAGACTGCTGGAGAAATCACATGTGAATAAGAATGCCTACCATTCAGCAGTCTGATAACCAGGGAATATAACTGGAGCAAAGAGGTGTCCCTCATCATCCAACTCTGTCACTAACATCACTCGTATCACTGGTAGCTCCTAGGAGATCATGTTACATCACCGTATTAACATTCTTCCAAAGTATAATTAAATCAACATTATATGAAATCTCTGAAAAAGAATTAATAGCCACCGAAATTTTTTTTCAGTTTATATCTGAAGTATCTTTCATTGCTTTGTGTCCTTTGGCATGGGACTTAAATTAGCTGAGAATAATAAAATCTTGAGCATTCAGAGCTGGAAAGAACCTAGCCAAATTTCCTCAGAGTGAGGGAGGAAATATATGTAAAACCTCTCACACAGGAGCTGACACATTGTAAATTAGCAGTAAATGTTACTTGCTGCCTGTTCTCCCCAAGTGAGGAAGAAACAGAATTTCAGTGAGTTGCCCAGGGCTATATAGTTAGAAGGGGCCAGAACCAGGATTAGAATTCCTGTCTTCTTATTCACAGTCCAGCTCTTTTTCCACTGTGCTATTCACGGCTGGAAAGTATTAACTGCTGTGGCCATATTATCCTCCCTATTAATATCACCACCTTTACAACCCAGGCATAGAACTTATGATTATGCCATAAGTTAGGGACCTTTGGACTCACAATGGCCATTTTCTTCTGGCACTCTCATGCCCCACAGGCAATACTGCACCCACCAGACATCATTCGTTCATTTAAAATGCATTGAGCTTCTTCTTTGTACCAGGTCTTGGGAAAAAGTGACAAACCTTTATAAATGTTGTTGGTTAGTCACTAAGACCCCATAGACTGTAGCCCTCCAGGTTCGTCTGTCCACGGAATTTCCCAGGCAAGAATACTGGAGTGGGATGCCATTTCCTTCTCCAGGGGATCTTCCCAATCCAGGTAGTCCTTGTTTTCCCAAAGCTTACACACACAGATGCTTACCTGAATTAATAACTGTAAATAAAAGTTATATTTTCAAAATAACTGCTAGGACAAAGGAATTTATTTAAATTGTGTAGTTTTTAAGAAGTTATTGGAAGAATCAGGTGCAATGCATTGCTGTACTTTTAAGGAAGCAGAGATTGCCAATATTTAGGGCCTCTTATTTCTATGTCTCTTTTGGCAGACATTTTCTTTGGAACTCAGGAAGATAGATAAAATAAAAATATTTAAAATATATTATTAATCTAATCAACACCTATCAACTACCTATATTGTATCAAATATTTTGCCAGTTCCAAGGTTACAAAGGTGAGTGAGATTCAGTCTTTGCTTAAATGTCTCACAGGTGATTTGAGGAGATGGGAAAATGGGAATTGTAGTGCAGAAAGAGCAGCGCTAGGGTGAGAGAAGCATAGAAAAGTACAAGTAACACAATGACCAGTCAGAGGAGGGAAGATGTCTCTGACGAGGTGATGCTGGAGTGCAGTCCTAGGACATGTGAAGGAGTTTGCCACTTAAAGAGGAAGAGAATAGTGGTCAACTGAGCAAAACAGATTCAAAAGACACAGCAACACAAACATGTTCTGTGTCTGAGGAATAGTGAGCAGTATGGAGAACTAAGGCTATATGGTAAAAGAAAACCAGATAAAACATTCATATGGTACTAGGCTTCTCAAATCATTTGCACATCATATAGTTTTCCAGTATTTATGGAGCTCTTCCTACTCTTCACAAGGCAAGTTGGTAGGTCCTGCAGAAGGCATATGGAAAGGGATAATAACTGGACCTCACCATCAATGGGTCATAGATTAGACATGGGGATAGTCCATGACCATATGAGTTGTAACATGACAAAATAACCCTAAAGGTACAAATACAGTGCCAGGGGAGATTAGTGGAAGGGTCATTTTTAGCTAAGAGAATGATATTTTCAAGAAGGAAGAAATGTTCCTCTTTTCTTCTAGGTTTTCCTGACTGGTCTAAGAATTAAGTTGACATGAGACAGATTAATAAGAGAAAGTCAAACAAATGTCTCATAACATGTGTGTATGGAACAGACCCAGGAAAACTGAGTGATGACAAGATGGCTAAAACCCTCACTTTAAGCAGCATTTTTAGCTAAAGACAAAAGAGAATATTGTGGGGTAGGGGGTTGGGACTTGAAAAGGAAGGAAGGCAATTGACATGGAAATGGAAAAGCAAATGTTTGGTAAATAAATGTTTCCTGGGCCATATGGAGACAGACAGTGACACATAGAATGGAATTTTGAAAAACAGACTCTCCTGAGTTCCTCCTTGTCTAGGATACCTAGTTCATACTACTCTTATCTATTGTGATAGCTCTGTTCCTCTATTGACATTCCTTTAGTCCTTGAAGGGAAAGTTCAGTCTTTTGGGCCTTTTTAGCTTGAAATCATCCACATGCTAAGAGACATTTGGGGTAGCAAGTTTTCCTCCTCATAACCACATTCCTTGGAGAAGGTGGCATTTGAAGGTGTGATTCTGGATACCAGGTCTTTTTTTCTTCCCCACACATCCAAGCACCAGCTGGGTGTCCTATAAGTCAATAAAGTTGTAAAGTTCTAACCCCCTGCCCCACAATATTCTCTTTTGTCTTTAGCTGAAAATACTGCTTAAAGTGAGGGTTTTACTTGGAGATAGTGTCAGACCCCACAGGTTAAGGGCCCAGTCCTATGAGACTGTCCCCCCAACACACACACACACACACACACATGCACACACACACACACTTCAGACCCCATTGGCAAGCCCAGATAGTTGTAGGTATCTGACCCACTGGCTATAGGTTGGAAGTTCCCATGACCCCTTCCTTGGGTTCAATTAACTTACTAGAAGGGCCCACAGAGCTTAGAGAAACATTTTACTTGCTAGATCACAGCTTTGTTATAAATGGATATGACTCAGGAATAGCCAGATAGAGGAGGTTCCGGGGTTGGGGGGTAGGAGGGGAGGGAAGAGAGGATGGCAAAGCTTCCAAGCTCTCTGAGTGCATCATTCTTTCTGAATGATGTTCACCAACCCAGGCTTTTTGAGTTTATATGAAAGCTTCATTACAGATGTATGACTGATTAAATTATTGGCCACTGATGGTACAACTCAGTTTCCAGCCTCTCTCCCCTCCCCAGAGGTTCCAGGTGGGCCTAAAGTTCAAACTCTCTAATCGCATGATTGGGTAGTCTGGCACCTAGCCTCGTCCTTAGGTTACCTAGTTGCTGGTCCAAAGGTAACTTCATTAACATGTCAAAAGACACATATCAAAGATGGCTTTCCTCATTTTGTTGTTGTTCATTTGATAAGTTGTGTCCAAGCCTTTACACTCCCATGGACTGCAGCCCAACAGGCTCCCTGGTCTTTCACTATCTCCAGGAGTTTGCTCAAACTCATCTATTGAGTCAGTGATGCCATTCAACCATCTCATCTTCTGTCTTCCCCTTCTCTTCCTGCCCTCAGTCCTTCCCATGAATATTCAGGGTTGATTTCCTCTAGGAGTGACTGGTTTGATTGGTTTCCTCTCCTCATTTAGGAAACTCTTAGGATTTTAGGAGCTCTGTGCCAAGAATGGAGCCAAAGACCAAATATATATATGTGTGTGTGTGTGTGTGTGTGTGTACATATGCATAGTCAAAGCTATGGTTTTTCCAGCAGTCGTGTATGAGTGTGAGACTTGAAAGATAAAAAAGGCTGAGCCCTGAGGAATTGGTGTTTTCGAATTGTGGTGCTGGAGAAGTCTCTTGAGAGTCCCTTGGACTTGCAAGGAAAAGGGTCAGTTTTCATTCCAATCCCAAAGAAAGGCAATGCCAAAGAGTGTTCAAACTGCCTTACAAGTGTGGTCGTTTCACATACTAGCAAAGTAATGCTCAAAATCCTTCAAGCTAAGCTTCAGCAATATGTGAACCAAGAACTTCCAGATGTAAAAACTTGATTTAGAAAAAGCAGAGTAATGAGAGATCAAATTGCCAACATCCATTGGATCATAGAAAACTGCGAGAGAATTCCAGAAAAACATCTACTTCTGCTTCATTGACTACACTAAAGCCTTTGACTGTGTGGATCACAACAAACTGGAAATTCTTAAAGAGATGAGAATACCAGACCACCTTACCTGCCTCCTGAGAAACCTGTATTTAGGTCAAGAAGCAACAGTTAGAACCAGACTTGGAACAAAAGACTGGTTCAAAATTGAGAAAGGAGAATATCAAGGCTATATATTGTCACCCTGCTTATTCAACTTATATGCAGAGTACATCATGTGACATGGCGGGCTGGATAAAGCTCAAGCTGGAATCAAGATTGCCAGGAGAAATATAAACAACCTCAGATATGCAGATGATATCATCCTAATGGCCAAAAGTGAAGAGGAATTAAAGAGCCTTTAGATGAAGGTGAAAGAGGAGAGTGAAAAAGCTGGCTTAAAACTCAGCATTCAAAAAACTAAGACTATGGCATCCAGTCCCATCACTTCATGGCCAATAGATGGGGAAACAATAGAAACAGTAGCAGACTTTATTTTCTTGGGCTCCAAAATCACTGAGGATGGTGACTGCAGCCATGAAATTAAAAGGTGCTTGCTCCTTGGAAGAAAAACTATGACAAACCTAGACAGCATATTAAAAAACAGAGACATCACTTTGCCAACAAAAGTCCATATAGTCAAAGCTATTGTTTTTCCAGTAGTCAGGTCTGGATGTGAGAACTGTACCATAAAGAAGGCTGAGCACCAAAGAATTAATGATTTTGAAATGTGGTGTTGGAGAAGACTCTTGAGAGTTCCTTGGACAGCAAGGAGATCAAACCTGTCAATCCTAAAGGAAATAAATCCTGAATATTCACTGGAAGGACTGAAGTTGGAGTTCTATTATTTTGACCACCATATGTGAAGAGCCAACTCATTGGAAAAGACCCTGATGCTGGGAAAGATTGAGGGCAGGAGAAGAAGGGGACGACAGAGGATGAGTTGGTCGGATGGCATCACCGATTCAATGGACATGAGTTTGAGCATACTCTGGGAGATGGTGAAGGACAGGGAAGCCTGGCGTGCTGCAGTCCCTGGGGATGCAAAGAGTCAGTCAGACAGGACTGAGCAACTGAACAGCGACAGTAACAAGGTCAGCAGCAGCAGCATCACTTGGAATGAGTTAGAAATGCAAACTCTTAAGCCCAACACAGGGACTGAACCAGAAACCCTAGAAGTAAGGTTCAGCGGTGTGTCTTAATCAGCTCTCCAGGTGACTCTATGCACCCTAAAGCTTGAGGATCACTGCTCAGTCCTGTTTCAGGGGTGCACTGGGAATCCTGGAGAGCCTGGCAAAGCATGAGAAGGATCGCAAGAAAATTAGGGTTTGTGGGGCAGAGGATATAAAAGATGAATAAAGAAGAAATAACAGCAAGAAAGAAAAGGAGAAAAAAACCCCTATATTTGTGGAGCATGGGTTTATCTGCTTGCTTCATCTGACTCTCAACTTGAGCAGGCGTGCTTTGTGATATAGAAAAATGCCTAGCTCTACCAAGAAAAGACCTTTCCATAAATTAAGCCACCTGGATTACTGTTCCTAATGGCTCTGTGATCTTTGGTAAGTCACTTCACTTCTCCCGCTCTTAGGTTCCTAAGCTGTTAAAATGGGAGACATAGCCCTCCAAGGGTTCCTCTCCTTCAAGTACTGCCCAAAGGAGTTGAGATTTGCTCTTACATTTGATGTCATTTCTGATCAAGTGTATCATCTTCAAGGGCCACCTGGGGCAGGGAAATGTAAAACAGAACGACTGGTTAGGGACTGGAGTAAATGACTTCCTTCCTGGAGTGTTGGAGCATCCAGGAGGCTGGGCAGAGGGAAATTCCAGGCCATCTGGATGTGAGAATCACAGTCATCAGGAGCCTGCCTTCCGGAGATGGCATGATGTCACTTGATAGCTCATTCTGACCTGGAAAACTCCTCAGTGACCAGGGGGTGCAGGGAAGGGTATTCTTACAGAGACTCAGGCCTTCTTTTCTCTCCCTCTCCACAGGAGGTCTCCAGCTGCTGGTCAGCCATCTGTCTCCAGAGTCAACCTCCCAGGTAAGCCATGTCATCAAGCTTATCTCCATATTTCAAAATAATAAATGTACCTCTTTTCTAGACCCTTTTCTAGAATAATAGCATTTGTGTGCTCCCAATCTGCCTCTTGGTGACTTTTTTCAAAGGCAGACTGGAACTTTACTGCAGTGCACATGGAAACAAATGCAAAGCAGCATTAAATAACTTTCCCATCGTATGCATGCCTCCGATTTCAGAATGTGATGGATGTGTGGTCATGCTGCTTCCCGGAACCAGAGCCGGAGTGCAACCTTGACCTCAGCTTGCCGGCCCCAGTGAACTCCGGAGGAGCTAACCTCAAAGGCCCCAGGTGCCCCCTCATTGGCCTGAGGGCCCCGCAGTGAATGTTAGTGGTTTTCCTCTTAGCGTCAGCTATACATCCCACTTGAATCTACATCCTTTCCAGGTGTGAAACCAAAAGCTTTTTCCAGGTCACAAATCATTTCCCTTGGAGGTCGTCCAACTTTGTTCCTCAAAGGTGTTTTTTGAAAAAAGAAACCTAACCTCTCATTTTGTTAATACTGTGCATATGCTTTCCATGTGGAGTTGAGAGCTGCAGAGAGGAAGGGCCACTTTGAAGGAACATCTATCTTGGAGATGTGTTGAGCATGAAATTCTTCTTACATAAGATGCAACCAGTTAGATGGCATTGTTTTAAAGTGCAATATGGAGTTTTCCCTCTTGAATCTTTCCCACTAGTAGAGCAGTGGACTTGAGTAGAACCACAGGAGAAACAAGATGAACTCATGATGAGATCACCTAACACTTAATGTTGCCTCATAGGCGTCTGTATTTCTATTTAACACCTAACGTTGCCTCATAGCTTTCTGTATTACCCTTTGCTTTATTCTTATGGTCTTCCTTGCTCAGATGCTGTGTTTTCTTGCTGGTATGATGGTCATACATATAACAGAAATAATACCCAAGTCCAGCTTTTAAAAGTAGAGAACGAAAGCCGGAGGTCCCATTGGCTCATTGGCTTCTGAAGTATTTATGGTACATGCTTTAAAAAATATTTTTGTGAGAAAAAGATTGAGAACAAGAATAAAAGGAAGATATTAAGTAAGGTCAAGTCCCAAGACATGAAATTAAAGAAAATGCTAATCTATTCATGAACTTTAAAAACCTTGATGTGCTGATGTACTATTTCCTTTAGAAGTTTTATGAAAAGAAACTAAATAACTAGAGTGTTTTAACATATAACTGGTGTTACATACTTGGAGATCAAAGCAGGTAGTTTTGAAACTCCTATCATTTCATCATCTTGGCCCACTCATGAGACACTGTCACTCCCATTTCTATTAGCCAAATTTCCCAAGATGCTTTTGACAGCAATTTAAATCTTTAAACTGTGTTTTCTTTTTGTTATAATAAATACTGACAAACATTAGGAGAATATGTGATGTTTAGAGTTCTATAAATTAGCTCATTAACCAAAGATGCTGTTGGAAAGATCATGTTGTGATTATTGGCACAATAACTATAGCTTGGCAACTGGAGAGTTCTTTTGCTAAATTCTTTTAAAACAATGGAGCAAAGAAATGACAATAATACTTAGGCAATTTGTTTTTGTCTGTCTTTGTGGCAAACTGCAAAAATCCTGACTTTTCATTGGGAAGAGAATGTAGTGATACCAATTATTACGTAATTATAGGTTTCAAAACCTTCTTAACGCTTAACCACAGTCAAAAAAGGAAGGAGGACACACACATCCTGTGTTTTGTTCTTATTATCAGCTTAAATAAGTCAAGCAGATTTTTCCTGTTATTTTAATATTTATCAGCATATGACAAAGAGGTGTGTTTAAATAGAAACTTTAAAGGGGAATGAAAAACAAGTGACTTACAGCACACAAAAAAATTGAAAACTGGGGTGCTGCTTTAAAAAATGATTTATCATGATAATGAGATTATGTATTCATTTATTAGCACTGATGCTGACCTTATGCGTTTCTATTGAAATCTAAGATAAAAGATAGATGAAACCCACAATAATTTAAACAGATTTAACAATAACCAGTTGTTGTGAAAGTCTGGCTGACTTACGTAACTATATTCTTGTACAAAAAGCAAGTTTAAGACGGTTATAGAGAACAGCCAGAGGAAACCTTTGTTTTACTTTTAAAAACATTTTTTAAAATGCATCTAAATGAAAGGAATGAAATTTATTTTCAAAGTTATTTGCCAAAAACCACAGTTAAACTGGTACATTTGCTCTTACAAATTGATCAGTAACTGAATAAATTCATGAGGGAAATCAAATCTAGCCTCTCAGTCTGCAATACCTTTTTCCTCAGTGTTTAAAAAAAAAAAATCAGTGTAATTATTCCCTTTTTTTTGTGCTATGGAAAGAATTCCATTCTAAGAGATACTACAATTTGTGGCTTATATGCCTCCTTCACTGGAGCTTCTTGAAGGCAGGGGCTGTCTATACCTTATTCATCTCCTTATCATTTAAGATGCTTCTGCATAGTTATTTTCACATAGTAGGAAGACAGGTAAAAATTAAATTGAGCAGGAGAACTACATAAAGTTTGGGGATTCTATCTTAAGGAAAAAGCTCACAAATTAAATTTTAATGATGAGTCAGTATTTTATCTCCATAGTTATGAAAGGTATTCAGCTGCATGTTTTTACTATTTTAAAAAATTCAGTTATTACATCGAAATTGAAAGAAGTTTGAAACACACTCTATAGCTGCACAATCTAAATCTCTATGGTCATTCTTATAGGTTTCAAATGAAAAAAGTTAAATCTAAACAGTTGACATTTTGTACTTTAAATAGGAAAGCCAGAGTAGAATAAAAGAGGATTTAAAACCCAGAAAATAGAGCAATGTGGAAATCATATGCTCTTGCATTAAGGGGAAAATGTAGTAAATCCTCCTGGGAGTGTTGAAAATGTTAATGCTGTGAAGTTTAATGAGCATCTCAATTTTTATCACATTTTGCCTTTTCACTGGCGTGAATTCCAGGCCTTCCCTACATGATGTGTAAGGATTGGAACAGAAAGGGCAAAAAATAGAACTGAAAAAACACTCCAACACAAGGCAGGAGCTAAGGTTCTGTCATCTGTATACATTCAAAATGGAAAGTTGAAGTAATTCTTAGGATATCAGGCCCCCAAATTGTTTTCAAAAGAAAGATAATTGAGGAAAATCAATGTGTGTGTGTGTGTGTGTGTGTGTGTGTGTGAGAAATGTTCCAATTTTTCTGCCCAAACCATCCCTTGCTTTTGCATGGATTTCAGTAGTGATCACTGGTACGTCATGAAAGGAAGAAGCTATTGAAAGGATAAATTATTAAGTATTCACTGCCTTTACAGAATGATCTTTGCTTTACAAAAGGATTAGGGAAGTATTCCTTTTAATGGCCAGTACTTCTGAGTATTATAAATGTGACTTGATTTTTAATAATATGTGTCATATATGACATATTATATGATATTGCTTGTTATATTGAGATGGCATCACCAACTCAATGGGCATGAGTTTGAGCAATCTCCAGGAGATAGAGAAGGACAGGGAAGCCTGGCATGCTACAGTCCATGGGGTTGCAAAGAATCAAACACAACTGAGCAACTGAACAACAAAATCATATATAGAACACTTTAGCAGCCAAATCAATGTGTAAGGTGAAATATTTGATGCTAATTTTCTTCTTCCAAAATGTACTAATGAATGTACTTGAGCAGGAACATCACCCATGTAACATTATAAACAACAGCCCCCAAGGCCATGGGTCATCGGAAATGACAGCAAACTGTGTCACAAAGATGGCTAGAGAATTGCATTGAGGACTTCAGGCTAGACTGCTGCAGACCCGAAGTCTTTCTCAGCGTGGCTATCCACAATCTCGATTCATGGGGATTTTCAACACTGGTCAATTAGATGTATTTCAAGAAAAGCCTGTGAATGGAGAAATAGGATGAGATAATATAGGGCTTTCCAGTAAGTCTGAAATAGGTTGGCCTAAGTGAGAAACAGACTTAATTAATTTTTTTTAGTGCTCATGGAAATCCATTTCTTCTGAAACATGTCCTTTAGGACACTCTAGGGAGGAAATGGCTTTTTACTGGTTGATAAAACAGAAGAAACTTTCTCCTAAGAAGCCTATTTCTCAGTATGAATTCCTTCCATGTCTTTGCTTGATTATGAATATCTCCCTGGAGGTTTGTGTGGGTGTGTCAGACGCAGGGTCTATTTGAGGAGCAAACAAGAGGCTCAATGAGTTACCTAACTCAAAAAGTAAGAAACTCAGAAAGTCATGACCTGGATTCATTTCTCATTCTTTGCTAGAGCACCCAGAGCCTAGGCTGAGAGATGGGCTGTGTGTGCACAAGTGAAGGGCTCTCTGAGAAACACAGCAGTAGCCTGAGAGCTGATCTGAGTCAGATGACTGGAAGTGAAGCCCAACACAAGCAGAACTTGGTTTTCACATTAAGCAAGAAATGTCAAGCAGGGTTACAACACCTATGAACAAATACTAATAAAATCAATTTTGTTACCACAGGCTGTGGCCACCATGACAAAGGAGGAATTGGAGGGAATTACAAAGAAAAGGGGGCTTCCCAGGCGGCTCTAGTGGCAAATGAATGCCTGCCAATGAAGGAGACTGAACAGACACGGGTTCAGTCCCTGGTCAGGAAGATCCCCTGGAAGAGAGCATGGCAACCCACTCCAGTATTCTTGCCTGGAGATCCCATAGACCGAGGAGCCTGGCGGGGTACAGCCCATGGGGTTGCAAAGAGTCAGCCACAACTACAGCAACTAAGCATGTGTGCACAAAGAAAAAGAATGAGAGAGAGAGAAAGCAAGAAAGGAAAGGAGAAAAATTAAAAGCTAATAATGTCAGATTTTTTTTTCTTTGTTCTGAATGTTGTATGGTCTGGACGATTGGGATAATTGCCTTAAGTATTCACCTTGAGTGTTTAGGCAGTCTGCATACAAAATGTTAGGGCACATGCACTAGAAAAACCCTTGTCATTCTGAGAATAATTTCCCAAATGGTTGTTTTATAAGAATTACTTTTGTCTAAATTAGCTGTCCTGTATAAGTTTACCTCTGCGCATCAACACTGAGCTATTTTAATGGATTTGCAGTTATTCCATATGTGTCTAAAATTAGGTAAGGGTAGGTTGCAAAAAAACGACTGACAAGTGAACTAAAGTGCTAATAGTTAAAATGCTACCCTTGAGCAAACATTACCAAAAATAATACCCTGCTTATTAATGGCTATTCCACTAGTTGGAAATTAATTTCTAAATTTAGTGTGAATGTTTCTTCCCAATTAAATGGAACTGATGAGACCCCTAGCATCTCATCTCTCCCTTGCTACCGAAAAGACTGGAGTCCATTCCCCCTTGAATCCACTTCGTGTTTTTGTACTGCTGAGAAACACCATCCACCCACCCCCCCTGAAAGTTGGAATCATGCATGTTAGTAAGTATTTCAGTTATGCTATTGACGTCAATGGAGTCATTAAATAGATTGCTGGCCCTCCCAGAGGCAAATCACTGCCAGGGACCTAGATACAGACACGTTTTTTTACAAAGACAACCATCAGGTTTTGCTACAGCAGTGCGCCAGAGAAAGGGAGAAGTTTATACTGTAGCAGACCTATCTCCAAACACAATTTTTTTCTTTCTTTTGCATTTTAGTTCCGGCCTTTCTTTCTCTGTGGTTACAGTAGGCTCTGGTAGATTCATAGGTATTGTTGCCTGAAGCTTTTGTGTGCTAAACCATCTCCTGTCATTGAGACTCCAAAGGGAGACACCCCACTTTTAAAAGTGTATCACCTTTAGCTGTACACAGCCCATCCTGGTGTTTATTTGGTGGCATAAATTATCTAGGCAACTCACTATTGTCTGCCTGTAACACTTTGCTTGGTAGTTCCCTGAATAAGACAGTTTCCTGCACACACATACACACACGCACGCCCTCACACACAGTTTTGTCCTTTCTGCTGCTTCTGTGTGGCTTCTAGCTTGCAGCCCTTCATCTCTGAATCAATCTCTATGCAGCCTGCATGCTGCTGTAGCGCTGGGGCTCTGAAGCACAGGGTGGAGGAGGAGGCTGGGAAGAAAGAATCACTTCTCTCAGCCACCTCATCTGCAGAGTCCTGCAGGAGGCAGGAGGCTGCCCACAAGCCTGTGTCCTCCCAAACCCCAGCTGCTGCCTGCCTCAAGCCTGGTCTTGCAGCTCCCAGGCGTGTCGGAGAGAGCCCTTCAGGAAACAGCTGCCTCTTTCTGGGTATTCTTGACAGCTCTATTAACCTGGAGAGCCCCGGGCCTCAGAGCCAAATCTTCCCCTCACACCTGGACTTTCTCCCTCCCCCTCCCGGTCTCAGAGTTGGAACCAGCTTGAGCAGACAGCTTTCTTCATATCTGGTTGTCCAACCCACCATGTTGGCTTCGCACTCATCTCGCTGCCTCGCCCTGCCCCTTTCCCCCCTGCCCGCCTTATCAGTAAGTGTATACATACTTCTCAGCAAGTATGTACAGCACTGCCAGACACCCAGTCACCTTCAGTAACCCCTTTGGCTTCATCCGGAGGCCCAGACCCATCCCCCCTTCCACCGCTGCTCTTTTCCCCATATTCCAGGCTTTAGTGGCTCTTCACTGTCTTTAATATCTCCTTGCCTCCCACAGACAATTCTTAGAGTCATTTCCTCTGATCATATCCCCTCCTTTCCTTCTCGATTTCCTCTCCTTCAGTTTAATGCTTCACTTTCCCTTCCTAAGTTATTGTAGGGACCTTACAGCTTGGTTTATTGTCTTTCATCTTTCCCCACTTCAATCCACTCTTCATGCTGGTACTAGAATGATTCTTTTAAAACCCAATTATGCTGTTTTCTGAGTTGGTTAACCTTCACCCTCAGGATAAGATCCTTACTTCTTACCAGTTATGCCAAGTTTTTCAGAATGTTGCTTCTAATTCCTTGTTTGTCGTCATCTCCCCCCTGCCCCCATGCACAGCTGATGGCTGAGATGCACTGGACATACTGTCCTTCGACTACACCAGGGTCTTCTTGCCTTCCTGCCTTTGTGCATACTGTTCCCTCTGCCCGAGTTGCCCTTTCCTGAAAATATTCACATATTCAGCTCAGGGATTTTCTCACCTTGTCATGGTGAATGAGTTCTTTATTGTCTCTGGTTATTGGATTAAACTGAATATATAGTCTCAATGCAGAGCCTGATTTCTAGTATGCTTAGTAAATAAGACTTCCTTTGGTTTGTGGTTTAGTCATTATGTCCAACTCTTTGAGACCCTATGGACTGTAACCTGCCAGACTCCTCTGTCCATGGGAATTTCAAGGCAAGAATGCTGAAGTGGGTTACCATTTCCTTCTCCAGGGGATCATCCCAACCCAGGGATCGAACCTGGATCTCCTGCACTGTGGGCGGACTCAAGAGTTCCTTTATCCATTCCCATCTGGAAAGTGCATTTTTTGTCATTCAGATCTCAGCATATATGCCATCTTCTGCAACTCACCCAAACCACTCTCAATTATTATCTTAATTATTACCTCAAAATCCCAATTATTGTACTTGTCATGTGTGTGTGTGGTCAGTCATGTCCACCTCTTTGTGACCCCATGGACTATAACCCTCTAGGCTCTTCTGTCCGTGGAATTTTCCAGGCAAGAATACTGGAGTGGGTTGCCATTTCTTACTCCAGAGGATCTTCCCGACCCAGGGGTCAAACCCGTGTCTTGGCCAGTCAATTCTTTACCACTGCACTTATCATATTATGCTGTAATTTTTATTTTCCTTTTCTCTTCTTCTAAACTAAGAATGTCCCAAATCAAGTATAAATCCTCTTTTTTTATATCACCAGTTTATAGAATAAAGTCTGGAACGTAGTAGATGCTTACTAAATGTTTGTGAAATGAACAAAGACAAATGAGTAAATGCTCGTTCCTGAATCAGAAAGGACTGGAAGGATGCTGAGGCTAATAGTTGGCCTCACTCACGCAAGCTTAATTATCTTCTGGCTCTCAGGCATGTACCAGCACTCCTGGCTAATCTTGACTACAGACGACTTTTCTTCCCTCAAAATGAACTCTTTATTATCCATCACTTCAGCAAGAAGTGACAGTGTTAAAAGAAATGAAAAAAATGAAAACAACTAAACATGGCCAGTTTCTCGTGCTATACGATGCTCTTCCTGTCTAGCCCAGAGCCTGCCTGACACAAGGAAGATACTCACATATTGAGTCAAGTTAGCTCAAGATCATGGGTCAGCCTTTCAGAAAACTGAGACTCACTTTTCTTATGTGGAAGATGGCTATCTTAGTATTCTATCTCATAAGACTTCTGTATGGACTAAATGAGATAAACTCTGCAGAGGGATTAACAGTAAAGGTTCTGGAGCCAGATTTCCTCTCTCAAATCTCAGCTCCACCACTGTGTGACCTTACGACAATGTCCCAGTTGTCTCCTCTCCAGAATTGGGGAGGATATTGTACAGAGCACATATATTGGTTATAAGAATTGAATACACAAACCAATGGGAAACACTTAGAATAGCTCCTGGCACTTCCAAAGTGTCAATATTAGTGTCGGTATTATAAGGATTATGTAACACACTTCCCATAGCACCCAGGACAGAGCAGCTGGTCAATATATGACAGGAGAGAGCCCGGGCCTGCTGGCATTAGTAGGAAACCAAAACAGAAAGCTTTGTTGAGATCTTTTTAAAATTTTCTGACCAACTTATCTTTCATAGTAATACAATCTAGAAAGCAATCTCTTTTTTGAAAGATTTTTACCCACTGAAACCATGAAACTTGCTTACATGGAAATAGATTTACAGCTGAAGGTGGGATTCTCCAGAACATACAGTGGAAAGTTCAGAGGGCTAGTGGCAGAATGGACCTGTTCCCAAATGTAACTGGACACAAGTGTGGCTCTTTCTCTTAGAAACAGACTGCAAAGAATGTTAAACTACCATACTGATAAACATGGACAGAGGAATCAGGCTACAGTCCATAGGGTCACAAAGAGTTGGGCATGACTGAAGTGACTTAGCATGCATGTACAAACTGGATCTTGGGGCTTTCCAGGTGGTGCTAGTGGTAAAAAAAATCCACCTGCCAATGCAAGAGATGCAAGAGACACGGGTTTGATTCCTGAGGCAGGAAGGTCCCCTGGAGGAGGTCATGGCAACCCACTCCAGTGTTATTCCCTGGAAAATCCCATGGACAGATGAGCATGGCGGGCTACAGTCCATCGGGTCGCAGAGTCGAACATGACTGAGGCGACTCAGCACACAGGTGAAAACCGGATCTTAGTTAAGTGAAAGTTTTCTTTTGCATAAATCCGAGAGGACTTCAGTTCACTTTGTAGTATAGAATAATTACAGCTACACAACTGTCACGGTTGTACCTAAATGCATGTTCAGGACTGGGCGCAAGCCTGCAGGGGTGCAGGTTCTTCACAGCAACATGAGCTGGTGCAAAGTTTCTGTCTGGGGAGAACCCGCAGGCAGAGTCAGCATCACAGGGGCTTTGACTCCATTTGGAAAGACTTTTATGCCCCTCTCAATACCCCCGTGCCACCTACCCACTTCTCTCCTCTTTATCGGGAGGGAGGGAGATGAAAACATCAGGTTGACCTAGAGAGGGATAAATATGGACATTGGGAGATGAAGGAGGAAGGAAGAGGACCATCTGTGTTCCCTTTTCTCCCTCCTGCATCCTTAAGACCAAGTAACCCTGGGGGATGGGGCAGGGTAAATTCGACTTGCTTGCTTCTCATCAAACCCTGGCCTTCAGTTTACAGAGTTGCCTCCAGAGCTGTTCTCGGAAGCCAGGAGCATTTCAGGGAACAGCACTTTCACCAGAGAGATGAGAAACAAAGCAGGGACTGTCCCCTTGAAAAAGAGAACAGGCAACAGAACTCACTGGATCTTTGTCTTGGTTTATTGTCTTGACTTACTCCAAGTTGGAGCTGTTGACAGGGACCGAAAGTGACCCTTCTGAGGAAGGTTTGTGTACTTTTCCCACCCGCTTCTTGACTGTGTTCTCAGAGTGAGCTGGGTCCATGGCGACTGTCCAGCTCATTTGATCGGTGGAGACAGCTAGGTCAGCTAATGCAGCCTTTGGCCCTGCCGCTCAGTTGCTCTTTGGGCTTCATGTCCTAGGGTCTAGTGTGGCTGGCGCTGCTTGTCCAGTACACTAGATCGTTTCCAACACCCCACAGGCCTGCCTCTGATCTCAGGAGAGGAACTCCTGGTACATGCCGGGCACTGTGTTCACCCTCAGCAGACATCATTTTCTCGCCTCATTCTCCCAACTGAACTGTTTTGCTGTGGTCCCTGTTTCACAGATTTAGAAAAGGATGCTCAGCGGATGTATGGGGCTTACTCAAGACCACACAGTTAGTAAGTGATCAAGTGAGAACTGAAACCTAGATCTGTGTTTCTTAAAAACCCATGCATGGCCTTCCCTCTAGTCTAGACCATGCTGCCTGGCCTCCACCACCCTCTAAACCTTAGATGTTATAATGAACGGAAAGTGGGTGATGAGAATTTCACAACAGGAGAGCAATTTAAAAAGCTGAGGTATCTGCAGCCTCAATAAGACTATATAATAGAGAATTTTCCTTAATTCTTTTGTCATCTGTCTGTTTTATTGTAAAGTGTAACTGTTAAGAGAAATATTTCATAATGTCTATTATTCATGTATTCAATAAGCATTTATTATTTACCTACTGTTTATGAGACACTGTGCTAAACACTGGGAATACAATAATGTTAATGAATTCAGACGCTGACCTTATGGAGCTTACAGCCCAGGAAATATGAAATGAATACACATGTGACTATACATTTGATTATCACTTTGGAGAAAAGTATTATTATACATTTGATTATCATTAGAGAGAAGTACAGAATGCTGTATAATATTGCCTCAGTTTTTCACCTGTGAAAATGGGAATAGTACTCGTACTTCCCATAAGGATTGTTATAAAATTGAAATGGTATTATAAGTAAAGCATTTAGAATGTTGTCTACCACCTAGTTTTATTTCCTGTTTCCTCTGATTATCATTACCCTTGGTTATCCTTGGGATTAATGTTGATGAGGGGACAAGGAAGCCTTCTGTAAATGAATGACTTGAATTTGAGCCCTAACCATTGAGTAGGAGCTGGGTGGGTGAGGACAATAATTAACACCTAAAAGGTGCTGCGAACAGAGACCTGGATTAATAAGAGTGACAGTTGATAGACTAAGGCCAGAGAGGTCCAAAGAGGTCAGATGGCACAGAGCATTTGTAAGCCATGGTTGAATGTGTAGCTTTTATTCTAAATCCAGTTGGGGAGCCATTAAAGGATTTTTGAGAAGGAGGTTAACATGATCTAATTGGAGCTCTAAATACAGCACTTCCTGAGACACAGGTCTACATTCCCTGCACCTCATATGTGCTCCCTGACACCTATACTTTCTGTGTCAAGATATTCAGCACCTCACCCTTTTGTCTATCTGCATGGTTAAGAAGGCAAGCTCGGGAGCCACACTGTCTGAGTTTATAATAGTTCTGGTTCTATTCCTTTTTTTCTGTACAATTGTAGATAGTTTATTCAATGTCTCTGGGACTTGGTTTCCTCATCTGTACAATGGGGATAATAATAGGAACTTTGGGATAGGATTCTATTGTTAGGAGAGCTAAATTATTTTATGTAAAATGTCTAGAACA
This sequence comes from Muntiacus reevesi, assembly GCF_963930625.1. Taxonomy (NCBI): domain Eukaryota; kingdom Metazoa; phylum Chordata; class Mammalia; order Artiodactyla; family Cervidae; genus Muntiacus; species Muntiacus reevesi. The sequence goes on along the minus strand of NC_089249.1, from coordinate 138,470,907 downwards.
GTGACTGTTTACTCACAAAGTGTTAGTTGCTCAGTTGTGTCTGAGCTCTTTGTGACCCCATGCACTGTAGCCTGCCAGACTCCTCTGTTCATGGAATTCCCCAGGCAAGAATACTGGAATGAGTAGCCATTCCTTTCTCCAGGGGATCTTCCTGACCCAGGGATTGAACCTCGGTCTCTTGAATTGCAGGTGGACTCTTTACCTTTGGAGCCACGAGGGCACTCAGAAAGCACTAAATAAATTCTAATATTCTTAATATATCATAACTATCTATTTTCTTTGTTGCTTAGCTGTATGCTCAGTGCTTGGCACAGGGCAGATACTCAAATAATATTTATTGAAAAAAAAAGAATGAACAATGAAAGAGAGGTAGTACAACAAATTGTAAGTAAAAGGAGAGAAAGATGGCTTCTCTGTGCATGGAAAAATTGGCTTCCTTGAGCGAGGGGTAGATTCTGATAAGGAGGAGCTTGCTTACAGGAGGGGCTTCCCAGGTGGCTCAGTGGTAGAGAATTCACCTGCCAATTCAGGAGACAGGAGTTCAATGCCTGGGTCGGGAAAATCCCCTAGAGAGGGAAATTGTAACCCACTCCAGTATTCTTGTCTGGAATATTTCGTGGACAGAGGAGCCTGTCAGGCTACAGTCCATGGGATTGCAAAGAGTCAGACACGACTGAGGCTGAGCAACTGAGCATGCACATGCACACACTCACGGGTGACAGAGAAACTGAATGACTTGCAGCTTCCTGGCTGCTCCAGCTTAGGGGAACTTGAAACAATATCTGCGGGACAAAAGTTTGTTTCAGAATCTGAGATGACAATCTGGATTGCCATCTGCACGGAAAGAAAATTGGGCTCATTAAAGAGCTGCTTCATTTTCCTGAGCTGTGTGATGTCTCTGAAGGCAACGCAAGGCTGACCCTCCTGAGCTTCCTATGTGCTGGCTTTGGAAGGACAGTCCCACCGAGGAGCCAGTCATCCCATGGAGTGCAGGTCACCATGATTTCCTTTTCATCCCTGCGTTGCTAATAGGGCCTCAGGCTAACAGAGACTGGGTCCTAGGAAGTCAGCACACACCTGAAGTGTGGGGCGTAAGCATGGGGTGAGGCTCTTCACGTATTTGTGCAGCTGGGCAGTCTGAGGCACTCAGATCCTTCACATCTCCGTGCAGAGTACCTGCCCAAATAAACAATGAAATCTTCAGCTCTCCAAATCCTCCAGCTCAACGCCAAGTGCAGGCGTGCGTGCGTCTGCATGCTGGTTTGTTACTTTTTTATCCCAGGGGAAAATAAAGGGTTCTTCCATGCTTTTTGTCAACACAAAGGGCCTCTATCCTCACGGACCTGGTTTTCCAGTATTTCTTTCTTTCTCATCACAGGTTTGACCAGCCTGTCTCTCTTCACCCTCAGATCATTTCTAGGCCTCCCTCTGATTTATCCCTCTCTCCATGCCCCTCAAATGTCTAAACCACCTTCCTTGCAGTCCTTTGTTTTTTGGCTGCACCAACCAGGGACCAATTCTAGCCCCCTGCAGTGGAAGCTCAGAGTCCTAACCACTGGACCACCAGAGAATTCCCAGTCACCATAATCTGACTCAAAATTGACCTATGGAAAGCCTCGTGCAGTTAGTCCTGCCTAAAGATGCTTACTCCTTGGAAGGAAAGTTATGACCAGCCTAGACAGCATATTAAAAAGCAGAAACATTACTTTGCCAACAAAGGTCTGTCTAGTCAAGGCTATGATTTTTCCAGTGGTCATGTATGGATGTGAGAGTTGGACTGTGAAGAAAGCTGAGCTCTGAAAAATTGATGCTTTTGAACTGTGGTGTTGGAGAAGACTCTTGAGAGCTCCTTGGACTGCAAGGAGATCCAGCCAGTCCATCATAAAGGAGATCAGTCCTGGGTGTTCACTGGAAGGTTCAAGGAATGAACATCAGTTCATTCAACTGATGTTGAAGCTGAAACTCCAATACTTTGGCTACCTGATATGAAGAGCTGACTCATTGGAAAAGACCCTGATGTTGGGAAAGATTGAAGGCAGGAGGAGAAGGGGATGACAGAGGATGAGATGGTTGGATGGTATCACCGACTCAATAGACATGAGTTTGAGTAAACTCTGGGAGTTCGTGATGGACAGGGAGGCCTGGCATGCTGCAGCCCATGGGATCACAAAGAGTCAGACACGACTGAGTGACTGAACTGAACTGAACTGAATGACCTAATTGTCTACTCTGATTACATTATATTGAACTATGCATGTTCCATGTTGCTTTTTAAAAGCATCATAGTTGTTTAGACCATCAGTTCAGTTCAGTCACTCAGTCGTGTCTGACTCTTTGCGACCCTAAGGACTGCAGCATGCAGTCTTCCTAGTCCATCACCAACTCCCAGAGTTTACTCAAGCTCATGTCCATTGAGTCGGTGATACCATACAACCATCTCATCCTCTGTCATCTCCTTCTCCTCCTGCCTTCAATCTTTCCCAGCATCACGGTCTTTTCAAATGAATCAGTTCTTCACATCAGGTGGTCAAAGTACTGGAGTTTCAGCTTCAACATCAGTCCTTTCAATGAATATTCAAGACTAATCTCCTTTAGGATGGACTGGCTGTATCTCCTTGCAGTCCAAAGGACTCTCAAGAGTCTTCTCCAACACCACAGTTTAAAAACGTCAGTTCTTTGACATTCAGTTTCTTTATAGTCCAACTCTCATATCCATACATGGCTACTGGAAAAACCATAGCTTTGACTAGATGGACCTTTGTTGACAAAGTAATGTCTCTGCTTTTTAATATGCTGTCTAGGTTGGTCATAACTTTTCTCCCAAGGAGCAAGCGTCTTTTAATTTCATGACTGCAGTCACCATCTGCAGTGATTTTGGAGCCAAAAAAATGTCTGTCACTGTTTCCATTGTTTCCCATCTATTTGCCATGAAGTGTTGGGACCAGATGCCGTGATCTTGGTTTTCTGAATGTTGAGTTTTAAACCAACTTTTTCACTCTCCTCTTTCACTTTCATCAAGAGGCTCTTTAGTTCTTCTTTGCTTTCTGTCATAGGTGTGGTGTCATCTGCATATCTGAGGTTATTGATATTTCTCCTGGCCATCTTGAGTCCAGCTTGTGCTTCATCCAGTCCAGCATTTCTCATGTTGTACTCTACATATAAGTTAAATAAGCAGAGTGACAATACGCAGCCTTGATGTACTCCTTTCTCAATTTGGAACCAGGATGTTGTTCCATTTCTAGTTCTAACTGCTGCTTCTTGACCTGCATACAGATTTCTCAGGAGGCAGGTCAGGTTGTCTGGTATTCCCATCTCTTGAAAAATTTTCCACAGTTTGTTGTGATCCACACAGTCAAAGGCTTTGGCATGGTCAATAAAGTGGAAGTAGATGTTTTTCTGGAACTCTTGCTTTTTCAGATCCAACAGATGTTGGCAATTTGATCTCTGGTTCCTCTGCCTTTTCTAAATCCAGCTTGAACAATTTGGAAGTTCACAGTTCATGTACTGTTGAAGCCTTGCTTAGAGAATTTTGAACATTACTTTGCTAGTGTGTTAGATGAGTGCAATTGTGCAGTAGTTTGAGCACTCTTTAGCATTGCCTTTCTTTGGGATTGGAATGAAAACTGACATTTTCCAGTCCTGTGGCCACTGCTGAGTTTTCCAAATTTGCTGACATATTGAGTGCAGCACTTTCACAGCATCATCTTTTAGGATTTGAAATAGATCAACTGGAATTCCATTACCTCCACTAGCTTTGTTCATAGTGATGCTTCCTAAGGCCCACTTGACTTCACATTCCAGGATGTCTGGTTCTAGATGAGTGATCACACCATCATGATTATCTGCATCATGAAGATCTTTTTTGTATAGATCTGTGTATTGTTGCCACCTCTTCTTAATATCTTCCCCTTCTGTTAGGTCCATACCATTTCTGTCCTTTATTGTGCCCATCTTTGCACGAAATACTCCCTTGGTATCTCTAATTTTCTTAAAGAGCTCTCTAGTCTTTCCCACTCTATTGTTTTCCTCCATTTCTTTTCACTGATCACCGAGGAAGGCTTTCTTATCTCTCCTTGCTATTCTTTGGAACTCTGCATTCAAATGGGTATATTTTTCCTTTTCTCCTTTGCCTTTCACTTCTCTTCTTTTCACAGTTGTTTTTAATACCTCCTCAGACAAACTTTTTGTCTCTCTAGGCCATGGGCCTAAGTTTTTTCTACATCATTTATCCATTTGTGTAGGCTTTTATGTATTTCTTATGCTTTCAAGCCCAGGGGAGGGGAAGTACTAATTTGAGTAAGACACAACATCTGGTCTTTATTGTGCCCTGAATGGGAATAAAGCTCTAGATAAAAAGCTATATGAAGATATTTTCCATATCATTCAAGATTCTCCAAGGAAACAGAACCAGTAGGTGACTATGTTTATACATATATATGTACATAGTAGGCTAATCAAAACATTTGTTTGGGTTTTTCCATCGATTGTTACAGAAAAATCCAAAGTTTTTGGCCAACCCTATGGTTTATTTTGAGGATTTGGCTCTTGTAGACTCTTTGCGATTGCACAGAGACAGTAGCCCACCAGGTGTCTCTGTCCGTGGAAGTGGGTAGCCAGTCCCTTCTACAGAGGAACTTCCTGACCCAGGGTCTCCTGCATTGCAGGTGGATTCTTTACCATCTGAGCCACCATTCAGCATACATGCATGTGTGCGTGCCTGCTGAGTAGCCTCAGTTGTGTCTCTTTGTGACCCATGGACTGTAGCCCACCCAGCTCCTCTGTCCATGGGACTCTCCAAGCAAGAATACTGGAGTGGGCTGCTGTGCTGTCTTTCAGGGATCTTCCCAACCCAGGGGTCAAGCCCATGTCTCATGTTTTCTGCATTGGCATGTGGGTTCTTTACCCCTAGTGCCACCTGGGAAGCCCTATTTTGAGAATTTGCCTCATGTAGTTGCAGTAAGTTTGAAATCCACAGAGCATGCTAGAAAGTCAGACAAAAGTTAATGCTTCAGTCTTGAGGCAGAATCTGTCCTTTACCTCAAACCCTCCGTTTTTGTTCTTAAGACCTTCAACTGACTGACCAAGGCCCACCAACATTAGCTGAAGTAATATCTTTTACTTGAAGTCCTCTGATTGTGGATGTTAACCACATCTACAGAATTCTTTCACAACAACATCTACATTTGGTGTGGATTAAATAGCTAGATCCTAGTCAAGTTGACACATAAAACTAATCATCACAAGGACTACCAACAAACAAAAATTCCATCTTGGAAATCTTACTAAAATTGTGCCCAACTCTACTTAAAATCAACTATATAAGATCCAGAAAAATAAAACTCTTTACATTCCTTCTGAGTAACAGACTTTTCTTCAAAGCACAGTAAAATAGGGACTTCCCTCATGGTCCAGTGCTTAAGACGCTATGCTTCCAATGCAGGGGGTGCAGGTTCAATCCCTGGTTGGGGAACTAAAATCCCACATGCCACTGGGTACAAACACAGGGAAATAACCATGCCGCTCAGCTCACAAAATTGTTTTGAAAACCATATGATAGTTTGAAAGAACAGAAGTGCAAAGTGGTGAGATTTTGAATCCAGGCAGTGGCAGCACAGAGCCTCATATTGGTGACACTGCCTCCCCATTCTCCTCACAATTCTCTCTACTGAGTGGCTGTGAGAGAAGAGAAAACCTTGGATTTCACAAGACGTGTAAGAAAGCCAGTCAGTTTGTGTGCCATTCCTGGAGACTGTAGCCAATGATCTTAGACTTGATAGGGAGACATATCTCAAAAGAAGTTAATTTTGGCCTGAAATATCTCAGGGTGATGGGAGTGAAGTGAGGTGGGAATCCTCTTTGTGCATAGTACTTATTTCTACCAAATGTGGTTTGAAACATTCATATCCTCTTACACAATGTAGAAATTTGACTATCAACCCTGTTCTCCAGGTCTTTCTTGGGACTCCTTCCTTGTCGAAAGTGCATTGACTTAGGTATGCTACTGGGGCTTCTCAGGGAGTGCTAGTGGTAAAGAACCCACCTGCCAATGCAGGAAACATAAGACCCAGAGATTTGATCCCTGGGTTGGGAAATTCCCCTGGAGGAGGGCATGGCAACCCACTCCAGTATTCTTGCCTGGAGAATCCCATGGACAGAGGAGCCTGGCAGGTGGGCTACAGTCCATGGGTAGCAAAGAGTGGGATACGACTGAAGCGACATAGCAGACACATGTGTAAAATAGCTAGTGGGAAGCTGCTGTCTAACACAGGGAGCTCAGCTTGGTGCTCTGTTATGACCTAGAGGGGAGAGATGGGGAGGAGAGGAGTAGGAGGTTCAAGACGGAGGGGATATATGTATACGTACAGTTGATTCATGTTGTTATACAACAGAAACTAATGCAACATTGTAAAGCAATTATACTCCAATAATAAAATGAAAACAAAAAATAAAGCAGTAGAAAGTGAATAAAATAAAATCTCCATTATTTCCATTTCTCTCTGAGTCCTATGCTCCTGTCACTGAGAAAGCAGATATTCAGAACTGAGGCCTCCAGCCCCTGAGCAGAGCACTTTTGCACCAGGCAGCTCTCCACACCCTGTTCACAGGTTTGTGTTCACCAGGGTTCCAAGTGGTTGCTCTCACCTCTGCATCTCAATAAAATCCCTGGTAATTTAATTCCAAGGCATGTGGCTGCTATATCTGCTCCCTGTCTAGAATGCCTCAGACCTACAGGCCTGCCTTCATGGTGCAATTTCCTCCTAATTCTCTTTTATCTTGTGATAAAGAATTACTCTCACTGAATTATTTACCTGGTGATACTTTCTGGAGTTTAAGGAATCAGCATTTCACTAAGCTCTCCCTGCCCTCACCAAATCTTACCTTTCCCTCAGGTTTTGAGTAACTTGTTTTACTCAAGTTCTAAAAACCTTGACCTCTAGCTCCTCTTTTTCTGCAGCACTGGAATGTGCTACTTTTTTTCTATTTCCTAATTTGTTGGAGGAATCCTTCCTCACATCCCTGAGGGCTTCCCAGGTGCCACAGTGGTAAAGAATCCGCCTGCCAATGCAGGAGACACAGTTTCAGTCCCTTGGTCAGGTCGGGAAGATCCCCTGGAATAGGAAATGGCAACCTACTCCAGTATTCTTGCCTGGAACTTTCCATGGATGGAGGAACCTAGCGGGCTACAGTCCATGGGATCACAAAAAGTCGGACACGACTGAGAATGCATGTATGCCCATCCCTGCCTGACTCCTCAAGTTTCTGTGGAGGGAATTCTCTTCAGTCTGACAGGAAACAGTCTTTTTTCTCCACTCTGTGCTACCAGGGCAGAAAGCAAAGGCAGATTAGAGTGGGTGGAGTTTACAAGAGAGATTTTTGTGTCTGGGAGCCATATGCCTCATTAGAGATATGGCAGAAAGTAGAAGGGGTTTCTTAACCAGCTGAGCTTCCAGGGAAGGGGTTTATTCTGCCTTCCCCTGTTGGAAGAGCACTTGTCCAGATATATGTAGACAGTTTAACTTAGGATTCTCTCATTCGGCAGAAGGGTGGACATGGGAAATTCTGAGATGTTTTTGCATTGAGAGTATCAATGATAGAACAGTGGTTTGATCAATTAGCTTTATCTCTATAACTGTCCCCAAACTGTACGTTTCCAGAAAACTCTTGATAAAGCATGTGTTTCAATTACAGGCCATGGGTGGAAGTATTAACATACTATTTGACCCCTACTAAGTACCACACTTGGTATTAGCAACTCTGCACATCAGAGCTCTTTTCTCATATTGATGAGTTCATCATCAACTCCGTGTAGAATCCATATTATTATCCCTTTATTGAATCAGTGAAATCATGCCTTAGTGAGGGGGTAACTAGTAATATCAGTTCAGTTCAGTTGCTCAGTCGTGTCTGACTCTTTGCCACCCCATGAACCGCAGCATGCCAGGCCTCCCTGTCCATCACCAACTCCCAGAGATTACTCAAACTCATGTCCCTCAAGTCGGTGATGCCATCCAGCCATCTCATCCTCTGTCGTCCCCTTCTCCTCCTGCCCCCAATTCCTCCCAGCATCAGGGTCTTTTCCAATGAGTCAAGTCTTCATAGAAGGTGGCCAAAGTATTGGAGTTTCAGCTTCAGCATCAGTCCTTCCAATGAACACCCAGGACTGATCTCCTTTAGGATGGACTGGTTGGATCTCCTTGCAGTCCAAGGGACTCTCAAGAGTCTTCTCCAACATCACAGTTTGAAAGCATCGTTCTTTGGTGCTCAGCTTTCTTTATAGTCCAACTCTCACATCCATACATGACCACTGGAAAAACCATAGCCTTGACTAGACAGACCTTTGTTGGCAAAGTCATGTCTCTGCTTTTTAATATGCTGTCTAGGTTGGTCATAACTTTCCTTCCAAGGAGTAAGCGTCTTTTAGTTTCATGGCTGCAATCAGCATCTGCAGTGATTTTGATACTTAATTAGTAACAAAGGACGTTTTACTCTGGCTTGTTTCCAAAGACTGTATACTTAGCACTAGCCCTCTGTGTTATCTGGTAAGTGAAAGTGCGTAGGTGATGGCTACACTGGTACCTGCCTTAAAGGTACATACTCCTTGGGCTTGGTGTTTCCGTCTGCTGCTTCAATCATGTTCAGCTTTCTCCAGAAAATACTTTCTTGTTTCTGTGCTACATTTAATTTGTGTCTTTCTCTGGATTCTTGGTGAGAAAATCTAGAGGAAAATGTGATTCAAGCCTGTGTCTTCCTCTGTTCTAGGAATAAGTGTTCTTCATTGAGATATATTCCTTTTGTGTATTGAGAACGACATCCTAAGAGCGAGAGGAGGCATTACTCACCGCTGGAAAGATATCCCCAGTCTCTTACATCACAAGGAGAGAGAGTTTGATTTCAGATCTGTAGTGAAACTGGGGTGTGCCTCACTTGAACACAAGGAGGCAGCTGTCCAATTCTAGGCTGGCTCTGGAAAGTCCCGTTTTAAATAATTTGCTTCTTATGCTGTTTTGTTCAACTTCCCTACCTCAAATGAAACTGTGTGACTTAAATGAAAGAGCACTGGGCTGGAACTCAGGAAACTGAAGTTTAGTACTGCTACCAACCAGGTGTGTGACCTGAGGTAAATCTTTTAACCTCAGACTTAGTCATCTTTATTTTGAATTATTTTGAGTCTTTGAGTTTAGAATTCAATCTTACAGAATTTTCAAACTTCCAAAATGGCTCCTGGCCCAGAAATGGTGGTGTGTGGGTGTTGGGATGGATGAATTTTTGTCCAAGAAGAAATAGCTCCTGAGCTAGTTACTGGTGAATCTGAAGTTCAAGCTAAGGTCTCATGGGTTTGGCTCCAAAACCTGGGCTTCTTCCACCACTTCCCACTCTGACTTTGGCTATATTATTGTTGCATAACACAGTGTATCTTTATTACTTTCCTAATCCCTGCCAGCCGTAGTTGGCACAGAGAATAGCAAGTGGTCATCAAGTCCTTATGAGTGCTGGGAAAATAAAAATGAAGGGGTTGTGGCCCCTCACCTCAGGTTAAAGGCATTCTCATAGGGAGAGTCTGGAGCCAGACTGCCTGATTTAGATCCCAGTTCTACTACTTAATAAGATAATGACTTCTTAAACCTTCTTTATATTTCAGAGTCTTCATTGTAATTTTCTTCATCTTAATACCTTCCTCTCAGAGTTGTTATGAAGATTCAGTGAGTTACTTCATATAAAACACTTAAAATAGTGCCAGTCCCAGGGTAATGACTGAATACAAAACGTTGTTCTTGTTACTATTATATACTCTCTATATATACCTATTGACTTGATCAGGTGAGCCCTCTGGAAAAAGAAGTGTTAACAGTAAGCCAATGGAAAGAAGAGTCATTCTTAAAGGAGAAACCTCTTTTAGAACTCTGAAATCAGACAAGAGAGCACTTTCTAATTTTATTTATTTTCTAAAGTAATTTTTATTGGAATATAGTTGCTTTATAATGTTGTGTTAGTTTCTACAGCGTAACGAAATGAATCAGTCACACATATACACATATCCCCTCCCTTTAGGACTTCTTCCCATGCAGATCACCACAGTGCATTAAGTAGAATTTGCTGTGCTATAGAGTATGTGCTCATTAGTTATCTGTGTTGTACATAGTATCAATAGTGTTGATGTGGAACACACCCCACTTTTAATGGGCTACCTGTGTCAGATGAAGTGAGAGCACCTCATGCTCTCATTCACTCACCCTCTCGTTCATTCACTCATTTCACTCTAAAAGCACCCAGTGAGGACCCACCATTATGTGAATCAGACATTGTTCTGGGTGATGGGTACACAGGAGTTAATAAAATAGTTTCCTCTCTGGAGGAGCTCAGTCTTGTGGGGTAGACAAACATCCATGGATATATAAAAGCCTGTGATAAGAGTTTGCCAGAAGCATGAGTGTTCTGGACACTTCTATCCTCTAAACAAACCACACTCTGTATCGTGCTATACCTAGGAATTTTATAAATAAATTTTTATTGAATTTTTTTAAATTAGTACTTCCCAGAGCTGGATCATTCGTTACACAGCTAGGCTTATTTCAGTCATGTCAGCTCAAGTCAGTGTGTTCATTGAGTACCTTTTATAACCAAGTGGATTAGGAAACTCCTGTTAGTTTTGTCCTGAGCCACTAAAATAGGAAAGGAGAGGAGATTTGATTTAAACTCTGCCTTGCGGGATGAATAAGATCTCATGGGGGAAAAGTTGAAAAATACCATTCAAGAAGGCAGATCATGATCAAACAAAGGTATAGTGGCCCAAAGAGTATAGGCTGAATTAGTGCAACAAAAGTCACCTTGAAAGATTCATGAAGGAAGGTTAGGGTGAGGTTGTGTGGTGGGAGAGTAGGAAGGAAATATTGGTGGGAAAATAATACGGGGCTTTGTATATCTAGCAGACAAGCTGAAAGTTTACGTGCAGCACGGAGCCACTGATGATATTTGTCTGGTAGGAGATCATGTTGTCAGAGCTGCACTCCTCAGGATGGTTAATGTGGTATGTTTGCTATGGTGGTGAGAAAAAGTGTCAGGCTTGGAGTTAGAAATCATGCAAGAAAGTTCTAGTTCGTCCATTGATTAGCTTGTGTGATCTTGAGCAAGTTGATACTCTTTCTGAGCTTTATTTTAGCCTCCTCACCTACATGGTAAACAAAATGAGAAGTGAAAGTGAAGTCACTCAGTCGTGTCCAACTCTTTGCAACCCCATGGACTGTAGCCTACCATGCTCCTCTGTCCATGGGGTTTTCCAGGCAAGAGTACTGGAGTCTTGGTTGCCATTTCCTTCTCCAGGGTAAACAAAGTGAAACCTCCTTAAAAGAATAGCAGCAACAACAACCACCACACAATTGCCATTGATCATTACTCTCTGTGTAGCATTGGGCTGGGCCATTTCTGTGTAATACTTAAGCCTCAAAACAGCTCTCTGTGAGTTCTTAAAAGGTCAAACAGAGGTTTACCATATATCCCACCAATTCCACAGTTAGGTATCTTTACAGAGAACTGAAGACACACATCCACACGAAGTCTTGAATACAAATGTTCTTAGCGGCATTATTTACAATAGATAAAAAAGTGGTACAATGGCTAAAAGAGTGAGATGGCCAGATGGCATCACTGACTCAATGGACATGAGTTTGAGTAAGCTCCGGAAGTTGGTGATGGACAGGGAAGCCTGGCTTACTGCAGTCCATGGGGTCGCAAAGAGTCAGACACGACTGAGTGACTGAACTGAACTGATCTGAAAAAAGTGGAAACAACCCCAACTGCCCATCAGCTGTGAATAGATAGACAAAAATGCTACATCATGGAAATGTTATTTACCAGTCCAGAGGCTCAAACTAAGGCTGCATACTATATGCAACATGGATGAACCTCAAAAGTATTATACTCAGTGCAAGAAGGCAACATGAAATACTCTGTGTTGTATGATGCCATAATTGTATTTCATTTGCATGAAATATCCAGAAAAATCAAAGATATAAAAACAAAACATGGGGCAGGGGCAGGAGACAGGGATTAACAGTAAAGGTTCATGTGGGCTCATACTGAGCTGTTAAAAATGGTTTTAAAAATAAAAATTTAAAAAATGGTTTTAAGCTGATTTATGATGATGTTCACACAACTTAGTAAATCTACTAAAAATTATTAAATTGTACACTTGAAAAATGTGAAGTATGTGATATGCAAAATAAGCCTCAAAATTTTCTTGAAACCAAAACAACTCTATTAAGTAGTTACTGTTCTTATTCCTATTTTATAGATGAAGCTATTGACTTTCTCAGTCTCCCCTGAAGAATAGAAAAGTAATGGATGTGTTACCTAAACTTACTATGATTATCTTTTCACAGTGTGTACATGTATCAGTCATCATGGTGTACACCTTAAACATACACAGTGTTGCATGTCAACTATGGCTCAATAAAACTGGGGGAAGAAGTTGTGTAGATGGGAATGAAAACTTTTTCTGCCTGATTGAGCCCATACCCTTGGCTACTGTTTATGCTGTACCCTTTCTTATGTCACAAAGTGGCTATAAGAATTAAATTACATGTAGAACACATTTGACCACATTATATGCAGAGTGGATGTGTGCTCAGCTCTCAGAAAATCTTAGCTGATTCTGATTTTGACAGTCATTGACCAGATGAATTGGAGGTGTTTTGAGAGGACACCTGGTCAAGGGCTATAGTGGTCCAGACAGGAGCCTGCCCAGGATATAATCAGGAGGAAAGAACAGAAGATGTAGAAGAGGAAGCCCAGCTAGGGTTATGCTCTTACTTGTCACATATTTTAACTTCTCTAAATAAACATGTAGGAAGCTTGGCTCTATTATGAGTTAAGACAAAGAACAGAGCTCTTTCTTTCCTTCAGCAAACAGCTGACACACGTTCCCATCATAAATTTTGTAATTCAGGATGTAAAACCAAATCCAACAACCAAGCCATCCAGAAGGTTAAATAAATAAAAGCTAAATAAATAAATGTAGGTGTTGTTCCTTGTAGGTGTTGCCCATGTTTCTCTACAGAAGACGCTATGTGCTTCTGTTCATTGAAGTCTACTAGTCCATTTCTTTCTGCATACATTTGGGGAAACAGCCTACTCAGAGTTGTGAGTTGAAACTTGAAGGAGTTGAAACTGTGGGGATGTTTTGTTTTACATTTTCCCATCAAGAGCACCACCATTAATAATAATTCTGAATCACAGGTGAGAGATCACACCTAACATCTCTTCTTTTATTTTGCAATGCTGTTAAAACTCAAAAGGCAGAAATGTAGCCCACAGCCTTGGCAGATGCAGGACTTGGTGACTGAATGGGACTTTTCCTGAGTTACTTTCTGTGGCTGATGCTTTGTGACCCAGATGTGTCTGCCACATGGAGAAACTTTATTATTAATAAATGCACCACCCCCCCCAAATAAATAAGACCACATGGCAAACAGTGGTATTTGCTCTGTATACATTTGAGTTGGTATTTCATCATTTCCAAGGACCAAGACCCAGGGTGTTTCCCATTGCTCTGGTGAAAAGAAAAAAAAAAAAGTAAGAATTCAGTTTACCTATTTTGGCAACTTAAACATGAGACAATTTGTGGTCACCCAGTCAGGACTCCTCATTCTGGAGGGCTCGGTAGCAGCAAATGGGGCTGTGAGGTTCCCTGGGGAGGACAATATTGAATCTGGAAGTGCCTAGGACCTAGGCCATGTGGTAAGGAGATGATTTAGAGCACCTCCTGGTTTTATGACATTCAGTCTTTGAGTCACAGTCCCACAAAGAGTCAGGAAAAGCTAGTGTGTGTCTGCTATGGTAATTAAGTGTTCATGTTTGAAGATGCTTGAAGAAATCTTAAATGTAGCAAAACTACTTCTGCCGGTTTTGTTCACTGCCTGAAGAGCTCACCCAGTCAGAATTCATTCAGGATCCCTTTATTGGACACTGATGCTGTGTGGAGCACAGTCCCAAACACTGTGAATATTAGAGTCCCAGTCTTCTAGGAGATTTCTGTGAGTGAGGCTGGGAATATTTCAATGTGAAGCATTTAGCTATTTAAAAGTTGATAGTAAAAGTAATAAGTGGTGGTTTCCTTCTCAGTGAAGCATTTTAGAGATGCCCCACTTCCACCAACTGTGTGTGAAGAAGCTTCCTATCTGAACTCAATTTGATGTAACTCTATTAGAATGGGATCATAGGAAGGTCATAAATTTTGGAGTCAAAAGTACCTAAATCTAAATTCCCCATTGCCTGGAATATTACTCAGCCATTAAAAAGAATGAAATAATGCCATTTGCAACAACATGGATGGACCTAGAGACTATCATACTAAGTGAAGTAAGTCGGACAGAAAATGAGAAATATTGTATGACATCCCTTATATATGGAATCTGAAAAGAAATTATACAAATAAACTTATTTACAAAACAAAAACAGACTCACAGACTTGGATAAGGAATTTATGGTTGCCTAAGGGGAATTAAAAGACACTTACTCCTTGGAAGGAAAGTTATTACCAACCTAGATAGCATATTAAAAAACAGAGACATTATTTTGCCAACAAAGAACCGTCTAGTCAAGGCTATGGTTTTTCCAGTGGTCATATATAAGATGTGAGAGTTGGACTGTGAAGAAAGCTGAGTGATGAAGAATTGATGCTTTTGAACTGTGGTGTTGGAGAAGACTCTTGGGAGTCCCTTGGACTGCAAGGAGATCCAACCAGATCATCCTAAAGCAGATCAGTCCTGGGTGTTCATTGGAAGGACTGATGCTGAAGCTGAAACTCCAATACTTTGGCCACCTCCTACAAAGACTTGACTCATTGGAAAAGACCCTGATGCTGGGAGGGATTGGGCACAGGAGGAGAAGGGGATGACAGAGGATGAGATGGCTGGATGGCATCACCGACTCGAGCGACATGAGTTTGAGTAAACTCCGAGAGTTGGTGATGGACAGGGAGGCCTGGTGTGCTGCGATTCATGAGGTCCCAAAGAGTCGGATACGACTGAGCGACTGAACTGAACTGAACTGAGGGGGAAGGATGGCGGGGAAGAGATAGTTAGGAAGTTTGGGATCGACAGGACACACCGCTATATTTTAAATGGATAACCAACAAGGACCTATAGTACAGAGAACTCTGCTCAATGTTATGTGGCAGCCTGGATGGCGGGGAGTTTTGGGGAGAATGGATAAATGTGTATATATGGTTGAGTCCCTTTGCTGTCCACTTGAAACTATCACAACATTGTTAATTGACTACATGCCTATATAACATAAAAAGTATTTTTAAAAATAAAATAAATTCCTCATTGCCCATGAATTATCTGATGGTAAGCTCCCAGAGGACAGGTTTGTTTAAACATGGTGTATCTTAAACTCAGCACAGTGCCTGATATTCACTACAGACTCTGTAAATATCTACTGTTGAATACCTGAATGAATTATGGAACCCTAGCAAAGTTAGCCTGTGAGTCCACAGTTCCCTGGGTGTTCAGGAACAATCACATCTGCTTGATGGGCTTTGGGAAATTGTCTAGAATGATGTTTGAGGATGGAGACTTTGGAGTCCCATTGTTCAGGCCCAAGTTCTGACCTGTCATTTATTAATTCTCTGGTTTTGAGCAAGTAACTTGTCTTTGCCTCAGTTTCCCACACTATCACATAAGGCTAATAGTATTAATATTGCCAAACTCTTAGGTTTGTTGTGAGGATTAAATTAATGAACATCTGTATAGCCCTCAGTCTAGGACCTGGCACATAGTTTGTGCTATAAAAAAATCTTTGTAAAATAAAGATAAAATATAAATAGAAAGTGGGTTTGCATGGGAATTAATGAGTGTTGGTGTTGTAAAATGCTTAACATAGCCTGGTTCAAGAGGTGCTAAATAAATGTTAGTTCAAAGAACTTTATGTTTGAACCTCATTTTCTAAGCCAGTGCCTGGCTCATTAAAAAATGCACAACATGGAATATAATTATTAAGAGAGTGCTGTAAGTTTTCTGAGGATCGTGAGAACCTTGTAGGTTAGCAATACTGAGAGAGGTTTCATCAAGGACAGAGAATTAAAGTTGGCTCTTGGTTAGGGATTAAACAGGGTTAGGGAGTTCATTACTGAGCGAATTCACTTTCACTTTTCACTTTCATTCACTGGAGAAGGAAATGTCAACCCACTCCAGTGTTCTTGCCTGGAGAATCCCAAGGATAGGGGAGCCTGGTAGGCTGAGGTCTATGGGGTCTCACAGAGTTGGACACGACTGAAGTGACTTAGCAGCAGCAGGGAGTTCACACAGGAGGCAGATAATCTGCATATGCTGGAGGGAGGAAAAATCCAATCAGTCATGAGATGCTCTATCATCAACAGGACTTGGCACTAATTTCTGAGAGAATAACTTGTCATGGTCTGTCTTTTTAAATGAGTTTGGCCAAAACACTGCTTCGATTCTAAGGCTTCAACTGCTCAGATTAAGACTTTGATGACCGCTTACTTACTCACCATTTTTTGAGCAAGTATTTTGTAGATTCCACTATGCATCAGACAGTTTACTAGGAAGTGGTGAATAAAATAGAAATGAACCTTACCCCTTTTGGACCAGGAGGGAGATACAGACTATAAATGGAAAAGTAAGCAAATTTTGATAAGTGCTTTGAAGAACATTAAGAGGGTATAGAGGTAGAAAATAGTGGGAGGGAACGAAGTTGTTCAGATAGGAGAATGAGAAAATGTCTCTCCAAACATGTGGCATTTCACCTGAAGCTAGAAAACTAGGAAGAAAAGGAGGACTTTCCAGGCATGGAAATGGAGCATTCAAAGATGTTGTTGAGCTTGGTGTATTTCAGAAAGAAGGCCAGTGTGCCTGGAGTAGAGGGACTTGTGAGAAAAGGGTAGAAAATGAGATTGGAGATGGGCAAGGGCTTGAACTTGTAGGGTCTTATAAGAGATGGTAAGGAGACAGAACCAAATTAAAGTGAACTGGAAAGGCACCAACAAATAGAAGGGAAAACATATAACTTTTAAAGGCTCTCTTAGACATCAATGTAGATAGTAAATTGGATTGGAAAAAAGAGAAAGTGGGAGAAACAGTGAGGCAGTCTAGGTAAAGAGGTGATGTTTGCTTAGTCCTGGATGGTAGAGAGGTGGGGGTAGAAAGATGTGGACAGATTTGCAATGTATTTTTGAGTTGGGATAGACAAGACTTGTTAATGGATTGGATGGAGAAGGGTAAAAGTAGAAACATATAAGAGAATGAAAAGGGTCAAGAAGGCTTCTGGCTTGAGCCACTCTATGGTGTTGTTGCCATTGACTAAAATGGATAAGATCAGAAGAGGAAATTTTTGGAGATGGTGGGAGAAGTAGTAAAAAATTTGGCTTTAGCTGCCAATTTTGAGTAGGGTGATGCCTCCTTGAGTAGATGTCAGGTCGCCGTAAGAGAGGTTAAGCTAGAGATCCAAATTTAGAATTTTCAGTTTATAAATTGGGAATAAATCTGTGGGCTTGAGTGAGAGTCTAGAGAGCGTGTGTAAGTCCAGGAAGAAGGACAGCATTGAGACATTGAGTAAAGGAGGAGGGAATCAGGAAGAAGACTGGGATGGAATGATCAGAGAGGTAAGAGGAAACTCTGGAGAGTGTAGTGTCACAGAACCTGAGTGAGGAGAGTACTTTGAGAAGGAGATGGCCATCAGCCTTACTGAAGTGATACTAAGGATAGAGAAGTGACCACTGGTTTTGCCAACACAGAAGTCGTTGATGATCTTGACCAGAGTGGGTTTGCAGGACTTATAAGGATAGAAGCCAGATTCACAGTAGGTTGGACACTTGAGAAAGGTAAAGTATATGTTATGTTGCTGGAAAAACTCAAAGACAAGGAAAGAGAAAGGGAATAATCAAAAGAAACCCAGAATAGGTCAAGGGCAGTGGGAGCCAGAAAGCAGGTTGAGGGCTTGCCTTTTGGCCAGAGTGGGAATACCTTTTTGGGTGAAAGAGGCAAGGGGAGGAAATGAGTTTAGACACAGGAAATAATCACCACTATTATAGCTAATATTTATTGAGTTTACATTGCAGGTAACGTTCTAAGTAATTTTCATTCAACACATTTCATCCTCAAAACAACCTTATGAGATAGGTTCATACACATAGTCAATCAAAACTCAGGGAGTTCTTTCTCATCTGATAGTGTGAATTGTGGAATGGAAGACAGATGGGAGGTTTGAGAAGGGGAAAGGTAGGACATAGTGTCACAGAAAGTAAGGGGACCCAATGGGACTTCTAGGCAGTCTTGAGAGTTCATTTGAGATTTTAACTCATGAATAAAAAGCAAATCTAACATAGAATTCAAATGAGTCTCCTATAGCATTCAGCAGTCATACTTCAGTGGCCTGACTTAATTGATGCTTAATTTAGAAACAGGGGTAAATTTCCAATGCCAGGAGTAATAAAATACACTAGAATCCCCTACTAGCCCTTAATAAACTTTCATGAAACTGCTTTGGAGACTTGGCCACAAGGAGACTTCCCCTACCCCACCAAACTCCATGCCCCCATTCGGAGGGAGGAAACACAGCCTCCATGAGAGAATGACATATAGAATGAACTTCAGCAACCCACCAGCATGATGATAGAAGTCAACTGGCTGAGTCTGACGCTTATACCTAAAAGAAATCCAATCTGGATGCTCTGTCTCACTGTATCTCACAGTTTGCCAGATTTCCATCAACAACAAGGGTACCTCCTTTACCTGAGAAATCACCATTAGCTCTCCCCACTGTCAAGATCTCATGAGTGGAGAAGGGGTGGTGGTGGTGGTTTAGTCGCTAAGTCATGTCCGACTCTTGTGACTCCATGGATTGTAGCCTGCTGGGCTCCTCTGTGCATGGAGTTCTCCAAGCAAGAATACTGGAGTGGGTTGCCATTTCCTTCTCCAGGGGATCTTCCCCACACAGCGATCAAACCTGGGTCTCCTGCTTTGCAGGCAGATTCTTTACCATGAGGGAAGGAGAAGGGGTACAAAATCTTTACTTGACACAGAAAATTTTGGACTGACAACAAATAGTAGTAGCTAAGATTTATTGAATACTTAATCTATATCAGGATCTGGGCAAAGTACTTTTCTTATATGCGCCGTCCCTTAATCTTGAAAACGACACAGTGAGGTATGTATTGTTATAATGTCCATATTATAGATAGGAAAAATGAGCTTCAAGGAGATTAAATAATGTTTCTAGTATCAGGAAGTTATCAAATGGAGAAGCCAAAAGTTGATTCTAGGAAGCCTGACTCCAGCATCTAGACTCTTTAAACAGGTACATTATAACAGTAAAATCAGTGAGCAGTGTTGCCAGACCAATCTACTGTGCATATTCGTGTTACCATACCCTACCACCATTCTATAATTTTAATTTAAAAAATATATGAGTTTTGTTTTCAACTCTATTAAGACCTGTTTCTAATATCCCATGTTCTCAAAATAAGGAACTGATGCTATGGAGCTGAGTATAGAATTGATGGCTTTTATTCAAATTTCCCTCTTTTCATAGCAACCAGCCTGTTAAAGAGAAGAGTTTATGGCTGTTGGTTTTTGCAAGACTGATGACCTGTGCTAAGACAATTTTCCCTGAAATGAAAGGTGTTGACACATGTGACACAGCATAAATTGAGTTCCCTGGGCCCTAAGGACTGGCAATGACCTTTTCCCACTATGTAATTATGAATTGAACATTGTTCTTTACAAAAAATTCCCAGATAATTGAATTCAGTTTGCAAATTTTAGTCTCAATATCTGGGCATCTTAACTGTCTAGGTTATTTGTGAATATAGTAATAATATACTACCATTACAATAATGATAAAAACCAACAACAGGTCAAATGCTTACTCTGTGCTAGCTCAGGGCTTTATTTGCCCTTTTCATGTATAACAAATACTTAGCAGAGACTATTATTAACCCTATTTTGAAGATAAAATGAGATGGAGACGGATGGGTTAAGTAACTAGTCCAAGGTCACATAGTTACTAAAAGGCAAAATGAGAATTGAAAGCTTTTGAAGGCCAAGTCATCATTTGGAGACAGAGGACCATGGAAACAGACCAAAGCTTCGGCCCTTAGCAGTTTGAAAGATAAACTTTACAAAATTGACTTTGTGAGGATGACAGAACAATCCACATAAAGCATCAAGTGCATACCTGCCAGGATAAGTAAGTGCTCGCTAAATGGTAGCTATGGTTTTTGAATAGAATGAGCTAGAGAGTTGAATAAGGATCCCATCATTTTGATCACTGTAATCAGTGGACATATGTATTTCAAATACCTGCCCAGTATAAAATACACTTTTCTCTCCTTATTGTTTTAAGTGTCCAAGTTACTCAGGTAATCAACTCTACCTCCCCTTCCTTCTATCTGTGCGGATGTGGTCTGTGCCTGAGACTCCCTCAGACACACTAATTCTACATCATTTGAAAAATAGCATACGTATTTCTGTTGTCCTCTGTTCTTTCTAAATAAATTTTAATGAATTCAAGATACTCTTCCAAAGCTTTAGGTATAGATGTCTGCAATGGGCCAGAGTTCCCCGGGGGTAAGATGAAGAACAAACCCAGCTCGAACAGCCTGGTGACCCAGTAGCCCAGACCTGCCATAATAACCTATTTGGGGATGCCATGGTAATCTGGTCTGTGGCATTTGCCTGAGTAGTTCCAATTGTGACATATGATGATTCAAGTTTACTCATGTCCACACCAGAACTTCACAGAATGACCTTTCTGAGGTCCCTAAGGTTAGGGTGGGAGGCGGGAGGAGCACCGAGGCACTCTAAACAAAGCAGCTTTGTATTTACACCGCTTGTTTGGACAAGTGTCCCCTCATGTGCAGCAGCTATTTGCTGCCGGGCTTTTGGCAGAATGACTAAAATGGGATAGAAATTAAGGACACATTCTGAAGTCCCCTGGAAAATCACCCTCTCCCTTTCCGGCAAATGTCAGCCAGGCAAATCATAATTCAGTTGATGATTTCTTGTCATTCATGTCCTTAGTCACTGTTTTCCTTTATGGGCATTTTCAAGGTGGTTGGGTTGGATACTTCGGCATCTGCTATATATATCCTGTGTACCAGGCCTATGGAGGATCTAGCCTGCAGTAAAATCATATATCATCTTTGGGACTCATCCTCCTGGTCTGTAAAATGGAGAATTAGACTATATCAGTGACTCCCAAGTTTTATATGTATTTAATAAAACCTATTCAATATTACATTTTTCATTTTGAAAAGAAAGGAAAAATATCTTCAGAAACCACAGAAAACAAGGCTTCACGATCTCTTTTTAGCCAGTAGAGATATAAAAAGCATCGAATCCCAAGAAAAGAGTCATCTGAATCTATATAAGGGCAAGTTATGTGATATTTTTATGTTCTTAACCTTGTAAAATTCGTTGAAAATTTTAAAAAAATGGTTGAGAAACTCTGGACCAGATAATCTCTAAGGTTGTTTTCCAGTTCAGGAAGTCTATGCTTCTACAAAATCACCTCTCAATAAGAACTTGTGTTTTTATAGCTCAGAGAAAAGAAATGTATTCTTAGAGGACAATAAATCATTAGGGCTTGCTTGAGAGATTATCAGTCATTTCCAGCACTGACTTCTGATTGTTGATTCATAAACTAATGTGTGTGCCGACCCACAAAACCCAATTTCTGACTAATTCTACTGATATTGGCCAGTGATTAATTTAGACCCAAAGTGAATTTTTAACTTGATTTATCAATCTCTGTCTTAACTAGCCTAAATTAGCCAGATAATTTAGTGAAGTATTTATTAAACTACTTCAGTTAATTTTCTCCTGAACTCTGGTGCTTTGCAGACCAATGAGTCATAAATTTAAAAGAAAGAAATAGTAACATCTTAAGTTATTTCTTTTTTAGAGCTATATTTATGTAGATTTTCTTTGCATATGAACTTTTTAATTGTTGTTAATTCTGAATGATGAGACAAGCAGATTAAGCATTGTAGAAGAAAAAGAGAAGAGCTGAGAAACTGACCAGAAATTGAATTAGAAGAGAAAGTGAGGAATAAAATCCAAACAAAAATTCAGGGAAAATCCCTGTGTAAAGGGAAAGAATACAAAGATACGACACAGGGTGAGCTTCATGACTCAAATGTGTTGGCTCTGTACCTGGGTGATTCATTTGGTGGAAAACATAGCTGGGTCAGAGAATTTTTGCTGGCCCCAAACTTACTTAGAGTCATTTTAAGCTTCACTTTGTGTGCGTATTTTTTTCTCACTTCTTCAAAATGGAAATATTAATTGCTTTTCAGAAATAGCCCTGGTCATTGGAGTTTATCTCTATGAGCACTTGAGATTTAGAATTAGATCATGGACT
Organism: Muntiacus reevesi; assembly: GCF_963930625.1. Taxonomy (NCBI): domain Eukaryota; kingdom Metazoa; phylum Chordata; class Mammalia; order Artiodactyla; family Cervidae; genus Muntiacus; species Muntiacus reevesi. The sequence goes on along the minus strand of NC_089249.1, from coordinate 138,448,527 downwards.
TTGGAGTATGGAAAGTATTTAAGAAACTGGGACAGATTAGTTTCAAGTGACCTCTCTTTGTCTCCTGACAGGAATAGATAGTAAATTCCACCAGGGAGCCTTATTGAATAGGTCCAAAGGGATAGTCTTCTCCTTGGAAGATGTAGTGGTTCAACTTTTTGGATCATGACTCACAGTAAGACATACATTTTACATGGATCTAGAAAGATAGTACTGATGAACCTATTTGCTGGGCAGCGATGGAGATGCTGCAGATATAGAGAACAGACTTGTGGCCACAGTGGTGGAAGGAGTGGGTAGGATGAATTGAGAGAGTGGCATCAAAACACATGCATTAACATATGTAAAATAGATAATCAGTGGGAATTTGCCGTATGACTCAGGGAGCTCAAGCCCAGTGCTCTGTGACAACCTAGAGGGGTAGGATGGGGTGGGAGGTGGGAGAAAGGTTCAAGGGATGGGAGGACATGTGTGTACCTATGGCTGATTCATGTTGATGTATGGCAGAAACCAACACAACATTGTAAAGCAGTTATCCTCTAATTAAAAATAAATGTAAAGAAGACATACACTTTATACCAAGACTTAGTTCCCGCATATGCGTGGTGTTTTCTAAAACACTATCTTACTACCTGCACTTTCTATTCTAGTCTAGTCATTTGTTGTTTAAATAAATACTGCCCAAGACCCATTACATAGGTTTCATAACTTATTACTGGATTTCTACGTATGTTCCCCAGTTTCTTTTCTATCTGTGACACCTCCCCCCAAACATGTACACGTTGCTCAAATACAGTACAGCTCATTTTCAGAAGCATCCCACTCACACCCCACCCGGCACGTTGAAATACTTGCAGTTTCTTGAGCATCATGCTGTCTTTCACTTCCCTGCACATGTCATTCTCTGTCTCTACTCAAAGCACTTTAGAGTTTTCTCACTCCACCTCCCTTTTCTGCACCAAGCTAGCTCCATCTGCTTAAGACTCACCCCAGGGCTCAACAGTCCTTCCTCTCAGGCTGTGTTGACCTGTTTTCTCCTCTCTCCAGAGAATCCTGGAGACATCCTTGTCTTTATCTCAGCTTCATTGTGCTGTATTATGACGATCCATTTATATGCTTTTCTTTCCCACTAGACTCCTTGAAAGCAAAGGCCATGCCTTATATTTCCAGGAACTGGTCTAAGATTTGACACATACCTGGTTCATAAATTATGGATGGATGAGAGCCTGCCTATTGGTTAGCACATGGTAGTGAATTGCTGCCTCCTTGGTAAGTTGTAGTGTGCTTACCACAAGCATGAAATGAGTGTTCTTTAATGGAGAATATGGGCTTCACAAGTGATGTTAGTGGTAAAGAACTCACCTGCCAATGCAGGAGAGTCTCATAAGAGATGCGGGTTCCATCCCCAGATCAGGAAGATCCCCTGGAGAAGGGAATGGCAATTTGCCTGTATTCTTGCCTGGAGAATTCCATGGACAGAAAAGTCTGGTGGGCTACAGTCCATAGGGTCGCAAAGAGTTAGACTCAACCTAGCATACACACACACAATGGAGAATATGCACCTAAGTTGCAGTGGATGTGCTAACGCTCAGTTGAATCTTTCTTCTGTTGCTCATAAGATATGGTGTAGCAAAGTGGGTGAAAACTCAGGCTTTGAAGCTGCCCAGAACTGTATTTGAATTTTGACTCATTGGTTACATGCTCAGTGACCTTAAGCAAGTTACTCATTTTTCCCTGATGGTCTAGTGGTTAAGACTCCATGCTTCCAATGTAGGGGGCATGAGTTTGATCCCTGGTTGGAGAACTAAGATCTCACATGTGACCCCTTCTCCCCACCCCCCCTCAAAAGCATAAAATACAATAACTTTAAAAAAAAATCTCAGTTTCCTCATCTGCAGTAATGACTGTCTATGGCTGTTGTGTAGATGTTAACTAAAGGGATATAAGCTCCGTGAGGGCAGGAATTTTTGTCACCTTAGCACCTTCTCATGGACTTAGAAAAATGGCTGGCACATATTTGTTGCATCGGTGAATATTGTACTGCTCTTAACAGGCCCTCAGTAATTCAAAACCACTCTTAATCCTGTATCTCATCAGGTTTTGCAAAGGATTCCTTGGAATATGTAGATAAGTCCTTATAACTTCTTTGATCAGAAGTTAGGCTTATACCTATGAGGTGACACTTTCATACCCTGCCATTCAGTGACTCAAGATGCAGGTAGAAACATTTGTTTTCTGAAAGAATGTTGTATTTCATGCTGTTACTCTAGAATGAAGCTTAGTCAATTCAAGGTTGGTTGATTTTCTAGGGGTTCTTCAGTTCTGTTTTTGAATTACCATATATGGGCCTTTGATTCTTTCTTCTTGTCTCTTTCTTGTTAGACGTCCATGAACTGTATCATCATTCACTCCGTGTTAGTTAGAGTCACATAGATTCTGATTCAGGGTCTTGGGAAACATGACTGAATTTTTCAGTGTTCCTAGACTTGTTTCATTCTCTTCCTCTACAAAGATCTTGTGTAAGATCCATAAGGATGGAAAATCCATTATTACCTAATGTCCTTACTGTGTCCCATTTCCATGAATGGATGTTTGTATTCCTAGGTTTCGTTTTGGGCCTTTCCCATTTTCAGAACTTTATAAGTAACTTGTTATGCCACATAATGGAAGTTTTGTTTTAAGCTTTTTTGAATTTCATTAGCTCACGGTCATCTCTCAATACTACATTTCTACCAGAAAAATAAAACAAAGAGACAGATTTTAAAAAGCAACTCTCAAAGTCTTCCACAAAATAGGACAAATAAAATGATGTTATTGCTTCATTTTTATAGTCTATCCAAACAATAAGAATGAAAAGAGATCCACATCAAAATGTTCTAATCTTCACTTTCTCATGCCCCAAACCACTTCATTGTAGTATTTTCTGCAGAATATGTTAAGTATTAGGCCAGATTATTAGTCCATTATGGTTGTTTACCTTATATTTCACATGGTGATAACAGGGTTGTCTTACTCCATTATATGTAAAAGTCTGCCAAACACTATTTTACTCATTTGTTAGTGAATTTAAGTGTGAATTCCAAAGTATGCTCCTTATTATAAATTCCTCAGATGTACAATAAGGGAGTATATACAAAAAAGAATGGTAAATCCTATGAAACTATATTAATGTAATGTCTTAAGCCCATCAACAGAACAATGTAATAATATACTTTTGTTCTCTTACTGCCTTCTGTTCTCCAAGTTAAAACTACCCCTAAGTCACTGTGGCTCAGCTGGTAAAGAATCTACCTGCAACGCGGGATCCCTGGGTTGGGAAGATCGCCTGGAGAAGGGAAAGGCTACCCACTCCAGTATTCTGGCCTGGGGAACTCCATGGACTCTATAGTCCATGAGGTCGCATAGAGTCGGACACAACCGAGCAACTTTCACTTTCACTTTTCACTTAAGTCATTATGGTCGTGTCAGGCTAGGTGGGACTTTTCATTACATTTTTGAAAGTAGGAGGAGGACTTTCTTGGGGGGCAGATAGAAGGCACATTTTGATAAGTGGAATTAAGAGAAGAAACTTTCTTAACTAATAGGTTGGTTTTGGTTAACTAACTACATATTAGTTAATGAGTTAGTTGGTTCAGTGATGGAGGACAGATAGACCACAGAAGGGAAGAGCTTTCTGAAGAAAAGAAGAAGATTAACATCTATGGAACACTTACTATGTGCTAGGTATTTCAGTCTTTTACATCCTCACATAGAAACTCTGGGGGAAATTATTGTATTAAATCAAAGATATGCTGTCCATAACAAAAATTCAGTCATCTGTCCAAAGTCATATGACTCTTATGGGGCAGGGTCCAAATTTGAACTCAAGCTTTCACAACTTAGGATCTTTCCACAAACAACAGCCTTAGAACACTCCGATAAACATGTATGTGACCAGTCAGGTGAATGTTGCCCCTGACATCTTTTAGATTTCCACTTTACAAACATTTCTTAACAAACTGAGAAGTTCCACACAATGGAACTGAGACATTCATCTCTGCTTGCTAACTTGAATGTCCCTCTGAGTGCATCACTGTAGCCTTTTACATGGATAGAAAAACATTTAGTAAAGTGGAAAGCACTGTGTTCATGGCAGCCATCCCTATAGTACTTTTTAATAATAGTAAAGTTGATTGCAGAATGAAAAGAACAAGGAAAAATAACATGCTCTAGTATAAACTTCTAATCATATGAATATTAAAATCCAACAAAATGCATACTGAGGGCATTTGCTCCTTTGCACAAACACAGGCCTCCAGAGGAATATCTTCTCTCTAGTATTCTGCTTTTATCTTCAGCCATGTATGACTTTCAAGAGTCCCATTTCTTTTCTCAGAGTAACAGGCTCATCCTACAACAAGCAGAGTGACCAGCTAAAGCCAATGGCTTCCTTGAATAAATTCATTTTCATGTGATTTTGGTTCCCCTCTTCACAAGATTTCCTGAGACACTGATCATGGAAGGGAATATTACCCATTTAGTTCTGGGCACTCAGTCAGTACTCAGACCTCATTCTTGGCTGCAGCCTGGAACATCACTTCTGGCTGGATTCACTCCTCTTTGCCTACCAAGGAGAGATCAGCCAGTTCACTGCACTTTACCAATTACGGGCTGCTGATTTATCCAGTGTTCTCATTTCACATGTGAGGGATAGAGATTTGGAGTGACTTCTGCCTGCTCACGTAGCTGTTGATAGAATGTGGGCGAGCATCCACATTTGACTCCCGGTCCAGAACTCTTTCCATTCCCCAGTCACTCACTTATTAAGACATTCATCAAACATGTATTAGATGCCTACACTGTATAAGTAGCTGTGACTATAGGTGAATTAAGGCATATAATCTGAGCTCAAGGCCTTTACCCTTTTTTATATTTTTGGTTTCCAGAGGGTCTGAGTTCCATTAAGAAGAGGACTCTATGCCAGGGCACTCTCTTTACCCTGGATGGACTGGGCAATCACAACTGGTCACGTACTGCTCCATTTCTAGTATCCAAATGTATTATTCATAAACAGGTTATTTTCTAGTTTTCTAAAATTTTTATTGGGGTTTCTCACTCAAACCTGACATTATTGATAAGTAACAGTTAAATGGGTGAGCTCTGAAGATTAAGCCACTAATACCTCAGAAAGACTCCATTTTCTCCCTAGTAAAAAGTAACATGGATATGTATTCACGTGTGTGCCTGTGTGTGCATAGGGTATAATACTCTGAAACACTCAGAAGAAAACTGTTCATGAATGGGCCACAGTGCAAGCCTACAGATATCTTCTAGACCTCACAGTGACTTCCACATACACCTATATCAGGTTAGCAGATTTTAGTCAACTGATAATTTTTTAATAATTTAAGCACACTTCCCACCATTAATTTAAGGACCCATTTTGGAGCTTTTTCATTTGACCAGCGAGAATTTCCTGAGAGTCTGCTGTATTCCCAGTCTGTAAAAGTTTGCGTTTTGGGAGACTGAATCAGAGATCATGGTCCTTAGGAAACATTTATGCTTCTTGTAGCTGTCATTCTTGCTCCAGCATATCCTGAAGTAAAGCAGACTCATGATATCTCCATGTCACAGAGGAAGAAGCTGAGGCCCAGAGAAGTTTAGTGACATGCCAAGATCCTCAGTACTAGTGAGCAATAGGGCTGAGGCTGCATTGCCAGTCTTTTTGCCACTGGAAAGTATTCTTTTATTTTAACTACACCAGATTACCTGCCCATTTCAAAATCAAGGGAGATATTAGAGAAAAATTTCTGCAAACATGTAAGTGTGACCTCACGATAGAATAATAACAATGAAATGAAAATGTTAAAGTTCATTTTAAGTGCTACCTAAAACTAGGTCGGGAGTGTATTCCATAGCCTTTCCTCCGCAAGGACATAAATAAGTTCCTTTCCCAAATGACAGGTTTACACCCATGAGTTACAAAGACCTTTTTCTTACAGGGATCTCTGCTCAACTTCTCCTAAGGAATGACTATATGAGAGAAATACATGTAACAACTTCACTGGGTTTTTATAACTTGAGAGAAAACTCCTGCTAAAGTTTGGCACTTACTACTCATCCAACTGATTAACTTTGTCTGGGAAGTGATCACCCAGAAGCAGGGAGAGATTAGGACACAGCTTCACTGGGTGAAAGTGCGAAAGACTAAACTGCTTCCAGATTGCATTTGACTGTCCCTGTACTTGTTTCTGCAGGACTTGAGAAGGTCCTGAAACAGAAGGGACCCTTTGACTTTGGAGGCAGGAGTTGATGGAAATGCACAGTTCATCCGCAAGCCAGACGCCTTTAGCATCACCCCCTAACTGGGTGACACTTTCGAGACTCTTCCCCATGGGTTTCCACATTTGTCAAATGAGCAAGAAAGACAAAGAATTACAGATTGCCCAGTTTTGTTAAGTTTCCCTGAAGGTCACTTTGTTGTGTTAGGGGCTTCCCTGGTGGCTCAAATGGTAAAGAATCCACCTGCAATGTAGAAAACCTGGGTTTGATCCCTGGCTCAGGAAGATTCCCCTAGAGAAGGAAATGGCAAACCACTCCTGTATTCTTGCCTAGAGAATCCCATGGACTGCTACATATTACATGGGTTATGGTGCCATGCAGCCTGGGAGAATCTAAAACTCTGGTCTTTTGGCTCTTGATCACTGTATTTGATTTATTTTCAGCAGATAACATTAAAATTAGCTTGCATTTGCTGAGCCGATCTGGATGGGCAACGGTGGGTGGAAACAGGGAGTGGCCCGGGCAGTGGCAGGAATTAGAGTAATAATCCTTTGCATTTTAGAGATTACAAAGTGCTTTCCTACACTTTGTGTCATTGAATTCCTGCAAGCCTTTCAAGGGCAATTTGACAAGTTAGAAAATTGATGTTCTGAAAGGTTAAGGAATGGCCAGAGTTCACACACATACACACACACACCCCAAATGGTAGCAATATAAAAAGTAGAATATTCATGTTGATTCCCATAACATTGTAAAGTAATTAGCCTCCAATTAAAATAAATAAATTAATTAAAATGAATAAAAATTAACAAAAAAAAGTCCAAAACCCTTGTTCCCTTATGCAACATACCAGAGAGTGATGGGAACCTACCAGAAAGATTTGTAGCTGTATTCAGATATATGCAACTGTTTATAGCATATTATCAACATGGGGTATCCTTTGTGGGGTTTTAGAACCTCATTTTTTGGTTTCTCTCCGCTATTTCCTCTTGATCTGTGTCGCTCTTTCAGTTTATCACTTAGGTACCACTTCCTCCAAGAAGTCCCCAAGACTTTGTTAGGTGACCATTCTGTAGTCTTGCATGGTACCCAGTGATTATCACTACTTCATCTTCATCACTCAAATTACCCATAATGGAATATAACTGTCTAGGCACTAAAACTAGTTATTTGTAAGTCATTCGCTAATGTTTATTTTTTCACCATTTAACCTCAACATAGCACGATAGATTCTTTCTGGATAAATATTTCTTGAATAAATGCTGCATCATCTACTGTAGCCAAAAGGGAATTTTGCTTACACATTACCCTCAGGGTAGGAGGAGATGGAAAGCTCTTTTAAAGCCATCTAAAACAGTACCATTTCCAGGAGGAAGCTCTCAGGAAGCCAAACTCTAGCCATTTGCCTAAAATGTTTGGTTATTCCCAGAAGTAAGACTTAGAGTTGGGTGAGGACTAGAAGTGTGATAAGGATGGAAATTAGTGTTTATGTAACTATATGGGGAAAGAGGTGAAAGGGGTTATTTTGGGAGTTACTGGAAAACTTAGCCATGACACCCTGCCTGCTCATATGTCTGGTGCTATTGCTGGGAACCAAGCTTCATACCAATCCACTAACCGTCAGATATCAGTTTCTGAGAAGAGACTTGAACTTGCTGTGTGGTTATTTATAACTATATCTTCCTGTTCTCTGCCAGGTTAGAAGACCCTACAATACCACTGATTTATGTTATCAGAACCACGTATAGATAGAGTATAATAAATATGATAGATGATGAGCAAGGTCTAGGACTCACAAGTCATGTAAATATAGAACTCACCACTTTAACATAGAACCTGTATATCCCAAATCCTTTCAATTATCTGGGAATTAATGAATGCCTAAGTGTAATCATCATAGAAAATGAATTAGTTGAGTCTTGGCAATGAGGCCATTTCTGCAATGGCAGAATCTTAAAGGACTCGTAGTGCTTGATGAGAGCTAATATTACAGACACAGTACTAAACTTCCAGTGAAAGCAGTACTAGGCAGTGTGTAAACAAAGGGGCATGGCTGTGTGCCACTTAAACTTTATTTATAAAAATAGGAAGTGAACTGTGTTTGGTTCCCCAGAGTTTCCTGATTTTGATATAAATTATAGCTAGTAATTCCTAGTTTTACAATTTTATTTCCCTCTAAAAATTCTTCCTTTATTCTCCATTGTCTACAAGTTGGAGGACAAATCCCTTAACTCTGTTCCAATCTGAGCAGTACTTTTATGCTACCTGATAGTTTATGTTCTTTTTCTTCTCATTGTGCTCCATTCACACTGTTCTGTGCTAATAAAACCATACTTAATGCTTTTTGCTTACCAAATCCTATCCATCTTTTGTGGAAGAAGTTCTCAAATAGGGTAGAGGGATTATATTAGAACCATCTGGAGAGCCTTTTGACATTAAAATCTACTGTAGGCAGGAATTCCTTAGGAGAAATGGAGTAGCCATCATGGTCAACAAAAGAGTCTGAAATGCAGTACTTGGATGCAATCTCAAAAATGACAGAATGATCTCTGTTCATCTCCAAGGCAAACCATTTAGTATCATGGTAATCCAAGCTTATGACCCAACCAGTAGTGCTGAAGAAGCTGAAGTTGAACGGTTCTATGAAGACCTACAAGATCTTTTAGAACTAACACCCAAAAAAGATGTCCTTTTCATTATAGGGGACTGGAATGCAAAAGTAGGAAATCAAGAAACACTTGGAGTAACAGGGAAATTTGGCCTTGGAGTACAGAATGAAGCAGGGCAAAGGCTAATAGAGTTTTGCCAAGAGAACGCACTAGTCATAACAAACACCCTCTTCCAAAAACACAAGAGAAGACTCTACACATAGACATCACCAGATGGTGAACGCCGAAGTCAGATTGATTATATTCTTTGCAGCCAAAGATGGAGAAACTCTATACAGTCAGCAAAAACACAACCAGGAGCTGACTGTGGCTCAGATCATGAACTCCTTTTTACCAAATTCAGACTGAAATTGAAGAAGGTAGGGAAAACCGCTAGACCATTCAGGTATGACCTAAATCAAATCCCTTATGACTATACAGTGGAAGTGAGATATAGATTTAAGGGACTAGATCTGATAGAGAGAGTGCCTGATGAACTCTGGACGGAGGTTCCTGACATTGAACAGGAGACAGGAATCAAGACCATCCCCATGGAAGAGAAAAACAAAAAGAAAAAATGGCTGTCTGAGGAGGCCTTACAAATAGCTGTGAAAAGAAGAGAAGCGAAAAGCAAAGGAGAAAAGGAAAGATATTCCCATTTGAATGCAGAGTTCCAAAGAATAGCAGGGAGAGATAAGAAAGCCTTCCTCAGTGATCAATGCAAAGAAATAGAGGAAAACAGAATGGGAAAGACTAGAGAGCTCTTCAAGAAAATCAGAGATACCAAGGGAACATTTCATGCAAAGATGGGCTCAATAAAGGACAGAAATGGTATGAACCTAACAGAAGCAGAAGATATTAAGAAGAGGTGGCAAGAATACACAGAAGAACTGTACAGAAAAGATCTCCACGACCCAGATAAACCATAGTGTGCTCACTCACCTAGAGCCAGACATCCTGGAATGTGAAGTCAACTGGGCCTTAGAAAGCATCACTACGAACAAAGCTAGTGGAGGTGATGGAATTCCAGTTGAGCTATTTCAAATCCTGAAAGATGATGCTGTGAAAGTGCTGCATTCAACATACCAGCAAATTTGGAAAACTCAGCAGTGGCCACGGGACTGGAAAAGGTCAGTTTTCATTCCAATCCCAAAGAAAGGCAATCCCAAAGAATGCTCAAACTACCACACGATTGCACTCATCTCACACTCTAGTAAAGTAATGCTCAAAATTCTCCAAGCCAGTCTTCAGCAATACGTGAACCATGAACTTCCATATTGTTCAAGATGGATTTAGAAAAGGTAGAGGAGCCAGAGACCAAATTGCCAACATCTGCTGGATCATCAAAAAAGCAAGAGAGTTCCAGAAAAACATCTATTTCTGCTTTATTGACTATGCCAAAGCCTTTGACTGTGTGGATCACAATAAACTGTGGAAAATTCTTCAAGAGATGGAAATACCAAACACCTGACCTGCCTCTTGAGAAACCTATATGCAGGTCAGGAAGCAACCGTTAGAACTGGACATGGAACAACAGACCGGTTCCAGATAGGAAAAGGAGTACATCAAGGCTGTATATTGTCACCCTGCTTATTTAACTTGTATGTAGAGTACAACATGAGAAATGCTGGGCTGGAAGAAGCACAAGCTGGAATCAAGATTGCCGGGAGAAATATTAATAACCTCAGATATACAGATTACACACCCTTATGGCAGAAAGTGAAGAGGAACTAAAAAGCCTCTTGATGAAAGTGAAAGAGGAGAATGAAAAAGTTGGCTTAAAGCTCAACATTCAGAAAACTAAAATCATGCCATCTGATCCCATCACTTCATGGGAAAATAGATGGGAAACAGTGGAAACAGTGTCAGACTTTATTTTTTGGGCTCCAAAATTACTGCAGATGGTGATTGCAGCCATGAAATTAAAAGACACTTACTCCTTGGAAGGAAAGTTATGACCAACCTAGACAGCATATTAAAAAGCAGAGACATTATTTTGCCAACAAAGGTCCATCTAGTCAAGCCTATGGTTTTTTCAGTGGTCATGTATGGATGTGAGAGTTGGACTATAAAGAAAGCTGAGCACCAAAGAACGATGCTTTCAAACTGTGATGTTGGAGAAGACTTTTGAGAGTCCCTTGGACTGCAAGGAGATCCAACCAGTCCATCCTAAAGGAAATCAGTCCTGGGTGTTCATTGGAAGGACTGATGCTGAAGCTGAAACTCCAATACTTTGGCCACCTAATGCGAAGAGCTGACTCATTTGAAAAGACCCTGATGCTTGGAAAGATTGAGGGCAGGAGAAGGGGGTGACAGAGGATGAGATGGCTGGATGGACAGAGTTTGGGTAAACTCCCGGAGTTGGTGATGGACAGGGAGGCCTGGCATGCTGCGATTCATGGGGTCGCAAAGAGTTGGACATGACTGAGCGACTGAATTGAACTGACTGATAGTACTTATTAACCACCATAAATTCTGATTGGCCCACCTAGGAGGCGGAGAGGGCTTAAGAATGGATAGCTTAAGAATGTTCCTAAGCTTATCAGGTGATATACACCCTCCCCCAAACCACTGTTGAATGGCATTTCTAAAATCCCACTTCCTCCAAGAAGTCTTTCTTCACCACTTTATCCCACACTCAGCTTTCTTCTTTTGGAGCCCATTAGTCTTCTTTGACCAAAAAATTCATTTTTAGCACTTACTGTATTTTTGTTTGTTTGTTTAAAAGTTTCATACCTCTGCTGTGATTGTCCTAGGTGCTGGATTATAGCAGTGAACGGAATAGTAATGATCCTTCCCTCTGAAGAATACAGTCTAGTGCTAGAGAGAGGCAATCACCATGTGCCCAGAAGAGTAGAGAAGATACTTGCAGTAATGGAAAGAAAACAAGCTAATGGGGTAAAGAGTGACCAGAGAGGGCAACTGGAAAGATAAGAAGGTACTGTGTTTGATAGGAGAGTCAAAGGGTTTTACAGTATCTATAACTGAACTAAAATCTGAGTGTAGAGACCTTGGGGAAAGGAATTATAAGCCAAGGGAACAGCATCTTATCTTTCCTTTCTCTGAAATTACTATTGAATGTATGATGTTGGAATAGTCAGCCTCACAGATAGTTAAGAACAGTTCCCTCATTTAGGGCTGCCAAACAAAATGCAGGATTCCAGCTAAAATTGAATTTCATATAAATAACAAATAATTGTTTAGTATAAGAACTAAAAAATTACTTATCTGAAATTGAAATTTAACTGGCTGTCTTTGTTTTGGGGTTTCTTTTCTTTTTTATTTGGTTAAATTGGACACTTCTACATTTTATTCATAAGAAAAGTAATCCAGGGCAATTTATGTTTGATATCATCCAGTTACTTGGAGCCAAGTTGGAACAAACTGAATCTAAAGCAGAAGCAATTCAATTTGATGGTGATATGTTAGAAAATCTTATATTGTTTCCTAATTGTCTCCTTGGGTAGTAATTTGTCTCCCCCACTACTCCTTAAGGGCATGTCTCCTGTGATTTTTATTTTTTTGTCATACACTGAGTACAATATTAAATACTTAATTCATCCTTTTATCCCCCTTCTATTGTGAGACTGCAATAGAAATACTGGTCTGTGTGCAAAAGGGGCATGGCGTCTGCTGTACAGACAATAGGAAAAATGAGTTTATATAAGTCGCTTTTAATCAGCTACAAATATGATTGAGGGTCACCAAGAATGTGATGTCAGTGCCATCTGAGCAGGGAGAGAGGGCTTCCAGATATGTGATTCAAGGAAGACTTAAAGTAGAAGGTACCATCTGACTTGGGGCTTGACTGATGGCAAGGATTTCAATTAGGGATTACAGAGAATATCTTACAGGCAGAGAAAACAGCACAAACCAAGACAGAGTAGTAAAAATAACAGTACTTATTTGGGGAACAAATCAGTCTCTGTGTTTGCAGCTGAGATTTAGGTAAAGGAGAAGAGTAGTAGACTTGGGTTATAAAGAACTCTGAACATCAAATAAAGGTATTTGGTTGTATTAGAAAAATCATGGGAGTCATTAGAGATGTTTGAGCTGGCATTTGATGTAATATGAGCCATATGTGAAGAAAATCTATCTTTTGATGGTATAAAGCATGGAGACCAGTGAGAAAGTGACTGCAAAAATTCTGGTTGGTTAAATGAGGGCTTGACTATAATTTATAATGAGAGAAAGGAAAAGATGGACTAGATGCAATAGATATTTTTGAGGTAGAACTCACTGAATCTGCCAACTGGCGGGTTATAGAAATTGAGAAAAAAGGACACATGGGAGATAAAGCTGAGATTTTAAATTTAGATAACTACTAAATGGTGGTACCATTAATTAAAATATAGAAGTCAGGGAAAAGGGCAGATTGTAGGTAGGAAGAAGATAATGGCTTTATCTTTTTAAACATAGCATTATAGAATTTCACAGCTATGAAAGTCATTATGATTATGCCCAATCCCTTTGTCTCATTGAGAAGAAAATCCAGTAAGAATAAATAGCTTGCCGATGATTGCTCTGTAGGTTAGTGAAATAACCAGTCTGGGAAATCAAATGCCCTGAACAGTGTTTATTCCATAAAATGACCTATTTTATGATAAGTTTGAGTTTTTAGAAGTAGAATAATAATGTGGTAAGTTGCATTAGTCAATTGGAAATGTAGATGTGGCACTTCAGTAAAAGATCAGGGCCAACAATTTGGGAACTATCAAAATGAAAATAACATTTAAAGATGTTGAACTAAGTGGGATCACCAAAGGAGAGATCAGAGTTGCAAATTTAAGTGTGACATGTCCATGGACACTAAGAAGTACTCACTAAATTTCACATTTAGGGGGTCACTGGTTCTTGAGAGAGAGAGAACACAGTTGCCGTTGAAAGACAGTAGAAGCAGGACTACAAACTTTGAAGTTTGATGGACTGGTGAGGAAGTGGAACTAGAACTTAAAGTTATTTCTCTGGAAGGTGGCAATAAAAGAAAGTTGGGATAATGTTGAAACAGGACCTAAAGAAAAACTTTTATGTTGTTGTAGGATGAGTGAAACATAAATGATCACATAGATAAAAAACAGTGAACATCATGGAGAACAAATGCTAAAGGTGTGTAAACGAGTGAGAGTAAGACTAAAACTGGGCTGGCTCAGTGGTAAAAAATTCACCTGAAATGCAGGAGATGTGGCTTCGATCCCTAGGTGAGGAAGATTCACTGGAGAAGGAAATGGCAACCCACTACAGTATTCTTGCCTGGGAAATCCCATGGACAGAGAGCCTGGTGGTCTACAGTTCATGGGGTCACAAAAAAGTTGGACATGATCTAGCGACTAAACAACAACAACAAAACTACAACACATAATTGAAATTAGCAAGGTCCTGGGCGGGGTGGGGGTGGAGGAATTGAGATGGAAAAGAAAAACAAAACAAAAGGAGGAGGAACACTAAAATGGATAGGTAAACATGAAGATAAAGAAGCCTCCTGAGGCATAAAAGGGGTGAAGCTGGTGGGATTCAAATTGACCTTTATCTTACCAGTGAAGCAGGAAATTGGATCTTTGGTAAAAGTGAGAGGGTAGATAGATCTGGGAATGGAAATTTGTAAGCTGTGGGAATGTTTTCATATACAACTATGGGAAATCAGTAGGGAGATGATAAAACTGCATTTAGAACCCTGCTGAGATTAGAGTAAGGCATTTGTGGTAGATTTAATTAACCTAGTGTGGATGCTTTTCAACTATAGCAGCAGAAGAGAAAATATAGACAATGGGAATTTCCCAGGAGTTCCCAGGTAGTGAGGAATATTGTTGTTTTATTTATTACTGTTGATGGGATTCATGTTAGATGAAGATTCAAGCAGACTGGGCAGGGTGGGGATGAGTTAAGGGCAAAGGATTTCCAGGATTGCCTTTATGCTGGGATTTCTAATGCCTTTTGCACTCATTATTTCATCTAATCCTCATGATGAGTAATCATAACCTTTTGAAGCAACCTTATGAAGCAGCCTTTGTTTCCCCAGTTTTACAGGTAGAAATCCTTACAGTCACACTAAACAAGCAACTGCTCAAAGATTCACAGTTGTAAATGTCAGCCTTTTCTTCTTCAAGCCATGTTGGCTTTGCTCTCTGGTAGACATGAAAAAATGCAAAACTGGGCAGATAAGGTTGAGGTTAGTTGAGGAATTTCAGAATTAAAGGTAGAACACTGCCCACTCAGAAGTTTCAAAGGAAAATAGAGTGTTAGTCGCTCAGTCGTGTCCAACGCTTTGCAACCCTATAGACTGTAGCCCACCAGGCTCCTCTGTCCATGGGATTTCCCAGGCAAAAATACTGGAGTGGGTTGCCCTTCCCTTCTTCAAGTGGTCTTCCCCACCCAGGGATCTAACCTGAGTCTCCTGCATTGAAGACAGATGATTTATGCTCTGAGCCACAAGGGAAACAGACGTGATGGAAAAAACAAGATGATGGTGATAGGTGTCAAGGCCCAAGAAGTTAGAGAGTTATTTTTCCCCAGAAACATTTTATTGAAATGCAATAAAAGTACACACATCACAAGTGTAGAAGTCAGTGAATTTTTATAAAATGAGTATACCCATGCAGTCAGAATCCACAACAAGAAATGCATCATTGTCAGCCCCACAAAAGGCCCTCTCAAGTCCCCTCCTAGTCACAACCCCCCTCAAAGTAAGCACTATCTTGACTTCTAACATCACAG
Organism: Muntiacus reevesi; assembly: GCF_963930625.1. Classification (NCBI taxonomy): domain Eukaryota; kingdom Metazoa; phylum Chordata; class Mammalia; order Artiodactyla; family Cervidae; genus Muntiacus; species Muntiacus reevesi. Next base: position 138,432,907 of record NC_089249.1, on the reverse strand, counting down.
ATTCATTTTTGCCTCTTGTGAACTTTATATAAATTAACTCATATTTTTATGTGCTTTTTAATATTTTATTTCTATTGTTCAACATTTACGTTTATGAGATTCATCCCTGTTGTTTCATGTGGCAATTGCTCTGATTTAAACACCATACAGCCTTGCAAACCTTGTACCACCTTCTCTAGTGGTCAGAGAGTCTGATTATGTAAGACATAGACACAAAACGTTATTTACCTTTCTTTTTTAAAAAAATTTATTTATTTATTTTAATTGGAGGCTAATTACAATACTGTAGTGTTTTTGCCATACATTGACATGAATCAGCCATGGGTGTACATGTGTCCCCCACCCTGAACCCCCCCGCACCTCCCTCCCCATCCCATCCCTCAGGGTCATCCCAGTGCACTGGCCCTGAGCGCCCTGTCTCATGCATCAAACCTGGACTGGTGATCTATTTCACATATGGTAATATACATGTTTCAATGTTATTCTCTCAAATCATCCCACCCTTGCCTTCTCCCACAGAGTCCAAAAGTCTGTTCTTTACGTCTGTGTCTCTTTTGCTGTCTCCCATATAGGGTCATCATTACCATCTTTCTAAATTCCATATATATGCGTTAGTATACTGTATTGGTGTTTTTCTTTCTGACTTACTTCACTCTGTATGATAGGCTCCAGTTTCATCCATCTCATTAGAACTGATTCAAATGTATTCTTTTTAATGGCTGAGTAATATTCCATTGTGTATATGTACCACGGCTTTCTTATCCATTCATCTGCCGATGGACATCTAGGTTGCTTCCTGTCCTGGCTATTATAAATTGTGCTGCAATGAACATTGGGGTACACGTGTCTCTTTCAATTCTGGTTTCCTTGGTGTGTATGCCCAGCAGTGGGATTGCTGGCTCGTATGGGAGTTCTGTTCTCCATAGTGGCCGTACTAGTTTGCATTCCCACCAACAGTGTAAGAGGGTTCCCTTTTCTCCATACCCTTTCCAGCGTTTATTGTTTGTAGACTTTTTGATAGCAACCATTCTGACCAGCATGAGATGTTACCTCATTGTGGTTTTGATTTGCATTTCTCTGATAATGAGTGATGTTGAGCATCTTTTCATGTGTTTGTTAGCCATCTGCATGTCTTCTTTGGAGAAATATCTGTTTAGTTCTTTGGCCCATTTTTTGATTGGGTCGTTTATGTTTCTGGAATTGAGCTGCATGAACTGCTTGTATATTTTTGAGATCAATTCTTTGTCAGTTTCTTCATTTGCTATTATTTTCTCCCATTCTGAAGGCTGTCTTTTCACCTTGCTTATAGTTTCCTTTGTTGTGCAAAAGCTTTTAAGTTTCATTAGGTCCCATTTGTTTATTTTGGCTTTTATTTCCATTACTCTGGGAGGTGGATCAAAGAGGATCCTGCTGTGATTTATGTCAGAGAGTGTTTTGCTTATGTTTTCTTCTAGGAGTTTTATAGTTTCTGATCTTATATTTAGATCTTTAATCCATTTTGAGTTTATTTTTGTGTATGGTGTTAGAAAGTGTTCTAGTTTCATTCTTTTACAAATGGTTGACCAGTTTTCCCAGCATCACTTGTTAAAGAGATTGTCTTTTCTCCATTATGTATTCTATCTCCTTTGTCAAAGATAAGGTGTCCATAGGTGCGTGGATTTATCTCTGGGCTTTCTATTTTGTTCCATTGATCTATATTTCTGTCTTTGTGCCAGTACCATGCTGTCTTAATGACTGTAGCTTTGTAGTATAATCTGAGGTCAGGCAGGTTGATTCCTCCTGTTCCACTTTTCTTTCTCAAGATTGCTTTGGCTATTCGAGGCTTTTTGTATTTCCATAAAAATTGTGAAATTATTTGTTCTAGTTCTGTGAAAAATACTGTTGGTAGTTTGATAGATATTGCATTGAATCTATAGATTGCTTTGGGTAGAATAGCCATTTTGACAATATTGATTCTTCCAATCCATGAACACAGTATATTTCTCCATCTGTTTATGTCCTCTTTGATTTCTTTCATCAGTGTTTTATAGTTTTCTATATATAGGTCTTTTGTTTATTTAGATAGATTTATTCCTAGGTATTTTATTCTTCTCATCGCAATGGTGAATGAACTTGTTTCTTCCATTTCTCTTTCTGTTTTCTCATTGTTAGTGTATAGGAATGCAAGCGACTTCTGTGTATTAATTTTATATCCTGCAACTTTACTATATTCATTGATTAGCTCTAGTAATTTTCCGGTGGTGTCTTTGGGGTTTTCTATGTAGAGGATCATGTCATCTGTAAACAGAGAAAGTTTTACTTCTTTTTTTCCAATCTGGATTCCTTTTATTTCTTTTTATTTTCAGATTGCTGTGGCTAAAACTTCCAAAACTATGTTGAATAGCAGTGGTGAGAGTGGGCACACTTGTCTTGTTCCTGACTTTAGGGAAAATGCTTTCAATTTTTCACCATTGAGGATAATTTTGCTGTGGGTTTATCATATATGGCTTTTATTATGTTGAGGTATGTTCTTTCTATGCCTGCTTTCTGGAGGGTTTTCATCATTAATGGATATTTACTTTGTCAAAGGCTTTCTCTGCATCTATTGAGATAATCATATGGTTTTTATCTTTCAATTTGTTAAGGTGGTGTATCACATTGATTGATTTGCAAATGTTGAAGAATCCTTGCATCCCAGGGATAAAGCCCACTTGGTCATGATGTATGATCTTTGTAATATATTGTTGGATTCTGTTTGCTAGAATTTTGTTAACGATTTTTGTATCTATGTTCATCAGTGATATTGGCCTGTAGTTTTCTTTTTAGGTGGCGTCTTTGTCTGGTTTTGGTATTAGGGTGATGGTGGCCTCATAGAATGAGTTTGGCAGTTTACCTTCCTCTGCAACTTTCTGGAAGAGTTTGAGTAGGATAGGTGTTAGCTCTTCTCTAAATTTTTGGTAGAATTCACCTGTGAAGCCATCTGGTCCTGGGCTTTTGTGTGTTGGAAGATTTTTTATTACAGTTGCTATTTGCATGCTTGTGATGGGTCTGTTAAGATTTTCTATTTCTTCTTGGTTCAGTTTTGGAAGGCTATACTTTTCTAAGAATTTGTCCATTTCTTCCAAGTTGTCCATTTTATTGCCATATAGTTGCTGATAGTAGTCTCTTATGATCCTTTGTATTACTGTGTTGTCTGTTGTGATTTCTCCATTTTCATTTCTAATTTTGTTGATTTGATTCTTCTTTCTTTTTTCTTGATGAGTCTGGCTAATGGTTTGTCTATTTTATTTATCTTCTCAATTAACAAGCTTTTAGTTTTGTTGATTTTTGCTATAGTCTCCTTTGTTTCTTTTTCATTTATTTGTGCTCTAATTTTTATGACTTTTTCCCTTCTACTAACCCTGGGGTTCTTCATTTCTTCTCTTTCTAGCTGCTTTAGGTGTAAAGTTAGGTTATTTATTTGATTTTTCTCTTATTTCTTGAGGTAAACTTGTACTGCTATGAACCTTCCCCTTAGCATTGCTTTTACTGAATACCATGGGGTTTGGGTTTTCATGTTTTCTTTTTCATTCATTTCTATGTATATTTTGATTTCTTTTTTTAATTTATTCTGTTATTTGTCAGTTATTCAGCAGTGTGTTGTTTAGCCTTCATCAGTTCAGTTCAGTCGCTCAGTCATGTCTGACTCTTTGCGACCCCATGAACCACAACACGCCAGGCCTCTCTGTCCATCACCAACTCCTGGAGTCCACCCACACCCATGTCCATTGAGTCGGTGATGCCATCCAGCCATCTCAGCTTCTGTTGTCCCCTTCTCCTCCTGCCCTCAATCTTTCCCAGTATCAGGGTCTTTTCAAATGAGTCAGTTCTTCGAATCAGGTGGCCAAAATATTGGAGTTTCACCTTCAAAATCAGTCCTACCAATGAACACCCAAGACTGATCTCCTTTAGGATGGATTGGTTGGATCTCCTTGCAGTCCAAGGGACTCTCAAGAGTCTTCTCCAACACCACAGTTCAGAAGCATCAATTCTTCGGTGCTCAGCTTTCTTTATAGTCCAACTCTCACACCCATACATGACCACTGGAAAAACCATAACCTTGACTAGATGGACTTTTGTTGGCAAAGTAATGTCTCTGCTTTTTAATATGCTGTCTAGGTTGGTCATAACTTTCCTTCCAAGGAATAAGCGTCTTTTAGTTTCATGGCTGCAATCACCATCTGCAGTGATTTTGGGGCCCAAAAAAAAAAAGTCAACCACTGTTTCCACTGTTAGTGATGGGACCAGATGCCATGATCTTTGTTTTCTGAATGTTGAGCTTTAAGTCAACTTTTTCATTCTCCTCTTTCACTTTCATCAAGAGGCTCTTTAGTTCTTCTTCACTTTCTGCCATAAGAGTAGTGTCATCTGCATATCTGAGGTTATTGATATTTCCCCTGGCAATCTTGATTCCAGCTTGTGCTTCCTCCAGCCCAGCATTTCTCATGATGTACTCCGCATATAAGTTAAATAAGCATGGTGACAATATACAGCCCTTATGCACTCCTTTTCCTATTTGGAACCAGTCTGTTTTTCCACGTCCAGTTCTAACTGTTGCTTCCTGATCTTCACACAGGTTTCTCAAGAGACAGGTCAGGTGATCTGGTATTCCCCTCTCTTTCAGAATTTTCCACAGTTTATTGTGATCCACACAGTCAAAGGCTTTGGCATAGTCAATAAAGCAGAAGTTTTGGGGATAGTCAATAAAGCAGAAGTAGGTGTTTTTCTGGAACTCTCTTGCTTTTTCGATGATCCAGTGTATGTTGGTAATTTGATCTCTTGTTCTTCTGACTTTTCTAAAACCAGCTTGAACATCTGGAAGTTCATGGTTCATGTATTGCTGAAGCCCAGCTTGGAGAATTTTGAGCATTACTTTACTAGTATGTGAGATGAGTGCAAAGGTGTGGTAGTTTGAGCATTCTTTGACATTGCCTTTCTTTGGGATTGAAATTAAATTAGCCTTCATATGTTTGTATTTTTAATAGTTTTCTTCCCCCTGTAGCTGATGTTTAATCTTACTGCTTTGTGATCAGAAAAGACGCTTGAGATCATTTCAATTTTTTGAATATACCAAGGCTAGATTTATGGCCCAGGATTCGATCTATCCTGGAGAATGTTCCATGTGGACTTGAGGAAAAGGTGAAATTCATTGTTTGGGGGTGAAATATCCTATAGATATCAATTAAGTCTACCTGGTCCATTTTATCATTTAAAGTTTGTGTTTCCTTGATAATTTTCTGTTTAGTTGATCTATCCATAGGTGTGAGTGGGGTATTAAAGTCTCCCACTATTATCATGTACTGTTAATTTCCCCTTTCACACTTGTTAGCATTTGCCTTACATATTGTGATGCTTCTATGTTGGATGTATATATATTTATAATTGTTATATCTTCTTCTTGGTTTGATCCTTTGATCATTATGTAGTGTCCTTCTCTGTCTCTTTACACGGCCTTTATTTCAAAGTCTATTTTATCTGATATGAGTACTGCTACTCCTGTTTTCTTTTGGTCTCCATTTGCATGAAGTATCTTTTTCCAGCTCTTCCCTTTCAGTCTGTATGTGTCCCTTGTTTTGAGGTGGGTCTCTTGTAGACAGCATATATAGGGGTCTTCTTTTTGTATCCATTCAGCCAGTCTTTGTCTTTTGGTTGGGGCATTCAGCTCTTTTACATTTAGGGTAATTATTGATAAGTATGATCCCATTGCCATTTACTTTGTTGTTTTGGGTTTGAGTTTACAAACCTTTTCTGTGTTTCCTGTCTAGAGAAGATCCTTTCCCATTTGTTGAAGAGCTGGTTTGGTGGTGCTGAATTCTCTCAGCTTCGCCTTGTCTGTAAAGCTTCTGATTTCTCCTTCATATTTGAATGAGATCCTTGCTGGGTATAGTAATCTGGGTTGTAGGTTTTTCTCTTTCATCACTTTAAGTATGTCCTGCCATTCCCTTCTGGTCTGAAAGACCAGAAAGATTGGCTGTTAGCCTTATGGGAATCCCCTGTGTGTTATTTGTTGCTTTTCCCTTGCTGCTTTTAATATTTGCTCTTTGTGTTTGATCTTCATTAATTTGATTAATATGTGTCTTGGGGTATTTCACCTTGGATTTATCCTGTTTGGAACCCTCTGTGTTTCTTGGACTTGGGTGGCTATTTCCTTCTCCATTTTAGGGAAGTTTTCAACTATTATCTCCTCAAGTATTTTCTCATGGCCTTTCTTTTTGTCTTCTTTTTCTGGGACTCCTATGATTTCAATGTTGGGACTTTTAACATTGTCCCAGAGGTCTCTGAGGTTTTCCTCATTTCTTTTAATTCTTCTTTCATTTTTCCTTTCTGCTTCATTTATTTCCACCATTCTATCTTCCACCTCACTTAACCTATCTTCTGTCTCAGTTATTCTACTATTGGTTCCATCCAGAGTGCTTTTGATCTCAGTTATTGCATTATTCATTATTGATCAACTCTTTTTTATTTCTTCTAGGTCCTTGTTAAACATTTCTTGCATCTTCTCAATCCTTGTCTCTAGTCTATGTATCTGTAACTCCATTTTGTTTTCAAGATTTTGGATCATCTTTACTATCATTATACTGAATTCTTTTTCACATAGACTTTCTAGCTCCTCTTTTGTTTGGTTTGGTGGGCATTTATCATGTTCCTTTACCTGCTGAATATTTCTCTGCCTTTTCATTTTGTTTAGGTTGCTCTGTTTGGGGTGGCCTTTCTGTATGCTGGAAGTTTGTGGTTCCTCTTTATTGTGGAGGTTGCTACCTGTGGGTGGGGTTGGACGAGTGGCTTGTTAAGGTTTCCTGGTTAGGGAAGCTTGTGTCGGTGTTCTGGTGGGTGGCATTGGATCTGTTCTCTCTGGAGTGCAATGAAGTGTCCAGTAGTGAGTTCTGAGGTGTCTATGGGTTTGGTGTGACTTTGGGCAGCCTGTATGCCCTGTAATGAGCCTGTAATGCTCAGGGCTATGTTCCTGCATTGCTGGAGAGTTAGCGTGGTATGTCTTGCTCTGAAACTTGTTGGCTCTTGGGTGGAACTTGGTTTCAGTGTAGGTATGGAGGCTTTTGGATGGTCTCTTGTTGGTTAATGCTTCCTGGAGTCAGGAGTTCTCTGATGTTCTCAAGTTTTGGATTTAAGCCTCCTGCCTGTGGCTTTCAGTCTTATTCTGACAGTAGCCTCAAGACTTCTCCATCCATGCAGCACTGATGATAAAACATATAGGTTAATGGTGAAAAGATTCTCACAGTGAGGGACACCTAGAGAGGTTCACAGAGTTACATGGAGAAGAGAAGAGGGAGGAGGGAGATAGAGGTGACCAGGAGGAGAAGAGGGGAAATCAAAGGGGAGGGAGCAATCTAGTCAATAATCAATTCTCTATGTGTTTTCCACAGTCTGAAACACCCAGAGAGGTCCACAGAGTTACATAGAGAAGAGAAGAGGGAGGAGGGAGATAGAGGTGACCAGGAGGAGGAGAGGGGAAGTCAAAAGGGGAGAGACCAATCTAACCAGTAATCAGTTCCCTAAGTGTTCTCCACAGCCCAGAACACCCAGAGAGATTCACAGAGTTAAGTAGAGAAGAGAAGGGGGAGGGAGGAGATGGAGGTGACCTAGGAGAGAAAAGGGATAGTCAAAAGGGGAGAGAGCAATGAAGCCAGTAATCACACCCCTCCTTTCAAAGAGAATGGGCTGCCTTTCTGGGTGCCCGGTGCTCTCTGCCAGTGTTCAGATGTCATTTTGTGGAAGTTGCTCAGCATTCAAATGATCTTTTGATGAATTTGTTGGAGAGAAAGTGGTCTTCCTCTCCTATTCTTAGGACCGCCTCTTTTTGCCTTTATTTTCTATGTGCTTTCTTGGGGTATATAGTTGGGAAGACTTGATAGATATGTGTCTGATATAGACAAAGTCTTGCTAAATTGTATTTAGATGTGATTTCTATAAAATATATACAAATAATATAAATATATACATATATATATATAAATATATACAAAATATACAAATATATATAAAAAAAAAAAAGAAAGTTCTTTATGATCTATTCCATAGCACTACATAGAGTCTTATCCTCAGAAAAGCAGGCTCAAAATGTTCTATGAAGTTTACAGAAACATTGTCAACACAGTAAAGAGGATAGGGTTCAATGAATGTACTGGCATTTTGAAAGAAAAAAAAAATGTATTATTATGAGGGTTGGGATTCACTGGACTATTCTTAGTTGTTTGGAAATTACTTACACTGAGTCCTGGAAGAAGATTTAAGGAAATACCAGTTGCCATTTGGTCGTTTCTCTCCGGGAAGGCCCTATGTTAGCCATGCTGCAATCCAAATATAAATAACTGGATACATGACACAATGTTCTGAAAAATAATGCCTCAGAAATTTAGATGAGTACGTGATTAGCATGGCAAGGAGGTTTAAGAAAGCTCCAAGTTACTCACTTCCCTTGAGACTCAGTTTTTTCTTCTATAAAATGGAAATAATGCTCCATCTCACTCTGGCTGCCATGAGAATCAGATGATGGATTTATGAGAAAGCACTTTGCAAACTATAAGGTGAGTATTTGGTATGATTTGTACAGGTCATTTTTACAGCCTCTTCAGTTGCTCATTGCATGCTAAAGAGAAAGAAGGATACCCAGATTGGAAGCATCACAGATTATATAGCAGGAGAATGAAGGATTATGCCTTTGGGGTCAGACAGTCCTGGGTGGGAGTATAGGCTCTGCCCTGGACTGGTTGCCCCATGGCCTCAGGCAAATTATTTAACCTTCTCCACCCACAGATTCATCTCTAGAGTAGAGATAGTCACACTGCTTACCTTTGGAAAGAGAAGTAGATAATTGTCAGCAAAACACTCCTCATGGCACCTTACACATAGAATACACCCAGTAAATAGTCAATTATTGTGATTCTATAACAACAGCATAAGAATACTATAATACCTTCAAGTAGCTAGTTAGTGCCATGGATGTATACAAGGCATCTTTAAAATGTTGATCTCTTGGGGTCCTGGTCTGTGGTTTCATTAGTTAGAGGCACCTCTGCAAGGTTGAGAGCAGACAACAAGCCGGGGAACACGAGGCTGGTGGACACTGGCAGGATTCAGGTTTCAAAGGCACCTCCTATGGGATGACTTCTGATGAGATGAACTCTCTCCCTCTCCAGCCTACTGCTCCAGGTAAGCTCGCGTCCTCTACTCCTCACGAGTCAGAATAGTAGAATATCAGAGCTAGAAGAGGCCCTGGATATCATTTGTTTCAACATGGGATTTGCTGCAGAAATGGAACTGAGAGGCTGAGGGGCTTACTGGGTGAACTGGTGATAAAACTCGGACTGGAATCCAGAGCTCGCTGCTCCCAGTTCAGAAGTCTTTTTTTTACCCCATACCACTCTTAAGAAGTGGTTTCACCTCCCCTCTCTCAGTGCAAATATAGGATTACCTCCTTCAGAGTTGGACCTGAATCTGATTCCTCATGGAATCCCCAGATAATGCTTTGCATGTGATAGTTGCTCAGAAAAAATATTTTTAAATGGTATCAATTTTCTGGGATACTCTCTCCTCGTGTTCAGTTTTTAGAATCAGGGATCAAACTTAAAGATCATCTTTAAATGACCTGGTTCATTCCTCTCTGCTGCTATATATGCACATATCCACTTTCTAGGGAAAGTGTCCTTCTCTATTTCTTCTGGGCCTACAAGCCATCTTTCCTCTGCTGTTTCACTGCTCTGGCCTAGAGCGCTATGCTTGTGCTTATGGTGACAAAGCACAGCAGAGTGGCCAAGAGTGTGAGATGGGGAATTAAGGCAGAACAGGGACTGGCTACAAGTTACAAGGTACTTAATGACTCTAAAGTTATGTTTCCTTCCCTGTAAAGTAAGGAAGATAAATATCTACATCATACGATGTTAAATGTTAATCATATAGTATATAGCACAGAGAGTACTCAATAAGTGTCTTAGTTTTAGGTTGTATCACAGTTTGCACAATGAAGTGTCTGCCTCCCCTGCCAAACTATGATCTTCTTCAGGTCCAGAACCTTCCTAGTTAACTTTATATCCATGGGGCCTTGGACAATGTTTGTCTGGTACATAGTAAATACTCAGTGTTTCCAGAAAGGAGAGAGGAAGAGAAGGCAGGGAAGGAGGAGCAATTCTGAGGTGCAGATGAACTCCCAATCTTAAGACACTGAAGACCTGGGTTCCGGCCCAGCTCCTCCAGCTTCAAGCTGTGGAGTGTCAGCCTAGTCACTTGGTGCCTGTGAAATTCAGATCCTCCTCCACAAAATGGTATTTGTTGTTTGGTCGCTAAGTCCTATCCAACTCTTTTGCGACCCCATGAGCTGTAGCCCACCAGGTTCCTCTGTTCATGGGATTTCCCAGGCAAGAATACTGAGTGGGTTTCTATTTCCTCCTCCAGGGGATCTTCCTGACCCAGGGATCAAACCCACGTCTCCTGCATTGGCAGACAGATTCTTTACCACTGAGCCACCAGGGAAGTTCCAACTAAATGGAAGTTTGCTAATCCTCACAGCATAGCATCCATAAGTGGATCATTTGAGACCATGTATGTTAGGATGTTTTGTACATTGTAATGTACTTCCCAAATTTATGGTGAGAATTTTTATTGTTGTGAGGTCTGCCTTCACTGTCTCCTGGCTTTTACTATTAATCAGGTAGCCACTGGGCAGGGACCTGGCTATGGAGGAGAAGGCACTGTGTCAGCTGCTTGAGGAGCTCTTTGCTTTCAGGATGTTTGCAGTGTGGAAGGGAGGTTGGAACCATGGCCTCCCCCCACACCACGGAAGGCAGTTTGAGAGGGCTCTTGGGCAGAGGCCCTTGACCTCAGTTGACCTACCTCTATGAGTGCCCGGCAGTGGTGGCTGTGTCTGAAATAACCCCTCCCAGCACTGCCAGGCCTGCCCGAGCTCGCCTTTGGCTTGCTGCTTCCTTTGTCAAATGCCATCGGCATCATGTTCTCATTTCCCTCATAACACATATTTCAGAGCAGCAAACTGTATTCCCTGTGACGTAAATGGTACAGTGGCATAGCAGAGGGCAAGGGGGTGGCCAGCTGCGGGCAGAATAGAAAGTCAGGGGCTGATGTCTGACAACCCACTTCCCCACTCTGAGCTTGCATACAGGACCTGCCCTGGGACTTTCATCTACACCCTCACACACACAAGTTCTCTTTCCTGAGGTCTACATCCCCAAGTGCATAAGTCTGGGAGCCCCCGGAGAAACACAAATCAAGGGAAATTTTGTTACAATGCCTCTTATACAGAGAGCCATAAAGCCTGTTTGGTGTAAAGGAGGCTCCTTATTCTAGACACTCCCTGAAGCATTGCCTAATTGCCCCACATCCAAATCCAGATTTCTTTAACCTTCCCTTTTCTTTTAGATGAAGCACTGAAACGGTTGTTACACCTGAGTTCTTATCTTTGGAGGCTGGAGAGTTTCTCCACAATGTCTAGAAGGTTTAGCTCATGTGCGTATTGTATTAGTTATTGACAGCCTTTGTAAGAAATTTCACAAACTTCATTGCTTAAAAGGTTTTAGCAGGGATGTGTTCCTCTCTGGAATCTCTAGGGGGAAATCCATCTTCTTGCCTTTTCCAGCTTCTAGAGGCTGCCTGCATTCCTTGGCTTCTGGCCCTCTTCCATATTCAAAGCCAGAAGTGGTCAGTTGAATATTTCTCACATTCCATCATTCAGACACTGACTCATCTGTCTTCCTCTTCCACATTTAAGAATGCTTATACATTAGGCCCACCTAGATAACCTAAAATAATATTTTTATTTTAGGGTTAACTTGTTAGCAGTGTGTGTGCTCCATCATGTCTGACTCTTTGTGACTCCATCAACTGTAACCTGCCAGGCTCTTCTGCCCATGGAATTTTCCAGGCAAGAATACTAGACTGTGTTGCCATTTCCTAATCCAGGGCATCTTCCCAACCCAGGAATTGAACACATGTCTCTTGCATCTCCTGCATTGACAGGTGGATTCTTTACAACTGTGCCACCTGAGAAGCCCATTAGCAACTTTATTTTCATCAAGAACCTTAATCCTCTTTTGCCAGGTAGTATAGTGTATTTGTAGGTTGTAAGGATTAAGATGCACGCCTTTGTTCTTTCTCCCATAGGTGATGTCAGTATCTCAGGATGTCTCTGCAGTAATGATTGGCAAATATGGCCTGTGGGATGGATACTTGTTTTTGCAAATAAAGGTTCATTGGAACACAGTCAAATGCATCTGTTTTTGTATTATCTGTGACCGTTTTCATGCATAAATAGCAGAATCTAATATTTGCAACTCAGACCATGTGGCTCACAAGCCTAGAATAATTACTATCTGGTCCTTTTTAAAGTTTACTGACTTTTGCTCTCTAACACTTTATATTTCTCTTATTCTACCTATAACTCTAGAGGATATCACTCAGGGGCCTCGTGGATGTTTTCTTCATGTTTTTCACTTCCCTACCCCCTCTACACATACTTTTAAAATTCCAAGCAGTGCTCTGCTTGCCTCTCTTGCTGCTCCCTCTCTCCCTTAATTATGATAAAACTACTAAACTCTTATAGTAATGCCAAACTCTGTATTGTATCATCTCTTTACTTCCATATATGCTATTCCTTTTGCTTATAAAGTATATTTCTTTCTTTTTTTATTTCTTGCCAGGCAAACTCCTATTCATCCTTTAAAACCTTACCAAGGTATAGCTTCCTCCTGGAAGCTTCCTCTACCACTCCTACATAAGGAAAAGCAGTTACTCCTATTCTCAAAACATCGTTTCTTTTTTTTCTGTAAGTGCCTCAATGTCAGTGATTGCTCTGTTTACCCTTCTGGCATCCTCTGTGTCTAGCATGGGGACTGACATCTGTTATGTATCCATAAATACTAGTTTAATTGAATGGTACTTTAACTGTTGCCAGTCAGAGATGAGACACAGTAAAGTGGTAACAATAGGTTCTGTAAAAATTCATAACTGGTCCTTGCTGTTTCACAGAGGGAATGGCTGCATGATCTTGGAGATGTCAGTTCAATTCTCCTGGCCTCAGTTTCATCACCTATGAACCAAGGAGTTGGTTTAAATATGATGGGTCTCTTGGGCCTCTTCCAGCTTTAATGGTCCTCTCTGTGGAGAACTTGGCCTTCTACCTTGCAGATGTTGAGAAGAGAGAAATCTCCTGCTTTGGGCTTATCCCTTACAGAACTAGAAATCACCCAAGACTTGTATCACTCTTAGCTTTGCTTTGACTGTTGCAATTGGGAACTGAGGAGATGAGGGAGGAGAAAGTGGAGGAGAGCAAGGAGTTGATGAGATAATCTGGAGGAATCTTATATTTGTTACTGATCTTTCTCTAGGAATCAATTAGAAGATAGACACAAGCCCTGGAAAGTCATGGACAGGGAGTGTGTGCTCATAATTCCCAGCTCATAATGCTTGGCAGCAATCCATGCTTGGAGCTCAGTCCACACCCCAAGTCCTTACAATTATATGGGTATCACATCAAACTCCAAGCAGTCCAAATTAACATTTCCCCACCTACCCTAACTCCCTCATATCAGTCATTGGTTCTGTTCTTATGTCCACTCTAAGAATAGAAACTGTAGCTCCACCTTCCTCTCCCTGGAACCTTTTGGACACCTTCCTCTCTCTGGTCATCTCTTATTGAGAACAACATACATTTTTGCCTTATTATGAATGGTATATATATACATATATATATATATATATATATATATTTTTTTTTTTTTTTTTTTTTCCTTTCCAGACGTTACTTAGAACTCATCTCTTCCATTCTGTTGTCACTACCTTTTCTAGCCTTGATTGTTTTCAATTTATATCCCTACAATTGGGTCTTCCTGGGATCCCTAACTCTAGCTACTTCCTATTGAGAGTCATCTTACATATTCCTGTTGGCCAAATTGTCCAAAATTCCCTCTTTCCTCGTGTTTCTCCTCTCCTCAAGAGCCTCCAGGAGTTCCTTGCTGCTCCTACATCAAGTCCAGAGTCCTCCACTTCACACTCTGCTCCCCCTTATTCTCTAATCATTTTTCTTCAACACCCCCTGCATTTCATTTTGGACTCCACATATTTTCATCGACGATTACCTTTATTTGGCTTTTAACTCAATTAAGTTCAGCACACTACCGCAAACCTATATTGAGCACCTGCTCTGTTCAAAGCACAAGCATGCCTTTGCTACCCCCACTTCTCGTTGGGTAATCCAGCCCACAGCCCACAGTGTGTCCTTGCTGGTTGCCTTCTGTGCCTGAACATCCCTGCTTCCCTCCCAGATCACACATTCCTTGAGGACAACAACAACAACCCGTCTTCTGCTTCTTTGTGCCCCAACTGGGGCCTGTTATTGAGCTCAGACGCTCAGGCCACCTCTCCAGCCTCATTCACCATTTCCCTGTTCTGTCATGTATACATTGATGGTAATGCAATTCTACCTCACCAGCTTGTTTTGAAGATCAGAAATATTTTGTTCAGGCAGACTCTCAATTGGTGGTGGCTCTGATTAATGTTATCCTTATCCATCCTTCCCATGATCCTCAGTTTTTGATGCATAAGTTCTTGAGTATTTGGAGTTAGAGAAAGTAACCAAAGGAATTTTATCTCAATGACTAGACATAGAAATTGTTCTTGAGCCTAGTAGGTCTTAATCAGAACATTCCACAGTGAACCTATAAATTATTATAGGCTATCTCACTTCATTTTACTTGTTTATAAGGCGCACATTTATTAAGTCCTTGCTGTTTACCAGGCTCTGCTCAAGGCTTGCCGTTAGTAGTCTCAGTGGCCGTGTTTGTAGATGAGTCATTCCCTCTTCCTCATTTCAGACCCAGCCCTCTGTACGTAAGAGGAAGTGTGCTATAGGAACATGCAGCTTGAAGTCTTCTCTGCAGGCTTGGTCCTGAGCTCTGGCCATGTGAAATTCACTCACTCCCCACCTCTCCAGCCCTTCTCTTGAGGCTGTGGTGCCAGGTGCCAGCTGGGGCCATCTGTCTGCTGGCTGCCCAGGCTATTCAGTTTCAGAAAAATAATTTCACATCCAAACTACAACTATTTGAAATTCATTCAAAGTATAGCAGTATTTCATTCATTCAATAAATTCAATCAGTGAATAAATTCAATTCAGTAAATGTTTACTAAGTGAAAGCAATCACTCAACAAGACTGATTTAATCTCAAAATGTCTGTTGTATGTTTCTGCAAATAAATTTTGTGGTATAATCTACTTTGTAAAAGATCAGTATTCCCTTGTTTACTATTTCGAATAATACTAGTTGTCATAATTCAAGGAAGCCTTTTAAACTAAATTACATGACAGTGTGTGATAAATGCTAGAAGAACCACCAGAGCAGAAACAAAATAAACTACAGGAAACCTCAGCTAATAGGAAAACAACTTCAAAAAATTAACATTGGAGTCAATTACCCAGATTATACCACTTTTAAGACTGTTCTGAACCTGTATTAAATGGATACATGTGTGAACCTGGCAAAACAAGAGTCCAGAAATGTCAGAGTGACATGGAAAACATCTACAGTCCTTGTTTGTAAGTGTGTGTCCAGGGGGAGATTGAGCCAATATTTTCTACCTTGCCTGCGCATTTATGTTGGCGGGATTTCCCTGGTAAATATTGGTTTTTACCAGACACTGAAATCTTTAATCACATTTAACAAACACTGCATTATACTGCGTTAGACACTCCATTAGGAAAGGAGAAATACGGAAACACAACTGATAGCTACAATCTTCCAAGAGTCAAAAGGAAAAAATTGGAATCAAGTAAAATTCTTTAGAGGCAGAAATGCCAAAAAAACCATTGCTGAAATACAGCATTTTGTTTTTCTAAAGTCTGGAGCTGAGTCCAGTTAAGTGACGTAGTTTACAAACCAGGGGAAATTAGGGTAGGAACGGAAATACTGCTAAATTAGGAGAAATTGGTCAAAGGAAGGCAGGCTAGCTGTGACACACACAATGTTGGCTTCTTTCTCAGATTCTCAAACAATTCTTGTTTGCTACTGTGTCCAATTGGGTTGCCATGAAACCTGAGGCCTAATTTTATATTTGTGTGCTATTCAGAAGTTCTGAATCTGTCACATAAAGCAACTGCTCATCTACCTGCACACGAGGCTGCAGAAAACGCACTGTTAACTTTCCTACCACATGTGCACATGAGCATGCCTGCGTGCACATACATACACATACACACAGCCCCCGTCTCCCCACGCACATACACACACACAACCCCAACCCCCAAGAGTCACTTAGTTTTATTCACTTTGTGCCTTCATTCACGTCCAGTGATTCTTATGGAATCATCCAAGAATCCATAAATCACCTAGGGAGCCTGTGAGTCTCACACCACTTTCCTTCTTCCCATCCTCCCCACCTCTACACTTCCTAAATCCCCACCTCTCTCATCTCAGACACAGCCCTGAACTATTTAGATGTTTCTAAGGATGTCTTCAGGAGGACTGGTTGTTTTTATCTCTGAAGCCTATGATTATGTCTGCTTAATTAAGTCATTGCCTCCCATCTTTTAGGGCAGATGATGATAAGATTTGAAAGAAGCAGGGACCCGGGGAGATGAGTAGTCTGCCCCACTGAAGTAGCCTAAGGGAAATACTGTTTTTGTTTGTTTGTTTCCTTTTCCTTTTTTCCTTTTATTCCCCTACGTTTTCATCAGCTCCCAGGAGAGACTGAAGAGGTGAGACGCCCAGGAAAATGAAAAACTCAGATAGGGTGGTTATCGCCAAAGATGACCAATGATGGGGGTCACCTGAAGCAATTCTAAGAACAAATTCCCAGAGCCTACCCCAGAAAGACTGGTTCAATACCTCAGGGGGTTTCACCTAGGGAGCACCCCCAAGGAGATTCAGGTGAAGCTCTTTCACAAACTGGCCTAGTGATGGAGTATCAACTTTAGGTTCAGGCTGGATTATGAACTGAGTTCCCCCGTGACCCTAGTGTGACTTTGGGCAGGTTGTGCAGTCTCATTAAGCCTCAGTTTACTCACCTATAATAAAGGATTAGTAACTATTTAACGGGGTTGTTGCAAAGATTAAATGAGATAATATTTAAAGTCTCTCATATGCAACTTGACTTACAGTAGGTCACAAATAAAGTGAAGTCAATCCAAATGTCTCCTTGGGACTTACCCAACTGAGGCAGCCACTAAAGCCTTCCAAAAGACCGTGTGTGTGTGTGTGTGTGTGTGTGTGTGTGTGTGCACGCGCGCGCGCGTGCATGCACTCACTCAACTGTGTCCGACTCTTTCCCACTGTAGCCCTCCAGGCTCCTCTGTCTGTGGAATTTTCCAGGCAAGAATACTGAAGCAGGTTGCCATTTTCTCCTCCAGGGGATCTTCCTGACCCAGGGATCAAACCCGTTTCTCTTGTGTCTCCTGCACTCCAGGCAGATTCTTTACCACTACAGCACCTGGGAAGCCTTAGAGGCAGACTAAATCTGAATTTTGACTCCACTAAATCTGTGGTTCTCAGGGAGCTACTGCATTTCTCTGTTTCTCATCTACAAAATAAAATGATCTATTACATATATAAAATAATGGGTCATGAAATTATGATAAGATTAAAGTAGTTCATGCATGTATAGTGCTTAGAAATTTTGGGAGTGGATAAATAATAACTACAATCATTATCCTTATTACCACCTCTTCTAAAGTGAGCATTTGGGTGGGAATGAATGTTGGCCTTGGAGTATTCAAGTAGTGGCAATAGCTTTATGGTCTAGAACAGTGCTATCCAATTGGTGTTATATATAATGCAAAGCTCATTGATAATTTAAAAATTTTTAGTAAACACATGAAAAGAAATAGGTGCAACTAATTTTAATAATATATTTTACTCAATTCAATATATCCAAAATATGATAACTTGACATGTCAAATATAAAACTTTATGGAGATATTTGACATGGCTTTTCTATACAAAGTCTGAAATCCAATGCCTTTGTTATACCTGCAGCACATCTCCCAGCAGACCTAGCCACATTCTGAGAGCTCAATAGCAATACATAATTTGTAACTACTATACTAGATGGTACAGACATTCCAGATTCTCAAGCATGTCCCCTCACCTTGATGAGCCTCAGTAATGCCATTTGTAAAAATTGAGAGAATTTCCATGACTTTGTTTCTAAAAGAAAATGAACACACTTGAAAATTCTTTGTCAACTAGACAAGACCATATGTAGTAGACTTTGGATCTCTTTTCTTCTTACCAACTAGCTTTTTCTGCAAATAACAATCCCTGATAATAATAATTTATCAAGTGCTTATTCTCTTCTCCTTCCTACTATCCTTACAATTTGCATCTATCAGATCAATAATTCATCTTAAAGGCTGCACTGCAGTAGCAAGAGCATGGAACTTGAGACAAAAAGCCTAGGCTCAAATCCCTGGGTTCTGTGTTTACTACTTATAGGACTTGGAGTGAGACATTTAAACTCCCTAAACTTCAGTCTCTTCCTGTTAAAACAGAGACCATACATCTCTCAAAAGGCATGATGAGGATTTAAAAAGACTGTACGACTGAAAAAGATCTATAACTGCAAAACATCACATAACTGGACTTCGGTATCGAGATATTTATAAGCCACTGTGTGCCACTCTTCTGTTAAACAGTTTTCAGTGGCTCCCCACTGTCTGACAAATAAAGTCCGATTCCTTAGTCTAGCATAAAAAGCTCACCAAGATCTGGCCCTGACCACTATACTTTTGCAAATCTATTCCACTCTGCATCCTTGCTGAAACCCAGGGTTCTAACCAAATAGGACTATTATACTTGTTCTCCCAAACAGGACAGAATGGTGTGGCATGGTTCTAATTTCATACCTTAGTTCATGCTGTTTATTGTCTTAACCTCAGTTTTTCCATCTCTCAGAATTCCATCCATTCGTCTTTACCTGGCCTCCAAGTCTCTCCTGGTCTTCCTTCCCCCTATGTCTTTAAGATCTATCTGTGCTGCCTCTGAACTTTATTTGTACCTTCCATACAACAGTTGTCAAAAGCAATTTGGAATTCTAGTTTTGCTTAGTGTACCGACACCTGCAGCTGTTGTTTTGGGGTTAAATAACTAATTCTGCATGTGATTTTGCAGAGATCCCTTTGACAGAATATCCCCTACATTAAAATAAGCCAGCTAGAAATCTAATCAAAATATGCATGCAAAAGAAATGGAGCTTATGCATTGTGGTTACATTGACTAAATCAGCAAAAGGAAGCTGGTTTGTTTGGAGACTAATTAAAAAGGAAACAAGAACAAGAATTCCTGATACACTTCTCCAGTAATATTCCGTAGGCAAGACCCCATTCCTTTGGGCAGTGGATATCCCATCTATTGATATTTTGGGCAAGTCAGCAGTTCAAGCAGTATTCTTTTGAGCTTCTGCTCGGCAAAGATACACTGTGCTGCATTAAAGAGCAGCCAAAAACATATGTTCCTTGCTCTCAAGAAGTCATGGGTGAAATAAGTCAAGAGAAAGAATTCTAATGACATGGTCAGTTGGAAATAAGAGTCGTGAACACGGTAGTTGTGAGAGCTGAGAGGAAGGGAGCTTAATCCAACCTCAGAAAATATGGGAAGCTTTGTAGAAGAGATAACTCTAGGCTGAATCCTAAATGATAAGAGTTAGCCAGGTGGACAGCTGGAAAGAGCACGTCAGGTCAATGGAAACGCTTGAGCTAAGCGTGTCAGGCTTGAGTAAAGCAGACCTTTAAACCATCCAGCCAACTCCCCTGCTCTGATTTCACGTTTGCCAAGCAATCTTATGATTAGAACTTGGTCTCCTATGTCAAGGAATGTGTAACGACCAGAGGGTATGAAAAGCTTCCTTTAAATTATTGTTTGTAAATGAATTCATTGGTCTCTGATTTCTCATTGTACTCTTGTGAGTTGGACTTGTATAAGAAAAATAAAGTTAAAATACACTGGCAGAAATCACATCTGATCTGAAAAGCTGAGATAACAGAGGGTTTTGATCATCAACCAATTACCACTATCTTAGGGACCATATAGTTTCAGCTCATAAATATCTGAAATACATTTGCCTCTCTCCATCTGCAATGCTACATTGTAATTCTAGCCATCACTATCTCCTGCATAGGTTAAGGCAATAAAAGAAGTTATTACTAGCAACTGGCATGAATACTTTCGAGGCTGGTTACTGTTCTAAGTGCTATAATGTGAATTACTTCACTTAATCCTCATAACCACCCCACGAGAAAGATATACATCCCCCAGTTTTAGAAATGAAGAAATTAAGACTCAGAAAAATTAAGTAACTCACCCAAGTTCACACTGCTAACAAATAAATGACAGAGCCAGAAAGTAAACTTAGCTGTCTTCCTCCATATCCTGAGCTTTTAAATACTATTTAGCTAGCCTTCTTGCAGTCATTCCCATCTTCAAGTTCATTCTCTAGGTTGCATGGAGAGTGATATATTTTACATGCAAATTTGGCTAGGCCACTCCAACTTTCTCTCTGTGGCCTTCCATAGCTATGTAAAACCTGGTCTAAACTCACATCAGTCTTTTTCTTTTGGTGTGTTCCTGCCACATGGACAGATCTCAGTCCATGGAGCATGCCCTGATGTTTTTCCAGCTTGGAATGCTTTCTTTCCTCTTGGCACCTAATTCTTATTCCATCAAATCTTGTAAGTTATGCTTTCCCTAAATTTTCTATCACATCCCACTTCTCAAACTTTTGAGTCCTGTTATCCTTGTTATAAATTCTTAGAACACTCTAAAAATTTTAGTAACTTCCTTTCCAATTGTAATTCAATAAGTTTTTGTATAATTGTCTCTTCCTACTAGAATCTAGGCTTCAAGTAAGCAAAAGCTATGTTTATAGAATTCACTATTGTACCCTTGGAGTTTCATGCTGCGCCTATAACATGATATAAGAAAGAAAGTGTTAGTTACTCAGCTGTGTCTGATTCTTTACAATCCCATGGACTGTAGCCCGCCAGGCTCCTCTGTCCATGGAATTCTCCAGGCAAGAATACTGGAGTAGATTGCCATTTCCTTCTACCACATAATAGGTGCTCAAAAAATCCACTCATTACATAAATATTTGTTGTCTCATATTCAACAAACAATAGCCAACATTTATCTGGTACTTATACCATGGACTGTCTTAAGCACTTTACATTTATTTATTAATTAATTAAAGACTACAATCCATTATATAAACATCATTATTATTTTCATTACATTGGTGAGGAAACTGAGGCACAGAGGAGTAATTTCTCTAAGGTTAGACAAGGGAATATGAACCCAGACTGTCTAGTTCCAGAGACCAGGCTTTTAACTTCTACTCTAAATTCTTCATAACAGGCTTCCCTGGTGGCTCAGCAGTAAAAAAAAAAAAACATCCACCTGCAGTTCAGGAGATGCAGGAGATAAGGGCTTGATCCCTAGTTTGGGAAGATCCCCTGGAGGAGCGCATGGCAACCCACTCCAGTATTCTTGCCTGGGAAATCCCATGGACAGAGGAGCCTGGTGGGTTATGGTCCATAGGGTTGCAAAGAGTAGGACGCAAGTGAAGTGAATGAGCACATATTCTTCATAAATATTTCTTGTATTAGAAAAATAATTGGACACTAACTGACCTCTATGACTGAAGGCTTTCTTGTATCATTGACTTTAACACTAACATGGGTAGATAATTAAGTTCCTTGCGCACCCTTTCACATTGGTGGTACATGTTGTTACCTGAATGAGTACAGATTCTCATTGGTAAGTAAAGCCAAAGTCAGAGTCCTTCTGGAGATCAGGCTTTGGCAAGGGTAAGGACACTGAAAGGGAATGAAGTTATGAGGCTGGCACGTCAGAGACAGTTTCTCCTTGTGCAAGCTTACCTGGGGTGAAAGAAGAGAAAGTTGGGCCATTTGTTTGTAACAGACCTCATGGCTTAGCCGAAAAGATCCTGGAATTCAGAATCAGAGAACTTTGGTTTTCCTTCTGCCGCCTTCCTTTCTCTGTTCTCTCACCCTCCCTCGTCATCTCTCATCTCTCTCTCTCTATCTTTTATCAGATGACTTTGAGCAAATTATTTTTTTTTGAGCAAATTATTTTTTTTTGAGCAAATTATTAAACATCTCCAGGCCTCAAATTTCTCACATGCATAATGGAAAATCTATGTCATAATAATAATGCTTTCTATCTCATGGGGTTTATTTTTCAAGGAAAAAATGAGATCTGCAAGTGAAAGCACTTGGTCAACTGTCAAGTTGTATATACAAAAGCTAGTTGTGACTGGTGTTTTTTTTAATTCATAGTCTTAGAGGAGTTTGCTAAGGAGATCAGCATCAAAATGACCTACTTTTCACTGTGCTTTCCCTTGAGGGCAGTGAACCTCTTCTTCCATGAATCCACCCAGAGTGAAATCCCTGTCACGTGCAATTGCAAAGTCCCTCATATTTATAAAGACACATTAACAAAGTCCTGCCTAAAGAAAGGCCATTTGGGGCTCACAGATAGCCTTTGGAA
Source organism: Muntiacus reevesi (assembly GCF_963930625.1). Taxonomy (NCBI): domain Eukaryota; kingdom Metazoa; phylum Chordata; class Mammalia; order Artiodactyla; family Cervidae; genus Muntiacus; species Muntiacus reevesi. The sequence goes on along the minus strand of NC_089249.1, from coordinate 138,410,373 downwards.
GAACTGTGTGAGTGTTCTCCAGTTCCTGGGGTTTGTTCTAAGAATGTTTTATTCAAGTTTAAATCAACAGCCTTCTGGAAAAGTTGCACTCTGACACAAGTGCATGTCATTTACCAAAGAGTGATCAAAAGAAAATATCTACCTTTGGACTTAATGAAAAGAAAAGCTATTGTTAATTGTGATGTTTAGTTAATCCATCTAACCAAGACCACTAAACAAAATAGGCTTATAGCCCTAACCAAACTGTTTTAAATAAAAAAAAGAGGCTCATTTCACTCATTTCATATGTGAAATATTTTTACATTTTAATGAATAATTATTGCATTTTGTGGGGGAACCAAGGAGTGAAACAAGTCTGCTAACTTCCAACCCCTTGGAATCTAGGAAAGACATCTACAGGGCTAGAATCTTATGGAAAAAGCTAGTTATTAGCTGGATGTAGAGAATCCAATTCATACACACTTCTCACTTCCAAGAATGAGAAGAAGGTTTTTTAGAATTTTCTCCATCAAGGACTCCTTTAACATTTTTTCCCAAGGGAGCCCTTGCTTTAGAAATTTTATCTACAAAAATTGCATTTAAACATAACAGTGAGTCTACCAAATTAATTTTATTATTTTATGGAGTCTTGCTTAATGTTATTTCAGTTATTTAATGATATTCTCAATGTGGAGGTCTTGGGATGCTTTCCTTTCAACATCAAGAAGTTTACTTTGTTTTGAGGTTCAAAGTGCAGGCTTTGCTGTGACCAGGGCAAGCTTCACGCTAGCTTGCCCTGACATCCATGTGCCACTGGATCATTGCAAAAGGTCATTGTGTAGTTTGGGTACTGATCAAAGGTACGCAGCGTGGTGGTGAAGGGAGCTGAAATTCAGCCCTTGCCTCACTTCCCAAGCTTTCTGCTCAAGGGCTATGTCTGCTAGGAGAAAACAAGTTTTTCTGATTTTCACAAAGGCACTGTACAAGCTAGGGGTGGGGAGCAAGGGAGAGAAGGAAGATGATAAGGCACCCAGTTTTACAGAATGAGAGTTTTGAAGATGGAAAAGTGTGCAATGAACACCTCTTCTTCATTGCTGTGGCCCTAGCAGGAAGCTTGGGGTGTGCTAGATACTCAATGCGTATTTTGTGGAATAAATGAGTGAACAAGTGAATTTCTTATACAATTCTCGACATCTAAATGTCCTCTAATTGGGTGTGTCAATTAGGATTGGGTGAATGCAGAATGACAAATTCGGCAAGTTCTTTATTTTAGAAGTGAAAACCAATAAGCTCTAACCTATCAAGAACCAGTTTCCTAACTAAGATCATGTATCTAGAGGCAGACTTTAGGATTTCATGGCCATTTTATATGTCTTCCCCTACCACTAAACCCCAGGGCCAGAGCAAAACTCTACCAACTCAGCTATCAAATATATGGCCATCTAATCTCACCAACAGGCTTCCCAGGTAGCTCAGTGGTAAAGAAACCCCCTGCCAATGCAGGAGACCCAGGTTCAATCCTTGGGTCAGGAAGATCACCTGGAGGAAGAAATGGCAACCCACTAGAGTATTCTTGCCTGGAGAATTCCATAGACAGAGGAACCTGGCAGGCTACAGTCCAGGGCGTCACAAAGAGTCAGGCACAACTGAGTGACGGAGTACTCACACACCCTCAGGAAAGTGGCCAGGACAAGGTAGAGGCTTGTGGGCAATTGGGGTAGAGGAAAATGTTCCTGGCAGGTACTAAGCTCCGTATCAAAGCCTTTGCCTTACTTCACTTAATTCTCATAGCTAGGTCACAGCACTAGTAAATGAATTGTAGAGTCAGGCTCTGTAGACAGCCGGGCCAATCATCAACATGTTCCCCTGAATTTTGAGTTGGTAAAAGCATCCTGGTCTATGCAATGTCAAAACCAATATCCTTTTCAGCTGCATGTGATTTACTCAAATTCTGTTTCTACCCATTGCTATGGTTCAATGAAAGGAAAGGAAACATGCTTTTTAGAAACCCTGTTCCTTTTTATTTTTTTCTTTTTTTTAAACTGGAGTTTCCCTAGGTGAGCCTATCTATTGAATACATACACAAAACATCAAGAAGACAGGGAAAAGTACACAAATCACAGGTGTAGAAATCAGGGAATTTTCATAAAGTGAACAGACTCTTGTAATTAGTATCTAGACTAAGAAGTACATCATTGCCAGCCCCATGGAAGTCCCCCTCCAGTTCTTGCCTGGTTGCTAACCCTCCAAGGGAACCACTATCTTGACTTCTAACATCATAGATTCATTTTTGCCTCTTTGGAATTTTATATAAATTGCATCACATTTTATGTGCTTTTTAACCTCTGGTTTCTTTTACTCAACATTTACATTCATGAGATTCCTCTCTGTCTTTGCCTGTAGCAATTGTTCTGATTGATCTAACCACCACACAATTTTGAAAATAGTACCACCTTCTCTAATGAAAAGAGTCTGACTATGTGAGGCAGAGAAACAAAACTGTGAAAATCGCTCAGTCGTGTCCAGCTCTTTGCGACCCCATGGACTGTATAGGACTGTATAGTCCATGGAATTCTCTAGGCCAGAATACTGGAGTGGGTAGCCTATCCCTTCTCCAGGGGATCTTCCCAACACAGGAATCAAACCCAGGTCTACCACATTACAGGCGGATTCTTTACCAGCTGAACCACAAGGGAAGCCCAAGAATACTGGAGTGGGTAGCCTATCCCTTCCCCAGGGGATCTTAATGAACCCCAGGAACTGGGGTCTCCTGCATTGCAGGTGTGTTCTTTACCAACTGAGCTATCAGGGAAGAGAAACAAAAGGTTATTTATATTTCTTTTCTATGCCCTGTGTTGGGGTAGAAAGTCTGGGAATCTTGACAGACTGGTTTCTGATATCTACAAAGCTGTGTTAAAATTGCATTTAGAATGATCCCTTATATCAGGAATCTGAAATACTCAAATTCATAGAAGCTGAGGGTAGTAGTTACCAGGGGCTGGATGAATGGGGATTGGAGAGGTGTTGATTAAAAGGTATATAGTTTCAGATCCTCAAAGTGAATAAAATCCTAGAGACCTGCTAGATAGCATGATACCTGTGGTTAAACATACTGTATGATATATGTAAAGATTAGTTAAGATAGGTCTTCTTTAAATGTTCTTATCACACATGTGTACACACACACACATACACAAAGAAGGAGGGAGGAAACTTTTGGAGGTGATGGTTAAGTTTATAAGATTATTTATGGTGATAGTTTCACAGGTATTTACTTATCTTCAAACTCATCAAGATGTATACATGAAACATGTCCAGCTTTTTTGTATGCCAAACATATCTCAATAAAAAACAAACTGAATTTAGATATAGTTTATAGAAAATTTATACTGGGGTGTATTGTGATGCTTTCATCTGCTAATTATATGAATTTGGGACCTCTCTGAGACCCAGTTTTCTCATCTGTATTGAGAAACCCTCATTCCGAGGGCTTCTAAGCCAAATGATAGAATTATGTAAAGGCCCTCCATCTTGATTTTTTCCCAGAGATCAGTAATAAGATCCTGCTTTCCTGCACAGAGTGTGGGGCCAACTTTTAGGGCATCTGAAGTCTGTTACCAGCTGGACCATTGACTTCATCACTGCTCAAAATCTGGTTCCCTGTTTTCCAGCTCTGAGCAGCTTGCTATTTGTGGCCAGGCTGAGGTTTCTCATTGCCCTTTCCTTGTGCGCTTCTCTACGTCTCTCCCATCCAATACCTCTCTTCTAGCACGCATAGACATACGCACACATGTTCTACTGAATTTGCATGAAAAAAAACTGGGAATACTGAAATATGAGCTAAATATTAGCTGAGTTGGAAAATTATTAAAGCAGAAGAGGGGAGATCATTGACTAAAAAAGAAAAATGTTACACAACAGTTTGTACAATGTTGCCTTTCTTTTTTTTCTTTTTGGCCATGCTGCATGGCTTGTGGGATCTTAGTTTCTCAACCAGGGATCAAACCCTGGGCCCTTAGTATTGAAAGCATGGAGGCCTAACCACTGGACCACTGGGGAATTCCAAGTGTTGTCTATTTTTGACTATATACATGGATACATGAAAGGGTATACACAGGGGAATAACAATAGTATTATCATTTCAAATATTTTGCTTCTCTATAATTTTCTAGTTGTCTCCAATGCACCTATATCCATTCTATAATAATAAATGTGATATTTATAAGATGTGCATTAAACTTAAAGGTAGAGTCTGGTTTTGTGTGAGTTCTCCTATTTTAGCTTCCCTGTGAGAACAGTGTAAGTATTCTTCCTATGTTCACTTTCCAGATAGAAAAATGTAATCTCAGCAAACTTAGGTAACTTGCCTGAGGTTACCCACAGAAACAAGAGGCGGGACCAGAACCAAGCCAGTCTTCTGAGTAAATATTGCACAGTAAATATTTTGCTAATAGCTGTGTTAGGTGGATCAGAAAAGGGAAGAACAGACTCAAGAAATGACAACATTCAGGAAAGCAATTACACAATTTGAAATAGAATGTCCCAAGGGTAAGATGCCACTGTAGACACAGCAATTTCAGGAATGCATGGATTTCCAGTCCTGTAGTGAATCCTCTATTTTATTGACCAAGATATGGTCTTGCCCTGGAAATCTTGCTCTGTTAATTTAGCCTGTGATTTAGGTTGTGCCTTAAGGTGCATTAGAGATAGTCATACCTCTTCAGTGTTTATTGCACAGAGATGTTGCAAGCATTAATGGGTAGTGTGCCTGGCACTCCTTTGGGGAAAGAACTTTATGAATGCCATGTTTATTTACCAGATTAATATTAATTATAATTATTCATTCATCCTTTCTTCCTATTTCTCAGCATCAAATGCAATACTTATCAGACCCACAGAAAGAAATAAATCTTTTGTCATTCTTGTTGAAGTGAAAGAGGAGAAGTAGGGAAACATAGTAGGGAGGTTCTCCCAGCTCCTTCTTCCCTCTGAAAATTCTTGACAAGTAGGGTCACCCCGTGACCATACATGGCCCCATTACCTGCTCTTTTCCTCTTGAGACTTGCTTCTGAGGTGCTAAGCATCCTTCCTTCCCAGAGTCACTTTTGTAAGAAAAGGAACATAACCAGCTTTGTGGGCACGGGACCCACACAGCTGCACAGGGCTCCTCACTCACAAAGACCTCATAGTCAGTCTTGAAACTTGTGGCGATTTTATCTTTGATCTGTTTTGTGAGTAAAGTCTGATGGGAAAATGGAGCACAGATTCTGGTGGCTAGGAGCATCGGCTCATGCTGTGCCCATCTCCTGCCACCTGCCTGTCGCCCCTGGCACTATTCTCAGCACCCGTTTCCCTGCTCCTTGTCACCCTGGGGCTCCTCCGGCACCCCTCCCCTCCCCCACCCCAGGACCGCTGCTGCCGTCCACTCCCAGGGAGGGCCTCTCCAAGTGCCGAGGGGCTTTGGGTTGGACATGGATGCCTTGCAACATCTCAGGTGAGGCATGGGAGCAGCCGTCCCTGCCCTGGGCCAGCATGGTGGTACCTCAGTAGACAGGGCCCATGTCTTGATCCTCTTGTCCACCCCAACCAAGGTATCTAGTGCATCCCTGTGCAGAGGTTGTAGCCTGTTTTCTGGGGCTTGGGGCATTGGCACCATGGCAAAGGGAAATGTCTTACTTCCCCAGAGCCTGCCCAGGCCTGGGGCATGAAACACAGTTTGGAAGTTGACAGGTAGGTGCCTTCCAGCAACTGGTGAGCTGTTCATGTGCCCGAAGTCAGAGGCTGCAGGGTCTCTGGGGTCCTACAAGGGTCTGCACTCTCCTCCTGATATCCCTCTGCCTGAAGTAACATGATTTCAAAGAGCAAATGAAACACACTGTGCCACTCATTGATTGTGACAAATGTGCCATTTTAAGATATTAACTATAGAGAACCCTGGATATGGGGTAGATACAAAGTCTCTATTATCTCTGCAATATTTCTGTAAATCTAGAACTATTTTATAATAAGCAGCTTACTTAGAAAAAACAATAATACCTCCACGATAGGTTGAGAGAGAACAACTTCAGAAAAAAGAAAAAAGCTCCACATTTTAAGACCTTTCACAGCACTTCTTCCTACTTTTTGAACAAGGGACTGTGCATTCCATTTTTCACTGGGCCCAGATAATTATGGAATTGGTTCAGACTATAAAACCTCTTACTGAATATGCAGTTCTTCTCTCTCTCTTTTCTTTCCTCCCTATCCTCACAAACCAGGTTTGGGGGGTTCCTTTGATTGTCGCTAATAATTATACTTCTGTGTACTGATTACCTACTAAGAACTGGTAATCCTCTGAGATGGAGCTCCCCTGGTGGCTCAGATGGTAAAGAATCCACCTGCAATGCAAGAGACCAGGGTTCGATCCCTGGTTCAGGAAGATCCCCTGGAGAAGGGAATGTCCACCCACTGCAGTATTCTTGCCTGGAGAATCCCATGGACAGAGGAACCTGTTGGGCTACAGTCCACAGGGCCACAGAGAATTGGACATGACTGAGTGACTAACATACACACACACACATCATGGAGATATTTTATATACTTTATCTCATTTAGCCCCTTTATAACTTTATGAGATAGATAGTCTCCTTATTTGAAGATGTGGGAAATAGAGTTCCAGGATCATGATCTCCTACAGATCATGTAGGAGAGAAAGTCAAAATGCCTGAGGTTCACTCCAAAGCTGGTGCTGTTGCCTCAGTGCTCCAGATGTATCCTCAGCCTCCTGATACCCAATATTTGCATGCTGCTTGGGCAGGCACTTTGGTTTCCATTCCTCTGAGTATCTACTGAGAGTCTACTAGGTACCAAGCATGAGATTTGGTGCTGGAGCCACAGAGTTTTAGTGTGGAGGCCAGCCTGAGCTGCACTGATCCTTTCCTTTGGCTGTACTGATAAGTAGCTGGCCTGTGATGCCCCCATCCTTAACCCACTCTGACATCTGTGCCTCCTGCCTTAGTTACTGGGATAAGAAGGCTCTCAAAGGAGGCATAAAGAAAACCTTGACAATGGATGAAGAATCTGGGAAGGAGCAAATTTTCATTTACTTCAAAATTTAACTTTTTACCTAAAAAATATCATGAATGACCAGAATAAGAGAAAGCAGGGGAGTAAGATCCTGCCATATCCATTGGCCAGTCACTGGCACCTCACTATTTTTTTTCTAATATTTATTTTTATTTATTTGGCTGTGCTTGGTCTTAGTTGCAGCACCCAGGATCTTCAGTTGCAGCATGGGAACTCGTAGTTGCAGCATGTGAGATCTAGTTCCCTGACCAGGGATTGAACCAGGGTCCCCTGTATTGGGAGCATGGGGTCTTAGCCACTGGACTACCAGAGAAGTCCCTGGCATCTCACTCTTGTCCCAATTCTAGGAACATGTGTGTGCTCTTTCTGCATAATAGACAAGGAATGAGTTGTGGAGGTGGCACTTACTTGGTAGATCATTGAAGAGTTTTCCTCTTTCTTCAGGGCTTCACTTCTATCCTTATTATTTTTCTTTGTGAGTGGACATCTGATCCCTTTTTTCCTCTTTCTGAAAGAGAAATGTAACTTATCATCCCACAGTTGTTTTGTACATCAGTCTATTCAAAATGCTCCACACAAGCTGCTCAGCTCACTCCCCACCATCCTTGTGAATGTCTAATCTTAATTACTGAGAACCACGGATTGTGATGTGGAAGATACCAGGGTGGTGAAGCCTGAGGAATTAGGAAGTGGTTGGACATTTTTACGAGAGGTCTGGAGGGAGAACGGGAGAGTTCTGTCACTTCAGGAAAAGCTTCCTTAGATGAAGTGCTTTTCTGGAAGGAAATAGAGAAGAGGGGGTGTTTCAGACACACTATAGAGAGTCAATGAGGAGATGCTTTGTGTTGAAGCAGCTTGGCAAAATTGAGGAAGAAAGGAGGGAAGGCATGTGTGAGTCTGGCTTGAAATGAGTTTTACTGAAAACACCTCAATTCTGGTCTGCACATTTCTGAGGAGTGTGAAAAAAAAATGGAGGAAGTCACCTCCAGTGGTTTTGTGGCTTTTTAAGTGTGACATACAGGATATTGAATTTTAACCCCTGGTTTCCCTGAAGGGTAACCATATGTGGGGGATAAACAAAACACCTATTCTTTGAAATGTGCATCTGCGCCAAGTGGTTCCAGCCACTTGGAATCTCTCTTCTGTTTATTCCCCATTCTGCTTCAAGTGTAAGTGTCACACACATAAAATTACTCAAATAATAATAATAATAAAACTATGTGGTCTCCCTAGGAGTTCTGTATGAACATATAAAAATGTATTCTAAATATGATAGGAATATGTGAGTCTTTTCTTTATAATAGAATTTCATGTGAGATTTTTAATTTTATTAGTGTCTACTGTGTGCTTCCATTCCAGAAAGCTCTGTAGACTTAAAGGATGTTGTTCCCCTCAATATAAGTCACGTATGCAGGAGAGCCCAAATAGTTTCTATAGCTGTCTGTAGCATCATTTGTTCATCTAGGATTTATAAAATTAATTTCAGTGTTTACTGAGATAGGGTTCTTAAGTCAGTAGCCTTACGTGTTACCTTAGACTCACAAACTTTTGGGTATGGAATGACATACTGCAAACACTTAAAAAGAGTTTCATTACCCAGCAAAAATATGAACTTAAAAGCAATGCTATATATTTTTTTTCTTAACAGACCACTGAGAAATATTTACAGAAAGCCTAGATTCCTATGGTAACAAATCTGAGCCCCCAGCTTTCATCAAAAAATCTGCCACAGTCACATCTGGCTCCACCTAAAAGTCCGGTTCAGAATTTCCCTGTGATCCTGGGAGTTGCAGAAGAGAAGTTTTAGCTTTGTTTAGTATAACAAGAACTGCCTAGACTCCAGGGCCAATAAATGTGTTCACGTAAAACTCCAGACAGTGTCTCCGAGACTGAAGCCTTATCGGGGAGACCTCATTTTGCCTCGACTTAAAGAGAGACTCAGAAGAGAGGAGGACTAGCCTTCTCCCCTCGCTTGCGTGGGTCAGTGTCTGCTGAATTGAAAGTTATTCCAACATTTGCACATTTCCCCGGAATGAATGAATGCACAGGCCTTCCAATGTAACTGTCAGTTTCCCCCTCCACTTTTCGGTTGTACGTTTCATTTAGAAGAAAAGCCAAATGAGAAAACGCTTTCCTCATTTCTTCTCTAGATTGCAAACACTCAGAAATGACATCACGCACCCTAAAGAATCCCGAGATGACTAAGGCACAGGGAGCCTGAGAAAACTGACTGCTTCTGCCTTTAGCTTTAGGACTCATGTATGCAGATGAGCTTTTAAGAGCCGGTTCCCCGCCTTCTTCCTCAGAGGAAGTTTCTTGGTAGATCGCAGACACCTCATCTAGCCCGGGGGCGGGGGGCGTGAAAACTTGGCACCAGCCATCCCGGGCAGAGCACCACGGTGATTTGTTCTCCTGGTGGAGAGAGCTGGAAGGAAGGAGTCGGCGCGCAAATAATGAAGGAGCACGGGGCCACCTTCAGTAGCGCCGGGATCAGCGGCGGCAGCGGTGACTCGGCTATGGACAGTCTGCAGCCGCTCCAGCCTAACTACATGTCTGTGTGTTTGTTTGCAGAAGAATCTTATCAAAAGTTAGCAATGGAAACGCTAGAGGAACTGGACTGGTGCTTAGACCAGTTAGAGACCATACAGACCTACCGCTCTGTTAGTGAGATGGCATCTAACAAGGTAAGAGATGACCGTTTTATTCATGAAAGTGTTACCGCGCGGCGAGCTGTGGGCTCCCCTGGCCTCTGCCTGCTGCAGAGGTACATGGGGACTCGACTGTCAGCCTTGTTGATCTGCCTCCGATGATTCTGTTTGAAAATGCCACACTTCGCTTGTGTCTTGATGCTTCAGCCCAAGCTATTATCCTCAGTACAATTCCCAGAAACCAAACCTTTTTCTTATTGATGTCTTTTGGAATGTGTTTAAGGTGAGAAGTGTTTATGAAGTATACAAATCACTATACAAGTGAAAAAAATTTTTTGTTTTGTATCTGAATGAATCCATAGGTGAAATTGTTGTGTTGCAATCAAGTGTTATATATGTTTTTTGAACAAGAAAATAATGTGACTTCTGTATAGCATTGGCGAGAATGATTTACCCTGAAGTTTCCTAAATTCTGAAATTCTCAGAAGGACGTTCTGGGATTCTCAAACCTTTCTTTTCTGATGCTGGTATGATCTAGGATTAAAAAAAGAAGCAATATACTTTGTCTCCAAAAAATAAAATTACTTTTTAAAAGTTTGCTGCTTTGCATAATGGAATCGTTTGAAATGAAGTTCCACTCATATTGCAAAGAAATGGTTTTATGTACAATGCCCAGACAAAATTTAGTGTTGGGGAGCTTTAATTATCTACCATTGTATCATTTGTTTAAGTAACACCTGGATTTAGAGTGCTAATTTATGAAGTGAGAGTTGTTGCTTTTTGTTTGTATTTTTCTCTCAGAGATGTTAATTATATACATATACATATGAATGTATGTGTATTTGTCTATTATTTTAATTGAAATCTTAACACTGCATCCTCATAAATACACATTTCAAAATCCCCAAACATCCTAGCCTGAGGTATTATCTTTTGTCTTAAGAGTTCTGGGGATGGGAAGAGACTTTGCTTCATACCTGCCAAATGCCCTTTCCAGCTCTGAATGTGCGTCCCTGCTCCTTTTTCCTGGGGTTAAAAGGATTGCCTTCCTATCAAGACTTGCTGGCTCCTGCTCAAAGGATCTGAGCAGAGGAAGCATCACATCCCAAAGTTTAGTGGGGGTGCACAGAGAGTGGACTTTTCTTACTCTTGTTTGTTGGTTAATGAAAGGGCAAAGAAAAAAAATGTCTCTCTCAAAGTCTAGTTCAGATTCAAGTTGGAAAAAAAGAGGTTTGAGGTTTAACTATTTATTGACTTTTCTCTGAATTTCTCAATTGAAGCTAAATTCTGGGTTTTTCCAGGCTGTTGTAAATCTCAACCAACTGCTTCCCCATGAGAAGGGCTTAACTGTGTAACTTCTCCAAACCACACTGGAGTCCATGCACACAGAAGGAGCCTCACACAGGCTCTAGCCCCCTTTGAAGAATTCATAGAGTCTCTCTTCTTTGCATTTTGTGATCATTGATACATATGCAAGATGTAGATTCAGTGTTTAGGGGTAGTTTTTTTTTTAGCAAGTTTCACCATAAAGGATACGTTGAACTTTCTTCTAGAGTTACTAAGATAAAGTAGGCACCTAGCTTTAGAGGCAGAAAAAGATTGCTTATTGAAAAACTGCAAATTGCCATGAGTTTTATTTTTGAATGTTGATGCCTTGTGGATTCTACCCGGTTTAGTGTCTGGAGTGCTGAAATTAGATATTGTGTGTCTTGCAAATTTATTATAAATAATTTCATATTCAATGTATAGTTCATGAGACACTGACACCAGGGACCATGTAGGTCCTAATGAGAATTCTAAATGCTTCGGGTTTCCGCTTCTCTTTATGGTGTCATGTGCAGGAAGCAATGAAAGTTGAATAGAGCTAACCCTAAAGAAAGGGCTAAACCTTAATGTTGACACAGTTAGCTTAAGTAGAAGGCATGCAGCTTTACCTGTTTCTAGAGCTACATTGGAGAGGTTATAGGGCAAAGCAATTACCCCGTGATGAATAATGCCCAACTGACAGGAGAAGTCAATTTCGGTTTTTACAAAGATCTCTCTCTTTTTACTTAGCCACTTACCCCAACCCCAAAATCTTGATTATCCAGATAATCATCTCAGGTGAAGCTTAAGTCATAGCACATATAATGTAATATAATGAGAATATTTTTATGGCCACCGAAAAGAACTTGATTTATACCAGTTTAGGGGGAACTGAATTATCTGTGGTAAAATTAAAATTCCATATTCAGTTTTAAATATTGTCAAAATTATTTGAGTATTTCATCTGAACTGCTGTTTAAAATTATCATCATCATTATGTAGTCTTTTTTGGTCATCTTTGGGTTACTCTCAGTGAGTAAAGGAACTGTGGCAAATTTCTGAGTTACAGACTTGGAAGTAAGTGTGAAGATATTCTATACTGGAAGTATGTGAAAAGCATGGGATTTGGAGTCAAAAGATTATGGTTGAAATCCTGTTTCTGCCATTTATTAACTACTTGGCCTTGGCCAACTTACTTAACTGCTCTAAGACTTAGTTTTCTTCTGTAAAACAGGATAAAAATGGTATACCTATCTTGCTGAAGTTGTTGTGAAGACTGAGATTATCCATCTGAAGCACTTAGCAAGGCCTCTGATATGTAGGAAAAGTTCAAGAAGTGATAACTTATTAATAGCATCCACTGTTGCTAAGTGTGCTAAGTGGCTTGAGTCGTATCCGACTCTGTGTGACCCTATAAACTGTATCCCCAACAGGCTCCTCTGTCCATGGGATTCTCCAGGCAAGAATACTGGAGTGGGTTGCCATACCCTTCTCCAGGGGATCTTCCCAACCCAAGGACCGAACCTGTATCTTTTCGTCTCCTGCATTGGCAGGCGGGCTCTTTACCACAAGCGCCACCTAGGAAGCATCCACTACATCTTTGCAAAAACAATATGTGTCTCTAGTTGTGATCAGCTAAGTGACTGCTGAGTTTTGTTTGCAGCTTCTGAACTTACATAAGAGTGGTGATGGGAGAGTCAGTGTTTTGCTTTAGTGTTTGGAGATTAGATGTATGCCAGTCTACATGCAAATGGTAGAATATTGACTGCATCTAGTAGAGGAAAAGCAAGTGTCTATATTCAGTTCATCTGGCTTGGGATGTATTTGTTTGTTTATTGTTTTTTCTTAACCTTTTTGAAGAAAGCTGTGACTCAAATATTCCAACTATCCCAAGTGAACTTCAGGGCTCAGAGAGTTAGATAAGAAACTGTTTCTATGACTTCTCCTTAGCCCAAATCTCCCTCATCCTTTAGGCCAAATGGATTTCCAGAATTACAGAGAAAGATGCAGCCAGGTGGCTCAGTATTGTAGATTATTTTCCCCCCAAGAATTACAGCAAGATGGAACAGATTAAGCAGGAGTTTTACGAGGCAAAGACATTGTCTTTCAAGATGAGAAGAATGTCTAGTGAACCTTCTGCCAGCAGCCCAAGTTCAGCTAGATGTGTGAGAGCTGTTTTCTGTAACCACAGCTTGCCTGATTACATTTATTCATTAATTTTTGTTTTAACTTTTATCGCCTCCTGAATTAGAATTGTCTTGCACTTCAGTGAAATGCATCAGAGCCTGAGTTCCTCAGTGGCAAAACAGTCAGATGTTTTGAAAACAGGATGCTTGGGCTCCACATTAGAAAAAGAGGAACGGAAAGAGAAACAGTATAGAAAGGAAGAAAGCAAATAACCTCAGCAGGATCCCCAGCCCAACAACGGCATAAACACTGACCTATCTTCCTGACCTTCACTGTGGCTCAGTTCCTGACCTCGTGTCACCAAAGCCAACCGACGTCATTGGAGGAGGAGAGGGGGAATGGCGCAGCTGCTCTGAGGGTGACTAGAATTTCCTGTCTCCTTCCTGACACATGCAGGCAGAAAAGTACAGAGTTACAACAACAGCGGCGGAGGAAGGACCGACACAGATCGGTCCCAGTGAGGTGGCGTTGTGACTGGCAGAGAAGAGGGAGGTTTGACTGGGAAGCAGAGTTTCTTGCCTAAAATTTTCAGGTGAAAGATGTCAAAGGGGTCATTTGTACCTGACATGTTGAATGTTTTTCAAAAGATGAACAGACTGTGATATGCACTAAGGAGCTATGTTCAAGCAGTTGGTCACTGATCTAACTTTCCCCTAAAGTCCCCCATTTCTCAACCAGCTTTGCTCTGGGGCTATTTTATGTATAGTACAAGATTTGAGCCTTATCTTTGAAAATGGAGGTCCTCCTGTTATAAAGAAAAGACCTGAATAGTATCAGTACTTCTTTACAACGGAGCATCAGGACCCAGCCTTTCAGTAAATATTTGCTAAGGAAATCTGTAAGATGGCAAAGTGAGATAGAGGGACTTTTTTCTTTAAGGGCACCAGAAAGTCTTCTACAGACAGCATCACAGGGGGAATGAGTCCTCTCGGCTAGGCAGGTTTATTTTTCTGCTTCTTCAGGTGGGGCTGTACTATAGCACTAAATGTGAAGCCAACTAATTGCCTGTGCCCTTGGGGCGGGAGGGATTAAAATCATAGAATTCTGCCAGCCTGGAGCCTCCTGGGACCCAAGATGCATGTCACTGAAATACGACCATGATAGGTTGATTTCCTTACCGTTGGTGAGTCATTCTCTGTCTACTTGTATAGTCAATAGGATGGGAAATGTTGGATCTAGCAGAACTGAAAAAGAATAGACCTTATTGGTCAACAAATTCATCTCACACCTCTGTTAGGAAGATGATAGGCCAATGACCATTTATTGAAAGGGGTTAATTCCACTTTGCCCCAAATCAAATGACATGATTAGAAGAGTGCCCCTCTTGGGGCCAGAGGAGTCCTCTTCCTAGACCCTGTGCTTATAGAGAGCCTAGTCTAGTCTTCGTCCAGCTATGCTCTGCTCCAGGGGGTGAAGAGGCTGCTGGGTCAAGGTAGCACCTGTGTTACCCCTTCCGGTCTATACTGCATCCACTAGACTCCCACATTTCTGCTCAAATGGCTTTGAACTCATTTCCAGGGTCTATTCAGGCCTCTTTCCTGGATGTGCTGCAGGAAAGCATAACTTTAGGTCCAAGGAGTGGCCAAGAGGCAGCACTTTGGCTTGAGAGAGTTGTGTGGGAGAAGTTTAGACATGCTGGCTGTCCAAGCAGAGAGTGTACTTATGGGGGTACCCACATACAAGGCCCCTGACAGTGCTGGGACATGGAGAGAGAACGGGGTAGGGCATGGTCCACAAGCTGGATCCCCCTGCACTACCATATCCAAGGCATTCAAGATTTCTAAATTCAGTCTGATCTTCCATAGGAAGGGATGTCTCTTAAGGTAGGAGTATTGGAGGTAGCTTAGTTTATAGTCTTATATATTTAGACTTATGACATGTGACCCCACGAATGTTAGAGATGACGTTGGATTAGAGGGCAGAACACAATAAAAATCAGTTCTTATGGCCAAGCGGGGGACTTATACACTGTTTTGATCCAACTTTTCTTTCTTGCTTGCTCAGATGTATGTAAGTACTGGGGGCAACAAAGTGGAAAGAGCCTGGGAATAAGCCATGAGTTTGAGTTCTAGCTCTGTCTTTATTGAGATATATTGTCTTAAACAACTGAATCATTTTGAATCTTTGCCTTTTCTTAGCAACAACAAAAACATTGTTGGAGAAGACTATCTCTATGGTCTACTTCAGCTGTAGTGTTTATCAATGGAACAATAATAGTAAACAACCAGTCTACTTTTTTAAGTGAATATTTTGTGTGTAGACACTGCTAATCTATCAATACATTCTATCATTAATACTCATAGAAACTTTTGAAATAGATACTGTTCTTATCCCCATTATACAGATGAGTAGATTGAGGCTTGGAGAGTTGAAATAAATTATCTAAGGTAAAGATTAGAGCCAGGATTCATACCCAGGGCCATCTGACTCACTACTCATGATCCCAATAGGACAGATAAATATAGAGATATAGAGATACTGAATTACTCTTACAAGGAAATGTTATTGTGGTTTCTGGGAGGTGTTACTCTTCCAACTCTAGCCATCACTGATGGTAATTCTGATTCAAAATTCTAATCTGCAGATACCATATTCTGGGCTTGTGAAAGTGTTAGTCACTCAGTCATGTCCAACTTTTTGCGACCCATGGATTGTAACCCACCAGGCTCCTCTGTCCATGGAATTCTCTAGTCAAGGATAGTGGAATGAGTAGCCATTCCTTTCTCCAGGGGATCTTTCCAACCCAGGGATCAAACCCACATCTCCTTTATTGCAGGTGGATTCTTTACCATCTGAACCACAGGGAAATCCACTGGACTTGTAGACCAGCCATTAATAACCTCCAGCTCTTGACTGGGAAGCAGTGTCTGTTAACATAAAAAAGGGGGAAGAATAATATAGTTGTAGAAAATGGTTGTAAAGCACCCAGAAAACTGTAAATAATGATATTAAACTAATCTACTGCATCAGTTTGCTAAATTCAAGATCTCTAACACGGCCTAAGAAAGATAGTAAAGTTTGTTTAAAGGACTTTAGCCTACCCTCTAATTCCCTTTTTACCTACTCTCCCCCAAATAAAAAGAAAATGGAGAGAGGCTATTATTGGTATATTTAAATTTTTATTATGATTAAAATAGTGCTTCCCTGACAGCTCAGCTGGTAAAGAATCCACCTGCAATGTGGGAGGCCTGGGTTTGATTACTGGGTTGGGAAGATCCCCTGTAGAAGGGATAGGATACCCATTCCAGTATTCTTGGGCTTCCCTGGTGGCTTAGCTTGTAAAGAATGCACCTGCGATGTGGGAGACCTGGGTTTGATCCCTGGGTTGGGAAGATCCCCTGGAAAAGGGAATGGCTACCCACTCCAGTAATTGGGGCAATTTCATCCTATACAATGTCCTTTCAGTGCATGCAGTATGACCATAAAACCAAAGAGCATTGCTTCTGTAGCAATAATTAATACAGGGAAATTTCCTACAAGTAACATGGAGACTGTCTTCCTTGGACTTGTTTTCATACAAAGATGAAATAGAAATTTAACTTGTTTTTTCTTTATCCAATATTATTTCAGTCATATTTTCTTTGACAAAATAGAGTTGTATTATTGAGTTTAATTCGGTATTCCACATTCTACTCTAATTAAAACTTAAAGATTTGGAAAGCTGTTTAGTGCTTTGTAATAAATTCAATCTGTAATCTATTTCACTTAATTTAAATATTTCTGCATTGATATTTACAGAACCATTTCCTTCACCGAATTCTAATCCATTAAGTTTAATCTTTCTGCTTAACTCACTTGAAAGTCCCCAAGTGAACACATCTCTAAAAAACAAGCAGAAATGTGATGCACCTATTTGCAGGGCAGCAATAGAGAACAGATTATGAGCACAGTGAGGGAGGGAGACAGTGGGATGGATTGAGAAAGCAGCAGTGACATATACACACTAACATGTGTAAAATAGACAGCTGGTGGGAATTTCCTGTAGGATGCAGGGAGCTCAGCCCGGTGCTCTGTGACAACCTAGAAGGGTGTGATAAAGTGGGAGTTGGGAAGGAGTCTCAAGAGGTAGAGGAAATATGTATGTGTATGGCTGATTCTTGTTGGTGTCTGGCAGAAACCAATACAACATTGTAAAGCAGTTATCCTCCAATTAAAAATAAATAAATTAAAAAAAACACAAGCAGAAATGAAGTGAAGGAACATTACCTTTGAGTGGTGTACCTCTGGCTAGCAGGTGAGATATTCTCAAAATAGAATAAAGAAGTCATTGTAAGGGGAATCTTTCTCTCCATATTAAAAAATAATAATAATTATATTTAGAATGCAATTTAAATCTAGAACAGTAGTTTTGAAAAATATAAGTACACTATGTCAATGGAATAAAGCTCTGTTTTACCTCTTTTTATACTTATTTCTCATCTATTTTTTTTTTTCCTTTAGAGTGTGTGCCAGTCTAGAAGGTTCCCCAAATCCATACCATTGTTATCTGTGAAATAAAAGGCCAAGGGTGGAGCTTGCTTTTGTGCTATTCTCCTAAAACATCTTCCTTCTAAGTAAAAGTGTGCTCAGCAAGTCAAGATAGCTCAGCCCTGGAAGCTAGGACTTACCAAACCAGAAGATGCCAGGACAAACGTGTGCCGTGGCCAGTGGATTTCACACTCCAGAAGGCTCTATGCCAGTTGTTGATGTGCGTCTCTGCACATCCCTCCACGTTAGCATTTTTCCAGGGACCTGCCAGCCCCTCTCTGTCTTGCCCACTTGTACGTGATGTTTCCCTCAACTGGTGCCAAGCTGTTTAGTCTGTTGGATATTTTACTGTAACTTCCTTTGTTTGATTTACTTTAAAGTAGCCAAGTATTTCCACAAAGAAAGGGCTGTTACGTTATTTAGAAATGAAGAAGACAGTAAAACTCCTGTTTCTTTTGTTTCTGTTGTGGGAAGTGACTGATAATCTTTTTCTCTTTAGAAAGTGCTTGATAATTTTTTTCTCTCTGTGAAAGTAGAGTTTAAAAGCTATAAATCAGGCAGTTCCACCCGTGAATCACATGTTTCCTTCAGTTAACTACTTGCCATTTCAAATGCTTCAGAGATTGAAGTTTAGTGAACTAATTGAAAAGAAAATTCATCTCCATGACTCAATTTCATCTTTTTTTTTTTTTGCTATTCAAAATATGGTCATCTTAAAAACGGTCATTTAAAACTCTCTGTGTTCTAGTTCCCTTCACTCTTTGCTAACAGCATAGTGCATAATGTTATAACCCTCAGCAAATTATAAAAATGAAATTTGAGTACAGATACTAGGAGGTAAAATGATGTATCCAGTTTTAAGAATTTACCTTTAAGACAAGAGGTTTTGGCATTTTATATCTGAAAATTTTAAACAGTTGTTTTGGGCACAGTAAGAAGAGGTATTGTTGTTAAATAAAGATGTCTGTCTAACCCTACCACATAGGCTGTGTGATAAAACTAATCAGACAGAGTGAAGTGGAGTGTTAATTTGGCAATTATCTACTGTTTTTGGTCAGAATGGATGGTAAAAGTTAATAAACCTAACCAAAAAAAATCTGAATATGTTCTTTTTTGTTATAGTCTATGTGGTTGCATTTGACAAAATTCTAGAACCTTGAGCCCAAAAGGACCCATAGATATCTGTCTGAAGACTTCATTTTATAGATAAGGATTATTAAAAACTGAGGATTAAATATCCAATATGCTCCAAAGATCTTTGCAAAATGTAAAACACAATCTAAATGAAGAGTAATTTTATTATGGCATTACTTCTCCAGGGTCATCAGGTTAATTAATGGAAGACTGAGGTACAAAATCCAACTTGCTCTTCATCTTCAGCAAAAAGCTGATTAAGCTTAATAAAGACATGGGACATTCCTTCCTTAATTTGCATTTGCATTGATTTTTAACCTTCTCATTGTCTTTCTCATTACCTTTCCTGAATAAAAGCTATCCATATCTTAATCATTTCAAATAAAGAGAACTAATTTAGTATTCCTGAAACTTTTGTGATCAAAATCTAGCAGGAAATAGTTGGAGCAAGTTACTTTAAATGCCCCTGACGTTGATTGTTTTGTTATGCTTCTCTTTGTTTTTTGCTATTTCAACTTCTGAATTATTATGAATAATAATATATCTGATTTAATATATCATCAGATAAAAAAATCTCATTAAGGCAACCAGGATTAACATTTTTATTTTTGTGTAACTGAAATGGTACCCCACAGATAATTTATTTTCAACTTTTTCAGTTAACATAATCATGTATTTCTTCATTCTTTTCTTAGATTCCCATATATGAAATTAATGGATTAAAGGACAATATTTTTTAAACTTTTGATGCTCATTTGCTTTTCCACTGATCCCAATGCCAACGTTTAAGTAGTAAAAACCCTGTGATTTGCATAACTGCCCTCAGCTTCTTTCTCTTTCTTCCTTTCCTCTCTCTGAATTGAAGGTGATAAACTGGAAAGTTTTACCACCAGGTGAAAAAATAGTCAATGTTTCAATTCTCTCTGCTGCTTAACAGAGCTATTAGTTTAGGAAGTAGAAATGAAGACAGTTATCTCAGATTGACTCTATCCCTGCACCCCAGAATGTTTCTGCCCAGTGGCCCAAATTATGCAAAGCTCTCTCAACTCAAACATGCTTTCTGGATTCTTGAGTTGTGTTACCAACATCTTGGTGAAGCTGGGTTTAACAGTGTTGGCAGCTACATATTTACAAACAATATTGATGCTTTGTCAACATTTTAAATCAAATAAACCTCACTTATAGTCGATAGAGATACATTTTGATTTGTCTAGATAGCTCAAAATGAATTTTGATGTTTGTAGATATCTGAATTAAGCAAATACTGCAAATATCTTGCAGTAAAACATTGATGAATTTTAAGCTATTAACCTAAATCCTTAAAATGAGAAAATGCAGGAAAAAATGAAGGGAAAATGACTTGGAAAGAACTGATCCTCTGGCTTGTAGTAGCCCCACCACCCTATTTGTGGTTTTGCTTTCTACTGTTTCAGTAACCCAAGGTCAACAGCAGTCCAGAAATATTAAATGGAAAACTCCAGAAGTAAACAATTTATAAGTTTTAAATTGTGCGCTGTTCTGATTAGTGTGGTGAAATCACGCACTGTCCCACTCCACCCACCCAGAGGCACGTGATTCACGCCTTTATCCAACATATCCTGCCCATAGGAGGGCCATCCGATCAACTTCTGATATCTCAGTGCTTGTTTTCAAATGGCCTTTATTTTACGTTTTACATAATAATGGTCCCAAATGCCTAAGACAAGTCATAAAATGTGCTTCCTTTAAGTGAAAAGGTAAAAATTCTTGACTTAATAAGGAAAGTAAAAAGAATTGTATCTGAGGTTGCGAAGATCTATGGTAAGAACAAATCTTCTATTGGTGAAATTGTGAAAAAGAAAAGAAATATTGTGCCAGTTTTACTCCTCAAGCTGCAAAAACTATGGCCACAGTGTGATAAGTGCTTAATTGAGATGGAGAAAGCACTAAATTTATACAATATTTCAAGAGACTGCATTCACATAACTTTTATTACACTAAATTGTTATAATCGTTCTATTTTAGTGTTATTTACTATTGTTAATCTCTTACTGTGCCTAATTGTAAATTAAACCTTATCATTGGTAAAAGAAAAAGCATTTTATGTTCAGAGTTCAGTACAGTCTTCGGTTTCATGCATCTACCTGGAGTCTTGGAACATATCCCCCACTAATACAAGGGGACTACTGGATAGTATTTACTAGGGGAATTTATTCCATGCCTAAAATATACTGAATAGTCTAACCTTAGCTCTTTTGATATTTACTCATTGCTAACCATTACTTATTAACTAGGACAAAGTGAGTATGTAATGTAGGAAATGAAATTTTCTAACTCTTGGATGAATAAGAAAGCTTAGTTTTTTGGCCATTGTTATAAGATATAGGACTTGAATTTTGAAAACTAAAAAAATGTAAAAGATTTCATTTCTGGAGGTGAAAGTGGGGAGAAGAGATTATTTAATAGCCAGGATAATCATTTAAGTATAAGAAAAGAACTGACAGAGTTGAAAAATATAGTCTAAAATTGGAGTAGCACTTGTTCAGAGCAGTGAACTTCTAACTTCCTCTCTACCCTCTATCCGCTCAATATCAGCAGACCTATTGAAAGTAAGGAAGTTTTATGATAATTTGAGAATGAAGAGATGTAGGCTTTACCCCTCTTTTGGTATTTTGTTACCTAGAAAACCTCTCTTGGCTCAAATACATCATAGGTCTGCTAGACTTCTTGACTTACTTTTTTTGAAATCCTGCCTTAGTTACTTTGACTTGAATCAAATTTTCATAGACCATTCTCTTAGCTATCTTACCAGTTAATATCATAGCTAACATTTTCATTATCTGGGGTTTTATTTATGTCTGTTTCAAACTGCTAGCTCTTGACTCCTGAAATTGTGCTTCAAATTTTTGAGGCTTCATGTTTGCTTAGGGTAGTGGGGCTAAAAATTATCAAGGAGACATAGCTCTACTTCTGTCTCATGGTCAGAACAGAAGTGAAACGCAAATGAAGGCTTTGATCAGTTGATGGTAATTGGTTTGGTGGTGGTTTTCTTTGGAAAAGCTCTCTGCAGTTCCACTTGATTTGGTCACTTAGGAAATTTGTTGGCTTGAAGAATTTTGATAACTTACCGTGGTTTTGACCAACACTAGAACAGGTAATGATTTCACTAGTGGGCACAGCACTTTAAGGATGGGAAATATTTTTTTGTATTTTCAAAAACTTTAAATTCATGGAACATGCTTCGATTATCCAGGGGTAATGTGCATTTCTGGTATCCTTTTGCACACCAGTTTGATTGTGAGAAGCTAGGGACTTTCTGATGGGTCACTAATGAGATGGACTCCAACTCCTGCTGTAATAGCCCAGAAGGGTCAGTTTCACTGGTCAGATGCTACCCATCTACCAAGATGAAAGGGCACAGTGCCTTCTTCTCTCTCAGCTCCTGTCCATTGTGATCGCTGATACTGGCTCCGTTCTGTAATTGGTCAGAATGATTTAGCTAGATCTGCGTTTATTGATGCAATGGGTGTGTTTTTTTGGCAAGGACCAGTACATTACTTGTGTTCTTGACAAGATGAACTGCCACAGAATTTTTTCCTGCTGCATTGTAACACACTCAGGATCTAGTTGCACAACATTCATTTGCATCTTCCTTACCAATTGCATGGGAGCTTCCCTGACCGTATCTCAAGATTAATCAGTATTGTTTTTCAAACACTTTACAATCAGTATAATCTAATTTCAAGGCATTCATTGTGTTTTGCTTGCAATAATTTAAAATGCTCCTTTACTAGTAATCTTCTTTTATGTGTTTGAAGCATTAAGGTAAGGTCATCGTTGAATGCTATATAAGTAAAATATTAACAGTAAAATTTTCAAACTAATAAAGGTCATAGATTGCTTTTCAAAAAAGTCTTTCTAGGGCTCTTGATAAATTGTAAAATTGGAGAACTTTGCCAAAAATAAACAAACAAAACAAACAAAACAAGGAGCTGAGAGAGAAGAAGGCACTGTGCCCTTTCATCTTGGTAGATGGGTAGCATCTGACCAGTGAAACTGACCCTTCTGGGCTATTACAGCAGGAGTTGGAGTCCATCTCATTAGTGACCCATCAGAAAGTCCCTAGCTTCTCACAATCAAACTGGTGTGCAAAAGGATACCAGAAATGCACATTACCCCTGGATAATCGAAGCATGTTCCATGAATTTAAAGTTTTTGAAAATACAAACAAAACAAACAAAACAAAACAAAAAATAAACAAACAAAACAAACAAGACAAGAATGGATTCTCTTTATTTTTCGAATAAGATAAATATATTGAGTAAAAAAAATGAACTTTTTCATAAAGGTAATGAATAAGGAGGGGTTATTAGTAAGTAATAATTCAAGAGAGATTTTTCTTCTTTGACCACTTCTTTTCAAATCTAACAATGTGAGCCAGGATTGCACTTTCCGAAGAACTCTGGTTCTGCCTGAGTGAACATTAATTATGGGGCCATGTAGAGATTTTTAAGGACCATGTCTTCACTTACAGCTTATTTGCTCTTAAATCTTCCTGAGGTACCAGGATAGAGCATTATATAAGAATCCACGCTCTTTAAGTGTATAGCTGTTTGATATTTTTGTGTTATCAGATCCCAGATAGCATGGTTAAGGAAAGTTATCTGAAGAGTACTTTGCTTCTTACACAGCACTGTCATCTATGTTGTCTCATCTGGTGATCACCAAGAAGAAAGTGTTATTATATCTCTATATTCAATGTGAAACCAAGATGCAAGCTGATGTGTCCAAGATCCTCAGACACTAAATCATGATGCTTTGAATCAAATCTCTTCTCTTTGCTTCAAAGTCAAATGACTTAAAAATAATAATTAAAGGGAAATTCACAAGGTGACTTATTTTAGTTTTCTATTACTTGCTAACAAAACATATAATCAAAGAATTTTAAAGTTAGCATTCAACCAATCCTCCTTATTACTGTTCAGACCTCAGCTTAGATGGTATCTCTTTAGAGAGACCATTTTTATTGTGATTATCCTAACTCAGTAGCTTATTTGTTTTACAATTTGCTGTCGCAATTTATGATTTTTTACTTTTGTTGTTGTTGCTGTTATAGAACTTCTTTTTTTTCACTAATCCCCTGTCTTTGACTCTAATGTTATTGGTGACATGAATTGTTTCTACCTAGGTCATTACTATAGATCTGGCATTTGGAATAGCTCTAGACATGTGGTAGGCGTTCGAGTAAATATTTATTGGATCAATTGCATGAAGGCTGGGCTTCCTTCATGTCTCTGGTGGTAAAGAATCTGCCTGCAATGTGGGAGACCCGGGTTCGATTCCTGGGTTGAGAAGATCCCTTGGAGAAGGGAATGGCTACCCACTCTAATATTCTTGTCTGGAAAATTCCATGGAGAGAAGAGCCTGGTGAGCTACAGTACATGGGGTCCCAAAGAGTTGGGCATGACTGAGCGACTAAAACTTTCACACACTTGGAAACTTAATTTGTTGAGAACTAGCTATGTTATTTGTAGCAAATCTATTAGAATTCAAGAATTCTGTTTCCTGTTGCACTATACCATGCTACACATAGGTGCTATAACCAATCCTAGTTTTCCTAATTGTTAGCTTTGTTCAGAGGTCCCCATCTGGTTCACAGTGACTCTTCAAAGTGCCCTCAGAAGCAGGAAAAGTTTGTACAGGAGCCTTCTCCCAAATCAATCAGATAACAGAGAACAAAGTCTTAGAAACATTGCTCTTTCTTTGTAAGCAGAAATATGAAGCACATTTTTATTGTTGTTTGGTTTGACACTGGAGTATTCAGCCTATTTTTCTTTTGGAAAATCTGCATTCTGTGGACAAGAATATAAACTCTATAGAGACTGACAATAGTCATTGCATACTCAATTGGGAGCATGTAGGTGAATACATGTCATGTCTAAAATACAGCCATATCTGCTGTGTCTAAAGCATAGCAGCTTAGTCCTTACGCCATTATTGGTTGTACTTTTCCTTCCTGACATATTGCTGATACTCCTCTTATCCCTACCCTGGCCATATATTCAATTCAGATGTGCTGCTGGATTGACCTCAACTGTGGAAATCTGAATAAAATCCATATTTAGTGCAGTTATCATCTCATGTCAGGCAGTCAGTCTGTGGCCGTTCATAGCTTCTGTTTAATACTAGATAACTTCTGAAGTCTCTTAATTTCATGAAATTGGATAAGTCATGAAATCATGAAAGGTTAGATTTGAAACAGCTGGACATCTCCAAAATAAACCTTCTGATGGTATGGCTTTAACACAAGGCCATGTTGAGTTACAGCTTCATCTGACAGGCTTCATCTCTCTCTCTGGCAATTCTGGTTTGCACTTCTTAGACTAGTGAACAATCTAAATGTCAACCAGCAAGCCAGAACTTCTATGAGTAACTCATGGGTCACATAATCTGTATGACATAGCACTGCATCACACCTGCAGCAGCATATCAGGGGAATTCTCTAGTTAATTTCTTGTCAACAATGAAAGGAGTTTAGGTGCTGAAGAGCCAACTGAAACCTCCACCCAGATGCAAATCAACTGAAAAAGATGCCAGGAGCTCAGATTTTTTTAAAATTCAGAGGCAAAATTCAGTTTTAAGTGCAAATTCTACAAAGGTCTCATACACTTTGGCAACCACTGTATATATAATTTTCTAAACCTTCTCATTTTAAAGGTAGAAGAACACTCTCCAAGAAGCTCAACAACTTGCCAGGTTTCTCAGTCTAAGTTACAATATAGGATTTTATTTTCAGACCTAGTTGGATACTCAGCTGATCCCATGTCATGGTATTATGATGTTGAGTCTATTGTTAGAGTCTTATTTATGCTGTTAGACCCCACTGATAAAGCCATCCTATAATCAGAACCCTTTCTACTTCATGTATAATCTATGCATCCAACTCTGAAGCTATTTTTATAAGCCTTTCATACTCCAACAAACTTAAACATCTGGGAGTGCACTGGATGGACACTTGTTCAAAGTATCCATTCATCTTTTACAAATTTTAGTCACTAATAGCAGAAAAGACAAAATGTAAAACAAGTTGACTATCTTTTTTGAAGATAAATTACTTAAGACAATTCATCCTTAAAGGTTTAAAAATATACTCAAATCTCTAATCAATGGCAGATTCTTCTCAATTTGCAAGTACATATTCTAGTATAAGGATTATCAAAATACTACAACAGTGTATATTTATTCAAGGAAGAAAAGGATATTTCAGTGTCATCTGGGGATTTTCTTTCTTTATTTGATGGTCCCTAGAGTTAATCTTGAAAATTTCCAAACTAGGGGGTTGTCCCAAACCTGGGAAGCAGTGATTCCCAGGGCAAATTTTGAAATATCCTGTTGTCTTTTATCTCAAAGAGCATATGACAATTGGTAGCAGAAATCAATATAATTAACATTAAACACAATATGTGCTTCATAATGTGTTTAAAATAGGTATAGTAGTAAGTAGTAATCTCAAAAATCAGCTATGGTAGATTTTTATGGCTGCAAAAATACTGAAAATTTTAATAAGGCAATATTTAATACAAGACTTTAAACAACACAGAGAATGTAATAGGATAAAATTGGAAATCGGTTCTTAAAGAGAGTCATGACCAGTCCTTATGGGGATGATTTTCTTGTTCTGGGGTATTGCTTTCAAGTTAAGTATGAAGGCCTTCAAGCACATATCATGTTCTCCCCTAGTCAAGAGAGGGCATTAGACTGAACTGTCCTTGGGTCTGATCCATGGTAAGATTTCTAATTTAAAAAATGTAACAAGTTGTAGAACCTCTGTCTGTGAAATGGTTCAAAAGAAACCTTGGTCATCTACTTTGGAATCATGTTAACATCCCATGGCATTAGAACTGGCTTTAGAAGCTTGAGGTTAAATATTAACCATCTTGCACAGAAAAAGTGATAGAAGGCTTAAATGTAAAAGTAAAAGAGTAACTAAATAGTGTACCTTGATTCCTCGATTTTTTCAATTGCTACAGTGATTTTTATCATCTGTTAAAAAAAAAAGAATAAATAAAGCCTATGCTGTATTTAGTTATCAGGCCAGCATCCCAAATCTGCCATAGCCCCTTTTTTTTTTGGCGGGGGGGGCGAGGGGGGGGGGGAGGAGTCCGTCACTATTAACAACCAGATTAAAAGGGAAAACTCAAGTACATAAATTGAAATTATGAAGCTCCAGTAACACTTGCAGGTGTTTCTCATCAGAAGGAAAGACTTCTATCAAAAAGAATAAGTTTGAATATTTTAAATTATCTAAGAATATACTATACCTCCAAACCTGACACATTATGAGTGTTATGACTTTGAAATCCAATCTCTTTAAGAGATATTTGGGACATGTAATATCTGGTACATATTTATACTAAAAAGAAACATTTGTTGTTTATCTGAAATTTAAATTTAACTCAGTATCTTGGATATTTATTTACTAAATCTAGAAACCCTATATATGTGAAAACATAAATATGCTCATATACTATGTTCATAAGCTATAAATTATAGTTATATAATTTATAGTTAAATGCATATAAGTTATAGTTAAATGCATAGTGAAAATATGTCTTTAGATACAAAAATAGTGTCTTTTGTCTATTTAATTGTGTCATTGAGTTACTCTCAGAGTTAGGGGAATGTTAGTTCATGACAAAGTTCTCTAAATATTTTTATGAAGATTACTTTAGGTCTAGGAAAAGTCAATTTTTTAGCTTCCCGATAATATGTGCCAAATCTCCTCTTGAAAAGTTTTTAGAAAATCTTTAAAAACAAAATCAAGCAGCAAAGAGTATAGATAAACAGATGGGTAAGAAGAAACAACTAATGATTTTGAGAACTGTTCAAGACCTAGTATGAAGTTGTAGAGCAATTATATACAAAGTTATATTTAAATTCTTTTCATGTTTTTCAGTTCTACATATGAAAGTGCCAATGGTTTGTCTCTACCTTGACTTTTAAAACATCACTTGAACAGATACTAGTCCTCTAATCAGCAAATGGAATTTACTCCATTTTAGCTTCATCCTAAATGCCAGTGTTTTGCTACAAAATTATAGTAGAGGTTTTCATGATTGTTTTTCATTGCATACTTATTTATTGTGGATTATGATGTTACTGTACAGTTAAGAAGAGAATCACTCAATTCTATTATGTTTAGATGTTTTTCTTTCTGATCTGGCACATGGACAGTAAGAATGACTTAGCTATATTCCTTGGAGCACCAGGGATTTACTCCAGGTATTAATACAGCTGTATGTGTCTGCTAGAATGCCCAATCATGGAATTGTCAACTTAAGAAAAAAATGCACAACATCAAAGATGTGAGTTAAGTTTTATTTGAGACTAAATGCAGACTGCACCTAGGGAGACAATACTTCAGATAGCTCTGGGAAACTGCTTCAAAGAAGCAGGGGGAAAGGTCAGTATATATACATATGTGATTTTGGTGAAGGGGGAATACATACAATTGAGCACATATTTTTCCAGAAAGTTTCTGCTTATCCCATGAAGTTTTCTGCTAGCCATGAGAAGCAGTCATCACTATGAAGGATTTTGGTGCTTTTATAGATACGAGGAGATACAAGAATTGGGCTCATAAAATCAGCTCCTGAAAATCTTTAACTATATGAAGACCTGTCCTGCCAAGTTTTCCCTAAGCGCAGAGTGCCTCATTTCTGCTGTCACCCTGAACTCCTTTTAGGGGGTTTTGAAGGTCACCAGCTGCAGCAGCATGTGATTTAATCCTGTAGAGGTAGATGGCAAGTGCCAATTTGTAGTTGACAGAACTATATAACTAGTCTCTAGTTAAATAGATATTAATGGACAATGGCAGATTATTCCTTTCTTAACCCCATTACCAACTCACTCAGTTCAATTCCATTTGCCTCTTAAATAGAACAAACATGTCATCAAAGAAATTGGACAGCAAGTTTCAAACAGCTGATAGAGTTCATAGGGAAAGACAAAAAGGACCCAGGAGGTGAGATGCACATTGTCAGATAATCTGAAATGTGAAGAACTGTGGAAACTGTGAGTTTATAAAGAGTTTTAGAAAAAGTACACTGTATTCCCATTTTTATTGTTGTTTTCTAAATCAGATTTTGCAAAGAAAACTGTAAGTGTTTAGGAATCAGGTCCTTCACCTTCTTTGGGTCTTCTTCATTTTTTTCTCATGTAAAATTAGGAATATGGAAGACGCAATTTTTTTAATCAAGAAGAACCTGAGAAATTCACCATTTTACAACTGCAGTAATTGAGCACCAAGAATTTAATTCATCTTTACCTAAGATCATACATCTGGCCAGTGCTAGAACTAAAAGACAAGCTTGTCTTACTTCCATTTCTTGCTGAGCTGGGACCCCAGTTTCAACTGCCTTCTACTGCTAGCATTCTACTAGTATTCCATCATTTCAGGCAGAATTTTAAGCCTCTTCACTTTTCCTGATGCCCGGGAATTCTTATTAAGTTATGACTAACTAAGTGTAAAATATGAGTCAAAATTTAGTCCCTAATAAAGTCATTGTGACTTTAATGACTTTGGCAGTTGTTTCATACTGCAAAAACAGGAAGATCTCACACAATAAGGCGCCTGTCTCACAGATGGTCTCCTGCGCAGACGGCCACCCACAAGGGTGACTTCGGGGGCTATCTTCCTCTCTGGAGCACCGTTTTTTCATCTGTACAATTTCATCTACTTACTTTATCTTAAGGTTGTCAATGAGAACAAAGTACCTGGTTTATCTAGTCTTTGATAGGCTGAAGAGTATTTTTGATCACTAAAAACTCACTCTTAAGTGATTTCTAGGTCCCCCTAACAAGCTGAGATTAGTTTTAGAAGTAACCCTCTTGTGCTTGATACTTGCCTCTTATATTGTTACTCTCCTAGATGGTTTTATACTCAGAAAGATAGAATCACCAAGTTTTAGAACAGGGATGAATTTCTGAGATCATTCTAATCCTGCCATCTTGTGTGATCAATTTAACTAAGAGCTTTTCAAGAGAGTTTCTAGCCTGCCTGTGGATCTTTGCACAAAGCCCAGACTAGTCCTCTGATGAGAAATATAGTAAAGTGATGAAGTGTTCCATCCCTTAAGGAGAAATTGGCTTGGAAAAAAATACTCTTTGTATGTAGCATTGAAACTAAAGAAAAATTGAAGCCATGAAACCAAATGTTTACATCAAGTGTAATTGAATTTCAGCTTTTGCTAGTCTATATATTTTAAATAACTTCCTATTATAAAGCTATCCTACTCAAAAAAAAATCACATATGATTTTACAGAGGAGATATATACTAGGCAAACAATATCAAATCATTTAAATTGAGAATGCTATCTTTTTCTTTTTCCAAAAATATCACTGTAATCTCTGGCAGCGTTCACGAATCTAGTGTTGGGTGTAAGCTTAAGGAAGCATGGGAGGAATTTGGATTACTAAGAGTTCATTCACAAAGTTTGCTTGTCTGTGTTGCAAAGAGACTTTGCCATTTCCTCTGGGGCCTTAATTCTAGGTGAGCTCTAACAGGGTTCTCTTGTGAAGGCAGATTCTTAACAGAAAACTATAATAGGATCTGTGTACCTTAGGTTGTAGAGACACGTTTTGGTCTTTGAAATAGTGTGCTTCTGTTTGTGGATTTCTCTGTTCCATTTGTTAGAGTAAATAATGGCTAATTCCTTTTCAATCTTGTAACTCCTGGGGCCACAGTGTCCCTCAGAAACTATTTAATCTTCTTATCTGGACTGAACAATCAATTTGATAAGGAAACAGGGAGACTCCAAGGGTCTTGGGATATAAAACCGTGGAGGGCGGATAGCCACTTCTCTTCCTTTGTTGGTGACTTTTTCTTAAGGACTGAAGCATTTCCGATTTGGGTTGTTTTTCTCAGTAATGTTAAGAGAGTTTTGTTTTCTGGGAAATTTTGGTTGCTGGTAAACCAAGCTGCTGTCCAGACTGTAGGAGGCAGCCACAGAATGCATCATAGACTCTTGACAGGTTTGGGCTGAGATCCTAAAATCATGCATCACACTCATTTTGTATATAAGAGCTAAGGTGACTTCACCAGACTGCTATCTGTTATCAAGAGCTGAGAATGAAAGTCTAGATTCATCTACTATATCATAGCTGCCTCTGGCTCAACAGAAACAACTCCCATATGGGAATCAGATGCTGAAAATCCCACTAAGCCAAGCTCCCTAACTCTCTCCCCAGCCTAAACCCCAAACATAAGCTATTCCGTTCCTTGATGTGTCTCATCATGCAGTCCAGCTCTTATCATACTCTGCATTATTAGGATGTAAAAGATACCCGCTGTCTACTCCTCCATAGCAATGTCTGCCTTCATTTGTACCCAGCTCAATATAAATGAGTCATTCATAAATGCTTTTTGATGAGAGCAGTGACTGCCTTTAGTCGAACCCTCCCTTAGGAAGGAGAGAAACCAAAGACTGTTGCTAAGCAATATTTAAAGGATGGGGTCAGTTTCTAATACTGAGGGACCTCCATCTGCATACTTCATCATGTTGTGTGTTTTATGGTTGCCCTAAGATGACGTTGGGTTTCGGTGGCACTGTCATGCCCTTAGCAAGCCACTCATGCTGTTTGTTGTTTAGTCACTAAGTCTTGTCCAACTCTTTTGTGACCCCATGGACTGTAGTCTGCCAGGCTCCTCTATACATGGTATTTCCCAGGCAAGAATATTGGAGTGGGTTGCCATTTCCTTCTCCAGGGGATCTTCCAGACCCAGGGATCGAACCTGCATCTCCTACACTGCAGGTGGATTCTTTACCACTGAGCCACCAGGGAAGCCCTAAAGGATCACCGAAGAACTAATTTAGGCAGGAGAAGGAGAGAGGCCGTTTTCACCTGTTACTTCCATGAGTTCCCGGACCCTTCTGTGAGCTCTGCAAGAGAGGTGAGGAGTCTAGTTTATTCTCAGTCCTACATCTTAGAGCCACGTCCCTGTTCCCACGCTGGGACTGATTGACACTGTATAGCAACAGGATCCTCTGGCAATGAGAGGAAATAGGAAAAACGTAAGAAGGGAAGTCTCTCCTAGTCTATTATGATTGAATTTCTACCTGCTCTTATATTCAGAACTGAGGGGCCAATGTGGCCAATAAAGAGTCGGCCCCACCCTCACCTGAAGTTAACTGCGGTGGTTAAGGAAGAGGCCCTAATATATCTGATTATTTCTACTCGGGTGAAACTGATTCAAAGCATGAAAAGTGTTTTTTGTTTGTTTGGAGGAGTTTTTGTTTTTGTGTTTTTACTGCTATATCCTCAATGCGTTGCTTGGCATGTCTCGGGTGTCCATTAAATATTTATGAAATACATGGGATGAAACAACATTATTCAACTAGTACGAACCTGACTGATGCCAAGATCTTCCTAAGTTTTTCCAAGAGATTAAAGGAACCAAAATGAAGATGACTGTGTGAATGTTGCATTTGGCTAAGTCTAGCACAGAGACATAATTAAAGATATCATCTGTCTCTATGTTTTCTACAAGATATTTTTTGCAATGCTCCTAGTAAAGTTTGTTTCTTTGCCAAAATTCAGCTGATCCATCAGAGCACAGAAACCTGTCTTTTTCAGTTTCTAAGTCTTTAGTGTAAGTGCCTATCTTTTGAGAACTGAAAATGAGAGGCTATTATGACTGAGTGGTTGTGTCTTAAAAAATGAAGAACTTAGAACTTACACCTGGAAGTTCTGATTCACTTGGAGTTCAAATTGCAGAGTGGTTCAATAAGTAAAACACACTAGCTCAGATGATTAATTCAGAGATTTCTGGTGACTGTCACTAATATTTGTATCATGGGAGGGAAGACCCACACATCCACCAGGAGGGTTCCCCAGAAAGAGGGCGATAGTACATGCTTCTTTGAGTACAGTTCCTAGAGCGGTGAGCCAGAGGACCACAATACTGACTTGCATTGGCTTCACCTTGAAAAGCTTGGTATCCTGGGCATGGGCAGTGGTGTGAAGTGGGCCTGGATGCTTGATGCGAAGCCATTGCCAGTGCAGGATGCTCATTTGAAAGGGGAATACCTCACAGGAAAAAGAGCCAATTGCAATTGCGTGCAGGGGCTGTTGCCATGGTGCTTCGCTATTGCTTTAACGTGCTGTACTTGAACTCCTGGAAGTCCGGGGGGAGGAGGGGAGTAGGATGGGCCTGGGTGGGGAATCCCACTGCAGAGCTCTAGTCTCTGACTTGCTTCATGCCTGTGATCTTTCTGAAGCTGACAAGGTGAGAGAGAGAGAGAAAGAAAGAGACACTATAGGAAAGAATTCCTCAACATGCTCCATATTGCAAAAACAAAATAAAGATTAATCTAACTCTTAAATATTTGTTTCATGAATTAGAAGATGTAACACTGAAA
This sequence comes from Muntiacus reevesi, assembly GCF_963930625.1. Classification (NCBI taxonomy): domain Eukaryota; kingdom Metazoa; phylum Chordata; class Mammalia; order Artiodactyla; family Cervidae; genus Muntiacus; species Muntiacus reevesi. Next base: position 138,377,188 of record NC_089249.1, on the reverse strand, counting down.
TACCGAAACAGCACAGTCATTCATAACCCCGAATAATTCTCCATTCATGCAGCAAACGATAGCTTGTATTCCCTAACACACTCCAGATCCTAAATGGAAAGGTTAAATGTGTTTAATTCATTTGTCGAATGCAGTCTCATGTGCATATTAATGAGCGGATGGAGGGCAGAGAATTGCATTCTGTGTACGAAGTACTTTTAAAGTTAAATAGATTAATTCCCAATCATTTCATTGTGAAAGAAGTCTAAATGCACTGGCCTGCCATTGGTATGCAAAAAATCCCCGGAAAAGCTAGCTTAAAAAAATATTCTTGTATTCTGAAAGTCTAATTTGAAAAACAGCCACAGTTTTAACTTTTTCAACATTCAGAAATAATAAAACACACCATCACTTGGAAACCCTTAAATCGGCTGAGCTCTATGCAAAGGCTGTGTCTGCAATGTCCGGGTCTCCGCAGTGGAGAGGGTTAAGAACACCTAGATGAAATGGGGGAGGGTACAGACTTCGGATTCCTTAAATATTCATGGAGCTTCCTCCATTTTAATCTTCTCCTTTTAAAAAGATGGCTGTGTTTCCCAGCCTGGCATCCCCTCAGGAAAGAAGAATTGCTCCTTCCTTGCAGAGTTCAGCTGAGCAGGACTAATCTAGAGTGGAAACCCCTTCGGCCACCAGGACTATTCATAATTCATAAGTGTTGCAAACCAGCCAGCTGAACGCATTTGGACAGGCTCTTGCTCCTTCGTGCAATTCCTGATTTCATTACTCCCTCTGCCAGGAAAGAAGCAGGGAGCACAGGCGAAGATGGGCTTTGTTTGGATTAGGAAATGCCCTAAATTTTGGAGGCTTTGTCTTTCATAAGTTTTGATTATTTCACCACCGAATCTGCAAGGCTTTCCCGGTCCTGTTGGGACTGCTCTCAGAACTGTGAATTCTTTCAAAGGGATTTGTGGACGGTGGCAAGGAGTGCTTTCCAAAATGCCTGAGGCAAACTATTTGTTATCTGTATCTTGGGGTTACATCAAGGTGGGTTAATTTGATTCCGTTATCTTTGGTAGCATGTGAAACCTTTATAGCTGTATGTTTTCTGTGAAGTAGAAAAGCCTCTGTAATGATTTAACTGTGTTATCACTTAGCCTGCTGAGGCGGCTTATTGTGAAGTAAGGACATGTTATATTGTATTTAAATAGACTGTGCAGTATTTTAACCCTGTTCCTTTTACTCATCTCTATTTTTAAAGGATGCTTATCTTTTCTTTTGTCTTCCCTTGAATTTTTCACATTTAATCACCTCTTACTGTATAAGTTATTAAATATTTTAGAGTTAATTTTCAATAAATATATTTTAAAATGTGGTTACATTTTTAAGTGAAATTATCTTAACTTCTATTAAAATTCCTTTTCCTATGTTTACATCTTCAAAAGAAATCAGATGTTAATTCTAAGACATCCTGAGAAAACCTCTTTTTTCTAAGGTGACGTTGGAACAATTTCACATTAAGGGGATATTGTATTTTGTAGAAACAGAGTTATTTATCTAATGGTATCTGCTTACCCAGCCTCTTGGTTCTTAATAAAGTTGGAAGCATCTACAATAATAATTTGCTATTTTTTGGGTGGTTAATACATTTTTGTTCTTTATAAACAGTTCAAAAGAATGCTGAACCGGGAGCTGACACACCTTTCAGAAATGAGCCGATCAGGGAACCAGGTGTCTGAATACATTTCAAATACTTTCTTAGGTAAGATATTCACCAAGAAAACTGTTCCATAACTGAATTTTTTTTTAATATTAATTTCTGCAACCTATCTGGGAATATTACTATGTGAGTTTGGAACTGGGTTAAGTCACAGAAAAGCAAATCCATTTAAAATAAGAACCAAAGACAACCTTTAAGGTAAAAAAAAAAAAAGAAAGAGAGAAAAGAAAGCAAGAAGGTTTTGTTTAAAAAAATGAATTAAAATATCCATCAGAGAGAGAAGGTTATTATGGGCTAATTGAATTTATATAGACCTCAGGTCACTCTTTATCTACTCACCCACCTTCATCTGTCAAGACTTCTGAAAGGGTGGGAGTGGGGGGTTGTGATCATCCAAACCTTAGGGACAATTCCAATTGGCTCCTCTGATGTGGTATTCTTTCAATTCTTCCAATAACTGGGCTCTGAGCAAAAGGTGATTTGACCCATGATAATAGGCTTTGGAAACTGTTTGACTATTGCTTTGCTAAGGTGTTTCTTAAAGATAAATTGGAGGAGGGCAGAAAGAATCATCACCTCTGTGAAAGACTTGCCCTTCTGCAAGCAGCATGCTTATCTCCCTGATTTCAGACTTAACCTTTTATCCTCTGCCTTGACATTGCTAGTATTTAAAACATGGCACTGACAGGAAGGGTTTGCAGCCATGCCTGGTAACTACTGTCATGCATCCTGTTTGATTACTAGGAATTTCTAATCTTGTGTTTAAAGCCATTCCACTGCATATTTTTCTTAAATCACACCTGCAGGATCTGCCCATCTGTACTTCAAAGTGAATGGGTAGCATTTAGACTCTGATCCTGTTGACTTCCAATTACCACTGCACTATGCTTATTTAGCAGAATTCCATTTTCCAGGGAAATGACCTGTTCTTACAGTTGAACATTACACCTCCCTTCTTTTTGGCATTGCTACATATGCTTACATCAGTGAACATTTGCCTGGACATCTTATGGAAACACATACCTCTTCTGGTTTTATTTTAAAAAAAACATTTCTATTTCCCTAACACCAAAGCAGTTCCTGCTATCAGCAGATCAATCTTTGATCAGCCTAATACAAAGCTCACAGCACTTCTCTGTGGCCAGTGGGCATTGGCGTGATTGAACAAGTGCCTTTCCAACTATTTCCAGTATGTGGGTGTCTGTAGCACCTGGCTTTCTCCAGCAGCAGTTGCAACAACCTTTGTCAGAGAACGGAGAAAAGACTTTTTCATATAGCCTAGCTCCAACAGGATCTAGAATCTAATTGAAAAGAAAGCATTTTATACTGATCCTTATCTTCTCCATTATTCCCACTTTATTCCTTTGAAGACAGGCATCTTCTCCTGTCCATTTTAAATATGCTCTGCTCTCTGAAACACCCAATCATTTTTCATAACCTAGGGGCAGTTTTAGGGACATTTTACAGGTTAATGACTATGGTAAAGAAGAATAAAATCAGTAGGTGCAAGAACTCATTTTTGCTTGTGTAAACACTGCATGTTAAGATACCAAGGTTTGTTTGTCTTCTCAAAAGAAACTCTGAACACTGGAGTAAAGCTGTAGGAAATCTCTGAGCCTGTCATCACCCAAGGTTGCACCTAAGCAGTCCTCTTTACTTGTTGCCTCTTTCACTAATGGCTTGCCAAGGACCATGAGAATCTTTTAGTATACCAATTATTCTTATTTTAGCATCGAAGGCTATCAAGTGAGAAAGCTGAGAAGATAATAAAAATGAGTTCTCAGTCTCAACACTGCATCTCAAGAACTAAGAACTGTCAATTCTGTTGAATATTTCATTTGCTATTGAGGCATATCTCTTGAGGAAAGCCTATCATCTGGTTTCTCATTATTCCAAAATTAAATTATCAAGAGCAGGTTGTTTGAGGAAGGCTGTTAGTACCTCAGTCCTTACGCACCTAGCATTTGAAGGGTGTTGAGTGTGAGCATGTGTTTGTGTGTGCATTTGTATACATGAATGTGTGCATATACAAAGCAGGCCTGATCAAACTAGACAGATGGATAAAAATTTTAAATATTCTTCAGAAAATTTAGGGAGAAAAAAGTCCATCATATAAGCAAAAGATTCATCAGCTACCTCAGTTGTAAAATGGGAATACTGGAGTTGATGACATCCTCAGTTCATTCCAGCTCTCACTTTCTGTGACTCTGGTATGGATGGAGTTTATCGTCTTACTAAGACAAACCTGGCAACCCAGACTCTCTGGAATGGATTGTAGGCTTATAGTTTGATAATATTCAAAAGCAAACAAACCTTGTTTCCAAATAGCAAGCGCAAGACATGGAACTCTACTTTCTGTCCTGTGAGCATGGTGGGTATTCCTGGAGGACTATGAAGTCTCCTTCATAAAATGTCAGATCTGAAAGGGGCTTTAATGTCTTCATCTAGTTTCCTCATTTTCCAAGAAAGAGAACTGAGGAACAGAAGGCAACTTAGCTTGACCAAATTAATTTGTTGGCTAAAATGTTCCAGAGTTAGAACTAGGACTTTGCTCTCTTGACTACTAAATCTAAATACCTGCCACTTCTTTGGGAAAGAAGGTTATTAGGCTGTCAGAACATATAGAAGAAAATCACCTGTAAGTAATAGATGTATTCTTTGGGGAAAAGTCTTTAGGAATCAGGATTGCTGTACCTAATGATAAAATATTTTATTAACAGCTTCCAGTAATATAAAAGGCTCTTAGAGCACAGATCCAAGAGTAAAAAATGCTAAGACCTTATTGATTACAGTTAAACTTGAAGAGCAATATTTCAATAAGAGTCATTGAAAGTTACAATATGTCAGCCAGGACAGAGAGAAATCCCCCACTGCAGGGATCTGTGAAACTTGTGTTGTTTCATTTAAGAGGATGGTATCCAGATGAACAGCGTGGAAGGCAGGTGAGAGACATTCAGTGCAGGCACTCTGTGATGCTGACATAGGATAATGGGCTCAAGTTGCTGGTACAGATGGAAGTAGGAGTCGGGGGAAGAAGCATAGATTAAAGCAAGATCCTCAGATATGATATTACAATTTAGTTAGTATTGCTACAAACAGAGCAAAGTCACCAGTTTAAATCCCTGACTTACTGTCAGGGATTGAAAATCTTTCCTACATCTTGAAAATCTTGAAAAAGAATTTAGGAATTTTGCAGGATTAAATGCTGCAACCTAGCTAAGAAAAGCACCTCCAATGATGTCATTATCAGAGTTTTGATGTGACCATTTCTTGCTTCTGTTTATTTACTTATTTATTTTGTACAGTCCCACTGTTTCCGCATTGTAATCTGATCATTCTATAAATGTAAATTCAAGAAGTGTTTATTATGATTCTTTGAGTGTCTGTTTCAGGTTATTTCCGTATGGCACTGGCTAAGCATTTAACAGAGGAAATTCAGAGTAGGGAAACCCATCAGTTGTTCCAGTGCCTGCATAGGGAAACACCCATTAATGTCAAAATGGTATTCTCTGTGGGTAATGGGTTTCTTCTTTATTGTAACATTCCAGACAGAGTAGTGGTTTGGCTCAATGACTCGCTGTTGCAGGGAATCTTTAATTAAACACAGAGAAAAAGCTGCTAGTTTCACTACAGATTTTTGTGTCTGCATTGGCACAGAAGAATCCAACAGCTTCTTTAACCAGAATGGTAAAGAATGACATTAGGAGAGGCAGGGGCTATGGTGGCCTTTTAGCAAAAGTAGTCGTTATTAAGAGTGAGGTGACAGGGAGAAAAGTAAATTCAAAAACAATGCCATATATAGTTTTATGCCAAAGACTGAAAGACCAAAAAGAGATTTTAATGGGAACCTTAAGGGGCCTGGGTTCTATGCTATTAAATCACTGTCTGGAACAAGGTAATTGCAAAATAAATATCTGTTGAATAAATTGCCCTTTGAGCTTGAGAAAGTTGCTGACCATCTGAAAAATGAGTGTGTGGGATTATTATTGGTTCCCAAACCTGGCTCTGACCATCAGAGTCTCTTGGGCAGCTTTTTTTTTTTAAAACAATTGGTTCAGTAGGACTGGGTGGGGCTCATAAGTCTGTATTTTTCAAAAGTTCCCTGGGTGATGCTAACCCATGTTGGAAACCCCTAAACTAATCAAGATGACCACTAAAATTCCTCCCTAAGGTAGAGTCATAGGCTGATGAATCGAGGGGTTGGGGGACACCCAGAGACAGCGCTGAGATTCCAGGGAGAGAGAAAAGCCTTGCTCCAGGCCTGCAACCAGGTGCCCAGGGTCCAGAACAGCTGCTTCCGCGTCTGTCTCTGGGCTCGCTTTGCTCTGATGAGTTGTCCACAAGGTCCTGTGAGCAGGCAGAGGTCTCTAGGGAGAACATGTGACTATGCCATCAGCTGCCAGAGTTGAAAGCAAATCGTCTAGATCCCAGCAGGCCATCTGGAAACGTGTCATTTTCAAATGGGGAAGTTGTCTTTGGATTCATTTTCGCTGAAACAAGTAGAGATAAATGTAGGAACTTTTGGAAGCTGCATTAACTCTTTCAGCCACAGCGTCTCATTTAGTTCAGTGACGTAGCTTTAATAGATGATAGCCTCGGTGCACCCACAGGCATATCTGTGGCCTGAGAGAGGTGATGCATTTTGCAGAACTCTCAGGATCCATCCATCCCCCTGTGAAGTGAGATAGGATATTTGATTGCTGATGTTTTTAATCTCATGATATAGAAGAAAGAGCTTCTGAGCAGGTAGACATGTTTCTGTCACTAACCCTACATCTCCTATTATCTTGTTGTAGCAGAATTTTTTAATAGATTAAATGAGATGATTATAAATATTTGACATGCATATTTTAATAAATGTAATGCTTGTTACAAATGAGAGGCATTATTATTATTTATTCCTGGGATTCATAGATTCAAGGCATGAAGTAATACTGAAAGTATTGTCTTTGTCTAAACCTCAAATGGTAATAAACCAAAGCTTTAATCATTCAAAGATTATAAGCCATTCATTTTTCTAATATATATGCCACTCATCTAAACTGAACCCAGCTACAGTTATATGGATCTTTTAAATTAAAAAAATAAATACAAATATAAAAAAGTTAGCAAAACATAAAGCCTGAGTTTTATTAACCTGGGCTTGGGTACATGGAAATTTTTTATTATATACACAGACAAATTATGAGAAATTTACATATAAATGTTGATGTCACACCTTGAAAATGTATGAGTGTAATTCCCCCAAATCACCCTGCAAACAGAAGACCTGGGATTGAGTTCCACCTGTCATTCTTGAACAAGTGATTTAGCTCCTCTGGACTTCAGTTTGCTGCTTTAAAGATTAAATCACCTATTACAGGATTGTCCTGGAGGTCAAGTGAGATAGTGCTAGGACAGCCCTTCCTAAGGTGTGCTATCCATGACAGACCATTAGAAGTTGTTTTGAATATTGCAGTGGGTTTTCACTGGCACACAGGGGTTCTCATTGGCATGCAGGGACTGAAACACCTTTTTTTTTTTTTTTTTTTTGTTATTGCAGACAAACAGAATGACGTGGAGATTCCATCTCCCACCCAGAAAGACAGGGAGAAAAAGAAAAAGCAACAGCTCATGACACAGATAAGTGGAGTGAAAAAACTGATGCATAGTTCAAGCTTAAATAATACAAGCATCTCACGCTTTGGAGTCAACACGGAAAATGAAGATCATCTAGCCAAGGTGTGTACAAGCTGGGTGTGTGCATGTGTAACACTGCTTTACAACAGACAGATGTCCAAAACCTCCTATTAGAAAATGGTAGTGGCCGCTTTTGCTTTATTATTAAATAGTATGATGAGGCTGATGTACCCTCTTTTTCCATTGCTGTACACATAAAAAGACCAAATTTTGCCCTGAGTTGGGTCCATTAACTCACAAATGGAGAATCTTGTTGAACACATATTAGGAGAATCCAAGGTAAGGGCAGTAGGCAGGACTGAATTATCCCAGAGGATATTTCAGAGACTGTATGCCAAGAATCAGTAAGAAAATATGCACTGACTAGCAGCATTGGAGAAGAAATGAGAGAAATTGACAGCATTGACTCTTGTTTGAGCCTAAAACCTAGTAGTGGAGGAAGGCTCAGAAAGAATTCATACCTCCTCTTGGAGGCTATACAAGGTGACTTTTCAGCCTTGTGAGAATACGAAATGAGATCAAATGAGCATTCAGTGAGGGGACAGCTGAAACATGTCATTAGAGGAAGATTGATTACATATTGGACCAAGACGCTGTGGAGACCCTGTATCCCTAGTGTGTGCATGCTAAGTCGCTTCAGTCATGTCTGACTCTACAGCCCTTTGGACTGTAGCCCACCAGGGCTCCTCTGTCTATGGGATTCTCCAGGCAAGAATACTGGAGTGGGTTGCCATACCCTCCTCCCCCTGTATCCCTTACTCTGGGCAATAATTAATAATAGAATAAGCTGCTCCTTTAATCAGATAATATTGGAATAATCCTACAACACAGGATGGAATGATATTTCTTCCAGATCTTTCTGTAACCAAGAAGCTCTAGGAGATAATGAGTGACTAGCATCTTCATGACCTCTTACACTAAATTAGGGTTGATTCACACACATTCTAGCAGCTAAGTCTCCTTGACCTGGTTCTCAGTGATAATTACCAAAGGGCAGAGGAGTTTTCTAGCTGCGATTGTTTTCTAGTTGGTACTGATGGACCAGTGAGCAGAGAAGGGGAGCTACAGGGAAATAGGGCCAGGATGACCTCTGATCACTTGTACCCACTTCTGAAAGCAACGTAGGTTGAGGACTGACATGGCAGAAAAATTACAGGCCAGCAGCCACATTTACAAATAGACACACACTCTCCCTCTTCTGGAAAATATATACAAAAACATGTAACTAGCATGAAGAGGACACCCAACCTCCTAGACCATTCCATTTTCAAATGTTCATGTAACTGGAACACTAAGTAGATACTCTATAGACTTAGTCAACTTGTGCCCCCAAAATAAATGAAAACAATGAGGCCTGCTAACAAAAGTGTTTTTATTTCTAAATTTCTCTCATTTTGATGACAGGAGCTGGAAGACCTGAACAAATGGGGCCTTAACATCTTCAATGTGGCTGGATATTCACATAATAGGCCCCTAACATGCATCATGTATGCCATATTCCAGGTGAGTAAACAGGAGTGAATGTTGGTTATCCAATTGGATGTTCTTTATGTTTTTTTTTTTCCATCCCAGTTTACCTTTCTGATTTGGATTTTCTTCATTTTTGGACATCCACTTATTTATTTTCCAACCCATTTTGCTGTATAGGAAAGAGACCTCCTGAAGACATTCAAAATCTCATCTGACACCTTTGTTACCTACATGATGACTTTGGAAGACCATTACCATGCAGATGTGGCGTACCATAACAGCCTACATGCTGCTGATGTGGCCCAGTCAACCCATGTTCTTCTTTCTACGCCAGCTTTAGATGTGAGTAGTTATGATCTGTTTTGCATACCTTGCCCATCCTCTGAAAAGTACCGTAGAAAGTATGATATATTTAGAGAAATAATGTAATTAGATGATTGTACATACTTGAACTGGCTCTTTATATTATGTATAACATGTATCAATCAGGTTATTAATATAAATGGATGACATTTCTACTTGCTTTCTGGTATTAGAGTAGCCTTTCCTTTGCCTCTTTCACATTTGAAAAAATATTTAATTATCAAGTAGGTAACAGGGAGCTTTATTTTTCATTGTGTCTCCAGTACCTAATAAGTGTCTAGTTTGAAATCTAGTGTATAGTCTGTATGTGCTGATCTGAACTGCCACGCCATCGCAGGCACTGTGAGAGAAAGCACAGAAATATAATATAAAATGTTACCAATAGTTCCTATCAGGCTTCCCTGGTGGCTTAGATGGTGGGTGAAGAATCCGCCTGCAATATGGGAGTCTGGGTTCAATCCCTGGGTTGGGAAGATTCCCTGGAGGAGGGCATGGCAACCCACTCCAATATTCTTCTGGAGAATCCCCATAGACAGAGCAGCCTGGTCGGTTACTGTCCATGGGGTCACAGAGAGTCAGACACAACTGAGTGACTAAGCACATAGTTCCTATTAGTAATAAGCATAGGCTTATTATAAGCATCTATATAATATATATTCATATATAATATATAATATAATGGTATAATTATATTATGACTATAATTATATAATAAGTGTATCTTATTATATATTATATAATTTAATAATTACATATAATATTATATAATATATTATATAATATATATAAGCATATATATTATGCTTAGTATAAGCATAATAAGAATAGGCTTATTCTCCTAAGAGTTTGTAAAACTGATTCTATGTGTTGAAGGAAAAGTAACTGAAAATCTAGAACTGAGGAATTAATAATGCTGAAGCAAATAGAGACAGCATTCCATCTTGTCTGATATCTTGCTAGAGGGTGACAGTACATTTATGTATATCAATATATGCAGCCAGGGGATCCAGCAGGCCATACTCTCGCTTGACAGGTGACAGTGGTGGTTAGGTATTTCCCAAATGTGCAGGCTCACCCAGGAAGGGACTGTCTATGCCCTAGCCCAGACCACTTTTTCAGCTTGGAGGGTGAAGAAAGATTAAACTGACCCCTGCTCTATTGCTTGGATTCCATATATTCTGAGAAATGTAATCTAAGAAGTTAAGACTGTCTTATTTCCCTGAAGGAAAAGAGCAGTATTATTTTTATGTCCGTGTAAGTATCACACGGTGGGACAACAGTTTATCAACCATCTATCGCTGCTGTTACTATGTGGCTGGGGCTTCCCTGGTGGTCAGTCAGCAAAGAATCTGCCTGCAGTACAGGAGATCTGGGTTCGATCCCTGGGTTGGGGCGATCCCCAGTATTCTTGCCTGGGAAATCCCATGGACAGAGGAGCCTGGCAGGCTACAGTCCATGGGGTCACAAGTATTGGACACGACTTAGCAACTAAACTACCACCACTGTGTGGCTAGAAATTGATTGTGAGTGCCACAGATGTTTAGAGAAGGAAGAGCTCAATGTGTGCGTGCATAATTTGATTTGAAGGATCAGAGATGTAAGTAACCCCAAAGGATAATGAAAGACATTTCAGCCAGAGGAAGACATTTTAGCCAGAAGCAAGTTATACCTAAATAAATACTAAGTTTTAAATCATTGTGTACAGGTGGGGCAGAGGAGGCTTCACAGGAGTTGAGTACTGGGCATCAGGTCTCACTTATTAGAAATGTTCCCATATTCTGTCTAGAGTAAACACTGAGTGGATAGGTATTTATTGAATGTATGAAAGAATAAGTGAGAAAGCTTCTGACAACACTACAAGGTTAGTTTTTAAAAAACAACTTATTGGCAGTCTTATAAATCTGGAATTTGGCCTTACTCAGCCTGAAAACATACAAAGGCTTTTATGTCTCTGGGCGGAGCCAGTCTGACTTGCTTCTTTGACCTGTATGTGCTTGTGTTACATAAGCACTGTCCTTCAGTACCACTTATGCAGAAACAAACAGCAGGTACCACCTGATCTTTTACCATAAGCATTCCCCGAGCCACGGCCTGCAGGCTTGATGTGCATATTAAGAGACCTTGTGATGATGGACAGAATCTGCATTTAATTGAATTAGTATATTGAGAGATTATGTAAATCAACAAACCACATGAATGAAATGGGGTGCCTCAGTGTGGAACTGAATCAGCAGGCTAGGCTAATGGAACATGGAATTCAGTGAGCTCATTTTGCTCTGCAGGCCGTCTTCACAGATTTGGAAATTCTGGCCGCCATTTTTGCAGCTGCTATCCATGACGTTGATCATCCTGGAGTCTCCAATCAGTTTCTCATCAACACAAGTGAGTTCACCACGAGAATAGTCATCCAAGATAATTGTGTGATTCACTGCTTCATTTTTTTTTCCTCCTGATGTTTTCATTATGGATAATAATAAGAGTAATAATGAGGTCATCCTTCCATTCCACTAGACTAGTTAGACCTTTCCTGGATACTGTGTCCAGTCTAGCAACATCATTCTGAGCTGCACGGAGAACTTGGGAAAGGTCAGAGGGGACCCATAAAAAGCACTCAATGTTTGGAAAATACAATATGTGAGGAAAGAGTAACTGATGTGGAATTATCTAGCAAGGACAAGGAAAGGCTTGGGAATAATGTGGTAATAATTTTCAGGATTATGCAGTGCTCTCACAGAGAGCATGGTGTCCCACTAGTGTCCCTTTCTACAGAAGAAGCAGGTCCAAATGTTGGCTCTGAGCATGCGAGCCTCCAAATAGAAATAAGACTCCAGGAAAAGCACTGGAATAGGCTTCTACAATTCAGGGTGGATGGCTGGGTCATTAAAAGTCTCCCACTCTCTCTTCCAACTGCAAAGGTTTGATTATGGACTGGTCAGTAATATGGAATGGTCTGACTTAAGTGACCTTCAGGGTTGGTCCAACCTTAGGATCCCAAGCCCTACTTGAAGCTTTTATCATGCTCAAAACATTAAGTATCCATGCTAATGAAAACCCATCATTTTCCCCAGCATTTCTGAATGCTGAAAACCTAAGTACTTTTCTCTTCTGAGAATATTGTTATCTTGTTGTGGTCAAGATTAACATCAAGTACTGACAGTTTTAAGAAATGTTGGAGCTACTTGTTGTCAAAGAGCCCTTATCATCCTTTATCATCAGAATATTTGAATGACTAGGTATGAGGTGCCTTGTTTATTTTACCTCACTTTTCCATTGAAAGAACATAAACTTTGGGCAGCTACTTGTCTGTGTAGGTTATATCAGCTGGTGTATTGTGGCATCATGAGTCATCCCATATATAGGCCAGTTCACACAGAAAAATGGCCTTTCTGCCAGAGCCATGTACAGCATTACAATACAAAAAAGCCAGCTTGCAGATCTAGGCCCTTGATCACAGGATGAACGAGGCAAGAGTGCTGAAATGACTTCACATTTCCCACCACCTTTTCTGAAGATGTAACTCAAAGCACAGTTAAAACAATGATTTATGACTAATAGCACCTACTGCTAGTAATATATTATCATCACTTGACTGTTATTCTTGATTAGGAGAAAATATGGCTTCATGAGTTGATGACCGTGTTCTCAACAACAGATCATGGTGCTGTTCAAAGGATGCCTATGATTTTTCTGTGTGAAAGCCAGGCTAGAAGCTATAGTTTAGGTATCCAGATAATGCAGTTTCTGGCATTATAGGGCCCTAGGGCAGTTAGCATCACTGACTCGGTGGATATGGGTTTGAGTAAACTCCAGGAGTTGGTGATGGACAGGGAGGCCTGGAGTGCTGCAATTCATGGGGTCGCAAAGAGTTGGACACGACTGAGCGACTGAACTGAACTGAACTGAGGGCAGAAAATGGGACATCAAGATTGCTGTAAAAAATTATTGTTTTGTTACCATATTTATAAAAAAAACTCCAAAAAGCTATATTATTTGGATAAAGTAGAAATTTAAACTCACACCATTATCTTCTTCGAAAATCCAAAACTCACAATTGACAGAGCTGGGAAATATATCAAAAAGTGAAATAATGTGAAAAATTGTAATACCTTGGATAAAATTTAGTGACATTTTCAGTCTATTCTTTTCTGAAGTACAAAGTATGTGAAGACATGAAGTTACAAACTGAGATTAAAATAGGATTTAATTGCTTGGGAAAGCCCTTACCTAAAATGTCAATCTTCAACTGAAGTGAAAAAGAGAAAAAGGATTTTAAAAATACTATGACTTTTAATCAAAAAGAACATTTATATGCTAATATCTACTAGAAGATTTTTTGTTGTTTAGAAACTGATTCTTTTTAGAGGGAGACTCTTTCTTTAAGGGAAAATGACATATAGGGTCTTGGTTCTTGAAATCATTTGGAGAGAACTTGCTCTGATTTCATACTGAGGTAATGTCACTGTTTGAATTGTATCCCTTTTCATTAAATCATCATTTTTCCTTGTTTACTAGATTCAGAACTTGCTTTGATGTATAATGATGAGTCTGTGTTGGAAAACCATCACCTTGCTGTGGGCTTCAAACTGCTCCAAGAAGAACACTGTGACATCTTCCAGAATCTCACCAAGAAGCAACGTCAAACACTCAGGAAGATGGTTATTGACATGGTAAGACTTTGGCCTCCCTGTGATCCTCACTTACTTTTACTTCTGTGGGAAGAGAAAATCCATTCTCCTTGATAAACTGAGTTCATTGAGAGTTTTCTGTTCTTTTCTTTTTTTTTAACCCCAGGTCTTAGCAACTGATATGTCCAAACACATGAGCCTGCTGGCAGACCTGAAGACAATGGTAGAAACAAAGAAAGTTACAAGTTCTGGTGTTCTTCTCCTGGACAACTATACTGATCGTATACAGGTATTGGATGGAAGCCTTTGATTTAACACAAAGCCACACCAAACTAAATGAAACAACAACTAAAAAAAGAAAACAAATTTACTTAGTTGCATGTCCTAGGTTACTATTACAACTTCAAGCTTATTTTAAGAATAAGCAAAGGAAAATGGATATTCAAATTGATCCTCTAATTTACAAAGAAAAACAGAACTCTACTTATTGAGTTGCTTAATTCTAAAAATAAACAGCAAAATCTCATTGTAATAGGGTGTACGTGACTGCTGATCCCAAAAGCTCGTGTTTGGATATAAATCCCACTGACTTGAACTTTGTCAGGTCTGTTTTGGTTATACAAATTGCCCTCAGCTGGTCTCCTCTTTCCACAAGTGGAAAATATGAAGACATCTACTTTGAGTAATTCTTTGCATTTTTTCCAAACTGAGGAAAAGAAACTATGGCATCAGTATCTGACCTCGCATGTCCCTTCCAATTTTTAAATTCAATGACTGTCAATCAAAGAAGACACATTTTCCCTTTTGGGACACTAATAATGGCAAATAACCAACTCTGGCCAGCACCATTGTAATCTTGCTGTTTTGGTGCAAACACCATAATTATAATGCAACTAAAATGTTCTTAGGTCTGGTACCAAGTGTACTAGTACAAGAGGGATGAGATGTTCTAGTAGTATTTATATCTAATTTTATGGGATTTTCAAAACTTGATGATTTCAGGTTCTTCGCAACATGGTACACTGTGCAGACCTGAGCAACCCCACCAAGTCCCTGGAATTGTATCGACAGTGGACAGACCGAATCATGGAGGAATTTTTCCAGCAGGGAGACAAAGAGCGGGAGAGGGGAATGGAGATCAGCCCCATGTGTGATAAGCACACAGCTTCCGTGGAAAAATCCCAGGTATCTAATATAAGGTTTTTAAGGTTCCTGTAGGCTCTGCTGATGTTTGAACTGGAGGACTCTTTCTAGCTATTTTCTCTTAAATATATATATATATATATATATATATATATAAAAAATATGTGTATTATATATAATATGCCTATATAAAATATGTATATTATATAAAATATGTATTTATACACACACACACACACACACACACACACACATACATGGGTTTCCTGGGTGGCAGCACTAGTGGTAAAGAATCACTTGCTAATGCAGGAGACACAAAAGACATGGCTTCAATCCCTAGGTCAAAAAGATTCCCTGGAGTAGGAAATGGCAACCTGCTCCAGTGTTCTTACCTGGACAATTCCATGGGTAGAGGAGCCTGGCGGGCTATATTTCATGGGGCCACAGTGAGTCGCACACAACAGAGCAACTAAGCAGCATATATACATATATATGTGTGTGTATATATACATACATGTTTACATATATATGTGGGTGTGAAATTATAAGGAAGCAACTACTTATTTAGTTTCATTATACTTGTGGCTCAATAGCCTTCTCCATTACACTCAATTTAACAGTGAGGAGATAAAGCGGTCTTCAGAAAACCCATCAGTTTGGATGGTGTATCCTCAGTTTAGATCAGTATCTATGACCCTAGCAAATCCAACTGAGTTAACCGAATGCTGCCATCTCCATCCCATCCCTCCAGGTTTCCCCCAGCTCCGTCTTTACCCTTGTTTTCCTGAACTTTGTTTTCACTGTCCAGAATCATGCACAGTGCCACCATCACCAGAAGTGGTGAATCTCTTTCCTATATATCTCTTCTGCCTCATGGTCAAAGTCCTGTGCTGTGTCCCAAATATGCATATTTTATACACACACACACACACACACATGGGCTTCCCAGGTGGCACTGGTGGTAAAGAATCCACCTGTCAAGGCAGGAGACATAAAAGACTTGGGTTTGATCTATAGATCCAAGTTTGCATCTACACTTCTGAGAATAGGCTGACATCTTTTGGTTGCATGCAAAGTTACAAACTCCCTCTGTGCTGGAGGTACATTACGCTGTAGTCAGGGAGATGTGGAGATGCCCCTAGAGGAAAAATATGTAGCACTAGAAAGTATCGATATCCTTACTAGGCTTCAGGGCCAGCTGAGATGCTATTTTTTTCAGAAACAAATGACCTGAGCCAGGCAGTCATGATTCAGATTGTGTCTCTAGGCTGCCCAAGGCCTTTATCACAAAATCATTCAGACTATTTTTTGTTAGTGTTTATCCTCTTTCTACACTACTTTCTACCCCCAAATTTGCATGTAGTTGTAATATCAGTATATAATCCCTTTGCAATTATCACTGTGTTGCTTTTTTTAAAAAACCAATCAAAATTTAAAGTCTATAAAAGTGTTCTATAAGTCTAATATGCCATAAAAACATGTCACATTAAGTTAAGGCCAATTCAAAATCCTCATGCCTTAATAAGAATAAGCTATTTGTGAATTAGTTACTTAATTAGCCTACTGTCCTTTGATTAGCAACAGAGGGGTATGGTATATATGTGATGTTCTGTGTGGTTTTCCACAAGTTTTCATATACATTATCCCATTTGAACCTCCAAACAGCCTTTTGAGACAGACTTAGCAGGTATTTTTGCAGGGTGTCAGGTGAATAAGCTAGCCTCTCGGTTCAGTTCACCAGCTCATCCCTGCCCTCCACCCAAAGCACTCTCCATCACTGTGAACAGGTTTCCCTGTTTCCATGACACTGTGGTCCACCGTGGCATTTCCCACAGATGGGCTTTGGTGAGCATTGTCTGAGTAGACTGGTAATGAAACCCTTGACTAGGTGCTCTTCAGATTTGTAGTGTTCTCTCACCCCAGGGTCTAGGAAATAAGCAACTAGAAGCTGCCTTTCTTATAAATGCTGAACATTTGCCAAAAGCAAAACAAATGAAGAAAGAAAATGGCTGCACTGTAGTTCAGCTGATTGAATTTTCTCCATTGCCGTGAGCTTTTTTTTTTTTCAAGTCCCTGGAAAACATATTGAAAATAGTATTTAAAAACTCTTAAACACACGTAAAGAATTAAAAGAGAGGAAAGAAGAGTGGGTGGAAGAGAAATATTTGAATCATCTACAGTCGGTCTTATAACCAGTGCAGATCAGAGATCCCCTAACTTTGGTGTGAATTCTGTTAATGCTAGGGAAACACCAGAGAAAAGAATGAAAGAAAGAGAGAGAGAAAGAGAGGAAGGAAGGAAAGAAAATAGGTAGATAAGAGTCATGTATGGCTAAGGTTCTTTGATATGGTACAACTTGGATGTATGAAATAACTGGCCCAAATCCAGAATGTTAACAAAGAGGTTTCCAGCAGTGTGGAAAGTTAGCTCTGTAATGCCCCATGGGTGCACAGAAGTTGCCCTTGCTCGTCGACCCCTGAATCCTGACCCAGCATCTCTCCGGTTCCTCAGACCATAACAGGGGAATTCCATTCCCTCATTCAACTAGTGCCTGTTCTTTCTCTCAACCTGCTCCCACCTCCAATGCTTCCTGTTTGTCCCGCAGTGGACGGGTCAGCATCAGGCCACAGAGCCAGCACATGCAGGACGCATAGCCCCTGTGTAAACCATAACAGAACCATAAGCTTCATGTTTCTTCTCAGGAACTCTAGCAAAGGAACTGCTTAATTGTCCTTATTTTTTCCTTCTTTCTCCCAATGGAAATGATGGTGTGCCCTCTG
This sequence comes from Muntiacus reevesi, assembly GCF_963930625.1. Lineage (NCBI taxonomy): Eukaryota > Metazoa > Chordata > Mammalia > Artiodactyla > Cervidae > Muntiacus > Muntiacus reevesi. The sequence continues at coordinate 138,359,432 of NC_089249.1, read as the reverse complement.
GATCTAAAACAATTGCAGACGGGTCCACAGAGGGGATATTTATTTGTTTAAGAGCTTGAAGTATTTTCAAGTGTTTTACCTACGTCGTCTACAAACCAAAAGCATTCCACAGGACTTGAGACATGCCAGAGTCATCCTGGGCTGGCTCCCTTTCATTTTAAAACCGCGGCATATTTTAAAGTTATCAGGGAAAGAATGTTGAGTCAGAGCTCAGTGGACCAGGGGCTTCCTTCTTCAAAGAATGACTCACAGAATCCAAGGAGTGACAAAGTCATTCCCAGCCAGGGTTATATCCAGACTTCTTATTTGGCACACATCAGAGGAAAAGTAATCAGTTCTAGTGAGACCTACACAAGGCTTTGGAGTCAAAGTTGGGACTGAGTCCCAGCTCCACCACTTACTGGCTCTGTGACCTCTGACAAGATATTTCTGAACCTCAGTGAGTCTCCTCAGTTTTCCTTTGTGAATGGTGAATATCCATTCTCAATCTGGGATTAAGAACTATAATGCATACTTTGCCTTCAATGCAGGATGTACCATATAGTAAATGCCCAAATAACAGAATCTGGTATTATTTGATCTTTGTTGGGTTGTTGTGTGTGTGTGTGTGTGTGTGTAATTTTTTTTTTTTTCCTCTTGCAAAGCAGGGCAGCTTGTTTGGTTTTCCAGGGCCCATCACAATAACAGAGATGTAACTTTATTTTCCTTCAGGTGGGTTTCATCGACTACATTGTCCATCCCCTGTGGGAGACCTGGGCGGACCTGGTCCAGCCTGATGCCCAGGACATTCTGGATACTTTAGAAGATAACAGGAACTGGTACCAGAGCATGATACCCCAGAGCCCCTCCCCACCTCTGGACGAGCAGAACAGGGACTGCCAAGGCCTGATGGAGAAGTTTCAGTTTGAACTAACCCTCGAGGAGGAGGATTCTGAAGGCCCCGAAAAAGATGGTGAGGGCCACAGCTATTTTGGCAGCACAAAGACGCTCTGTGTGATCGATCCGGAAAATAGGGGTCCTCTGGGAGAGACTGAGGTAGATATCACCACAGAAGACAAGTCACCGATCGACACATAATCTCCCTCTTCATGCGGAGATGAACATTCCACCCTTGACAAGCATGCCAGCTATATGGTAGGGCCAGCCCACCATGGGGGCTGAGGCCCGCACGGGACAAGGGCCACGCGGCCTTTCCAGTTACTTGAGTTTGGAGCCAGAATGCAAGACCGTGAAGCAAATAGCAGCGGCCCAGGAAATTCCACGGTTGACTTGCCTTGCTTGCAAGCTGAGTGGAGAGCTGAAGCTTTCTGTGGTTCTGGAGGCCAGCTGTGCATCACGACTGAATAGCTTGAAAGTGGAAGACACCAAACTGAGAGATTTTTCTGCACTATGTTTTGGGCATCTGTCCCCTCTGGTGACTGAACTGACTAATAATGTCATTTCTAAATCTGCTTACCTGTCCCCTTGTCTGCCAACCTGTGTGCCTTTTTTGTAAAACATTTTCACGTGTTTAAAATCCTGTTGAATACCTAGAATTTAGTATCAGCTTCTACACAGATAAGCATTACAAGCTGACAAAAACTTTTTTGACTCTTTCTGAGGGGAAAAAAAAAGGAAAGTAAATTGTCTTCCTTCTTTCTTGGGCAATATCTTTTACTCAACTACAGTTACTTTTGCAAATAGAAAGGCTACACTTCTAACCACATTCAACTTCCTTCCCCTATGGTCCCAAACAACTCCTCAGTTGCCCTTATAACAGATCTCTGCCTGCCTGCTCTGAACAGTACCTTTTCTCCTCTAGAATTGCACTTCTTTGCTGTAAACGGAATAAAGTTGAACAGACTAAGGGGTAGGAATGGGTAGCTGTCTTGTTCACAGTAACAGTCTGTGTAGAATTCAGCTTCACAAGGCAATTGCCCCGCTGGGTCCTGAACCCCTGTGCGGCTGGGGTTGCACGATCCAGGGGTTGCACGATCCCCATCCTGTTCTCTTGTTCCCCTCTTCATGCTCACACCAGTTACACTGTTTCCAACTTAATGCTGCCGTCTTTCTCTTGCACTGCCTTCTGTGCTTGCACCTCCATTTCTGTTTATAACTGTGTATTTATTACTTAATGTATATAATGTAATGTTTTGTAAGTTATTAATTTATATATCTAACATTGCCTGCCAATGGTGGTGTTCAATTTGTGTAGAAGACTCTGCCTAAGAGTTGCAACTTTTCTTGTAACGTTTTGTATTGTGTATTATTATATAACCTGAACATCGCTGAAGAGATGTCCCCCCTCGCCAGTTGGGTCTGCCCTTTTCCTGGTCTGAGTTGCTAATACTGCTCAACTCCTTCATGAACTGGTTTTGAAAACAGGATTCTCACATTAGATACTAATGGTTTCTACTGAGCTTTTACTTTTGTATAGTTTGATGGGGCGTGGGGGCAGTGGGCTGTGGTTTTTACCCCTGTTCTATTCAAATCTGTACACACGAGTTGAGTTTTAACTGAGTTCTACTATAATTGAGGCTTCAGTTTAACAAGAAACACTACATTTCATTTAACAAGCAACTCACCAATCATTCTTCTGAGAGTCCCCAAACTACTGACTTTGAAGAGAAAGCTCCCAGTCTGCCATTAAGCAGGAATGTCAATGTTCCAATTAATTACTAAAGCAAACAATAAAACAATGTGAACTTTACAATGAAATGTGAACTGACATAGTAAATTATGCAAATGTGAAGCTTCTGATAACACTTGTTAGACCTCTGACTGGCTTCAGTCTCTGTAAAATCTATTTCATGCTTTCAGTTCAGCATTGTGACTCAGTACTTCAAGAAATGGCACAAATGTGCATGACCAATGGGTTTCTATGTCTATGAACACTGCTTATTTCAGGTGGACATTTTATTGTTTTCCAGAGTTTCTCACAATGTATGTTATAGTATTATTATTATATATTGTGCTCAAATGCATTCTTAAGAGACTTTTATATGAGGTGAATAAACAAAAGCATGATTAGATTGTAGGCCCAATTATTTCATGGTTAGTTCTGACTCAGAACTTTTAAGCAGATATTTTTTTCTCTTCTCTCCTACCATACCCCACAAAGAAAACCACCCAGTTAGCTTGGCCAACATCACACCTAAAGTTTCATAATCTGTGTCCAAAAAGTCCCCTAGCTTAGAACATTTACTTTTTCAGCAGCTGTTCGACAAGGTCGGTGGTGCAAGAAGGGAGATGGCGAACTAGAAAAACAAAGCCCCTTTAATAATCTGAAGAGTTTAATCTGCTAGATGAATAAAGGTAACTCCCCCTTGGTTGGACCCTCTAGAAAATGAATCCTAGACTTACAGAACATTAGCTTGATGTAGTCAGATAGTCACATGAAGAATCTGAGGCCCAAAGAGTCACGTTAAATACAATGCAAGGAGTGCTGACTGACGCTCACGGTCACCTCAGTGATCCGTGGAGTCTCCTGTTGACCATATGGTTATGCTTTTCTTTCTGGAAAGAACTATGTAAATATCATAAGCAAAATACCACTTTGTTGGAAAAGTCAACTTAAAAAAAATTTATCCTGAGAAAGTTGTGTGTGTGTGTTGACAAAGCCTGCAAATAAGAATCAGTGGTAGCCCATGATATTTAAACCACAAAGGGAAGTGGTTGTGAACCAGGAAGGGGTCTGCTCTAGAAGAACTCCACTCAATAAACTGAAATTACTGTATTTCTTTTTGAAGATGACTGAAGGTGACCACTGTTGCAGAACCAACTTGCCTGCTGGTTCCAAGGTAGTGTTTATAGCTCTTTGCCACCATCCCTGATTCCTGATTGCACCTGTCCATCTCTAAGCTTTTACAGATTGAGTTGACAAGTGAATTGGTTAGAATAGCCACACGTGTGACTTCAAAATATCTAGAGCTATAAATATTTATAAATATTTGCAGGTCTGTTCCTACAGAGTAGTTCCTAACCTTTGGTTCAAAATTAGAATCATCTGGAGAATAAATATTTTGAAAAATACTGATGTTTGAGTTCCATTCTCACTCCCAGATTTCTGTTTGAATTGGTCTTGGGTGGAGCCCAGGTCATTGGATTTTTTTAGTCTCCCCAGGTAATTCTAACATATAACCTGAATGGAGAATCAACTGCTTCAGAAGAGAGAAGCACAGTTGTAGATAAGGCTTTTATCTCAGTCTGTTCAGGCTGCTGTAACAAAATTCCAGACTGTGTATCTTAAAAGCAAGAGAAATTTATCTTCCATAGTTCTAGAGGCTGGGAAGACAAAGATTAATATACTAGCAAGATCACTTCCTGCTTCATAGCTGGTGCCTGCTCACTTGTGTCCTCACCTGGTGAAGGGGCTGGAGATCTCTCTGTATCCTCTTTAACAAAAGGCACCAATCCCATCCATGAGGGCTCCAAGGTCATGACTTAGACACCTCCCAAAAGTGCTACCTCCTAATACTATTATCTTTGGGATTTTGGATTTCAACATTTAAATTTTGGGGAAACAAACATTCAGAAAATAACAGCTTTCTCTCACCCCAGCTGTCTTCAGACGCTCTGCACTCACCATGGCCATGCTCTGGTTCGAGTACAGAAGCAAGGGGAGGGATAAGAGATGAGTAAGCTCTGCACTCCCAGAGCTGACAATGTGCTGTTGTTGTGCTCATCACTTGCCTTCCAGATCATAAAATCATAATCATGTTCTCAGGAAAACCACAGTGGAGGTCAATCTAAAAGAAAGTTCATCTTCTGATTCCAAAACATAGACTATAAGTGTAATTGTCCTCCCACTCGATGGCCGGGAGCTACTGTAGAAGCAGAAGTTACTGAGGCATCTTTGCCAAGGCTGAGAGCGATAACTTTTGCTTAACAAAATGCACATGAGCTAAAGACTGATTTACAGACTTAAGAACTGTCAGAGTTGGAAACACACACACATACACGCTGGATGGTGTTTCCCTGACTTATTCCCACAAGCTTATTTTGATATAAATAAATTGGAGGTCATTGTAATTCTCAGTTCACTAAAGGAAGCCTAATGGAGTCCATGTGAAGGGAGGTGGTTTACTGTATTGATTTTGGAGCCAAATAACCTGGGTTCAAATTCTAACTCCTTCATTTATTACCTGTCCTGCCATAAATAAGTCACTTACTCACTGGGCTGCAGTATAATGGGGATTATAAATCTGTCAGATGGGGGTAATAAACCCAGGGCTTATTCTACAATTTCATTGCTACTTCTCTGAGCCTCATGTTATTCAAGAATGATGAAATCACTGATTGTATGAGCTTTAAAACCTATGAGCCAAGATGGACAAAGATGTCTGGCAAATCCTATTTATCAACCCATGATTTGTGCAGCCTGTGCCCCTTACCAAGGATTCTCCACCCTAGTTTTCTCTTATATTCTGCAAGATTCATATCAGGTGACCTCTAACAAGACACTTCGCTGATCCCTAAGGTTGGGATAAAGTCACTTTATCTGAGATTCCAGAACATCTCGTGCTTTGACATTAATTAACTGTATAACCCTGGGCAAGTTCCTTAACTCCCCTGTGCCTCAACTTTATCATCTGTTAAATGGAGATAATTATAATGATACCTAGCTTATAATGGATTATGTGAGAACTACATGATCTGATATACATAAAGCTCTAAGAAATGTTATAACTATTAATACCTATTACTGTATATTTAAGTTAGGTTTTTGTCATTCCCTAAAGACTATAACTCATTGAAATCAGAAGTTAGATCTTATTCCCTGTTGAACTTCAAGTACCCAATCCAATTTCTGCAATAAACATATATTGGGCAAACCTAAGTGAATCAAGTAGTTTTGTGAAAGAGTGAAAGACCTGGAAAAGGTCTCAGGCTTTCCAAACCAAAAAAGGTATTGATCTCAGAGCCTTGAAATTATAAGCTATATAATTTCGGAACCAAAGTTTCCTCAGAGATGTTCTGGTCTATGCCTTTCCTTTTATAATTAAAGGAACTGAGGCCCAAAGGTAGCCAGTGACCTGCTTGAGATGACAGAGTATGTTAGTGTCACAGGTTTGCCATAACCAAGTACCACAAGCTGAATAGTTTAAACAATTGAAATGTTTTGTCTCATAGTCCCAGAGGCTAGAGGTCCAAGGTCACGATGTCAAGGTCAATTTCTGTTGAGGACTTTGAGGGAGAATCTGTTTTTTCCTCTCCTCTAGCTTTGGGCGATTTGCTGGCAGGCTTTGGCATTTTTAACTTGTAGATGCAGCACCCAAATCTCTGCCTTCATATTCACATGATGTTGTCTCAGTGTGCACATCCATGTCTAAATGTCACTTTTGATAAGTCACCAGTCATACCACGATAAGGGTCCACTCTGCTGCAATATCACTTTAAGTAGCTATATCTGCCAGAACTCTATTTTCAAACAAAGTCATATTCTGAAGTATTGGAGTTGGTCAAAAAGTTCATTCTGGTTTTTCTATAATGTCTTAGGGAAGAATCCAAATGAACTTTTTGGCCAATGCAATACTAGGGGCTGGCCTTCCCCAGTGGCTCAGCGGTAAAAAACCTGACTGCAATGCAGGAGATGCAGGAGACCCTGGTTCGATCCCTGTGTGGGGAAGATTGCCTGGAGAAGAGGAAAGGCAACCCACTCCAGTATTCTTGCCTGGAGAAACCCATGGACAGAGGAACCTGGTGGGTACAATCCATAAGGTCGAAAAGGGTGGGACAGGACTGAAGCAACTGAGCACAGAACAGTAATACTAGGGGTTAGGACTTCAACCTATAAATTTGAGGGGGATGTAATGCAAACCATAACATGCAGTTGCTCACTAGAAGATTTCCTGATTCCTTCCAAAGGGATATTTCTGCAACATCATGGAATCTGAGGGTCTTAGACATCCATTTGACTTCTCTGCATCTTTGTTGTTGTTCAGTTGCTCAGGCATGTCCAGCTCTTTGCAATCCCATGGACTGAAGCATATCAGGCTTTCCTGTCCTTCACCATCTCCCGGAGCTTGCTCAAACTAATGTCTATTGAGTCAGTGATGCCAACCAACCATCTCATCCTCTGTTGTCCCCTACTCCTCCTGCCCTCAATCTTTCCCAGCATCAGGGGCTTTTCCAATGAGTCAGCTCTTCACATCAGTTGGCCAAAGTATTGGAGTGTCAGATTCAGCTTCAGTCCTTCCAATGAATATTCAGGGTTGATTTCCTTTAGGATTAACTGGTTTGATCTCCTTGCAGTCCAAAGGGGACTCAAGAGTTTTCCCCAAAACCACAGTTCAAAAGCATCAATTCTTTGGCACTCAGTCTTCTTTGTGGTCCAACTCTCACATCCGTACATGATTACTGGAAAAACCATAGCTTTGACTAGACAGACCTTTGTCAGCAAAGTGACGTCTCTGCTTTTTAATTCACTGCCTAGGTATGTCATAGCTTTTCTTCCAAGGAGCAAGCATCTTTTCATTTCATGGCTGCAGTCATCATCTGCAGTGATTTTGGAGCCCAAGAAAATAAAGTCTGTCACTATTTCCATTGTTTTCCCATCTATTTGCCATGAAGTGATGGGACCAGATGACATGATCTTCATTTTTATGATGTTGAGCTTTAAGCTAGCATTTTCACTCTCCTCTTTCATCTTGATCAAGAGGCTCTTTAGCTCCCCTTCAATTTCTGTCATTAGGTGGTGTCATCTGCATATTTGAGGTTATTGATATTTCTCCTGACAATCTTGATTCTGGATTGAGCTTCATCCCCCCGCCCCCCCCCCCAGCATTTCATATGATGTACTCTGTATATAAGTTAAATAAGCAGTGTGAAAATAAACAGCCTTAAGGTAATTCTTTCCCAATTTTGAACCAGTCCATTGTTCCATGTCAGGTTTATCAGGAGGCAGGTAAGGTGGTCTGGTATTCCCAACTTTCTTAGAATTTTCCAGTTTGTTAAAGAATGAACTGTAAGTTTGAGCCAGTACTGTTCAGTTATAAAAAGTATAATTTCTTGATACAAAGGTGTTTTTGTTTTCTTAAGGTTTTTCTGAGTTCTTCAAACAAATTAATCATTTCCTTGGTGTAGCTTGATGCCACATGGAGAGGCCATGGAGAAGGAGAAGCAGGATCTTGGGGTAGAAGGACAAACACAGCCCTGGAGTTAAGAGCTTAGGCTCCAATAGTAAACTAATTCCAGTTCAAATCCCTGCTCTTCAACTTCTTAGCTATATACTGTAGGTAAATACTTAACTACTTCAAGCCAAAGTCTTATCGACATTAAAGTGAGGATTTTGTAAAGACTAGTGAATAATGCATCTAAACTGCATGTGTCAACCATTGTATCACAGATATCAGCTAAGGTTCATTTTTTCTACAAATATTTATAGAGTGGCCAGTTGCATGCCAGGCAATGTGTGATGAACCAGACAGACAAAGGCCCTGTCCTTATAAATTATATTTTAGAGGGAGAGAAAATAAAAAATAAATGAAAAGATAAATAATATAGTGTCGGGTAGCTTTGCATGTTGGTGAGGGACAGTGGTTAAGAGCAGTGTCTTTGGAGTTCAACTACCTGGTTTGGAATCCCAGTTTCTCCCATTATTAATGATCTGGATTGGGGTACAGCAAATACAAAGGCCCTGAAAATATAGTGTACCTTCTGCTGCTGCTGCTAAGTCACTTCAGTCGCGTCTGACTCTGTGCGACCCCATAGACGGCAGCCCACCAGGCTCCTCTGTCCCTGGGATTCTCCAGGCAAGAACACTGGAGTGGGTTGCCATTTCCTTCTCCAATGCAAGAAAGTGAAAAGTGAAAGTGAAGTCGTTCAGTCCTGTCGGACTCTTCAGGACCCCATGGACTGCAGCCTATCAGGCTCCTCCATCCATGGGATTTTCCAGGCAAGAGTCCTGGGGTGGGGTGCCATTGCCTTCTCTGATAGTGTGCCAGTCAACCGCAAAGAGCAGCAAGAAGCCAGGGGAGGCAGAGGAATAGAAAATAAAGTTTGTAGCCAGGTCACAGGGAGCCCTTGTGCTATTGTAAAGATTTGGGTAAGTCACTGGACAGTTTTAAGCAGGGAAGTGAGATGACTGAACCTACATTTCTAAAAATTAATTCTGTGTAGAGAATAAACAATATTGAGACACATGCAGAATCAGGCAGACCAGCTAGGAGTCTCCTGAAAGTGTCTTCTGAAGTGACAGGAAACTTAACAAGATTAGTAGTGGTAGAGGTATTGAGTTGGAAGATTTAGGGTAGATTTTTATTTTTTTAAAAATGATCCACAGCCTGGTATTAGTGTTATTATTTTATTTTTTGCCATGCTGCATGGCAGGTGGGATCTTAGTTCCCTGACTGACCAGGGATCAAACCCATGCTCCCTGCAGTGGAAGCACAGAGTCCTAACCACTTGACCACCAGGAGATTTCCTGGTGGTAGATTTTCAAAGCAGAGCCATCAATACTCGCTTTCAGATTTGAAAACGAAACCACAGAGAAGTGAAAAAGATCCCATAGCCTGAGCAATCCACTGAATGGTGGGAATATTTCCTGTAATAGGGAGCCTCTGGGGAGGAAGAGATTTAGGTGAAGGACTCTTGACATTTGAGGTGTTTTTTCTCACCCAAGTGGAGATGTTGAAGAGGCAGTCAGGTGTATGCATTTGAAGTTCAGGGTAGGGTTCCTGAGAATCCTCAACGCTGAGTGCCCTGTCAATGAGGAGGCTCCCGGTCCACTTGGCCTTGTGTCCATCTGGGATAACTCTGTTTTACCCCAAATTATCCTTCACCCACAATGTGACCTCTTGCGTAGCTTTTTCAAGGAAGCTGCCCATACACAGTATTTTGTGATTTCATAGAATTTTCTAGAAACTACAGGGTGTCTGGGAGGTCAGTTCCAATAGCACACTGCTTTCTCCTTCCACAGAGCTGCCTCATTTCTCCTTTCCACTCTCTCTTCCAACTCATTGAACCTCTCTCTCAAGAGCAAAACCAGCTATTTTCCCTGGCTTCTGTCCCATGGTCAGCATTCATATTTTATGGGTGGAGCTTGACTGGGGGGACTCTCACCACCCAAACCAAAGAGCTTCCAATCGATGTTTTATTTAAAAAGGGATTTTGTAAAAATACATGCATTGGTCTCCCAAAAGAAATTCAGATATAAGAACCTTTCTGCCTCTTGTTATTTCCTCAAGTAAAAGTGGGAGGGCTCAGTCATAGCCTTTCTGAGAGGTGCATGAGGAGAAGACAAAATTCAAGCATCTGCTTGTAGCACCAGCGGCTCCCCACCTCAAGCCCAACCCTGCCCACACGCTTGACCAGATTTGCATGGATGCTGAGCTTCGTCCTCTGGCATTGCTCGGTAGTTGGGACTTCAGAGTTCTGGGTAGTGGTTTTTACCAGATCCCTTTCTTTTTCCCCTTCAAATTTTACCTGATCCCTGTGTATGAGTGCTCAGTCGCTCAGGTGTGTCCAACTCTTTGCAACCCCATGGACTGTAGCCCACCAGGCTCCTCTGTCCATGGGATTCTCCAGGCAAGAATCCTGGAGTGGTTGCCATTTCCTCTTCCAGGGGGTCTTCCCAACCCAGGGATCAAACCCAGATTGCTGGCATTTGAAGGCAGATTCTTTTTTTTCTTTTTTTTTTTTTTTTTTAATTTATTTTTTTATTTTTCAGTGGGTTTTGTCATACATTGATATGAATCAGCCATAGAACTACACGAATTCCCCATCCCGGTCTCCCATCCCACCTCCCTCTCCACCCGATTCCTCTGGATCCCCCCAGCCCAACGGGCCCGAGCACTTGACTCAAGCCTCCCACCTGGGCTGGTCGGGCTGATTCTTTACCGCTGAGCCACCTGGGAAGCCCACCTTATCTCTACCAAGTCATCAAATTCTTCTTTGTGTCTTTGATAGAAAAATTCATTGTTTGTGTGAATGTTCTTTGGGTCTCTTGCTTTGCCCCAAGCAGCTCTGACGTCTCTCTGTAGTTCAGAGCCCTGAGAGTAGGTGGAGAGAGTAAGCGGAGACGTGTATAAATGCTGTCCCTTCCCTCAATCTCAGATCCTGCTTTGTGTTTGTTGAGTACTGTGTTTAATATCCCAAGATAGGATTTTATTGTACAGCATGGGCTCTCAAATCAAGCCCATTGTCTAGTGCTTAGAAAGAAAGAAAAAAATTTTTTAATAATTTTTTATAACACCAGGGGATTAAAAAAAAAAACAAAAAAACCTTGGCCATTCTTGATGCTTTGAATTACAGCATGTCATGTCAGATAAAGCAGATAAAGTTATTATCAACAGTAACCATGTATGTATTTATTTTGCCTTTTAATCAAATATCCAAGTAAGACATGACTCCACAGTTTCTCTGGTTTCCCACATGAAAATCCCAAGCAGAGCCAGGTCAGAACACATGAGATCAGGCAGCTGGAACCTCTATGAGGGCAGAGACAGTGTTAGATGTCTTGCCCTCCCTTTCCAGAGAGCATTGCACTGTGTCAGGCACGGAGTTGATGTTCAAACAATTTTTGAATAAATTTGATGCTGAGGACAGTAAAACCACATTTAACAGGAAGATGAGACAAATGTGCCCAGAAGACAAGTTGACTCTGAATCTCTAGTGTGAACCACTAGTGTGTGATGCTGTATTTTCAGATCTGCCTGCCTACTCAGCACTGGGTCCCTCAAGGCAGGAAAATGTGTTTTTGTTTGTTTGTTGGTTTGCTTCATCTTGTCTTCCTCCCCAACAATCACTCCTTTCATTCCCAGTGAAAGGAGTGTCCTGTGATAAGGTAGAAAACTTTGTTATTGAAATTATTTTGGAAATATGTCTGTGGGTTTTAGGGAAGATGTAGAGGACCCTGGGGAAAGCAAAGCTTGACAAACCTGTGTTCCAGGCCTTGGGAATTTGGGCAAATCATTTAAATTTTCCAAGTCTAAATTTTCTTCTAATTAAAAGGAATGCACAATAGGCAGTCAAAAACAGAATCAATATAGCATTACACATAGTGGGTGCTCAACAAATCTTTATTGTCTGGATGTGTGTCCTCATGGATGGAAGGATAAAAATCATCTCTCTTTGAAAACATAATGCAGCAGTATGTTTTGATTGAGGTTCAATAAATCAAGATTGGGTTAGTAGAGATTTTTCCAAACATAACTTATGATTCCATCCAAACATAATTTACAATTCTAGAAAAATAAATGCTCTCACTCCAACTCAGCAAAAGGGGATTATGCAGACACTGATAGACTCATTGAAATGGAAAGAATTGTAGAAATCACACTAGCCTACATTCTTCCAATGCTGACTGCAAGCTTGCAGAGAACTTAGCAAGATTCTTCTGAGATGACATGAACTGTTAGGTTTTTGAGATGGAATCAAATTGTACGCTTCTAGAGCACTCACTCTGGCTTACTTTTTCCTTCTGTAGCCAAATAATGTATATAATTTCTCTTCTAATTTCTTGTTCCAATTGAAAATAGGAAGCAAACTTTCAGCGTCTGTGACTATGTGATCTTGGGAAAGGTTATATAACCTCTCTGTGCCTCGGTTTCCTTATCTGTAAAATAGAAACAATAACAACAGAACCTGTGTTGAAGATAACTATGACGCTTAAATGAATAGAACTGTAAAATACTCAGGACAGTGTCTGCTCTGTAGTATACATTAACACATAGTAACTGTATGTAGCTGGAGGTAGCATGGTTTCCTATATTGTAGTTCCTTCAAACACATTCCTTATGACTTAAATTCATCATTCGGGTGTGATCATCCTGGGTTTGCACACATCCACCGTGTTCCCTGAGGATGAGTGTCCAGAAACACAATAGTCCAGGCTCAGTGGGGCACACTGTGACTCTCGCCCTTCTTTGTTCTGGGCACAGGTCCAGAGCCCAGATCGTGCTCATTTGGGGAGAAGTCAGTGACTCACCCTGGTGATTCACAGGGTGCTTACAGGCAAACAAGCCCTTCACACCTTTTCACAGGAACCACAGTGAAACCGTGGCTCCTACTTTCTGTGCTTGTCCAACTGAGTTTCTGCAACTTGGTGCATCATTTACACTTAGATGATAATGTTTTATCTGAAAAATCAGTGAGTTAAAGGAAAGAGGGTTTTCTGTTTGGGCGTCAGACTGACCTCTGTGTCAATCCCAGCTCTAGTACTATGTTTTGAGAACTTAGAGAAGGTACCTATCTTGTCTGATCTTCAGTTTCCTTTTCTGTAAAATGGAGGAGTGATAGCCATACCAAAGGATGATTTAGAAAGACATAACTAATGCAAACAGTCTGGCACATTCAGGCATGCCATAAATGAGAATTATTAATAATACTAATACCCTATTATGATGGTTAAATGAGACAATATATATGTGGGGGGGAAAATCTGCATGTTATAGATTTTAATCCCCAAACCAAATTACTTTTAACCTAAAAATAATTTTGAATTTTGATTCTGATCATCTATTAGCTATGGACCCACCCCAGCCCTTGCAATTGTAATCTACATTATCAATAATCACGTATTCTATATTTTCATTTATATTGTTAGTAAAAATGTTAACCAGAAATACATACGTGTTCAGTCGTGTCCATCTCTTTGTGATCCCATGGACTGTAGCCTGCCAGGCTCTTCTGTCCATGGAATTTTCCAGGCAAGAATACTGGAGTGGGTTGCCATTTCCTCCTCCAGGGAATCCTCTTGACCCAGAATTTGAACCCATGCCTTCTGTGTCTCCTACATTGGCAGACAGATTCTTTACTTCTCCATCACCTGGGAAGCTCCAAGGAGGCATGTTAAGCCACAAACAGTCTTCCAGATCAGAACTGATCCATTTGTCAGTGTTTCATAGGTGGTCAGTCAATTATAAATTCAGCTCTGTATACCATTTATCTATGTTTAAAAACATATCAGAAAAATGTGATCAAACTCTTATCTGAAATTCAGACATAATTTTTCTAAAGCATTTTCCTCCTTGGTGCAATCTACTAAACCCTAACTAACTGGGAGAAGTGATTATTACAGAATGACATTTTTAGGGGACTCATGCTAGTCACTTTCCTGTCAATGTCCTACACATATAATTTTTAATTTATTATATGTCTTACATATAATTCTTAACTTATTCTAGAATTTTTCATACAATTGATGTCATACTCAGCAATTTGTACTGATGGGTTCTATCTTTCTTTGTAATGATTGAGATAATATCTGTCCATCACACACCCCCAGGTGCCCAAATGCATGACATATTTTGTGTTCTCTCTGATTTCTCAGAGATCACCAATCATGAGTCAAAAGCACATTGGTAAGGCTTTTTAACATCCTGGAAAATCATGTACCTAGAGACATGAAACCACTTAACAAGAATGTTCTTCTAATACCTGTGTACTTCATTTGGCAGATCTAACACAAGAGCATGGGGAAGAAGGGCAGGAAGGGTTTTCTGCCAGGAGGAAGGAAGAGCACAGGAAAAGAGCAGAGATACAAAAAGGTATCGCTGGAGCTCATCCATATACTCATTCATCCCATAAGTATTTATTGAGTGCCTACTATTGGGCCAGATGCTGTAATAGACAATGGAAATACAGAAAAATTTAAACAAATAAAAGCCTTACTCACATTAAATGAAAAAGAAATCACCTAAGCCTTCTTGTATAGGAAGCTTTGCGTGATTGTAAAAACAATTTGTGCTAAAGCCCTGGAGCAGGAGAGAGCAGAGTATCCATGAGGACCTGAAAGAAGGCCAGTTTGACTTGAGATGGTGGCTGGTGAGGCAGGCACAGGCCAGATCTCACGGGGTATTTTAAGGATTTTGCTCTTCCTTAAACACAATGGGAACCATCAAAAATTTTAAGTAGAGAGGCAATACATTCAAATCTGAATTTTGGAAAGATCACTGATGACAGATCATCTGATGACAGATTCTGAGAGGACAATAAAAATGTGGGAGATAAGTTAGCAGGTGACTGCAGTAGTCCAACAAAAATGAAATGATGTCTTGGCTTAGGATGAGACTGCAGAGATGGATAGAAATGCTTGAATGTGGAGCAATTTAGGCCTTGCATTTACAGATGCTGGTGACAGATGATATGAGGGAGAAAGAGGGAGAAAAGACTAAAGGAAAAATCCCAAGTCTTTGGTTTCTACTATTAGAAAGGTAGTGGAGTTGTTTCCTGAAAAAAAAAAAACAGGAACTCTAGGGAAGATCCCCTGGAGAAGGAAATGGCAACCCACTCCAGTATTCTTGCCTGAGAAATCCCATGGACAGAGGAGCCTGGTGGGCTATAGTCCAAGAGGTCACAAAGATTCAGACACAACTGAGCGACTGAACATGCACTCAGGGAAGAACAGTTTTGAGGAGGCAAGACTCTAGGTCGGGGTGTGTTGACTTTAGGTTTGGTTGTCTTAGTGATATCCAAGTGCATGTGAAGTGGATAGTTGAGTATGACAGCTTGGAACTCAGAAAGCCTGGGCTAAGAGGTACCCATAAATCATCCATATGGTAACTGAAGCCACAGGTTGTCCTAGGAAAACAGTGTATAGTGAGAAAAGAGGGCTGAGGGTAGCACTAATCTTTGAAGAACTCTGCTATTCAATGAGAGACTATAAAAAGCATATGCCTGTAAAGAAGAATAAGAAACAGAAATCAAAGAACTGGGGAGTGTATGAAGGGAATCTGGGTGTAAGAAGGCTAAAGAAAACGAAAGTTTTAATAAGGAAGTGGTCCACAATATTGAATTCTGCGGAGACAATAAGCAGAAGAAGTAAATAAACAAAGAAAAATGTTTATTTTATTTAGAATTGGGGGTATTACTGGTGAACTTAGATTATTTTCAGTGAAGTGATAGCCTCATAGCCAGTTTTCAGTGAATAAAGAATAAGGAGGAAAGTTTTAAAAAAAAATGAGGACAGTGAGACCAGACAAGAACTCTCAGAAACGAAGAAGATTGAGAGGGACTGAGTGAAGGAAAAGGGATCATTGATAGTGTCTTTTCAGGAAGGCAGAGTGGTGCGGTCCACAGTACTAGTGAAGAGATCAGTCTTAGAAGAAAAGCCACTTTGTCCACTACACCAGAAAAGGAGGGGACAGGTATAAGTGGAATTGTGAGTTCAGTGAAGGAATGTTAAAAGATTTTCTTTCTTCTGGTAACTTTGATTTTCTTTCAGCAAAAGAACATTGTCCTTTCACACCAGCCAGTTATTTTAACCAAAAGGAACATTTAGTCAAAATCAAGTATATACACTTTCAGAGGATACTAAAGGAACTCAACCATCCATTTGTTGGAGGAAAACCAGAATATTGAGCCTGAAGAAATGATAACTCCACTTGGAGAAGGGAAATAGAAGCAGTGCTTAAATATGTAAGCAATTTTTATGTAAAAAGAAAATGAGTCTGTTCTTAATTACAATAAGAACGGGACTCAGGTCAATGGAAGATATAGAAAGTCTTGTTTGGGCTCAGAATTATGATAAGCTGGATTTTCTAATTGTTCTTGTTGTCCAAAGATGTAATAATATGATCAAATGTGGTGAGTTGAAGATACTAGAAGTGGTTTCTCAAGGAGACTTTGACTTGTTGGGACTGACGCAAAGGGACTGATGTAAAAAGGAAAATTCAAGCCTGAGATGGGAGACTGAATGTTGAAAGTTTCTCTTTCTTTGACTGTTTTTCTCTCCTTTACAACATGAAGACCATTTGCTATCTCCTTCTTCAGCGTTACATTTATTCTCCCTGAGAAGACAGAAAAATAGGAAAATAGCAAAGAAAGAGAAGATAACAAAGATAGAAAGCAAGAAGACAGCAAAGAAAGAAAGTGACAATTATTAGGCTGGAGTTGTCCCGTAATTTATAATATGTCCAAACTATTGCTGAGCTCTAAGACTCCCTGTCCTTCCTTGGCTGTGCGCACATCTGTGTGTGTGTGTGTGTGTGTGTGTGTGTGTGTGTGTGTGTGTGTGTGTGTGTGTGTTTTGTTTGGCTTGATTTTCATCAGAGCTTTGAATACTCCATTAATTTTCTACCTTGCTTATTCTCATTGTTTTCTTGCTAAGCATATATCCACATTCAACAAGTGGCTTTCTTGACTCTCCTCTTGTGGTTTCAAACTTTTGTGTTCATTCTGGGGAAGCTGTTCCTCTTTCTAACATTCTCTATGCCTTCAGAGAGCACCTTTGTGAAGTCACATTAGTTTTTCTCATTTCCTTTCTAAAATCCAAGAATAATGGCCATTTGTATAGCACTCGATAACATTATAGTATCCATCCATAGCCATCACTGCAGTTGATTATCACAAAGACTCCTTGAGATAAAAGTTATGTGCCATCCAGCTCCAACAACATCACCACTACTGTGGTCACATTGTAATAATCTCCACCAACTCAGTTTTAAAGATAGAGGCCTGGAGGAAATTAAGAATGTGGCTTAAGCCATTTCACTGAACCAATGAAAAGCAGACACTCAGAGATGTGCAGGATCCAAAAAGTCTACACTTTTTCTTTACATAAAGCTGCTGCCCTAGGACTGTGTCTTCAGCTAGGGTAAATCTGGAGTTGGCATGGTCACTTTCTCCAAAACTGCCTGCTATTTCCTCCTTAGCATGTTCTTCCTCTGTGCTTGTAATTACGTGGAATTTCAGTTCTCTTCCTCATTTCCTTAATTATAAAGAATTTTTATTGAATTATTGAATAAACTTTCTGGGACAGTCTCCTGTATGAAATTCTCTTGAATATTAACATTTCTTAGGTAGTCTGAGCCATCTCCTCTGAGTCAAATTATTCTGCCCCTTTGAGCTCTCTGTGTCTAAATTATCCATCTTAGAGGTATATAAATTCCTACCTTGACAGTGCATCTAAACTTTTAGTCTGTTGGTCGGTCAATCAAAAACTATTTGCTGAGTGCCTGACACATGCCAAGAACTATCCAGGCTCTTAGGGTACATTGGTTAAAAACCAAAGAAATATATAACCCATGTAGAGAAGCATTAACCAAATGATTGCAAAAATAAGTGTAAGTTATGTGAGCATTTGTTTGTCTTTTAGTCCTTTGTTAGCTTTCTAATTTTTTCCTTTGTTAGGTCTTTTGCAGTCAATATGACAAACCTACCCTAGAAACTTCTGTCTTTAATGTACTTTTTAACATACAACTTTTCTACAACATACCTTGCTCTCTTAGAAACCATCTTACCCATTTTACCAGCACAAAGAACTTTAGTTAGAAGGCAACTTTGAAATTAGCCAGGCTGGTATTTCTGAAACTTGAATGTGCATACTAATCTGTTGGTAATCTATTAAAACACAGATTCTGAATCAGTAGATCTTGGGTGAGGCATGAGATTCTCTATTTTTTAGCAAGCTCTCAGATGCTGCTGCTGCTGCTGGATAGCACTTTGAATATCAAAGATCTACTCCTCTGGCATACAATGAGGAGTATCCATCAGAATATCTTGCTTTTGCAAAACACAGATTCTGAGTCAGACTTTTGCTGGAACTGGTACATATGAAATTTGAAAAAGCAGTCTTAGACTTCCACTTCCAGTTAATATAAATTAACTGGGCTTACCATCTTGTCTGAAACAACCAAAAGAAAAAACAACTGACAAATTATGATACAATGATTTTCAAAACTCTGGACATTAGTCAATGAAGGGGAGTGTCTCTGAGAAACAGGAAACAAATGAGGTTAGCCCAATAGTTTCCCTTGAAAGAATTTCCAAGATATGTAACCCAAGCAAAGCCCAGCTGACTCCCCGAGTTGAAAAGAGAGAACCACGAGTCAGAGGAGAACAAGGTGGCTAGAGTTCTTAGGAAGGAGCACCAGAAAAGAGGGCACTTCATAGAGAACTTCAGAGGTCTACAGAAAGCCCTTCTCAAGTATGTGGCAGAGTATTGATCACCACAGACCTGTGACAAAACAACCCAAGTCAAAGGTAAGATTTATTGGAATGGATAAGAGATAACGGTCCCCTGTGTTCACACAGAGTTGGAAAGAATGCTTGTACCTACCCACTAGATTGAAAAAGTTCATGATTCATGGGACATTAGAGTACTCAGGAAGAACTGTCTCTGGTAAGGAATAATTAGCCTCAAATAAAGCACTATTACAGTCTCATTTAATAAATCTTAAAAGATCATAGGATCACAGTATTACCAAGTAAATTAACTGCATCACAGAATAAAGCTCAAGAATGTTAACAGGAATACAAATTATCCAGCACCAAACAAGGTAAAATTCAAAATGTGTGGCATCTAATAAAAATTTACCAGACATGGAAAAAAGAGAATATAACACATAATAAGGGTAAAAATCAATCAAACAAAACTAGCAGAAATGTTACAGTTAGGAGATAGAAATATAGTTGAAACAGTATTCCTTATCTCAAAATATTAAGGAGAGGTAAGAAAGATATTGTTGTTCAGTCGTGTCTGACTCTTTGTGACCTCATGGACATGACTGAGCAACTGAACTGAACTGAACTGAACTGAAAAGCAGCCAATGAGGGTGAAACAGGGAATTAGGTAATGTACAGAGGAGCAAAGATAAACATGTTAACAGATTTCTTGTCAGAAATAATGGAAGCAAAGAGATAATGGAACAACATTTTTAAAGTACTGAAAGAAGAACTGTTATCCAAGAATTCTTTACCAAGTAAAAATACCTCTCAAAATGAAGGAGAAACAAAAGATCTTTTTCATATATACAAAAGATGAAAGAGCAGATGGCCAGCAGACTCATTCTATAAGAAATTTTAAAGGAAATTCTCAAGCAAATGGAAAAAGAAACCATATGGAAACTTGAAGCTATACCAAGAAATTAAGAGCACCAGAAATGACAACTATACCACTAAATATATATTTTTTATTTTTAAAAATCTCTTCAAAAGATACTTGACTCTTTAAGCAATAGTGAAAACAATACAGCATGGAGTTTGCAAGATAATCCATGTAAGGATACTTACATTGCTAAAAACTTTAGATTCAATGGGTAATATTAACTAAAATGTATTGAAGTTTTACATATAATAACTCATCTGTACCCTACCATAACCCAATGTGACAGATACCTATATGAGCGCGATTTTATTGATGAGAAAACTAGGAGACAAGCTAATGAAGAGTAGAGATAGGACATAAACCCAGGAGTTCAGACCTGGAATCTTCATGCTTAGCCACTGTACATACAGCCCTCTCTTTTTGTTTGTTCATTTTCATCAATTAGGGATTTACTCTTTTTAAGATCTTCTAAGTTAAAAACCTTTTGACCTCACTTAGCACATCTAAGGGGTCTTGATTGTTCCTCTCAAAATATTATTTGGGGTTTGGGCTTACCTTATTCTTTACACACACACACATATGTAGTACTAGGAAAATAGAGATTTAAAAAGCAATTTTTGAGTTCACTGAGCCCACAGTTAGTGGGGGCAAAGTGGGGGTGGGAGGCAGGTAAGAGAAGCTTTCTGCTGTGGAGAAAGTATATGGTTAGCAGAAAACAGAGGATATTTTGAAATCAGAGAAAGAAGCTTTTGCTAGGTCTTCTAAGGAAGCTGGAAAAGCTGTGGCAAGTATTCTTGGAAGAGCTGATTAGAATTCTGCAGTTGCTTCACAAATTAGTCTGTCTTTTAAGATCTGATTTAAATCATGCATGTCTGTGCTTGGCGAGCATGTACACGTGTGTGCGGCTGCCTGACACAAGGGATTAGCAAAAAAAAAAGTACCGAAATATTTGTAAGTCAACAAAATTTGCACACACACATGTCCATTTAATCACCAAAAACTGTCTTTAACTTTTTATTTCGTGCCTCTATTTCTCTCCACACTTTGCGACACCTGCAGCTCCATGGCTTGCATCTGATGGTTGAAACTTCTTAACTCAGTCGGCTGCTGCTGCTGCTGCCAAATCGCTTCAGTCGTGTCCAACTCTGTGCGACCCTGTAGACGGCAGCCCACCAGGCTCCCTTGTCCCTGGGATTCCCAAGGCAAGAACACTGGAGTGGGTTGCCATTTCCTTCTCCAATGCATGAAAGTGAAAAGTGAAAGTGAAGTCGCTCAGTCATGCCCGACTCTTAGCAACTCCATGGACTGCAGCCTACCAGGCTCCTCCATCCATGGGATTTTCCAGGCAAGGGTACTGGAGTGGGGAGCCATTGCCTTCTCCATAACTCAGTCTGGCTTACAAAATTCTTCCCAACACACCTGCCTTTGGGGCTATAATCATTTTCAAGGGCTGCTGTAACACATGGCCACAAACTTGGTCACTTGCAACAGTGGAAACTTATGGAAATTTATTCTCTAACAGCCTGGCTGCCAGGATTCTAAGATGAAGTCATTGGCAGGGATGTGCTCTCAGGAAGAATCTTTCTTGCATCTTTCAGTTTCTGCCCTCTCCTTGATTGTGGGTTTATAACTCTGGTCTCTGCTTATCTTCACATGGCTTCCTCTTCTGTGTTGCTTTCTCTTCTCTCTTATCTGGACAACTGTCAGTGGATTTAGGACCCTGATAATCCAGGATGGTCTCATCTTGAGATCTTAATTATATCTACAAAGACCCTTTTCCCTAATAAGGTCACATTCACAGCTCCTGGGGGCTCAAGGTGGTCATAGTTTTGGGGGGACCCACAATTTGCCTCACTTTAGAGGCATTTGCAGCAGGGTCAGGACTAGAGTGAAGAGAGTGAGGCACTCAACTCAGCTGCAAAATTGAAGGGGGCACCAAACCAAACTCAGAAAGATAAATAAATTAATGATAGAAATAAATATTTCAATATGACATTTTCCCCCAAATCAAAATGAAAGCCAAAAGTCAATAATATAAAAATATTAATATTTTAAATAAAGACAAAATCAGTGGCTTTTTATTTTCCTTTCAGGTTTCTAACATGGCTTAGCTTGCCACTCACTTCCAGAAACAGACAAGTCTCTGATCCACAGCAAGGACTAGCTGAGCCAGATCCACCATTTCCCCCGTCACAATTTAGATCACGCTTCCCAGAAACACTACTCCCGGGAGCTTTACTCTGGAGACCAGGCCGCTAGGCACTGGGCTTCTCACTTTTAAAGCAGGCTTATTTGTCTTATGAATTGTGCAAACACCTCCTGAGAAGCTAATTAAAATGGAAGCCCATGCTGCCAAATCCGGGAAGCCTCCAAATAAGCATGGTGAGGCTGCCAGAAAGTGTTATTAATACACACACCCAACCTCTCACTGTGGCTTAAGGGGGCAGAGGACTCAGAAGGACAAACTCAGAAAGGTGACTTTAAGGGGAAGCTGCTGAGCCCCACTGTCAAGCACAGCGCGAGGCGGAGGGAGGGGGCACTGGATTCGTGTGAAAATGAGTATTTGACTGCTGGTGGGTGGATGGAATTTAGGAACAGGAGTAAAACTGAATCCCCTGCTTCCTAGCGCCAGTAAGAAGAAAAAATGCTATTTCCATATGATTTGTATGCTATCACCTCAAGCTAAACGGTTACTATTGATTATGGAACACTAAGTGGAAACAGTCATATTTAATGCTAAATAATCAGAGTGAAATGATAACCACAGAAAACATGTCATAAGGAGCAAGGGGAGAATGGATACCTCTAGATTGGTGGCTGAGTCCCTTTGCCGTTCACCTGAAGCTATCACAACATTGTTAGTTGGCTAAACTTCAGTATAAAATAGTCTTTAAAAATATGATCACATTACAAGAGTATAGAAAAAGTACTATAAAATCTGTAGGAACATACTTAAGAAAAAATAGACAGGAACTATAAGGAAAAAAAATAGGATCTTAAGGGCATCAAGGAATACTTTCCTCAGTGACACTATTTATACTCCTGACTGATAAATTCGGTATCATAAAAATCTAAATTTACCTCAAATTCGCATATGAACTTAATGTAATTTTAAAAAAAAATCAGTGGTAGTTTTGTGAAGGAAGTTAGAAAACTGATTTTAAAATTCATCTGAAAGATCAAAGCCATGAGAATAGCTGAAGAACTTTTGAAAGAAAAAGTATAGACAACATGAACTTCCAGGTAATTAAAGTATAAAACTGTATACTATAATATAATAATATCACAGTATAAAATATTAATATATAATATATGTGGTGTATGTAATATATAAAACTGTAATAATTGAGACAAGGGACTGTGGTACAGGATAAGAAAATGGACGTGTATAACAGAAGAGAAAGCCTAAAAACAGAACTGTTTATGTATAAAATTTCAATATGTGATAGAGACTTCATATCAAATCAGTTTTGAAAGGAACTCTTGAGTAATATTGTTCAAACCTGGAGCTATTTATTTTGGATAAAAATAGATTCAAATTCCATATTATGTATTATTTATATATTTTATAAATTTAAATTTGTTATAGAATTAAAGGTAGAAATGAATCATAAGAAATTACAGGAAGCTCTCTAATCTCAAGGTGGAGCTACATGTTCTATGCATAAAAACAAGGAAAGAAACTATAAAAGAAAAGATTGATCAGTTCTTCTCCATTAAATTTAAAATATGTGTTTTCAAATTTACTATAAATAGGGAATTCCCTGGCAATCCAGTGGTTAGGACTCCAGGTTTTCACTGCTAAAGGCTGGGGTTCAGTCTCTAGTCAGGGAACTCAGATCCTGCAAGCACACGGCCCGCCCCCTCGCCCAAAATTACCATATACAAAAATAAAGGAAAAAATAAATATAGATAATATATGTCACATATACAAAAGGCAAAGAATATAATTCCTTATGTAATAGTCTTCCCAAAGATCAATAAGGGATGGTTTTTATACTCAAAATCAATAAGCAGTTCTCAAAAATCAATAAAAAGAAATGAGAAGTACCAAAAAAGTGAGTTAAACTCGTAATAATAGAATTCATTTTAAAAAGAAAATAAATGGCCAGTTATTATGTGAAAAATATTAGCCTTACATGTAACAAAACAAATGCAAGTTACAGTAACAATGAGATATCATTTCTCAAATTGACAATTAAAAAAAATCAAAACCACTGCTGATATTGCAATAAAATTAGTACTCATATTGCCATATACTCAATTCTGGCAGAAGCAGCAATCAATGCAAGTCTTCTGAAAGGAATCTGGGTACGTGCTAAGTCACTTCAGTTGTGTCTGACTAGGTGACCATGTAGCCCATTAAGCTCCTCTGTCCACGGGGATTCTTCAGACAAGAATACTGGAGTGGGTTGCTATATCCTCCTCAGGAATTTGAGTACTATATATCAAAAGCCTAAAAATAATTATAATCCTTTAATTTATCAATTCTGTTTTTAAATAGAATTGACTAAGGAAATGATTTAAGCATACACATAGATTTAGAGATATTCATTCTATAATATCACATATAACCTATTCATTGTAATATTAAATTGGAGAAAAGCTTAAAATGATCTCAACATCCAACACTATGAAAACAATTAAATGATGGGATTCTATGATGCCATCAAATATTATCAAAATTAAATATTTTGAAAAATATTTAATTATATAATATATTTATGTTTAAATTTATGAAAAACTGTATAATGAATACATAAAACAACAGAAAAACATTAAACACACAAAATATACAATAAAAAAAGAATAATTGACACCGATACATGAAGTTTTTCTGAGGGATAAGATTTCTACTGACTTGTTGTACAATCTTCTGTTATTCAGATTTTCTACAATTAGAGTGCACTATTCTATAATCAGAAAAAAGAAGAAAAGGATAAAAAATATTTAAAGATTCTTTCTCATCAGCTAATTAGATGTTAGCACTTAAAATGGCATTAGCAAGAACCAGATCCAATTCCCTGATTTTTCAGATAAAGAAATCAAACACCCAGAAAACTGATAATTAGAGAGGCAAGCATGTCTGAAGCCCAGACTATTTCAGAGGGTCCCTTTGCAATCACGTTTCTCTTGGGGACTTGCAAGGCCAATGGAAAATTTCCCATTCATCTCTGGCCATACCTGAGAGATACATTAAGACCAGAAAGTGGAGGGTATAACCACAACCCATGGACTATGAGAAGTCAAAACCAGGGGTGGACAGTGGAGGGAGGAGGAAATGAACAATGTAAGGCCCAATCCCTGACAGAGGATGAGCAACTATTGACCAGGAGAGGGTGAACCGGCCCATGAATTAGCTGCAGATCCTGGGGGACCATAGCCAGAGATATCAAATGCCTCCAACCTCAGGCCCAGGCAGCCCGGACAGTCTCAGTAGGAAGATCTGGATTGCCAAGACCACTTTCCTGCCCTAGCTGTGCATTTCCTCCTTGCATGTCTGAGGATGGACAGCTAACCAATCTATAGTTTCAAAAGAAAAAGGTGAAGCTGAGACTAAACCAGGAAAGGAAGTGACAGGACATTGCTGAGAAGAATTCCCAACTATAAGGAAAATCTTCCGGAAAGGCTAAAAGGAGTCCTGGTTCACAGTGCTGGGTTGAGAGCTACCCCCTCAGCTCATGGGCGTCAGCTGTGCTTGGGTGGTAGATGAGCTTAGAACTGGAGGACTGTGTTCATGTTGCCACTCCACCGCTTCCTAGTGATGATGGGCAAGTTACTTATCCTTGCCAAGCCTCCACTTTCTCATACATAAAATGAGAATAAAAATAATCCCTATCTTGTGGGGTTATGAAGAAGATAAAAATGAGATACTATATAAAGCATGAGAAACACTGATCTATCATTATCTTTTCTCTTTTCATCTTCCTGGAGGCCAGATCCACGATTTCCATCTAGTCAAAGCTATGGTTTTTCCAGTATATGTGAGAGTTGGACCATAAAGAAAACTGAGCACTGAAGAATTGATGCTTTTGAACTGTGGTGTTGGAGAAGACTCTTGAGAGTCCCTTGGACTGCAAGGAGATTCAATCAGTTAATCCTAAAGGAAATCAGTCCTGGATATTCATCGGAAGGACTGATGCTGAGGCTGAAACTCCAATACTTTGGCCACCTGGTGCAAAGAACTGACTCATTGGAAAAGACCCTGATGCTGGGAAAGATTGAAGGTGGGAGGAGAAGGGGATGACAGAGGATGAGATGGTTGAATGGCATCATTGACTCAATGGACATGAGTTTGAGTCAATTCTGGGAGTTGGTGATGGACAAGGAGGCCTGGCGTGCTGCAGTCCAAAGAGTCAGGCATGACTGAGTGGCTGAACTGAACTAGAAGAGGGGAGTAAAGAATAAGTAAACAGTTACTTACTGAGTCTCTGCCCTGCACGCTACACTGATTGCCCTCTTAATCTTCCCCAGGACCCCTGAGAAAGGCATTAAGATTTCTCATTTGCAGAGAAGTTATAACTCAGAGAAGCTAGGATGCGTGTGTAAGATCTAACTTGAGGCAGAGAATTCTATTTTCTTCCAAAATTACTGCACAATCCAGCAGTCAGCCTTCCCCCAGCCCATGCTGCCTTACCACGCCCTAATCCCCACAAACTCCATGCCACGGCCCCTACAACACCTGCTGCCATGGGAACAGGGCTCCTCACCCCTCATGCACCCGGACCTGGAAGACGGCCCTGGTGTTACTGGCCGAGCTGACCCAGGCCAGGACAGAGCCAGACATGCCATCCCTGAGCTCAGAATGGCTTGCGAGTCACAGGCACCCTGTTGACAGAGAGACACCACACCCAGAGTCCACAGCCTAGGAAAATACGGGGGTTCAGAGGAAAGCACTGATCAAAAAACTGCGTGTGTGCCTCTAGCCCACAGGAGCTGCAGGAAGCCTGTCAGGGTAGAGAGAATCCAGAGGAAGGAGAGGCTAGGAAGGATGTTTGTAAGTCAGAATGGTGATTTGTGTGTGTGCGTGTGTGTGTGTGTGTGTGAAGTCAGTGGCGGGATGGAGAGTAGGGGGAGACCTCCTTGTCAGTGAACTAAGTTCCCACAGGCCATACAACATGGCCAAAAAAAAAAAAAAAAAGACTCCCCAGCATGGCTTAGCCCTTCCACTCTAAGTAGGATACCGTGGTTCAGACATGCCAGAGAAAGGCTGCATTGCATGGTGGAAGAGCTGGGCTTGTCATTCTCTGAGATCTTTGTTCCAATTCTAGTTTCTTTACTTGCTTTGCTGTGTGAAGTAGGTCCTAGATTGGAGAAGAAAATGGCAACCCACTCCAGTATTCTTGCCTGGGAAATCCCATGGACAGAGGAGCCAAAGAGTCAGGCACAATTAAGCACTAGGTCCTAGATGTGTACCCACACTACTACAACTCACATTCATGGAGTGCTTACTAAAGAGTGACGCCCTGCCCTAAGCTCTAAATATTTGCTACCCCGCTGAATCCTTAGAATAACCCCAGGGACAGGATCCATTACACACTCCCTTTTGTGGCGGACACTAAGGCCCTGTGCAGACCCCCACCTCCTCTTGGGGCTCAGAGTGCTCAGCATATATCCTGAGGCACCTTGGGTGAACTCTTGTCCTTTATAGGGCAGGAAGAGTCAGACAATCAAAAGGCCAAGGTCAGAAAAAAAATGTTTTTTTCTATTAAAACCACTTCTCTGGATAAAGCTGTATGAAGGAGGTTCCTAGAGGAACATTCACAAAGGTTCTGAAGCCCAGTCTGCTAAATCTGGTCACCAAGACTCCCTCTTGTTCATAAGAGTAGTGCTCTCCTCCCCCAGGCTGGGCTCTGCATTTCCGGAACCTTGGGCTCAGCTCTCTCAGAGCCTCAGAAGTGTTGAAACTCTGTAGAATTCAGGGGAAGTCTGGGCTGGGTCAGAGCCTGTGTATTTATCCCTCTGGGAGTTTCCAGCTTTGTGTGGGCTCAATGTCAACAATTTTTATCCGAGAAACTCTAGAGCTGGTTAAGGGCCAAAGTTCTCTTTACCCAGCCCAGGTTATTGGCAAGAAAATTCAAAGCTTACATTTCTATGAAAGAAAGAGATTTGATTGTCATGAGAGGAGGAGGCCAACATTTGTCTGATGCCAGGTGTGTTCAGGAGTTTTACATTCGTCCTCTCACTTGGCTCTCATCCTGGAGGCTGAGGGTTGGGGGCACGATACCCATTTTAGACAAGGGAGAACTGAGCTGGCCGGGTCACCCAGGGAATAGTAAAACTGGGAGATGTTTCTCTTTCCAAAGCTAATGATCTTTTCACTGCTGATGATTTCTTTCTATTTTGTCAGCTAACAGACTATAACATGTAGTGGTCTAAGAGTATAAACAAACTGGGTTTATGAAGATAGTTAGCTATGTGACTTTAAGTTACTTCATCTCTCTGAACCTCAGTTTCCTCAGATGTAAAATGAAGCTGATAATACTCGTGCTTTCTTCATAGGGCTCTCATAAGTTTAAAATAGATGAATATAGGCGGAATGTTTAGACTGTGGTCTGTAACATAGTGTCAACCATTTTAATCTTTTAACCTGACTGAAGGAACACACTGCTGTTTTCCCAGCTATGCAGTGTACCCTGGGGGAAGGAAGAATCCTCATACAGTAAGTGAGTCTCTGTGCTGGGAGGGTGCTTTGGATTCATTAACACATTGTGCCTCCCCAGGAATCGTATGAGTGAGGGATTTTACAGATGAGGAGATTGAGGACTCGAGAAGTTAAGCCACGTGACAACTGCTGCACAGCTACTGAATATTAGAGCTGGCACTCAAACCCTGGTCCCAGACTTCCACTTTCTCCTTTATCACTCTATCCATGCCTCTGGATGGAAGTGGTATAGTCCAGCAAGAGAGCATGTGTGTGTCCATGTGACTAGGGGCCTGCTGGGAAAAGAGGGGTGGTCATTACCTGGTGTGGCCCCAATTCACAAAATCATTATTTCCTGACAGAGCCTCTGCATGTTTATGGGAAACTGGCCATTCAGGAGATTCCTGTAATGATTTGAAATTTGAAGACCCTGCACTGTGTTTGCTTACTGTCTGCCTACTATGTGTCAGACACTGAGTCTATGAAATGCAATGGAGAAGTGATAGAATTGATTCAAAAATGCAATGAATGCATAATCATAAACCATGGTAAGTTGCATGAAATAAAGTTCTAGAGTGCTAAAAGCAGTAGATGGCGTGGGGGTCTGACCTGATCTAGCTGGGGCTCAAGAGACAGCATACAGAGATCTAAAGGAAGAGGAGTTCACCAGGTGAAGGAGAGGATAAATGTTTCAGAGAGTAAGAGCAGCATATGCAAAGGCCCTGTGTGGCAAAGGAGCAGGCACTCTTTGAGGAAATGAAAGATCCCTATGTGCCCAGAGGACAAAAATAGAGGGAAAAAGAGACTCAGGAGGAGGTTGTAAAGCTAGGAAGGGGCCAGAGTTGCAAAATCTCAGTGAGCACATAGAATTAGTTTGCTCTAAGAGAATGGGAAGGAATTTAGTTAAAAAGAATTAAGATTTTGGGTGGAACTTCCCTGGTGGTCCAATAGCTAAAACTCTATTCCATGTTCCCAGTGCAGGGGACCCAAGTTCAATAGGGAACTAGAAAGAGTTTTCATGCCACAACTAAAGATCCCATGTGCTGCAAATAAGACCCAGCACAGCCAAATAATAAATAGTTTTTTAAAAAAAGAATTAAAATTTTTGATAGATTGTAAAGATTCCTCGGTTGAGGATATGGTTTATGTAAGAGCACCCATCAAATTGTGAAGAGATGACAAAGTCTTCTGCTTGCCTGCCAGCTTTGAGAGGTAGTGAGCGGCCATGGGAATAATGCGCTAGAGACACTGTGGGTGTGTCTGAATCCAGGGGGAATAAGTATTGCCGGCCACTAATGATGGAGGCCTGGGGTAGCCCAGAGCTGGCTGCTCTAACTTAGGAGGCTGTATAAAGCACAGTACCCACTCCAGTGTTCTTGCCTGGAGAATCCCAGGGATGGGGGAGCCTGGTGGGCCGCCGTCTATGGGGTTGCACAGGGTCGGACACGAATGAAGCGACTTAGCAGCAGCAGCAGTAGCATAAAGCACAGTGGCTCAGACTGACCCAGGTTTGAATCACACCTCTGCCGCTTGCTGTCTGTCAGAATGTAGGCAGCTTACTTATTAACTCAGAAGCTCCGCTTCCCAAGCTGTAAAATAAACAAAGCAGCACTCACCTGCAAGAGATTTTGTGAGGATTATAGGAATTAAAATGTTAAACAATCCAGCTCAAGATGGACTCCAGAATACTAAGCTTCCTTAGTATATAAAGGAAATTGCTGAGTAAAATCATGGAATAATAAAAGTTGAAATTACCTTAGAGTGAGAAAAAAGGAAAAAAAAAAAAAAAGAAAGGCCAATTTATTTCATCCTTTCACAACAGATTTTTGACCTGTTTTCTGCGTACTGTGAAAACTCTTAGCACAGGGAACTGACAACCAACATGTAGGCTGTGTTGAATCAGGCTTCTAGGATACAGAAGAAAGTTTTGGAGAATACAAGTTGGCTTCAAGTATGAATGCTGTGCAACAGATCTTCATAGAAAAAACAAAGCGGGCAGTTTGGTTCATCTGCGTTCATTTACCAGGTTTGATATATGGGATGTAAACCAAGGCACCAAAATCTTAGACACTGAAGCAAATGTGTCTGTGCACCCAGAAGGTCCGCAAACAGGAAGTAGACAGGAGACTGTTGGATAACTTAAACACACTGAGAAAGTAAGAGGTTGGGAATGCTGAAGAATTAAGAGGGGATTAGTGAAGAGGATTTCTTCAGAGAAAGCTGTTAGTAAGCTGTCAATGCCTGCCACCCCCAGGATTTCCAAATATATATAACTGGAAATAAGCAAGGACTAGAAAAAAGAGCATAAAGTTTAACTTCCTGCCCGTCAAATACATAAGTGTCATATCCCACAGAGTTGAGAAAGGTTGCAGTTCTGAGGAGGGAGCCATGTTTCTATGATCTTTGACAAGTATGGAGCAAGGTTCCATAAGACTGGAAATAAGCAGTTTCTAATTTTCCAAAAGTTGAATTTTGAAGTGATAAGACTATGCCTCTGATTTGGGCAAAACCCTAGAGTATATTTCTAAACACTTAGGCATGACAATGATCATCACTAGAAGCCAGCACTTGCCTGAGAGGATTACTGGAGGAGCCTGGCCCGGAGCATGCTAAAAAATGTATTCTGATTTTAGAGGGAGATTTGACAATTAGGTTCATTGTAGAGACGTCAATGTAATGATAAGCCAGGGTCATAGCTGATAACCACTTTACTCACATACTTTCATGGCTTATTGGTCTAGAGGAGTAACCTTGGACTCACAACATAGGGCTGTGGTTCTCAGTCCTGGCTGATAGTTAGAACAAACTGGGGAAATTTTAAAACACATCAATACCTGGCTGTATGCTCAGAGACTCAGAGTTTGCTCGTCTATCATTCCCATGAGTTATTTGCATGTATCAACAACTCTCTAGCATTCTAACGTACAAAGGTTTAGTTCTGCTTCCTTAGTATTGTCTTCTTGGTCATAGGATTCACAATATATTTTAAAAAAACATATTGAATGAAGACAGAGAAGCCAACTGTATTATAGTTCTAAGTTTTTATTTGCTTATTTTAAAGTTAATTCCATCACTTCCTATGTTTAAAGTGGTGGAATTAAGTTTAAAATAAGCAAATAAATACTCTCAACAAGCTAGAAAGTTAAGCAGAGAAGAGACCCTAACAAAATGAAATGTTATAGAAATAGCATGCAAATAAAATGAGTCAACACATGTAAAGAGCTTAGAGCAGAATCAGGCACATAATAAGTGCATCGCTCAGTATCGCTGCTACATCCAACCCTCTTATTGTATGAGGTCAGTGCTATCTCCTTGTTAGAAAAACTGAGGCCCAAAGAACACACCATCCTGCACCAAGGTCATGAGGTAAGTGGCAAAGTGAGTAGGAGTGAAACTCAGTCCTGACTGACTCCAGTGCCCAAGCTCTTGTTTACTATCCTAGGCATTAGAGTTCAATTTGATTTTAGGGCTGAAAGAGGTGTTTTCACTTTATATCACTTTATATATTTTAGACACAGAGGTTAATTTTTGCCCAAGGGCACATAGACAGTAGGAAAGTGAGGACTTGGAAATAAGTTTAATTTAAACACACACACAAATGATGGGAGAAAAAAAATGAAGGGAGAGAGGGAAAAAGGAAAGGAAGGCAGGCAAGTAGGCAATTCCTGTGTTGAGGGACCTTGCCAGAGCAAAAGAAATCTGGGAAGGTTCTGGCTTATCCCACAGAAATGGAATGTATTAGTAAAGAGTTCTGGCTCTGATTAAGGAAAGCACAAGGAAGCTTCTGGGAAGTGAAAGTCGCTCAGTTGTGCCTGACTCTTTATGACCCCATGGACTATACAGTCCATGGAATTCTCCAGGCCAGAATACCGGAGTGGGTAGCCTTTCCCTTCTCCAGGGAATCTTTCAAACCCAGGGATCGAACCTAGGTCTCCCGCATTGCAGACAGATTCTTTACCAGCTGAGCCACAAGGGAAGCCCAAGAATACTGAAGTGGGTATCCCTTCTCCAGTGGATCTTCCAGACCGAGGACTCGAACTGGGGTCATCTGCATTGCAAGCGGATTCTTTCCCAACTGGGCTATCAGGGAAGCCCGAAGCTTCTGGGAAATGCTCACAAAGAGGTCCTTCGATGTGCTCACAGACAATACTGGCTTTTTTTCTGAACTGAAAATTTCAATTAAACAGGTGAGCACTCATTTCAAGGAAAGTGTTAAGGGGTAGGAGTTGAAGTTTATGTTCATTGGCAGAGCAAAATTCCAGCCCAGAGTTATGGAGATGGATATTGCAAATGTTTTATCACAAAACACCAAACCTTTGACAAGGAGCTAGTTCAGAAGAACTATGTAACATGAGCTGTGGCTAGTGCCTGCCTCCACTTGTTAAGGAAGAATCTTTAGACCCCAGAAAGTATACCCCAAGGATTAGGAGTCCCTGGAGGGGATCCCAAATCTACTCATGAATGAGGACTTTTTTGGGGGGAGGATTACCATGTTGCTTCTACGCCATTTTTTTTCTTCTCTCTCAGTCTCTTTCCATGAGACTTCCATTCCATGTGATGGAGTTGCTTTATTCACTAGTGAGTATGTAGATTAAATGAAATGACACATAGTAGGCACTCGACAAATTAAAGTTAATTTTTAATAACAGCATCAATAATGGAGAAAACAATTCTTCTGAATCTTTCTACTGATTTAAACTACAAGGCCACAGAAATTAGGAGAGACCTGTAGAAGCTAGTTTGGAATACTGGAAGGAAAGATAATTCTTTCCTATTGATGATAGTGATTCAGTCCACAAATGTAGGAAGACAACCCAGTCAGGATACAATAATGATTCCAGGCATGAGTCACTATAGGAACAGGGTCTCTTAAACAGACTCCTGGTGGACACTTGATCTAGAGGTCAGATTCCTCCAGCCTGCCCTTCTCAGCTCCAACCACCTTGAAGAATGAGGTTAAAGATAGCAATGCTTTAGAGGGTGTGTGCTGAGGGTCAGTGCCTGAGCTAAGTGCTGTAGTCATATATGTGACCTCACTTAGGTCTCACAGCAGCCTGTGAAGCCAGAACTCTTATTATCACCCCTATTAGATAGAGGGGAAATAAACAGCCTATGGAATGAAAGAAACTGCCCAAGGAAGAATCAGTTTTCTGATCCCAAGATATGCCTTTAACTCCTTTTGACACCTTAGAAATCTCTGGCAGATACGGAGTACCCAGACCTGTAGGAGATCCTCTTCCTCCTCCCCTCACTGGCTCAGACCCAAGACCATCCCTACATTTTGGCCCCTTCCAGTTCCAGCCAGGGTGATTTCCCTCTTGTGTGAGTCTTTGTGAAGGACAAATTTAGCTTCCTGCCCCTACATCTTTGCTTCTGAACCAGATGGAAGACTCATATGACTCTGAGCCTCGGGTCTCCAGGGAGAGCGTGTGCAAACACCAGCTGCCACTGCATGCAGCTCCTTCTGCACACCCAGTGTTGGAGGGGCCCAGATCCGTGCTCTGGGGAGCTGAGCACCCTGGTCCCTTTTGGGTGCAAAAGTGACATCTGGAGGTCATCCTGCCTTGGTCAAGGTGACTGCTTCTTGGCATGAAAAGGCAGAGTCCCTCTCAGCATTCCTAGCACATGCAAGCTTGCAATGTTGCTTCAGTCATGTCTAACTCTTTGCAACCCCATGGACTGTAGCCCACCAGGCTTCTCTGTCCATGGGATTCTACAGGCATGAATACTGGAATAGGTTGCTGTGCCCTACTCCAGGAGATCTCACCCACCCAGGGATCAAACTCAACCGAGTATCTTACAGCTCCTGCATTGGCAGGCAGGTTCTTTACCCTAATGCCACCTGGGAAGCCCTATTCCTAGCACAGATAGGCCTAACATTGGGGGAAAAACTATCAGCAAGAGGTGGTGCAGCCGGATGGTACCTATTCTCCCATCTCAGCTGATTTTCCTAATTTCCTTTCTCCGGGATGGAGGCAGCATCCACCAAAGTCAACTCCTCCTGCTGGTAAGAAGCTCAGCAGAACCTGCACATGCACTCTGAGGAAGAAACCTTGATCAGTCCCCAGGTTTGAGGTGAGGTTCCCCTCCAGTTTTCCATGGAGGTCTTTGAAAAGCTTTGTCTAATTGAATTGCCCTATGCGTGTCTCAAAGTCCCCAATCCTGCATCATGTATATAAGAGGAGGTCTGCCACTCCTCTGAATCCTCACGGCCTTCGAGAAAATATGTGCCTTGATCCCATGTTACTTTAAAATTTCCGTGGAGAATTCCTAGAGTCTGTATTAAGGATTTCAGAGGAAGATAACTTTGATCTTTTAAAGTTGGGAACTAATCCAACAGTTCTGTAATCACTAAAGTGGGTTCAAAGGCATACAGAGGACAGATGGAGCCCTGGAGTCCATAAATGCCATCTTACACTGAGGGTCCAAGACAGTTGGCCTGTCTGAGTCAAGATCAATTTTATACTGAAAGATCAAGAGCATCCTATTCTCTCCTCGAGTCTGGGGACTTTGCCCACCTTACAGCAAGCTTTGGATAGTGTCTCAGGTTTTCTTAGTAGAGGAATCATACAGCCTCTGCAGATCATTTCTTTAATTCCTTGAAGTTCTGTTTTTCTTGAGCTCAGGCTAATAGCTGACCCACTTCTGTCAGGAAATTGCTTGATCGTGGGCGTCTGCAAACAGTGAGAGGAGGCTACGTGACCACTGCTCTGAGACTCCATCCTCCTTCTCGTTCCTGCTGCCACCAGATGGTCCTGAGATAATGCCACGTCTTTCCTGCAAGAAACAACATTCATGAACCATTCTGCCAATCCCCACTGATCGTTTTGGGAATGCAATTACTCAGCCTCTCCCCTCTTGTCATCATTTCCCCTGTCTTATCTTCAGAGGTCTGGGGGACCTGAGCTGGTCTCTTTCCAAGGAGAATCAATCATCTCATATCTGGCGCTCAGGGGTCTCACGTAGCTGATATAAATGTGCAGTCTGGGAGTTCCGGCTTGCCCATGGAGGCTTACAATGTGCGTGTGACTACGCTATCGTTCTCAAAATTATTTATGATACCAATCTTACTCTTTCTATCTTAAGATTCATGTTCTTTAGTCAAACAAATCAAACAAGTGGAGTTCTTGCCTCTCACAATTCCCCTGGGAGACTAAAAACAAGATGATGTTAGCTCATAAACCTGGCTTCCAGCCAAGCTTTGATCTCTGATCCCAGCCCTTCCTTTGGTCCTCAGCATGACTCTAGCCACAGTTAGACAACATCTCTTTCTAGCTCTGCTGATGACAGAAGAGGCAAGGAGTGGAGCTTATTGAATCAATAGTTACTATTCTTGGATATTAATTAGTAGGAGAGAGAATAAGACCTCAGAGGTGAGATCATTGTTAGCAGGAAGAAAAAGCTGGCAGAAATTGATGGCACAATTATCCTGTATCATTCATCTTTTTAAGTGTAAAACCAATGGCTGACATGCAAAGACCCGAGGGTTCCAAACCCAGAGACTATGGAAGATACTTTGAATGCATGGCTTGACATAGGCAAATTTGGGCACTTGTAGCTTTCATATTTGAGGTTCCAGTTATTTTCATGCTACCCTCCAAAGGCCGTATTATACCACCATTTAAAATTTTTGCCAAGGCACAAATTCGGATTACACTATGAAAAGCAAGTCATCTAGCAAATGAGTGAGTTTAGCTGATGGCCTGGCATCAGATTCTCTATGGTGCTTTATCTCTACTTACCACATGATTTCACTACATTCTCACAAAAAGCCCTGTTGGGCAGATATTATTACCCTTCTTTCATAGATGAATGTATAGGAGATTGTGGGCTGTAGTAATACTTGTGAAGATGAGGATTTGAGAAAATTTCAGAAAGTATCTCATTTGCATGTCAAGAATCTGCTGGGCTAACTTTCTTCTTCTCTACTTGAAACAATCCAGCCAAAAGAAAAGACATAAGTGCAATCATTTGGAGAATGTCTTATAACTGAAGCATCAACTGAGGCTTCTGTAGACTATAAAATCTCATTTGATCTGCTACAACCTTCCATTCTGCCATCCACAAGAGCTTCCTCCCAGAGTATCTGCCGGCCCTCTGTGCCTTAGGCTCATATGATCAGCTTCCCTGAAGACAAGTACTACCTTTATTACTTTGGAAATATCCCCTGACCAACGGCAACCCACTCCAGTGTTCTTGCCTGGAGAATCCCAGGGACGGGGGAGCCCGGTGGGCTGCCATCTATGGGATCGCACAGAGTCAGACACGACTGAAGCAACTTAGCAGCAGCAGCAGCAACCCTGTCAAAGGTTTCTGTAAAAATCCAAATGTTTTAGGGTTTTGTAGACTTCGCAGAATTTTTTTTTGGGTGGGGGGCAGGGGGTGGTAAAGAAGAGATACATGAAGAAGCACACAGCGGGCCACCATTTCACTCACCCTCCCTCCTTTCCCCTTTTTTGTAAGCTCATTCTCCAAGCCCTCTGAGAGCTACAAGTCATTCTCTCTCTTACACAATCCTTGGTCTTTCTCTCTAAAACAGCACCAGCCAACTCTTAGTCCTCAAGAGGCTTAGACTGCCCTCAAGAGAGGCTATCAAAGTGTTTTCCTGTGAACATGTTCTTATATCTGCCACTGAAAAAATAAAACTTTCCTCCTTTGGTGATTTGACCATGAGAGTGGTCCTAAAATGGAACAGGTTGCCCCAGGAAATAGGGAGATTGATTTCTCCAAGCCAAACACATGAGAACTATTCAGGGAGACATGAAGAAAGATTTAGATGGATGATTACACCAAGTTATCTTTAAGATCCTTCCAACCCAGAAATCCTTTACTAGGAAAGACCTGAGCACTTCCAAACTCTGACAGCAGGGATTCGAGTCCATGCTCATCTCTCACTGGCTGCAGGAAGGTGGGTACAGCATTTAATTCCCTCCACTACTCATTCCCCACAACTGTAAAATGTTGGTGATAGTTAATAAATGACAAGAGGTTTCTCAGTTATTTAGCACAATGCTGCTACATAGCCATAGCATCATAAAAGAGGGCTGCTGGTATTATTTGTATTTCACTGTCACTAATGTTTTGTTTGGTTGGGTTATCCAAGTCAAGGAGGCAGTAGAATTTAATGAAAACTCAATTAAGAGTAAAAAGAAAGAAACTCTAGTATCACATTTGCTAGTTATAACCTGAGTGGTGTTAAATAGACCATGTGACTGATCTGGGCCTCAGTCTCTTCTTTGAAACTGTAGGGGGGGTGATCAGGATCCTCCTTGACTACTTTGCACAATTGTCATGAGAGTGACAGGAAGAAATTCAGGTAACTGTGTCCCAAAAACTTTAATTACCTTAAAAATTGGTCCAAATGACAGAGTTTGCCCCATCTGCCTTAGATATCTGCCCCAGAGTTTCTGAGTTCTTTTATCCCTGGTGCTTGTCTCGGACCCACCAAGGCATGCCAGCTAATTCACGGTTTTTGAGAAATAACTCCAAATCTTCCCTCAATCCCTCCTTCCTCACCCCCTTGAAAAACTTACTGTTCAGTGGTCCCCACTCTCTGCTGGTTCAAGAACTTATTAAAGATTTTGCAAGCTACCATTCTCTGAGAACAAATTCGCATTTTCAATAGGAGTCTTCTAGAGGCATGATCAGAGAAGGCAGTGGCAACCCGTTCCAGTACTCTTGCCTGGAGAATCCCATGGATGAAGGAGCCTGATAGGCTGCAGTCCATGGGGTCACAAAGAGTCGGACATGACTGAGCAACTTCACTTTCATTTTTCATTTTCATGCATTGGAGAAGGAAATGGTAACCCACTCCAGTGTTCTTGCCTGGAGAATCCCAGGGATGGGGGAGCCTGGTGGGCTGCCCGCTATGGGGTCGCACAGAGTCGGACATGACTGAAGCGATTTAGCAGCAGAGGCATGATCTCATAAGCCAACAGGAAGTTAAAGATGGAATTATTTTAGAGAAGATGGATCTACTGGGTCCTTGCTAAAAACAGACTACTTCATCTAGAGGTAAGTCAATTTCACTGTTTTGTGTCCTACTGGAACTTCCATCCAAAGGCTCTGTTGATCAGCTGTGAGATCCACAGACTCTCATATCCTTGGAACAGCTTTCATTTTATACCAACCTATCTCTTCTATATGGACAGAAGCAGAGGCATGGCCAGATGACTGTGAGACTTCCCTTCTGATTCTTGGAATTGAATATCAAAGAGATCACAAGCAAAGTAACTACAACTCTTTCTCATTTCTTCAACAACAAACATTCACTAGAACTCCTACAGTAAACCAGGCACATTGCCAGAATCTGAGCATACAAAGCTGAATAAATGCAAACATAGCCTTAACCAGGATGCCAACCTTTTGACGTGAAACTAAAGAAAAGGACCACTAATTTCTAATATTTGAAAGAAAAAAAAAGAACAATAATTTTTTACATGCAGTTTCTCATTTGTTTTTCAAATAACTCCATAATCTAATAAATGATCTTTCCATTCGACACAGGAGGCATCTGAGGCTTGGAGGACTTGAGGAATTTGCCTAATGTCAAAAAATCATTCAACAGCAGAGCTGGAATTTGAGAAGGCAGGTACATTAAGTGAGTCGTACCTGCTTAGTCTCTGCCATTCATCTTTGGGATTCTGGGCCTGTGTAAATCATGTAAATCACACTGGCTTAAACCAGTGTGAACCAAACAAAAGTACATATTATATGATCAACTCACCCTAGTCCATCTCATATATCAGATGCCCTCTGTTCTTAGCTCCTCGCTCTCTGCACTGTAAGCTAGGCTCACGCAAATGCAAAGTGTGGCTTTGCATGCTCAAAATACTCAGTACAAGACCTTGAGGTCCTTGAGGGGTGTGTTACCTGCTTGCATCATTATCTTCCTCTTTATCAAAAGAATCCTGATTTCACAGTACCTTTTAGAACTAAAACGGGGGAGTCATGAATAAAACCAGAAGTCTAGTATTAGAACAGTCTTGAAGCTCCTGGGCCTCTTAACTAGAGACAATAACTTAGTCAGAGCGACTTTTAGCTCCTCATTCAGGTCCAGAGAGGACTGTAGCTATCTGCAGTTTCCATGACAACCAGTTCCTATAAGTAGATCTGCCCCAAGCACAATAGAAGCTTGTAATCAGTTCTTAATAAATGTTCACAAATGGCTGATTGATGACTGGAAATATATCTACCATCTCCAGTGTGCAGTTTACTCACTCACAACAGTGAGTTCATAAGCATTTCTTCTACATTAGAGGGAAATTTACCCTAGTGTCCATGGACACTAACAGAAGAGATTTAAATAAGCTTTGCCTGTGCTGTTATTATTCAACTCTTTCTTAAAATAGTCTTTCACTAGAATTTCTTTAGCCCAACCAATATTTCCATATCAAAACAGTATATCTTTGGTTCTTCCTCCCCAACTCCACCTGCTATTGCAGTAGTTCCAGTTTCCT
The DNA here is from genome assembly GCF_963930625.1 of Muntiacus reevesi. Taxonomy (NCBI): domain Eukaryota; kingdom Metazoa; phylum Chordata; class Mammalia; order Artiodactyla; family Cervidae; genus Muntiacus; species Muntiacus reevesi. Next base: position 138,319,582 of record NC_089249.1, on the reverse strand, counting down.
CAGACTCCTCTCTATTCATTCTGGGAGTCCCCAGGATGTTGCCAATCTCATGTAGTGCTCTTGGCTACCCTTTTCCTGTTTTCCTGTTGAGGCTTGTAGCACTGCTGTCTTCTGCCATGACCAATGCCAAGGACTCCATACTATGATTTTGTTTTTGGAGCATGGTGATCTCTCCCTTCCAGAAGTGAGCTGACATTGACTTGGACAGTAGTCCTTCATAGGGACATGGGGGGCCCAAACACCTGGTCCTCCATATAAGCGTGGAATTGTGTCCTAGGACAACTACACCTTAGACTGTCAAGCTGCAACCCTTGCTATTGCATTAGCTGTGGCAGCATGTGGTTGTGTACACACTAGTCTGGATTTGACCGAAGAGATGATGCTAAGTGTGCAGGCAACATTTGGGTCTCTTTCATCTCTGGTAAAAGTAGTTAAGCTAATGCTACTACTCATTCATAGAGTGATTAGAGGAAAGAGAACTGAGCTCCTTCTCCTTGTAAAAGGAATTTGGAGCCTTTTTCCAAATTGGGAGCCTATTTCCCAAGTGGGAGACAGTCCCGTGGTGGACCTGAGGAGTATAATTTCTCTACCAGACGTTGAGACAACACATCTGACAAGTGAGTTTATAAGGGCAATGAAACAGATTATTTGAAAGGAAGGTTCTTTCAGATGCCACATGTATTTATTATTCCCTGCCTTGGTCCATATAGCAGTTGATGCAGCTGTTAGGGATATTTTAAGAGTAAAAGAAATTTAAACAAGATGCACATATAAATAAAAAAGGCAGGGACTTTCCTGGCCATCCAGTGGTTAAGATTTTGCACTTCCACTGCATGGGGCAAGAGTTTGATCCCTGCTCAGGGATCAAAATCCCACAAGCCTCAAGATCCAGCCAAAGTGGTCCAAGAGTTAGGACTCTCTGTGTTTATTGCCAGGGCCCAAGCTCAATCCCTGGTTGAGAACTAAGATTCCATAAGCTGTATGGTGTGGCCAAAAGTAAAAAAGACAAACATAATTGGGGCATAAAATGGAGTTGAAATGAGGCTGAAGCAAAAATGTCACTCAAGAGGCTTTACGTTTCCTAGCATTGATACACAAAAAGAAAACCTGATGTTATGGGATCCCTAGATTTCTCAGGATTTGTTTTAAATTTCTTAAGAAAAGATGGCTATTCTGATACCTGATATAAATAAATTGCTCTCAAGAGATCTTGTCAAATGAGCTGCATGAGTAATTCTGGAAAATGCAGTTAAGGAAACCAAGAAAACCACTCTCTGGGCAAAGGGTGATTGTAAGCACACAAATCACAATGCGTGATAATGGAAGATGAAAGGAGTCCCAGCCAGAGGCTGTAGGCTCCACCCTCTTCTCCCCACCCCCTGCAGGCCTCTCCCCCTCATGTTTTTCCCTTCCCATCTGGCACTCTTCTTTCTAACCTCCCTTCCCCCCACATTTTTTTTTTTATGTCAGTGGCTCTACCCCTCTACTAATATCCTTCTGCTTCAGTGAAATTGCTTCCTCTTCTGGTCCTAAAGTTCAGGAAGGATGTTGCAAGTTATGTGCCTTAAGGCTTTGAGTCAGACCTATGTTTCAACTCAACCTCTATCCCTAAATATTTAGCAAGTTTACTGAGTTCTAGCTAAGGCTATCTCATCTAGTCTTCAGACTTGAAATTTCAGCTGTATACTCATCTCCCACATTTGTACATCTGGTCCTGACCTCACCCTGCAATTCCAACTCTTACATCCATCTATCCAATGCTTCTCGACATCACCTCTCAGATCCAGGTAGTCTCTCAAAATGTCCATATGTAAGTACCATGAAGTCTAAGTCTTTCCTCTGATGGTCTCCTGTCCAAGTTTTCTGTACCTCATGAAATAGTATCTCCATTTACCCAGTTACCCAAGTGAAGTTGCTCAGTCGTGCCCAACTCTTTGCGACCCCGTGAACTGTAGCCTACCAGGCTCCTCCATCCATGCAATTTTCCAGGCAAGAATACTAGAGTGGGTTGCCATTTTCTTCTCCAGGGAATCTTCCTGACCCAGGGTTCGAACCCAGATCTCCCACAATGTAAGCAGACGCTTTACTGTCTGATCCGCCAGGGAAGTTACCGCCCAGTTACCCAGGTCATTTCTCTTCCTATCCCCATTTGAACACATTTGGAAACCAATCTGCTTCACCTTCAAAACAAACCCCCAAATTCAGCCATTTCTTTTTATCCCCAATACCCCAGTCCAAGTTCTGTCTCCTATTTAACTGCTACAATACCTACATAACCTCCCTATGTCAAATCTTCCTCCAGCCCCCAGCTAACTTCCACACAGCCCCTACCATATTCTAGTTGAAGCTAAAGCATATCATGGCATTCCTTTCAAAACTCCTCAGTGCTAGCAAGCATGCTAAGTCACCTCAGTAGTTGTGTCCAACTCTTTGCGACCCTATGGACTGTAGCCCACCAGGCTTCTCTGTCCATGGAAATCTCCAGGCAAGAATACTGGAGTGGGCTGCCTTGCCCTTCCCCAGGGTATCTTCCCGACTAAGGGATCAAACCTGAGTCTCTTGTGTCTCCTGCATTGACAGCTAGGTTCTTTTTTTTTTTTTTTTTCCATTTATTTTTATTAGTTGGAGGCTAATTACTTTACAATATTGTAGTGGTTTTTGTCATACATTGACATGAATCAGCCATGGATTTACATGTATTCCCCATCCTGATCCCCCCTCCCACCTCCCTCTCCACCTGATCCCTCTGGGTCTTCCCAGTGCACCAGGCCCGAGCACTTGTCTCATACATTCAACCTGGGCTGGTGACCTGTTTCACCCTTGATAGTATACTTGTTTCAATGCTGTTCTCTCTGAACATCCCACCCTCGCCTTCTCCCACAGAGTCCAAAAGTCTGTTCTGTACATCTGTGTCTCTTTTTCTGTTTTGCATATAGGGTTATCATTACCATCTATCTAAATTCCATATATATGCATTAGAATACTGTATTGGTCTTTATCTTTCTGGCTTACTTCACTCTATATAATGGGCTCCAGTTTTATCCATCTCATTAGAACTGATTCAAATGAATTCTTTTTAATGGCTGAGTAATATTCCATGGTGTATATGTACCACAGCTCCCTTATCCATTTGTCTGCTGATGGGCATCTAGGTTGCTTCCACGTCCTGGCTATTATAAACAGTGCTGCGATGAACATTGGGGTATACATGTCTCTTTCAGATCTGGTTTCGTTGGTGTGTATGCCCAGGAGTGGGATTGCTGGGTCATATGGCAGTTCTATTTCTAGTTTTTTAAGGAATCTCCACACTGTTCTCCATGGTGGCTGTATTAGTTTGCATTCCCACCAACACTGTAAGAGGGTTCCCTTTTCTCCACACCCTCTCCAGCATTTATTGCTTATAGATTTTTGGATAGCAGCCATTCTGACTGGTGTGTAATGGTACCTTGTTGAGGTTTTGATTTGCATTTCTCTGATAATGAGTGATGTTGAGCATCTTTTCATGTGTTTGTTAGCCATCTGTATGTCTTCTTTGGAGAAATGTCTGTTTAGATCTTTGGCCCATTTTTTTTATTGGGTCATTTATTTTTCTGGAATTGAGCTGCAGGAGTTGCTTGTATATTTTTGAGATTAATCCTTTGTCTGTTTCTTCATTTGCTATTATTTTCTGATCACTAGCACCACCTGGGTAAAACTTAAATTCCATATCAGGGAGTGGTTTCAAGGCTGTCTGTATGTGACCTTCCCTATCACTCTGAACTCATCTCTAACCACTTTCCCCTTTATTTGTTACAAGCTAGCCATACTGGTTTTGTTATTCCCAGAACAGGCCAAGTTCACTCCCACCTCAGGGCCTTTGCACTTGTCATTTATACCGCCTAGAGCATGGTTCACCAGGTTTTCTTAGGAGTCATTCTCTCCTTCAATCTGGTGTATCAAATGCTGTCTTTGTAAAGAGGCCTTCCCTCATCATCACCCCGCCCCATTACTCTATCCCCACCCCCTTGTTTTATTTTTCCTCCTAGCGCGTATTGCTTTCTGTTATTTTATATACTTCTTTATTTGTTGATCACCTGTCTCCCTCAGGAAGAATGTAAGTTCCACGAGGCAAGGACCTTGTCCGTCTTGTTCCAGCATCACCCTCAGCACCTGGTGACAGTGACTGGCACATTAGATGAATTTAATGCATCATTGTTGAGTAACCATGTGAATGTGCCAGACCCACAGTGGAAGTTGGTGTCTGTTAAATGAGTGAATAAACATCACATGTGCTGGGGATATAACAGGAAACAGGCCTCCTGTATGCTCATGGCACTTGGCAGAAAAGGCAGCCAATAAGTACATAAAAACAATAAAATAGCCCCTGATGGCTCAGTGGTAAAAGAAGCCACATGCCAATGCAGGAGACACAGGTTTGATCCTTGGGTTTGGAAGAGCCCCTGGAATAGGAAATGGCAACCCATTCCAGCATTCTTCCCTGGGAAATTCCATGGACAGAGGAGCCTGGGGGTCTCCTGGAGGCCTAAAAGAGTCAGATTTAGTGACTAAACAATAGCAACAAACAATAAAATACGGAGAGTGCTATGATAGAGGAAGTTCAAGGAGGTAGGAAGACCTGTAATTTAATCTGGTATAGAATTTAACACATTAATGTTATAGTCTTAAGAAACTAACCTCTCCCAGCCCTAGTGTCTACCTATATGAAATGGGGATACTAAAAGTATCAGTTGTGCAGCAAGGAAAAAAATAAAAATGTCGGTAAAATGCCTAGCACCTAATATACGGTCAGTAAGTTACAGCTATTATTGCTGCTGTAAGATATTACTACCTGATATACCTCATAGAACCCCTCAGCATCTTTTTTTTTTTTTAATGGAGTACTGTTGCTTTTAAATGTTGTGTTAGTTTCTGCCGTACAACACAATGAATCAGCTGTATGTATAATACATCCCTTCCCTCCTGGACCTCCCTCCCACCCACCCCCATCCCACCTATCTAGTGAACCACCTTCCTACATTTGGGAGAGTAGTTTACATTCTGAACTCTGCTCTGCCAAGTTAGAAGCCAGAGTCTCTTTTTAGCCTTTCTTGAGGCTCAAAGCCTTTGACTATGTGGATCACAATAAACTGTGGAAAATTCTGAAAGAGATGGGAATACCAGACCACCTGACCTGCCTCTTGAGAAACCTATATGCAGGTCAGTAAGCAACAGTTACAATTGGACATGGAACAGACAGGTTCCAAATAGGAAAAGGAGTATGTCAAGGCTGTATATTGTCACCCTGCTTATTCAACTTCTATGCAGAGTACATCATGAGGAATGATGGGCTGGAAGAAGCACAAGCTGGAATCAAGATTGCCAGGAGAAATGTCAATAACCTTAGATATGCAGATGACACCACCCTTATGGCAGAAAGTGAAGAGGAACTAAAAAGTCTCTTGATGAAAGTGAAAGAGGAGAGTGAAAAAGTTGGCTTAAAGCTCAACATTCAGAAAACTAAGATCATGGCATCCGGTACCATCACTTCATGGCAAATAGATGGGGGAACAGTGGAAACAGTGGCTGACTTTATTTTTCTGGGCTCCAAAATCACTGCAGATGGTGATTGCAGCCATGAAATTAAAAGGCGCTTACTCCTTGGAAGGAGAGTTATGACCAAACTAGACAGCATATTGAAAAGCAGACATTACTTTGTCAATAAAGGTCCGTCTAGTCAAGGCTATGGTTTTTCCAGTGGTCATGTATGGATGAAAGAGTTGGACTATAAAGAAAGCTGAGCGCTGAAGAATTGATGATTTTGAACTGTGGTGGTGAAGAAGACTTTTGAGAGTCCCTTGGACTGCAAGGAGATCCAGCCAGTCCGTCCTAAGAGAGATCAGTACTGGGTGTTCATTGGAAAGACTGATGCTGAAGCTGAAGCTCTAATACTTTGGCCACCTGGTGCAACGAGCTGACTCATTGGAAAAGACCCTGATGCTGGGAAAGATTGAGGGCAGGGGGAGAAGGGGATGACAGAAGATGAGATGGTTGGATGGCATCACCAACTCAATGGACATGAGTTTGGGTGAACTCCAGAAATTGGTGATGGACAGGGAGGCCTGGCATGCTACAGTTCATGGGGTCACAAAGAGTCGGACACGACTGAGCGCCTGAACTGAACTGAACTGAAGCTCAAATGTCCATACATAAATCTGTATTTCCCCTAGCAACTTCATGCTCTTTGATTAGGAAGAGAGCAATGTGATGTTGCAGACCTCCCATGGGCTCCATCTTTTAACAAAAAGGTGGCTGGAGTGCCCAGGCTTGGAGTACAGCGTTGGCTGAGTTCTGACATTCTTGATCTAACATCGTCACTGTAGGCTGAGGTAGTTGTCCCCAGTCATGAAGGGGTATAAACAGCTAATCTGCAGGGTGTCTGGGTGTTCTTTCTGGCTGAATAGCACCTTATCCTGATTTTTTGCCCCCCACCCCCTGGAGATCTTGTGAGCTCCCTAAGATTCTCAGTAAATTCCTTTGTTACTTAAGCTACTTAGGGTGGGTTCATGTGGTTGCAGAGAAGGACCCAAGTGATACACAGATCAGCCGAATAATTAAGTGATTGAGGACCCTATGCTGTGCACACCATGTTGACTTGTACAGGCCAAGGGTATTGGGGAAGGGACCCTCAGATAAAGGGGCATTGTTATCTCAAAGGTAATCTCCTCCAGGCAGCCTTTCCTGATGGCAGCTGGAGAAGAGTCTTACTCCATCTTCTGCCTCTCATATGTTTGAGGTCACCTATTAGCACTTGTCACAACCACCTGGCCTGAAACATATTATAATCTGTCACATTCTTATCTTCCCTTTCAGTCTGCATTTACTTAGGTTTCACTGAGCACCTATTATGTGCCAAGCATTAAAGACACATCTCACTCCTAAAAATTTTAGAGTTTCTCCAGATAACTAACCTGCAAGCAGCAACTAAAAGGCGCTGTGATGTTAGGTCCATAAGGAGTTAGGTTAACCAAACAATGTAATGTCCAAATGCTGAGATCAGACTGACCAAGGTACAGTTTCTGGCTCTGACACTAGGTGGTGATTTTTGTTGAACTGCTTAATCTCTTAAGCCTCAATTTCCTCATCTATAAAATAAAGATGATAATGATTAATACATAAGGTGAGCTTCCAAGGTGGCACAGTGGTAAAGAATGTGCCTGCCAATTCAGGAGATGCAAGAGATGCAGATTCAATCCCTGTGCCGGGAAAATCCCTTAGAGTAGGAAATGACAACCCACGCCAGTATTCCTGCCTGGAAAATCCCCATGGACAGAGGAACCTGGCGGGCTACAGTCCATGGAGTCACAAAGAGTCAGACACGACTGAGTACAGCACATACACACAATACATAAGCTGGTTGTGAAAATTACGTAACATAATATATATGATTCTTTATAATGTTCTATAAATGTTATTACATTAACAACAACAAATACATCTGATGATGCCAGGAAATCCTTCACAGAGAGGAAAGGGCTTGTGTTATTACTTAGAGGAAGCTTTCTTAATCCAAGCAGGCAGATACACCTGTTCATTTTGTTTCTTGGTCAACAATTAATCATTTTGAATAAATGGTTTCTTGTAACATCCTGGGATGAGGAGTATCCTGTTTTGGTTCTTGTATTTTGCAAACAGAGAAAAATGTCAGAAGTTAATTAGCTCAGTCAAGTGCGTACTAGCTTTGTTGTTTAAACAGAGAATGCATTCTGTGGGAAAAGGACGTACAGTAAGTCTGTATCAAATACCAGCTCTGCACACAGCCTGGGGAGGATACAGAAATGCATAACTACTAGGAGATGCCACTGTGCTCAAGGCAGGTGAGGAGACCGAGACACACGATGTAGGGAGAAATGTTGCAATGGTCATTTCATCGTGTTGGGCTAGCTGAAGAAATCAAGAGCTCACTGTCAAGAGGGGTGGTCAGAAAAGACATCCTAAAGGAGGTGAACTTTAAAGCTGTTCTTCAAAAAATGAATAGAATTTAAACAGTGGGTACAGAGTAGTCAACGGGAGAGTTTAAGGAGGAAAACATGATGTGAGCAAAGCTTTGTTAATGATTACACACAGGCTCGTTCAGGAGACTCAGCAGTCAGATTCTCTTAGCACAGAGCATTCCTAGGGAAGTCCCATGGAAGACAAAGATGTGGAGACACTTGCTTCATTAAGAAGTTTGGGTTTCATCCTACAGACAACCAGTCCCCTTTGTGTGGTTCTGATGAGATGTTAAGAATATATGCAGACTCTAATAATAGGACATGAAAGACAAAATAATGGAATCAGGAATTTAAATCAGAAGTCCTTGCTATCATCCTGACATAAAACTGGTTTTGCTGTGGCATTCAAGGAAACGGATGGATGAGGCAGATAATTTGTCTGAGTAATCATCAGCGCTTGGTGATTATTTAACTACAGGGAGAGATGAACAATCCAGACAATATGAGCAGACGGGGCCCTCACTCTTGCAGTATTTCTGAAAGTGTTTTCTGCAGACCACTTCTAGCGGAATTACTTGGGTGCTTGTTAAAAAATCAGATTCCTGTGCCTTATTTCAACCTACTATATCAGAATAATAGGGACCAAGATCCCGATGAGTATTCATTTTAACACCAAGTGATTTTTCTTTTATGAAATTCAAACAGTTTAATCATACTTGTACACCAAGGTAGAATATTTTACTAAAACTATCTGTTTGAAAAATAGAAAGAAATTGAATGTATAAACTGATTAGTTCCTCTATTTCTTATACAAATATGTTAAGATGTGTTCATTCTTATTTGTATTTAATATGATGAACCTGTATTATACCAAACCCATTTTTATACTCAAATCTTCCCAGTAATCCTTAATGCCTATTAAAAGATTGAGAGTCATCTGTCTTAGAGATTATTTGACCATCTGATTTTGTTTTGAAGATGTGGAAATAAGTTTAAAGAGGTCAAGTGACTTTCCCAAGGTCACCTGTATTGAGGATGAGATCTTCTAACTCACAGGCCTGACTTGTTCTGCCTTGCTGTTCAAGATTGATATCTGAGGGCTGGGTATTGCATGGAAGGTACTATTTCCTCACTTTCAAAGTGGGGTGGTGGAAAGGCTAAGACATAATGGATGTAGGTGTGGCTGCCTTAGAATTCCAGCAAGCTGATGTCTACCTGTCCTGGCCGAGGGAACCAGTCCTCTAGGAGGCTGCTGCTGCTGTCCTGGTCTTCCCACCATGGCCTGACTCTTGGATTCTGAGCATGTGGGTTCATGGGAATATCCATGAGGATGGTCAGGTGACTTTCCTCAGGGTAGCCCTGACACATGACCACACAGAGGAGGTTGGTCCACACAGACCCTTCTGGCTCTGAGACGGAAAGCAGCGTAGGGACTTTTCTTGACATTGTTAGCTGAGATATAGCAAGATTTGGACTCCAGTTAACTATCCTCGTTGAAAAGTCATGCTATTTAGAAGAACATTTACTGAATTTGGAGGGAGAATATACGAGTTAAAGTTCTTTTCTAGCTGTGATTTGGGCTAACTTAATTATGATGTGAGCTTCCCAGGTGGAACTAGAACCCGCCTGCCAATGCAGGAGACACAAGAGAGGGGAGTTCGATCCCTGGGTCAGGAAGATCCCCTGGAGGAATAAAAGGCAACCCACTCCAGTACTCTTGCCTGGAGACTCCCATGGACAGAGGAGCCTGGCAAACCACATTCCATAGGGTTGCAAAGAGTTGGACACAGTTGAAGCAACTGAGCACTCACACACACAATTATGATATATTGTTATTGCTATTGTTATTGTGAGAATAAGCTATGCTAATCCCCCAACTTTATAGGTTAAAAAACAACAATGGAAAAGTAGAATCCCTTGTTCAACGTTATACAACCTGTTAACTCTCTAAATCTCCATTTCCTCAAAATGAGAAAAATAATAGAAGTCTACCTTCTTCACAAAGCTTCTGGGAGTCTTCTCTAAGAACAAATGAGAAAATATTTACATGAAAATACAGCACAGTATTTTATGTGTGTATCAGGGGCTCTTAAGTTTCTTCTTTCACATGAGTAAGTTCATAGTAGTCATTCTCTCTCTCACACACACACACACATGCACAACAATACAATATGATGCACACATACTCACACAAGGTGTATTTAAATGGACTTTGAGGACTTCCCAGGTGGTCCAGCAGTTAAGTCTCCAGGCAGGGATCATGGGTTCAACCCCTGGTCAGGGAACTAGGGATGCTGCAACTAAAGATCCCACATGCCACAATTAAGACACAGCATAGTCAAATAAATATTTATAAATATATTTTAATAAATAAAAAGGACTTTGAGAAGAAAATTATTTTTTTTTTTTTTTTTTTTTTTTTAATATTATTTTATTAGTTGGAGGCCAATCACTTTACAACATTTCAGTGGGTTTTGTCATACATTGACATGAATCAGCCATATAGTTACATGTATTCCCCATCCCGATCCCCCCTCCCACCTCCCTCCCCACCCGACTCCTCAGGGTCCTCCCAGTGCACCAGGCCCGAGCACCTGACTCATGTATCCCACCTGGGCTGGTGGTCCGTTTCACCATAGATAATATACATGCTGTTCTTTCAAAACATCCCACCCTCACGTTCTCCCCCAGAGTTCAAAAGTCTGTTCTGTATTTCTGTGTCTCTTTTTCTGTTTTGCATATAGGGTTATCGCCACCATCTATCTAAATTCCGTATATATGTGTTAGTATACTGTAATGTTCTTTATCTTTCTGACTTACTTCACTCTGTATAATGGGCTCCAGTTTCATCCATCTCATTAGAACTGATTCAAATGAATTCTTTTTAACGGCTGAGTAATATTCCATGGTGTATATGTACCACAGCTTCCTTATCCATTCATCTGCTGATGGGCATCTAGGTTGCTTCCATGTCCTGGCTATTATAAACAGTGCTGCGATGAACATTGGGGTGCACGTGTCTCTTTCAGATCTGGATTCCTCAGTGTGTATGCCCAGAAGTGGTATTGCTGGGTCATATGGCAGTTCTATTTCCAGTTTTTTAAGAAATCTCCACACTGTTTTCCATAGTGGCTGTACTAGTTTGCATTCCCACCAACAGTGTAAGAGGGTTCCCTTTTCTCCACACCCTCTCCAGCATTTATTGCTTGTAGACTTTTGGATAGCAGCCATCCTGACTGGCGTGTAATGGTACCTCATTGTCGTTTTGATTTGCATTTCTCTGATGATGAGTGATGTTGAGCATCTTTTCATGTGTTTGTTAGCCATCTGTATGTCTTCTTTGGAGAAATGTCTGTTTAGTTCTTTGGCCCATTTTTTGATTGGGTCGTTTATTTTTCTGGAATTGAGCTTCAGGAGTTGCTTGTATATTTTTGAGATTAATCCTTTGTCTGTTTCCTCATTTGTTATTATTTTCTCCCAATCTGAGGGCTGTCTTTTCACCTTACTTATAGTTTCCTTTGTTGTGCAAAAGCTTTTAATTTTCATTAAGTCCCATTTGTTTATTTTTGCTTTTATTTCCAATATTCTGGGAGGTGGGTCATAGAAGATCTTGCTGTGATTTATGTCGGAGAGTGTTTTGCCTATGTTCTCCTCTAGGAGTTTTATAGTTTCTGGTCTTACATTTAGATCTTTAATCCATTTTGAGTTTATTTTTGTGTATGGTGTTAGGAAGTGTTCTAGTTTCATTCTTTTACAAGTGGTTAACCAGTTTTCCCAGCACCACTTGTTAAAGAGATTGTCTTTTTTCCATTGTATATCCTTGCCTCCTTTGTCAAAGATAAGCTGTCCATAGGTTCGTGGATTTATCTCTGGGCTTTCTATTCTGTTCCATTGATCTATATTTCTGTCTTTGTGCCAGTACCATACTGTCTTGATGACTGTGGCTTTGTAGTAGAGTCTGAAGTCAGGCAGGTTGATTCCTCCAGTTCCATTCTTCTTTCTCAAGATTACTTTGGCTATTCGAGGTTTTTTGTATTTCCATACAAATTGTGAAATTATTTGTTCTAATTCTGTGAAAAATACCGTTGGTAGCTTGATAGGGATTGCATTGAATCTATAGATTGCTTTGGGTAGAATAGCCATTTTGACAATATTGATTCTTCCAATCCATGAACACGGTATGTTTCTCCAACTGTTTGTGTCCTCTTTGATTTCTTTCATCAGTGTTTTATAGTTTTCTATGTATAGGTCTTTTGTTTCTTTAGGTAGATATACTCCTAAGTATTTTATTCTTTTTGTTGCAATGGTGAATGGTATTGTTTCCTTAATTTCTCTTTCTGTTTTTTCATTGTTAGTGTATAGGAATGCAAGGGATTTCTGTGTGTTAATTTTATATCCTGCAACTTTACTATATTCATTAATTAGCTCTAGTAATTTTCTGGTAGAGTCTTTAGGGTTTTCTATGTAGAGGATCATGTCATCTGCAAACAGCGAGAGTTTCACTTCTTCTTTTCCTATCTGGATTCCTTTTATGTCTTTTTCTGCTCTGATTGCTGTGGCCAAAACTTCCAACACTATGTTGAATAGTAGTGGTGAGAGTGGGCATCCTTGTCTTGTTCCTGATTTCAGAGGAAATGCTTTCAATTTTTCACCATTGAGGGTGATGCTTGCTGTGGGTTTGTCATATATAGCTTTTATTATGTTGAGGTATGTTCCTTCTATTCCTGCTTTCTGGAGAGTTTTAATCATAAATGAGTGTTGAATTTTGTCAAAGGCTTTCTCTGCATCTATTGAGATAATCATATGTTTTTTATCTTTCAATTTGTTAATGTGGTGTATTACGTTGATCGATTTGCGGATATTAAAGAATCCTTGCATTCCTGGGATAAAGCCCACTTGGTCATGGTGTATGATTTTTTTAATATGTTGTTGGATTCTGTTTGCTAGAATTTTGTTAAGGATTTTTGCATCTATGTTCATCAGTGATATTGGCCTGTAGTTTTCTTTTTTTGTGGCATCTTTGTCTGGTTTTGGAATTAGGGTGATGGTGGCCTCATAGAATGAGTTTGGAAGTTTACCTTCTTCTGCAATTTTCTGGAAGAGTTTGAGTAAGATAGGTGTTAGCTCTTCTCTAAATTTTTGGTAGAATTCAGCTGTGAAGCCATCTGGTCCTGGGCTTTTGTTTGCTGGAAGATTTCTGATTACAGTTTCGATTTCCTTGCTTGTGATGGCTCTGTTAAGATCTTCTATTTCTTCCTGGTTCAGTTTTGGAAAGTTATACTTTTCTAAGAATTTGTCCATTTCATCCAAGTTGTCCATTTTATTGGCATAGAGCTGCTGGTAGTAGTCTCTTATGATCCTTTGTATTTCAGTGTTGTCTGTTGTGATCTCACCCTTTTCATTTCTTATTTTGTTAATTTGGTTCTTCTCTCTTTGTTTCTTAATGAGTCTTGCTAATGGTTTGTCAATTTTGTTTATTTTTTCAAAAAACCAGCTTTTAGCTTTGTTGATTTTTGCTATGGTCTCTTTAGTTTCTTTTGCATTTATTTCTGCCCTAATTTTTAAGATTTCTTTCCTTCTGCTAACCCTGGGGTTCTTCATTTCTTCCTTCTCTAATTGTTTTAGGTGTAGAGTTAGGTTATTTATTTGGCTTTTTTCTTGTTTCTTGATGTGTGCCTGTAATGCTATGAACCTTCCCCTTAGCACTGCTTTTACAGTGTCCCATAGGTTTTGGGTTGTTGTGTTTTCATTTTCATTTATTTCTATACATACTTTGATTTCTTTTTTGATTTCTTCTATGATTTGTTGGTTATTCAGAAGCGTGTTATTTAGCCTCCATATGTTGGAATTTTTAACAATTTTTTTCCTGTAATTGAGATCTAATCTTACTGCACTGTGGTCAGAAAAGATGACTGGAATGATTTCAATTTTTTTGAATTTTCCAAGACCAGATTTATGGCCCAGGATGTGATCTATTCTGGAGAAGGTTCCGTGTGCACTTGAGAAAAAGGTGAAGTTGATTGTTTTGGGGTGAAATGTCCTATAGATATCAATTAGGTCTAGCTGGTCCATTGTATCATTTAAGGTTTGTGTTTCCTTGTTGATTTTCTGTTTAGTTGATCTATCCATGGTTGTGAGTGGGGTATTAAAGTCTCCCACTATTATTGTGTTACTATTAATTTCCTCTTTCATACTCGTTAGTGTTTGCCGTACATATTGCGGTGCTCCTATGTTGGGTGCATATATATTTATAATTGTTATATCTTCTTCTTGGATTGATCCTTTGATCATTATGTAGTGACCTTCTTTGTCTCTTTTCACATCCTTTATTTGAAAGTCTATTTTATCTGATATGAGTATTGCGACTCCTGCTTTCTTTTGGTCTCCGTTTGCGTGAAATATTTTTTTCCAGCCCTTCACTTTGAGTCTGTATGTGTCCCTTGTTTTGAGGTGGGTCTCTTGTAGACAGCATATATAGGGGTCTTGTTTTTGTATCCATTCAGCCAATCTTTGTCTTTTGGTTGGGGCATTCAACCCATTTACATTTAAGGTAATTATTGATAGGTGTGGTCCCGTTGTCATTTACTTTGTTGTTTTGGGTTCACGTTTATACAACCTTTCTGCATTTCCTGTCTAGAGAAGATCCTTTAGCATTTGTTGAAGAGCTGGTTTGGTGGTGCTGAATTCTCTCAGCTTTTGCTTGTCTGTAAAGCTTTTGAATTCTCCTTCATATCTGAATGAGATCCTTGCTGGGTACAGTAATCTAGGTTGTAGGTTATTCTCTTTCATTACTTTCAGTATGTCCTGCCATTCCCTTCTGGCCTGGAGGGTTTCTATTGATAGATCAGCTGTTATCCTTATAGGAATCCCTTTGTGTGTTATTTGTTGTTTCTCCCTTGCTGCTTTTAGTATTTGTTCTTTGTGTTTGATCTTTGTTAATTTGATTAATATGTGTCTTGGGGTGTTTCGCCTTGGGTTTATCCTGTTTGGGACTCTCTGGGTTTCTTGGACTTGGGTGGCTATTTCCTTCCCCATTTTAGGGAAGTTTTCAGCTATTATCTCCTCGAGTATTTTCTCATGGCCTTTCTTTTTGTCTTCTTCTTCTGGAACTCCTATGATTCGAATGTTGGGGCGTTTCACATTGTCCCAGAGGTCCCTGAGGTTGTCCTCATTTCTTTTGATCCTTTTTTCTTTTTTCCTCTCTGCTTCATTTATTTCCACCATTTTATCTTCTACCTCACTTATTCTATCTTCTGTCTCCGTTATTCTACTCTTGGTTCCCTCCAGAGTGTTTTTGATCTCATTCATTGCATTATTCATTTTCAATTGACTCTTTTTTATTTCTTCTAGATCTTTATTAAACATTTCTTGCATCTTTTCAATCTTTGTCTCCAGGCTATTTATCTGTACCTCCATTTTGCTTTCAAGATTTTGGATCATTTTTATTATCATTATTCTAAATTCTTTTTCAGGTAGATTCCCTATCTCCTCCTCTTTTGTTTGACTTGGTGGGCCCTTTTCATGTTCCTTTACCTGTTGGGTATTTCTCTGCCTTTTCATCTTGTTTAGATTGCTGTGTCTGGAGTGGGCTTTCTGTATTCTGGAGGTCTGTGGTTCCTTTTTATTGTGGAGGTTTTACCCAGTGGGTGGGGTTAGACGATTGGCTTGTCAAGGTTTCCTGATTAGCGAAGCTTGCGTCAGTGTTCTGGTGTGCGGATCTTGATTTCTTCTCTTTGGATAGCAATGGAGTGCCCAGTAATGAGTTTTGAGATGGGTCTATGTGTTAGGTGTGACCTTGGGCAGTCTGTATGTTGACGTTCAGGGCAATGTTCCTGCGTTGCTGGAGAATTTGCGTGGTATGTCGTGCTCTAGAACTTATTGGCTCTTGGGTGGTGGTTGGTTTCGTTGCAGGTATGGAGGCTTTTGTAGGGTCACTTATTACTTAAAGATTCATGTAGTCAGGAGTTTTCTGGTGTTCTCAGGTTTTGGGCTTAAGTCTCCTGCTTCTGGATTTCAGTTTTATTCTTCCTATAGTCTCAGGACTTCTCCAACTATACAGCACTGATAATAAAACTTCTATGTTAATGGTGGAAAGTTTCTCCCCCGTTAGGGATACCCAGAGAGGTTCACCGAGTTACATGGAGAAGAGGAGAGGGAGGAGGGAGATAGAGATGGGCAGGAGGAGAAAGAGGGGGACTCAAGAGGAGAGAGACAGATCTACGAAGTTGTCTGATCCCAGAGTGTTCTCCGTAGCCCAGACACCCACAAAGATTCACAGAATTGGATTGGGAAGAGAAGGGGGAAGGAGGAAATAGAGGTGTTCTGAGGTAGAAAACAGAGTCAAGATTGGGAGAGAATAATCAACACACTCGTGAATAAAAATGGGAGCTGAATATTGGATTCTTAAATGTTCACAATTTATATCATATACTGAAAAACAAAAATTAAAAATCTAGAGTAGAGGTTAGACTCTTAAAAATACTATATTAAAAACAAAAACCAAAACACACAAAAGAAATTTTAGAAATATATATGAAGTTTGGTATAAAAATAGGGCTTCTCTTCTTTTTTTTTTTTTTTCTTCCCTTTCTCTTTCTTCTGTAAGGTTATAGTGGATTGAAAATGAAAATTAAGGCGTAGTAAAAGGAGTGCTAGAGGGCTTTAAAAGAAATAAGAGAAAAAGAAAAAGAAAATAGAAGAGAAGAAAAAAGAAAAAAAAAAAGAAAAAAGAATGAGAAAAAAAATTGTTTTGCGTAATTAAAAAAAATCGTAAAAATCTATGAAAATGAAAGTTAAGGAGTAATGGGGGAGTAATAAGGAATTTTTAAAGGAAAATAAAAGAGAACCAAGAAAAAAGAAAGAAAAAAAAAATTTTTTTTTTCCTTACTTAAAAAAAAAAAAAAAAAAAAGAAAAAAAAAAAAAAAAAAAAAAGAAAAAGAAAAAATATATCTAGGAGTTTCCCTGGAGCTGTTGCGGTCAGTGTGGGTTCGGCTCAGCTTCAGATAGCTCCTCGTTCCAGCTTACACTTCTCGATATCTACAGGCCCTTCCGGTGTAGTCAGTCCGTGGTTTCTTCAGGGATTTTAATCTGTTACACCGGTCCCTTTGTTTATTTGGGTTCTGTTGCCGGTCTCTCTTCCGCGCCTAATTTCCGCCCTGACACACGGGGCGGAGGTGGATTCTTATTCAGGTAGCTAGTTCCGTCGCGCTGCGGCGAGGGGCTGTGCGGGGAGGGACCGGCGCTCCCGGGAGAGGCTTGCGCTCTTTTCTCGATCTGCGCTGCTCAGGCTCCGGGCTGCTCCGTCTGAAGCGCGCGCCACGCTGCGCGCGGCTCCAGCCCTCGGGCGATTCACAAAAGCGCGGCACACAAAGCCGGGCCCGCGCTCCGTCCCCACGCCGCCCGAGCGGCCCAGGCAGCCAGGCGCTTGACGGGCGCTCTCTCCCCGGGTGCGGCGCGTCCTCTGCCCCGCGCGGTCCCAGTCTCAGTCCCCGCCGGCGCCAGTCGGGAGCGCGCGCCCTCTGCCCTCCGTGTCCCCAGCCGCAGTTCCCGCCCGCGCCGGTCGGGCGCCCGCGCCCTCCGTCTCGCCACGACCCTCCCGGCGGGCTTCGGCCGCCCAGAATCTCGGTCCCTTTGTTCTGCGAACGGCCGGCAGTGTGTTCGGGCCGGTTAATTTTCTGTCTCTTTTGCTGTCCCACAGTTCAAGTTGGCAACTCACAAAAGCTCCCTCTGATTGTCCTCAGGGTGCTCAGGCCCGGATCCAGCCCCAAGTAATGCCGCCCGCTCCTCTCCGTTCCGTCCCCACTTGCTGGTGGCGGATGCGGGCGTCTGGGGTACTTTTCTGCTGGGAGTTGCTTTTAGGCTCTTAATCTGTGGGTTTTATTTATTGTATCCCTCCCAGTCAGATTCAAACTCTTGAGATTCCAACACTTCCCCCAGGCCCGCCAGAGCGAGGGTTTCCCGGTGTCTGGGAACGTCCTCTATTAAGTCCCTTCCCGGGACGGATCTCCGTCCTTAGCTCTTTTGTTTCGCTTTTTATCTTTTATATTTTGTCCTACCTCCTTTCGAAGACAATGGGCTGCTTTTCTGGGCGCCTGATGACCTCAGCTAGCGATCAGAAGTTGTTTTGTGAAGTTTGCTCTGCGTTCAGTTATTTTTTTGATGAATTTCTAGGAGAGAAAGTGGTCTCTCCGTCCTACTCCTCCGCCATCTTGGCTCCTCCCCCGAGAAGAAAATTATTAACTCAAGGTAAAAATGTGTTTATAAGCCCATTTCTGGGCTTACATTATGGACTCTAGTGTGCGGTTTCCTGGGGTAACACCTCTACCATAACTGGTGAGCAGTGTTCTGAGGTTTCCCACCTCCTGCATTCTGATAGGCCTTCACTAGCAACACCTCCTCTATCCTGTTCTTTCACTGTCCACCTCCCCTTTTCTGGGGACAGAGTGGGGAATCTAGCACAAGTGAGTCGAGTCAGGTTGCCTAAAACAAGGGGAGTCTTAAGAGGTATTTGCTCTTGGGGTGCACAGAGAAGGGTCAAAGACTCAGAAGACCAGGGAAGCTTGCCGCTTGGCTATTCTACTTGTAATGGGGTTTTTACATAAATAGTTTGCATTCATTCAAGGGAAAACAGCAAAAAACATTTTCCCAGCTTCAAAATAGATAAAAGCAGAAAGGGAGAGGAGAGGGATTATTTTTAACTCTAAGAAATAATTTACAACATGAATATCCTAAATGTGAGTTACCTAAGAGAAACAAGAACTGTTTAAATTAAAAAGATAAAACATTTCCGCTCACCTTTTGCAATGTCCCCATTATATAATGCAATCAAGCTCTAAGGTCTTACTTCTGTCTCAGCATTTCTCAATCAGATAATCTCAGAGTGCTTGTTAAAGTGCAGATCTGTAGGCTTCAGTCCAAACCAACTGATTTAGAATTACTTGCCAAAATAGGTTAAACAAGTTTCTAATGAGCTTCTCGTGCACCCTGGAGTTTGGAAACCACTGCATGTCCCTTCCAGCACTTAAAATTATTTTCATTTTTTTCCTCAGATAAAATGACCTGTTATTTTGACCTCTTGGATTTTTGTAACCTTTGGGTCACAGTGTCTCCTTACAGGTCACCAAGATCTAGTGTTCACCATAAGACTCAGCCAAAGATACTAGAGGGAGTAAAATGGAAATATTGCCTCATGTTCTCTGCTATAAATCTTCACCCTCCTCTCTTCCTCCTGCAACTTTCTTCACAAAGATACAGCAGTAAAACACACCCGCCTTTTAAATTTCCTTTCTCATGTATATCAAAGCTTGAGAAACGCTGCCCTCTCTGTGGTAGGTGCTGAATAAGCCAACATCTTTAACTAGTAGGCTAGTCCCATGAGGAATTTGTGGTGCATGAGTCATTGGGAAGAAGGAAGACAGAGAGGGGGGAAAATGACAAGAAATGAAGGATCTACATGATTGTGGCACCGGGAGCCAGAGAGTTAGCTTCCGGCCCCAGCTCTGTCATTAACTTGTGACCTGGGCTGACTCACACCCTCCTCTGAGCCATGGGGTACTCACCTGGAACCAGGAAGAAGTCTCTGAGGCAGAACTTTCCCCAAGCTGTGTGCCACGTTGCAAGGTGCGCTACAGTGGGGTGCCACAAACGGACTCCAAGTATGCTGTGAGTTAGCCCCTCAACACTCAAGTGCCTGGTGGGGCTTGGAGTAACAGGCTCTGGAGCCAGGTGCCTCTAACTAAAAGGGGTCTTCTCACCACTCTTTGTGGAGTGATCTTAGCAGGGTGGTTCAAGGACCACCCTCATAGTCTCCAGAGACGACAGCTAGCACATTGTGCCGTCTTTACCATGTGTTGCTTCAGTATGAGACCCTGAATGCAGCCAAGAAAGTGCTCCTCAGCCTGAAAATTTCAACAGCTGAATTCAGAATGCATCACTAACCATCCTAGATAAAGTCTGAAGACCAGCAGGGAGTTTATTGCCAGATCCCTAGAGCTTGGAGCTTAGGCCAAGATGTAGCTAGCTGGGGATAGATAGGTGCAGAAATTGGTGGGGCTTTCTGCTCTCTTCAGAGACAAATGGTAACCCAGAATTTCTGTCTTCACATGTATCAGATTCTCTTGTCCACCTGCAGCTGATGGACAAGAAGTCCATTTAGTGGTTTTCATGCTGGCTGCTGGTGAAAATGTGCTCATACAGTTCATATGCAATATAGAAACTCAACCTTTATTGTTATTTTGAAACACAAGATAGATAAAAGTTCAAATTTGAAATACTTTGGCTTTATCATAAGACATTATTTGTATGAGAAAAGGATAAGCTATTAAGTTCTTTAATTTCAAAAGTTATAAATCTTCTATTGAATGTAAACAATGATTTAAATGTTTTGCATCATCTGCTTATATGACTGAAGTTTCTTGCTGGTAGAGACTACTAAACATTTGAAGTGATCATCATTAAAATATCTTGATCAGGATTACATAAAACCTATTTAAAGCTTAATATTTTCTGTAAAAAGATATGTCACTGAAAGTAAGTTCAAATTTCTCATTTAGAGTTTTGAAATGATTTCATTTAGAATGTGTATATAAATTTAAATATTTAATATTTTATATCCTATTTTTCCTGTAAACATATAAAGTGTCATGACCTTTTTCATTGAGCCTTACATAATTATTCTCAGATTCCTTCCAGTTTACTTTTTGCCTATATAATTATTTTAATTCTTTTATGCGACAGGGTGTGAGAGGGGTTGTATACAGTGTCCCAGGGCAGTGGTTTTCAACCAGGGGTGATTTTATCCCCACCCACAAGGGCATTTGATAACATCTTGAAACATTATTGGTTGTCACCACGGGGGAGCTGTTTACTGGCATCTAGTGGGTAAACCAAGGATGCTGCTAACCACCCTGCATTACACAGAACAGTCCTTCACAAAGAGAATTATTGCACCTTAAATATCAGTAGTGTCAAGGATAGAAATTCTGTTCAGGAGGTCCCTAAAGTTCTATGATTCTGACCTATAATTGTTCTTGTTCAGGGATTATGATTAGTGATCATGGATATGGCTAAGGATGACCAGCTCTATTCTCCTAACTGCATGTATAATCACCGACCCAGAAGGCAAATAAAACATGGGGGCAGAGTTTCCTGTCTATTAACTGGAAATCCACCGGGGATATCTGTTTGAAATGGTATGCATTTCAAGCAGCAGATGTGTAACTTCTGTGAATATAAACTAGAAACCCCAGGTACACATCTTCTCTCCTTTTGTTTTAAAATTTCATATTCTGGAAATAGCTTTTTTGTTCCATTGAACTGGCACCTATCTTACTTTTCAACAACCGCCCCCTCCTCAATCCAAGTATCCCCAGATTTGGTTTGGTGGGATGTGTCTCCCAAAAAGCAGAGATTTGCATGAAAGCTTTCAGCTCATTCCCCCACCTCCAAATCTTCATCCCCACTGTTCCCAGCTACAGTGTCTTTTGGAAACTGAAGTCATCCTGTATGGAGCCATTAACACCTTACCTTCAGGGCTAGACAAACCTTCTGCACATTCCTCTTTAATATATCCTCCCTGTTGAATTTGTAGCACTTCAAGATAATTCAAGTGATGGAAGATTCAAGCAGTCTGGGTGGCCAAACTCCTTTATCACTATGACTCCTACCATCCCCTCACTCAATTTTTACAACAGATTCACACACCTGCCACCTGCTACCAAGATTAGGTTTAACGGAGTATTGTGTTCTCAGTCATTCAATCGTGTCTCATTCTTTTCGGCCCCATAGACTGTAGCCTGCCAGGCTCCTCTGTTCATGGAATTTTCCAAGCAAAAATACTGGAGTGGGTTGCCATTTCCTACTCCAGGGGATCTTCCCAACCCAGGGATTGAATCCGTGTCTCTTGAGTCTTCTGCATTGGTAGGTGGATTCTTTACCACTGAGCCACCTGGGAAGCTCCCTTAATGGAGTATTAGATACTTAACTTTATCCTAGGATTTAACTGAGGATGGGCAATTCTGCTAATCCCTCCTCTTGGAGAGAAGAAATATCAGTAGTCCCAGGGTCTATGTCTATGTGACATATATAAGCAAGTCATTCAAGGCTTCACTTTGCTCCAGTGTAGAGAGCAGTAGCAGGTAGGAGGCTGTTGAAATTCATTCCAACTTAGGGAATAATGGAAAAAGCACTGAGAAATTTTGAAAAATATGTCAGTATTAGGAAACGCATGTTTTATGGTATTGGCTTGTTGCTAATGGTGTCATTTCCACTGAAATGAGGAAGTTGGTTTTTACAGTTGGAGTCAGGAAGTAGTTTACATCCTCTGTAGGGTTTAGAGTCCCTGGAAGATAATGGTCATTGATGTGACCTGTGATAGCACTTAAGCATTGAAGAAATCAATCTATGAATTCACTTAAGGAATATATGTTAGACCTCTAGTATGCTCTTTGAGAACAAAAAAATTTGTTTCTGTTTTGCAGAGGACAACATGAAAGCACCAGACGGTTAAAGGGACTGCAAGCAACCCCACAGCTCTGACCAAGGACGAAGGGGAAGGGCAGCAGGCTACCACGAAATGTGTCCCGAACGGTTAAAATTTGTGCAGTTCTCAGTTCCATGGCTTGAATCCTGCCTGTGTGCTTCTCTGGCTATGAATGCAGCTGTTGAAGTTGAATACTCATTATTAAGTGCCTTATTATTCATAGTGTTAGGTTATTGATCAGAAATAAGAACTTATCGTCATTTTTAAAATAATCAATTTATTGTTTTGCTTGTTTAAAAATACTTCTGACCTTTCCCTCACACTGCTAGGTCATCCTCACCAGAAGGACAACATCCAATATTCCTCCACAATGTACCCAATGTTTTTCCCCCTTTCATTTCCCTCCCATTTTTAGCAGATGAGTTGCAATATCAAACCGCAACTCATGATGGGGATTTGAACTATGGACACTGACAGTCCAGGTGAGAAAATGTGTCCTGCTGGTGTGCATCCTAGTTTGCAAGCCTCCCTTTCTACCTTCTTTCATAAGGCTCCCTCAGGTGGGGTTCTGTTACTCACGCACTAAATCTGAGCCTGTGTTGTTGTTGTTGCTCAAACATGTCCGACTCTTTGCCACCTCATGGACTACAGCACGTCAGGCTTCCCTGTCCTTCACCATCTCCCAGAGCTTGCTCCAACTCATGTCCATTGAGTTGATGATGCCATCCAACCATCTCATCCTCTGTCGCCCCCTCCTCCTGCCCTCAATACCCTGGTAGTGTTGGCAAAACAACGCAACCAGAAATGTGTTCAGGGAACTGCCTCCAGCTTGCATACTAATTAAGGATCTCTGGCCTCACCAGCACTTTTTATTGTCCATCTTTTTTCGTTTTTTAGTAGTATCACACTCTAGTTTTAATTTACATCTTCCTATTCTTGCCCGGGAAATCCAATGGACAGAGGAGACTGGCGGGCTACAGTCCACTGGGTCACAAACAGCTGGACATGACTCAGTGACTGAGCATGCACGAAATGGTTAATGATGTTAAGCAATTTTTCAAGCTCTAATTTTCAATGACTATATCTGTATCTATTGGGTTGGCCAAAAGGTTCATTTGGGTTTTTCTGTAACATCTTATGGAAAAATCAGAGCAAAATTTTTTGGCCAACTCAATATATCTATATCTCCTTTGGTGAAGTGATTTGAATATATGTATGACCAAGTCTTTTATCAGGTACATGATTTGCAAACATCTTCTATTAGGCTGTAGACTATCTTTCCATTCTCTTAACAAAATTTTTCAAAGATCACCTGTCTTAAAATTTGATGAAATCTAAATTATCAATTTTTTATTTTTGCATATTATGCTTTTGATCTCATACCTAAGAAGACTTTGCCTAACCCGAGGTCATAAAAACCTCCTGTGTTCCAGAGGTTTAGAGGTTGTGTTATTTTAGGTTTTAAATTTACATCTATGATTCATTTGGAGTTATTTTTTTGTATATTGTACACAGCGCATCAAACTTCATTTTCTTCATATGGATATTTACTTGCTCCATTACTATTTGTTGAAGATTATCCTTTCTCCACTCATTTCCTCTGTGCCTCATCAAAACTCAGTTATCATATACATGTGATCTATTTCTGGACACTCCGTTTTGATCCAATGATCAATTTGCCTATATTGGTGCCAATATGGTACTGTTTTCATTTCTATAACTTTATCATAAGTTCAAAATCAGGTAGCGCTACTCCTTCAACTTGACTCTTCTGTGTCAAAGTTGCTTGGGCTGTTTTGAGTCATTTGCATTTCCGTTTGAACTTCACAGTCAAATGATCACTTCTACAGAAACTGCTCCGGGAGCCCACCCTGCTTCTCTCCCCGCTGTGCCACACCTGGACTCTGGGAGATAACTCGGCTGAAGGAGGACCACCTCATCTATTTCTCATGTCTCAGGTAGCACTGTCCTTCACTGTTTGATGTCCAGTGCATTGAAAACATCATTTCACATATTTTGCCTTTTTTCCTTTTGGTTGTTTCAGGCAGAAGGGTAAATCTTGTTCCTGTAGCCCCATCTTAGCCATCAGCAGACTTGTGATTACAATTGTTTGTTATCTTTTAGATTAACACACTCAGCTCTGTACAGAAAAGACATCATGTTGGAAATAACTTCAGCATACTCTTGACATCAGAAAATGTATGAGACACAGATGAAACACCACTGGCTCTGAATTGATAACTGTTTATAGTGGTGATGAGTATAATGAAACTAATTATACTTCAAAAAAGAAAAAGGTTTATGTATGGACTCGACATTTTCTATAAAAATTTCCAATGCAAAGGTATTAATATCTGCCTGTCTCATGAGATTATTGTGAGGATTAAATGTGGAATTATATGTAAAGTGCTTAGCACTATGCTTAGAACTTAATGAAGAGTAGCTATTAATACTACATAATGGTATGAAAGCAGCCAGCAAAGATATACAAAAGTCTGAGCTAAAAATCTTTCATAAAGAGAATTACTTGGTGGCCCAGTGGTTAGTTTGTGGCTTTCACGCTTGGGCCTGGGTTCGATCCCTGGCTGGTAACTAAGACCCTGCAAAATATGAGGCAAGGCCAAAAAAAAAAAAAAAACTTTCATAAACAACTGATAAAAGGCTTTTCCTTAAGTATGATTGCAGCAGTGGTCTCTGAGGTGAAGGAGATTCAGTTTGGGTATTCCCCACTTCAGGAAGTCTCCTAAACCCAGCAACTAAGTTCAGCGCCTTCTCTCTGAAGTGCCATAACATCATTTTCCAAGCACTCCCAAAGCACTTACACATAGTCTGTTGGTTCTCCGTTTATGTATCTGCCTCACATCTCCTGATTTCTCCTTACATTCATCTCTGTGTCCTTAGAGACCAGCATACAGCGGATACTCAAAATATGCTTGCTGAACTGGTCTACATGATTTTCTCACCTGCCCATCTCTGAGACTAGCTTCTCTGTGTACACTTTGCTCCTGCCTCTGTGTATAGTCTGCCCTGGGTGGGTACTTTCCTGTTACAGGGCCTTGGCATTCATTTTCTGCCTACGTACTTCCTTGAGCTCACTATGCCTGCTTGCTCAGTCACTTCCGTCGTGTCCGACTCTCTGCGACACTGTGGACTGTAGCCTGCCAGGCTCCTCTGTCCATGGGATTCTGCAGGCAAGAGTATTGGAGTGAGTTGCCATTTTCTATCCCAGGGGATTTCCCTGGCCCAGGGATTGAACCCATGTCTCTTATGTCTCCTGCATTGGCAAGCAGGTTCTTTCCCACTAGCACCACCTGGGAAACCCCAAGCTCACTGTAAGAAACGGGTATTTTTTTCAGTTGGGTTTCCCAGGTGGCACAGTGGTAAAGAATCTGCCTGCCACTGCAGGATATGCAGGGGACACAGGTTCAGTTCCTGGGATGGGAATATCCCGTGGAGAAGGAAATGACAACCCACTCCAGTATTTTTGCCTGAAAAATTCCATGAACAGAGGAGCCTGGCAGGCTACAGTCCATGGGGTCATAAAGAGTGAGACATGACTGAGCAACCGAGCACACATTTTTTCAATGAATTATACTACCACGAAGCTCTGCATCACTCCAGTCCTTCTCCAAAGACCTCCTCCTGAGTGGTGGCTTCTTTGAGCCAGGCGGCCAGAGCTCGGGGTCACAGGAAGGAGATGACGCCAAGGGACGGGTACTGAGGGTGGCACAGACCTGCCTGCTGCTGCCCTCAGACCAGTCAGAGCCCTGCATCCTCTTAGCCCACATGCAGTCTGACCTAGGTGAAACATTCAATCAAGAAGTGAAGGAACTTAGAACCATGGAATGAATGTTAGTACTGGAAGGGCCATTGAGATCATTGAACTTTGCAGTTTGTTCACATTTTCTTCTGAAAGAGAGTAACATTCTTTAAAAAACAACCAAAAGACAAAAAAAAAAAAAAAAAAATAGAAAGGGTTTTGTTTTCTATCCGAATAACTGACATGGAACTATTCTGGTTGAAAGGGCTGGAAGAACAGTCCTTTTCTTTCTTTTTTTTCCAAACTTAAAACTTTTTATTTTGTATTGGGGTATACCCAGGTGGTGCTAGTGGTCGAGAACCTACCTGCCAATGCAGGAGACTCAAGAGACTGGGATTTGATCCCTGAGTCAGGAAGATCCCCTGGGGAGGGCATGACAACCCCTTCCTGTATTCTTGCCTGGAGAATACCGTGAACAGAGGAGCCTGGCCAGCTACCGTTCACGAGATTGCACAGTCAGACATGACTGAAGCACCTTGGCACACACAGCACACATAGTGAACGAGGGGGGCTCCCCAGGTGGCTCTGGGGGGAAACAGCCCTGGAGAATCCCGTGGGAGAGGAACCTGATGGGCTCCGTCCATAGGATCGCAAAGAGCTGGACACGACTGAAGCGACTTAGCACACAGCCAGTTAGCACTACTGTGGTAGTTTCGGGTGAAGAGCAAAGGGAGTCAGCCGTATGTATACATGCATCCATTTTCCCCTAAACTCCTCTCCCATGGGAGGAACAGTCGTTCCCTCATTCCATTTTTGCCTATCCTCTAAATACACACACACACACACACACACACACACGCACACACACACTCTTTGTCAGTTGAAGGCATCTCTCAAGAGTTCTTAGGTCACTGACAAACAAAAGCACAATTTGAAAATCATTGGTCAAGTTGAACATTTTCACTTTGAAGAAAGTTATAAGAGGATGTTGCTCCTGGGAGTCAAAGCCTACAATTCCTGGCTTCCTCTCTTTCTGTTAATTAATCGACCCTGCCACTCTTAACAAAATCAACAAAATTCTCCATAGATGTGTCCATCTTCTGAGTGTCAGAGCTGTAGAAATCTTTCCAGTGTGGATCCAATTTTAGCAGAAGTGCTGCTGAAAAAATCACTGCCTTGAGGAATTAATCAGAGGAAAGGATGAACAGGCAGAACAAGAGGATTTTTAGGACGGAGAAAAATATCCTGCATGATACTATCAGGATGGACACATATCATGATACATTTGATGAAATGAACAGCAGAATGAGCA
Source organism: Muntiacus reevesi (assembly GCF_963930625.1). Classification (NCBI taxonomy): domain Eukaryota; kingdom Metazoa; phylum Chordata; class Mammalia; order Artiodactyla; family Cervidae; genus Muntiacus; species Muntiacus reevesi. The sequence continues at coordinate 138,292,060 of NC_089249.1, read as the reverse complement.
ACACTGTGAATCCTAATGCAAACTTGAGACTTTAGGTGATCTTGATGTGTCCATGTGAGTTCATCAACTGTAACGAATATACCACTCTGGTAGGGAATATGTTGATAATCGGAGGCAATGCATGTTTGGGGGCTTCCCAGGTGGTACTGGTGGTAAAGAACCCGCTTGCCAATGCAGGAGACACAAGAGATGCAGGTTCAATCCCTGGGTCCGGAAGATCCCCTCACTCCAGTATTCTTACCTGGAAAATTCCACTAACAGAGGATCCTGGTGGGCTGCAGTCTATAGGGTCACAAAGAGTTAGACATAACTGAAGCTACTTAGCATGCATATATGCATGTGTGGAGTAAGGGATACATAAGACATCTCTATGTCTTAATTTTACTGTCAACCTAAATTGCTCTAAAAAGATAAGTTGTTAAAAATTGTTTTAAAAAAAAAAGGATAAGTCAGAAATGTTTTCAGCTTTTCTCAGAAAGAAAAGTCTGCATGATGTCCAGATTGTGGTGAAAAGCAGAGAGAGAGAAAGATCTCGATTAGAAGGCCCCAAAGCATCAGAAGCTGCAGTGTGTATTTGTGAGTGGTTTTATGGCACCACCCAGTGGCAGAAAGCAGTATTGTCACCAACGCTCAAAAATAAGATTCAAGAATGCTTACTTTATAAAAAATTTTCAATCGACAAATATTTATTTGAAAACATCTAAATATGCCTGACTTTACTCGAGCCACTGGGAGTATAGCAAGTGTTATTTACAAAAACCTAAACACTGATTTCAGAAATATCTGTCCATCTTATTTTTATAGGAATCCCTAATCAGCTGTCTGAACTACAGAAAGGTCAGCCAGGCCTCTAAGGTCGCTAAAACAGATCTCCCTCCTAACTCCTTAATCTATGATCTACAGTGACTTCAGGCTTTCTCAGAGTCTACAAAATTGAGAACTTTTAAACCCCAGGCTTGCGGTGTGGACATTTGTGGGGAAGCAAGACTTTTACAAAACTTCCCTTGTAATATTACCAACCAGATGATATTAGTTTAAGAAAGATTTCTTGAGTCTTGGGAAGTAAAGCATCTAGATTTGGTTCATTCCCATGGAATCCTGAAAACAGGTAAACTGTTATGTGTCCAGGGCACAAAAAGTATTTGATCAACTGCTAAATTTTCCTTCTTTCCAACTTATTCCACTTTGTGAGTGCTGATCAGATTAAAGTTGGAAGGAACTATGGTTTGAACCCAAAATAAGCAGAGAAGATGTCTTTGATGGACACCCTGGGTTGCTTGGACAGGCCAAAGAGTCTGCTGCTAGGAGAGCTCTTACTCTGCCATTTTCTTTGGATTTTTTTCCGAGTCTGATTCACAGAATAAATCTGAAAAGTTTCTTCATTCCTAGTGATCAGTTATAATTCTTCTTTAAAAATTGTTTTTCAGTTGCATAAATAACTTGGAAAAGTCATTTCATCCCTCTGACCTTCATTCCCCTCTTTAGAAAAATACTGTGAAATAATTGGAAAGAGATAATCAGAATTCGTGTTATATTCCTAGAGAATATATGCAGAAATTTTTAGAGTTTCAGACAATCCACACTCAGCCTGCCTGGAAAGCTACTTTATCAAAGAAAGGTTTGGTTTTCAATTTCTGTGAATATGATCTAGTTACATTAAAGGGCCTTCCAGATAAAATATAATTAGAAGATGAATTACACAAACACAGTAAGCTAATGTCCACGTATTGCTGCACTTATTAGAGTGAAGGAATTCCTGAGGGTCAAAGAACTAAGTGAACAGCAATAGTAACAGCTAGCAGGAATTAAATGAGGAGAGGAGGGAGCTCATCTCATAAGATGAGATGGCCTGGAAGGAAATGTTCACATCCTTGTAACCAACATGCGCAGCATAGACTCCTGAGATTCTTGTAGATTTCATTCAATAGAATATAATCCACAATTTAAACACACACACACACATACAAGAAGTAATTGAGAGGCAGCAGAAACAATAAAGGGCTTCCCAGGTGGCACTAGTTGGTAAAGAATCTGCCTGCCAATGCAGGAGACAGAGGAGATGGGGTTTTGATCCCTGGGTGGGGAAGCTCCCCCAGAGAAGGAAATGGCAACTCACTCCAGTGTTCTTGCCTGGAGAATCCCATGAACAGAGGAGCCTGGTGGGCCCAATCCATGGGATTGGAAAGAGTTGGACATGATCGAGCAGCACCAGAAACAATAAATAGAAAACTTAGACATTCCAAAAACTTCAGATGGAATGATCTGATGAAAATGTGAAATAACCATGTGTAAAATGTTTGAAAAAATAAGAGAAAAAATAAAAACTGAGAAACAAAAAATTGAACATTAAAAAAAGATAAGACAGGTTTTAGAACTAAGTAAGAGTAGTAGATTTCAAATATACACACATATCTCAGTGGCTGAATGGAACAGAAAATTAAACAGATCTGAAGAGGCAATGAGTTGGAAAAGATAACTTGAAGGAATTACCTGTAATGTAGTCTAGAGAGAAAAAGAGGTTATATTTATAAATAGAAGACCAAGAGATACAGATCATGGAAAGTAAATTTTAACATAACTAATTGGAGTCCTGGGAGTAAAAATTGGTATGCAAGTGGGAGGGAGCCTTAAAACATAACCACTGAGAGGATGCACCCTGCAGTCACATGGCCAGAACTCACAAGCTGGCTCTCCCATTTCTAAACTTTGTGTTTAGAGATAAGTATCGTAAGCTCATTGCAACTATTAAATATGAACAATAAGAGCCTCTGGGGTGTTGTAAGCATTAAATTAGCTATTACACATTAAACACTTAGAATATTGCTTTACATTAAAAAAATTTTTAAAAATCTTGCCCAGTAATTCATTATTTTTTTCAGCCAAAGACACGAAAGTGTTGTAACTATTTGTTTCTCTGAATCTCATTATGTGTGTGTTCAACTGCTTTAGTCATGTCTGACTCTTTGTGACCCCATGGACTGTAGCCCACCAGGCTCCTGTGTCCATGGGATTTCCAGGCAAGAACACTGGAGTGGGTTGCATTTATTCCTCCAGGGATCTTCCCGACCCAGGGGTCAAACCCTAGTCCCCTGTGTCTCCTGCATTGGCAAGCAGATTCTTTACCACTGAGCCATCTGGGAAACAAAGTGGCCGTGGCCGTTATACAGACCGTAAGGACAACTTAAGAACCGAAGTGTGTCCCCATGAGTAGGAACTCATAGCCTTTCACTAGTATCTATCTATCTATCTATCTATATATATAGCATCCAATATCTTGCATTTTTGTCTGGAAGTCAAATGATATAGCTAGGAACAAGCTTAACCTTTGGGGAGAAATGTTTAGTCAAATGCCACAGTTTTTATCCAAGAAGTTCCTTTGCTTCAATTTTTTAACAAATAGATGCTTTCCTCAAAGACTGTGTTTTAAATTTCTAGGGCTATTGTAACAAAAACCACAGGCTGAGTGGCTTAAAAAATAGGAATTACTTTTCTCACATCTTGAAAGCTTGAGTTATAAGAACAAGTTGTCGGCAGGGCTGGTGTCTCCTGAGACCTCCTTCCATGGCCTCAGATGGCCCACAGATGGCTGTCTTCTCCATGTCTATCCACGGTCATCCCTCTGTGTATTGTGTGACCAAATCTCCTCTTAGAAGGACACCAGTAGTATTGGGTTAGGACCTACCCTAATGAGCTCATTTTAACTTAATTAGTCCTTCAAAGACTCAATGCAATCACTTTGAAATACTGGAAGTTAGAACTTGAGCGTATGAATTTTGGTTAGACACAACACCACAATTTTGGTTGCCCATGACTGATGGCGCCATACATCCAAGAGAAATAACTTGGCTGGGCTAAATTGGTTGGGTCTGACTAAAAGATGAAACTTATTTGAACCTCCACATTGTTCTCATCAGGAGGCTGGATCCAGTGGGCTACTCAAAAAAGAATGACACAACCTTAGATTTAAGGAGATGATCAGCCACAAGGGAGAATTTTCTCACAGATTCTTTACCCTGAGTCTTGGAATCTCCCAGATTCCTTGATTCAAAGACATGTCTTATGTCTTCAATGGATACAGAGGGCCCTGGAAGCCCCATGAAGTAAGGTTGCCCTACAGTTTCTTACCAAGTGAGGGAGGCTAGAAAGTCAACAGATTAAGGTGTTTCACTTGATACCTTAGCATCCAGTTCTTTAACAAAGCCTCATAGAGTGCATTTGCCTGTGTGTGTATGTGTGTGTTCTTTCTTTTTCTTCTTTTTGTTGTTCAGTTGCTCAGTCATGTCCGACTCATTGCCACTCCATGAACTGCACCACGCCAGGCTTCCCTGTCCTTTGCTGTCTCCTGGAGTTTGCTCAAATTCACGTCCACTGAGTCAGTGATGCTATCCAACCACATCATCCTCTATCGCCCCCTTTTCCTCCTGCCCTCAATCTTTCCCAGTGTCAGGGTTTTTTCCAATGAGTTGCTCTTTGCATCAGGTGGCCAAAATATTGGAGCTTTAGCTTCAGCATCAGTCCTTCCATTGAATATTCAGAGTTGATTTCCTTTAGGATGGATTGGTTTGATCTCCATGCTGTCCAAGGGACTCTCAAGAGTCTTCTCCAACACCACAATTTGAAAGCATCAGTAGTTGTCACTCAGCCTTCTTCATGGTTCAACTATCACATTCATACATGACTACTGGAAAAGTCATATATTTGACTGGATGACCTTTGTCAGCAAAGTGATGTTTCTACTTTTTAATATGCTGTCTAGGTTTGTCATAGCTTTTCTTTCAAGAAGCAAGTGTCTTTTAATTTCATGGCTGCAGTCACACCATCCACAGTGATTTTGGAGCCCATACTGGGGCAAAGTATACATAATATAAAATTTAATTTTGACCATTTTTACATCTACAGCTTAGTTGTATTAAGTACATTAATGCATCATCATCCCCAAGTGAAACTTGATTCTCAGTAAACAATAGTTTTCCATTCTTCCCTCCTTGCCTCCAGTCCTTGATAGCCACTATTCTATTTTCTGTCTCTGTGAATTAGGTCAAATTCTACGCAAATCTTTACAGGTAGAATTACATCACATTTGCTGTTTTGTGCTTGGCTTATTTAATTTAAAGTTTGTAAGTTTCATGCATGTTGTAGCATATACTAGAATTCCACTCCTTTATAAGGCCAAATATTATTCTACTGTGGGACTTCCCAGGTAGCACTGTGGTAAAGAATCCACCTGCCGATGCAGGTGATGCGGGTTTGATTCCTGGGTGGGGAAGATCCCCTGGAGATGGAAATGGCAACCTACTCCAGTATTCTTGCCTAGATAATCCCATGGACAGAGGAGCCTGGAGGGCTACAGAGTTAGGCATGACTTAGTGACCAAACAACAACAACATTCCATTGTATGTGTATACCACATTTTATTTATCCACTCATTCATCAACAGACATTTGGGCCTATAGTCTAATAAAAATTATATTTAGTTTTTATCCCTGGTTCTTGGCACAGATCTCCTGATGCCTTAGGAATTTCCTGAGTGATAGAAGTGTCTTTTGTTATCCATAAGAAGCCCCTTTTGAGCGCCCCTATATCTATGCTAATTAAATGATCTAGGTAAGGGCCCTAGATAGGGTCAGGATGGGGCTTCCCTGGTGGCTCAGGGCTAAACAATCCACCTGTGATGCGGGAGACACAGAAGATGAGGGTTCAGTCCCTGGGTCAGGAGGATCCCCTGGAGAAGGAAATGGCAACCCATTCCAATATTCTTGCCGGGAAAATCCCATGGACAGAGGAGCCTGGTGGGCTACAGTCCATGGGGTTGAGAAAAGTCAGACATGACTTAGCACGCACACCTGGGGCTGCTCAACAAAAAGAAAAAGTGATTATAGGTGTGGAACTTTCAGCCTGTTCCCCTGCCCACTGGTAAAGGGGGGCGGGCATTAAAACTCCATAAAAACTCTAGAACAATTTGGAAGAGAGCCCTCACCAGAACCTGAGAGTACTAGTCCTCTGACCTTGGACTTTGAGTCTCCAGAACTAGAAGAAATACATTTTTTTGTTTATAAGCCACCCAGTCTATGGTAGTTTATTATAGCGGTTCAAGAAGACAAAGACCAGTTCCTTATCTACAAATGGGGATACAATCACAGTCACCTCAGGGCACTTTGAAGATTAAATGGTTTACCTGTATATCATCAATTCTAAGAACACTCAATTTTTTTCATGTTATAACAACTTTAAATCAAGATGATCTGTCAATGAATGGGGCTTCCCCTTGGAGATGGCCACGCAGTGGTCCTGACGAAGTTGCTCTTAATATCTGTTGCTGATGAGCTAAGACTTCTGCTGCTCCACGTGGAGAGTCAGGACATCTGGCATCACTCCAGGTGTCAGGCCACAAGTTGTCTCAGGACCATATTAGAAGCAACATGCATCCTGATTGTTGGGAAATGTTCTTCTTATAAGGTCCAGAAAGCTCCAGTGTAAAAATGAGAATGGCTGTGAGTGGGCTGGAAGAAACCCACAGAACTGGAATTTTGAAGTAGAAACTCTTAACAGTTGGTCTCCAAAGATAAATGAGTTTTAGAAAAATGTTAAATGATCTATTTCACCTGTATTTTATTTTTTATGTATGAACAATGGTGATATCTAATTTAAAAAACACATTGTTATTTTGATTAGTATAAAATAAAATTCAGAATGCAGGAAAGTATTATTCAAATTTAATTAACAGCATATTTTTCTTAGTGGCTCATAAAATAGTAATTATCTTACAAATGATGTGTCAGCATCAATGAAATACAGGTGAATCTTTTAGAACAGTGACTATTTCTAAGTAAAAGAAGTCAGTAGTCAGTCTGAAAATCTATATACTGTAGGATTCCATCTATATGAAATTCTGAAAGAGGTAAAAATATAGAGACAGTAAAAAGATCAGTGGATGCCAGGGTCTAGGTGGAGAGAGCAGGATAAATAGGTGAAGCACAGAGGATTTTTAGAGCAGTGAAACTGCTCTGTTATGGTACTATAACATTGGATATATATCATCATACATTTGACCCAATCCAAAGTACAACACCAAGAGTGAACCCCAATATAAATATGAACTATGGTTCAATTTAGTTGAATACTTAACATTTATGTTCACCAACTATAATACATGTACCCTCCAGTGGGGGATGTTGACACTTGGGGAAGGCATACACACATTGTACATGGGAAAGCTCTGTACCTTTGTTTTATTTTGCTGTTAGCCTAAAACTGTTCTGAAAAAATAATATCTACTTAAAAAAAAACCTGAAGTCCTGGAATAAGCTATAGATTTTTAAGAATATTTTCCTGATCATTTTTTTCCCACTCCGTTGTCTTATTCATCCCCTATCAAATACACAAAAAAAGTAAATACAAATACTAGGAGATATTAAAATACCTCCAGGATGAGAAGAGAGAGCTCTAAAAAACTCAGAAAAGAAACTGGTGCTGGGTTTGGAAAAGTGGCAGTGACCCCTGTCATCGTGCCTTCATTTCAGAGAGGTGAATGTAGGGGATGATAGTGCCCTGAGGAATGTGAGGGTGTAAGACTAGTGAAGGCCTATGCTTCGCTTCCCACTTCTACTGGGAGTCGGGGAGCAGCTGTGGAGTTTGCCATTTCATCGTGGTTATGGGAGTAGAGAAAAGGTGCGGTGTGAGGATCCCAGGCCAATGGTCCAGAGGGGTCCTCTGAGCTCCTGCACTCGGTGAGAGGAGCAAAATGTTCCTGGTGTGGCCAAGAGGATTGTGCCTGTGACACTGAAAGTCAGAGGCACTAGGGGTGCCTGGGGGCCAAGACAATTCCTGCGTCTTGTTGTCAGGAGGCTCTGAGGACCCACAGAGACCTGGGTGCCATATCAGAGGGGAAAAGGCTGAGAAAAAAGTGCAGGGACAATACTTTCCCTAAGCATCTAAGAAAGCTAGTATGTCAGAATTTACCTGAGTTGGTACATGTGTCCTGTTACTGACGGAGCGGGGACTTGAGGAAGAAACTAGGTTTAGTTCTAAGGGAAAGTTTTTTACTTTCTATGCATATCTAAGTATATAGCTTGAAAATTCTTACCTGCTCTGTGCATAAATCCTTAGATATGTCCTTAGTTTGGAGGAATTATGGATGAGGAGCAGTGTGCTCGGTCGCTTCAGTTGTGTCCAACTCATTGCGACTCCATGGACTGCAGCCTGCAAGGTTCCTCTGTCCATGGGATTTCCCAGGCAAGAATACTGAAGTGGGTTGCCATTTCCTTCTCTGGGGGATCTCTATGCAGGGATCAAACCCATGTCTCTTCAGTTCAGTTCAGTTCAGTTGCTTAGTCGTGTCCAACTTTTTGCGATCCCATGGACTGCAGCACTCCAGGCTTCTCTGTCCATCACCAACTCCCAGAGCTTGCTCAAACTCATGTCCATCAAATCAGTAATACCATCCAACCATCTCATCCTCTGTTGTCCCCTTCTCCTCCTGCCTTCAATCTTTCCCAGCATCTGGGTCTTTTCCAGTAAGTCAGTTCTTCACATCAGGTAGCTGAAGTGCTGGAGCTTCAGCTTTAGCATCAGTCATTCCAATGAATATTCAGGACTGATTTCTTTAAGACTGACTGGTTTGAACAATCCCACTTCTGGGCATACACACCGAGGAAACCAGATCTGAAAAAGACACGTGCACCCCAGTGTTCATCACAGCACTGTTTATAATAGCCAGGACATGGAAGTAACCTAGATGTCCATCAGCAGACAAATGGATAAGGAAGCTGTGGTACATATACACCATGGAATATTACTCAGCCATTAAAAAGAATTCATTTGAATCAGTTCTAATGAGATGGATGAAACTGGAGCCCATTATACAGAGTGAAGTAAACCAGAAAGATAAAGACCAATACAGTATACTAACGCATATATATGGAATTTAAAAAGATGGTAACGATAAACCTATATGCAAAACAGAAAAAGAGACACAGATGTACAGAACAGACTTTTGGACTCTGTGGGAGATGGCGAGGGTGGGAGGTTTCGAGAGAACAGCATCGAGACATGTATACTCTCAAGGGTGAAACAGATCACCAGACCGGGTTGGATACATGAGACAAGTGCTCGGGCCTGGTGCACTGGGAAGACCCAGAGGGATTGGGTGGGGAGGGAGGTGGGAGGGGGGATCGGGATGGAGAATACATGTAAATCCATGGCTGATTCATGTCAATGTATGACAAAAACCACTACAATATTGTAAAGTAATTAGCCTCCAACTAATAAAAATAAATGGAAAAAAAAAGAAATCATACGTATGGAAAAAAAAAAGCTTGACTGGTTTGATCTCCTTGCTGTCCAAGGGACACTTAAGAGTGTTCTCCAACACCACAGTTCAAAAGCATTAATTCTTCGGTTCTCAGCTTTCTTTATAGTCCAACTCTCACATCCATACATGACTACTGGATAAACCATAGCTTTGACTAGACAATGCTTTGTCAACAAAGTAATGTTTCTGCTTCTTAATATGCTGTCTAGGTTGGTCATAGCTGTTCTTCCAAAGAGCAAGCATCTTTTAATTTCATGATTGCGGTCACCATCTGCAGTTATTTTGGAGCCCCCCCCCCCCAAAATAAAGTCTTCTGAGACTTCTGGTACTCTACTTCCCCTTTTTTATCCCCAAATTTATAACAAAATTTTGCTTGAGTGTTCAGTCCTGTGTCACCTGGAATAAGAGAATATGAAGTGAGAGGTCCAGTGTCCTTGCTTGGACAGGAGTGTGAAAGCACTGTAGGTCAGCATGGAGATGTCAGGGACAATCTGTGACTGACCCCAGAGGGAAAGATGGATCTCTGGGACAGACTTGTGCTTATTCTCCAGTCACCCATCACTGCTGAAAGAGTCTTCTTTTGGTTCCAACCTAGAAAGCTATGGATTTTATATTTACGAAGAAAGGAAGTTTTTCATTTGTCTTTAACTTTCATTCATTTAAACAGAGGAATTACTATATGCCAGATAACAGGCTAGGGATGTAGAAAGAGAGGAGAGTGAGGAACCCAGTGAGAAGAGAAAAGCATTCGTCCAATAATTGAGTAATAAGCACAATTATATCATGGGGTAAGTGCTATCGCGTTATCACAGTTACGGTGTAACAGGTTCCCCCGACCACCCCGTTTGCTTCCCTGTGATGCTCTTTACTACCTGGTAGCAAGTGTGTGTGTGTGTGTGTGTGTGTATGTGTGTGTGTGTGCACACACAGGTGCGCACATGTGAGGATCTGCACGTGAGAATACAATCTCAGTCCTTTATCTTAAATAATATCTTTGCCTAGATGCAAAAGGATTTCCTTCGCCCAAGATTTGATATCTCACAAATGGAAAGGTATACATTTCTCATTCTATGAGTGAGAAAGACTGTGGATTCTCTGCTTTCAGATTACTCTCTGTATCAACAAGATCTGGTTACATCACAAATCACCTAAGAGCAAGCCCTCTACCTAAGTAAAGATTATTTTCTTCTGAGATAACATATACTTCTTGTGAGTTACGAGGTTAACATCTTTGTCCTGTTAACATAATTTTTGATCTTTCTTCTTACAGAATAATAATCCTGGCAGGATACTGTTCAGAAACATCTGTCCTCCGCATAAACTAGATTATCCGACTTTGTCTAGGGCATTAGTTATAGGCATTGCTAATAAACAATGGCTGCGAATCTAAAGACTGTATCATTGAAAGAGGATCTAGAGACTCCACCTGGAAACACCCAAACTTGATGATTCAACTATTGGTCAGTTTGATTCTGTTGGTTCAGTTATTTATTCATGAAAATGTACACAGCGTCACCTACCATGCATGCCATATGATGGTAAAGACAGAAATGTCCTGGTACTGTTCACAGTCTAGCTGACTCTTAATTGTAAACATATAAACAGTCAGTGTTTACTAGCTGTGGCATTCAAGAGATACATTCTTCTTCTTGTACACATTGCTTCTGTCCTAACAATGTACCACTGCTGCTGCTAAGTCACTTCAGTCGTGTCCGACTCTGTGCGACCCCATCCCTGGGATTCTCCAGGCAAGAACAGCCATTTCCTTCTCCAATGCATAAAAGTGAAAAGTGAAAGTGAAGTCGCTCAGTCGTGTCCAACTCTTCGCGACCCCATGGACTGCAGCCTACCAGGCTCCTCCGTCCATGGGATTTTCCAGGCAAGAGTACTGGAGTGGGGTGCCATTGCCTTCTCCGACTAACAATATAAGAGGTCTGTTATTCAGCAGTTGATTGCAAGTTTCCCAGTTACTCTTGATGATGGAGAAGAACACAGAGAAACAGGATTCTTTACCTTGTTACTGACTCTCCCTTGTGTGGGATAAGAGGGTCCACAGGTGCTCTGGGAATCCATTAAAATAAAAGCACATTTATGAAAAGTGCAGTCAAAAGAAAGAACTATACTTCTTAGCATATGACCCAGTCTTCAACTTGTGGTTCTATTAATCTCAAACTGATTTCACTAGCAAGAGAGTTCATGGAAATGGTATCAGAAATGCTCATCTCAGCACACATGCTGGCAAAAGTCTCCCCATACAGGACTAGACTCTAAGTGAATAAAATTAACCCAGAACTGAGAAACTTGTGATTTCCTGGAAAGTCTTTAATGTTGGAACTTGAGATCCAATTCCGCTGCATTTAACTGCATGTTAATAGTGTTTTGTTTCAATGGGATGAATCTTAAGTGTTGTTGGCTTAGTTTTTGAGAGTTTCTTGAGTGTTCTTAAGCCTTGGAATGGTGCTCAGAAAAATCTGTCTTTAGTGTGTTGGATGGAATCTTGATGAAAAAGCCAACACACTTAAACGGCTTTTATTGAAATTTAATATTAACTTGAAAATAGACTATAGATGGAGTGTCATGCCTTGTTCTGGGTATTGTTACTTCAACAGTGATGCTGACAGTTTTAAAATGTAAGGTGTAGGAAGTGCCACCCAGAAAGGAATCTAGAAAGAAAGTTTCACAAATGATTGTTGAGACAATATTGGATGTTTTCCCCGAAGAAATGAAGATTCCAGGTTGATGAAGATGGCAGGAGCTAAGGGAAAACAGAGTTACAAAGAATTGGTTTTCTCCAAAAGGCTATGTAACGACTCGGGGGAGGGAGTTTCTAGTAGGCAAATTTGGGGATCTAAAATTAGAGGAAAAAACCCAAGGGTATTCAAATATAGAAAGGATTGACCCTCAAAACAGAATCCATCCCAAGCTCTGATATTCCAGTTGAAGCTAGGAACTCCATTCCCTATAATGTGTAAAACCAGAGGAAGTAAATCTGATTTAGGTACAGAAGGTTAATGTATTAGAGTTGGGTACACCTGAGTGTATATATCACCCCTATAACTTCTTGGGTATAAATATGAGTAAGAAATGTACTTTATCTGAACCTGAGTTCTATAATTTTAAAAATAGAGGTAACATTTTTCTTCTGCATGTTTGCTTTGTAATGAATGAATAAAGTTTCGTATGTCAATGGTCTGTTGAAATGTTTGAAACGTAGAAAGCACTCCTGGGTAACTTGGAGGGTCACTTCCAGTTTTAAGAATCCTAAATTCTGAGAATGGTGCAGGGGGTACGCCATAATTTTTGCTAGATACCTTTTTCTGTCTTATACACATTATAGGTCTATCTAAGCATGTCACTTATTGGCTTGGAGTACACTGTGTTCAAATCTGTGACCAGAGTTTCTGAAATCAATGTGAGATTACTTGGGAGATGTTTAGTGTTCATGATGTTTAGGATTCATGATGTGTTCATGAATGTTTAGATGCTTAGTGTTCATGATGTTTAGATGTTTAGGATTCATGAGTGAGCTCCAATTAAGACGGCTTGTTTGGCTTTGACTTCAGGACTGGGGTAAGCGGTGAGGGGGTGGAATATCACAATACTTTACTGCTTCTTGGGATGTCAGGGTTTGTGTTTTGGATTTCCTATAAAATAGCTCAATTGGAGAAGTCATTTCACCTCTGACAAAATCAAATTCTTTATCACTGAAACAAGGATGTTGATTAGATAATCATTTAAAACATTCCTAATAGGATTTTACTATATGACCAACTCTGTCAATACTTTTCTAGAAAGGAGAGAGTGGAGAATGCCATTTGAATTCCAAAAAACTTTATGATGGCAGAGAAATAGGGAGGAAAAAGTAGAAAAGTGTTCATTGGAAACTAATAAAAGAAAAGTAAGTGGTACAAATTCAAGTTTAGAAAAATATCAAATTTGGATTATCTGAGAGACTTCAATGGCTTCCCCAGACAATAATGAATCTGCCTGCCAATGTTGGAGACCCAGGCTTTGTCCCTGGGTTCAGAAGATCTCCTGGAGAAGGGAATGGCTACCCACTCCAGTATTCTTGCCTGGAAAATCCCATGAGCAGAGGAGTCTGGCAGGTTACAGTCCATGAGGTTGCAAAGAGTCGGACATGTGACTGAGTTATTAAGTGTGTGCATGTGCGTGCGCGCGCGCACACACACACACACACACACACAAGGAACTTCAAATATCCTTGATCTGGGAAGTAAATAAAGAAGAATGAAAAGAGATGCACAGGATGTTCTGGAAGACCCAAATCATGTATAGGTTGGTCAGAAAAACTTTCAAGGTCCCTTGTTGATAGAGGAAGATGGGTTTGCCAGGTAGACCAGGAGAGAAGGCATTTGGGACTCAGGTCCAAGTGTGTGAGCAAGGACGTGCTGTACCTCACGAGTAGCAAGCAGGCCCAGTATGCCAAGAGGTCCAGATGTGTATAAAAAATTAGAAAGGTGTGAAGTGGGAGAAGGAATAGGATCAGAGCCAGAAAATAAGTGTTTATCATTCTCCTCTCAAAAAACATTTAGAAATGTGTAATTATGCAAGAGCATACAAAAAGCAAAAACAAAAATGAATTTCTTTCTTTCCTACCTTCCTTCCAAAAGTGATGACCATCCCACAATACTAGGGAGGACTGACCTTGTGTGAGGTACATCAGATGTTGAAATCCTCACTCAAGGCTGCAGGCCACCCCTTATCTGGACAATTTCACAGCTTTTGGAACCCCAGTCTATGTCCAATTTACTCATATTCCCAGTCCCCTGAAAATGTGATCCATCCTACTTGGGCTCCCTGATTCAACAGGTGACCCAGGCTAATATTATTCTTGGTGCCATCCTCAAGAATCTCAGCCAAACTCAGGACACACTGCTTCACTATGTTCCTTTCTCAGCTTTGCTGTCTTCTAGTTCTCTCTTTCCTTGTTCAGAGTGATGAAGGGTCAGATTAATAAGCCACTGTGTGCTCAGTCACTCAGTCATGTCCAGCTCTTTGCGACCCCACGGACTGTAGCCCTCCAGGCTCCTCTGTCCATGAGATTTCCCCGGCAAGAATACTGGAGTGGGTAGCCATTTCCTTCTCCAGGGGATCTTCCTGACCCAGGGCTGGAACCAGTGTCCCCTGCATTGACAGGCAGATTCTTTACCACTGACACCACCTGGGAAGCCTATTAAGCCACTAGCCAAGCCAATATCTGAGGAGGGAATAAGGTCTCCTCTGTTGCACGCACCCCCAATCTGCATGAGTATTCTCCCAGAGTCCCTAAGGAGGAAGTGAAGCAACCAGCCATCCCTCCTCTACAGGTGATGTGAGGAAGGAAACAGTCACTTTTCAAAAAGTCCACTACTTTCCCTTCTTGAGTCTTCTTGTAACAACTAGAGCTTGAGCATTTTGGGGCCTCCCACAAAGCCCTTCAGGCACACTTCCACACACCCATTGTTCTTAAAATGTGACAAACTTTGCAATCTTTTGCCTTTAAACTTTGGACCCTAATTGCCCACTTGATTTCTTATGCTGTTTTTAAAACTTAATGGTGCCTATAACAAAACACGTGGTTCATGTGTTTTGCCTTTTAGACATGGATTGCTATCTACTCCCTTAATTATTCAATGGAAGTTCTGAGGTCCAAAGACATGAAGGGGTCTGTTTAGGATCACATATTTGTTATTGGAAACTAGAATCATATCAGTTAGGATGCTCTTGGTTATGAGAAACCCTACTCTAACCTGAGTTAAGCAGTTACAGAATGCATCGCATTGTGTAACTCGAGGTCCAAGGATGGGATGGTCTACAAAATAGCACCATGAAGAGCTCTGACTGTATCACTCTGCTCTTCTCTCTGCTTGCCATTATACCAGGTGTCAGCTTTGGGTCAGACTCACATCCCCCAAACACTCAAAATGCCTGCTCACTGTAACTGTGACAAAAATAACTTCCTTATTCTTATCTAACCAGTGAAAGAAATTCTTTCCTCCAATCATAGAATGAAAGTTCTTTGAACCTGATTGAACCAAACTAATCGTGTACTCAATCCTGCACCAATACAACCCCAAGGATGTAGGTGCCCTGATTAGCTTAAACCTGGGTCCCTGAATCAATCACTAGCAAGGGGATAGAATTACTCTAATTCGCTTAGTTGTTAAGATCCATTTTCTGGAGTGCAGATAAGTTCAGCTTCCTGAGACACATATGACTGTTAAAGATTGGTGACAGGCAATTATCCAAACAAAATTAGGAAGGACAGAACGGATACTGTGTAAGCAACAAACAGTATGGACCATAGGAACCCAGGGACTCAGTATATTCCAGTCCCATGCTGACTGACTGATATGAAGGAAGAAAGATGAAGAACTCTGAAGTTTGTGCATCAAAGAGTACCACACTTAAAACAGACAGCATGTGATCTTTCCTATGAGTAATGATGCTGAGACAGTCCAAACAGAAAATAGCTAATGAGAAAGCATCCATTTTATTCTACTGCCAAGACCATGCCATCTGTTATGACATCACAGGTGGATACAGCTGCACATTTTATCTTGTGAAGTTGCCAAGGCAACAGAGTCTGACCATGACAGTAACGTAAGGTGGCAGCATAGAAACAGACTTTCCTTTTTTCAATATTTTTTTTTCACTGTGAAAGTCAATTTAGAATAAAATGAATTTTATTGTTGGAGAATCTTTTAGATACCCAGAGATAGGTCACCCAGAGAAAAGGTAACTAATTTTTTAACTCATATTTTTAGACATTCTTCAGTAGGTTGAAATGATCAATAAATTACTATGAGATGGAACCATCTATGATGGATTTCAATTGCTTTGTTTAACTTCTTCATCTAACTCTTTTTTACTTTTTGAATTTCTTATCAATAAGACACAGGTCTGTGCGGATCTGGCTTTTTTTCTCTTGATGCTTTTTTCCTCTATCAAATTCGCCTAGCTCTCTTTTAGCTATCTGATGAGACTTATTCAACACATTTTCTGAACTTATATTGCACAGTGCCTATCATAGAACTAGATAAATAGAAGGTATTCAATAATACTTATTTGTGAATTGCTCTTTCCTTATGTTTCCTTGTTTTATTTTCTATTCCACCTCCAGTTTTCTAAATTTATTTTTCTTATTTGCTTCTTTTTAGTAGAGATTTGTCCAAAACTAATAATGGATTGAAAATGTAGTTTACAAAACACCATCAATCTCATTAAAGAAACCTAGCTTACACTCTTTACCAGCCTATGATGTAATTTGGTGTATACCTCTTTCATCTTTCTGATTAGTGACTGAACTTTTCATATATCCTTATAAGCAGCAGAAAGCCCAGTGTCTCCTTCTTGAGGCTTTAGCACTAATTCTGCAGGAAATACGGGGCTTTCTCATTCATTTATTCATAGAAAAATTATTATGAAGTGACCATTGTGTGCTAGACACTGTTCCAAGTGCTGGAGATACAATTATGGAAGAGTTTTGTCCTCAGATACTTTTAGATAGAGAGAACTAGGAAATCCATGCCTCCGAGCACTGACGCTTTGATCATTTCTGTGTGGTTCACTGTTGAGCACTCACTCTATACCATTAGGTTAGAACCTGTTCACCATCAGGTGATACCTTTCCACGTCCAGATTCTTAACCAGTGTTAACACTGAAGTGTTAGCACCTCACCCTGAGGTCCAGAGTTGTTATGAAAGTGAAAGTGAAGTCGCTCAGTTGTGTCCGACTTTTTGCGACCCCATGGATTGTAGCCTACCATGCTCCTCCGTCCATGGGATTTTACAGGCAAGAGTACTGGAGTGGGGTGCTATTTCCTTCTCGAGAGGAACTTCCTGACCCAGGTATCAAGCCCAGGTCTCCTGCACTGTAGACAGACGCTTTACATCTGAGCCACCAGGCAAGTCCAGGGCTCAGTTGGTAGAGTTGTTATACCTTAGTTCAAATTCGTAGCCATTTTCTCCAAAGCTTATAATTGAACTAGGAAAAATAAATCTTGAAGGAGTTGTATTTGTGTGAAATGATTCAGTTAACTTAATTTTTTAAAGTAACTCTTGCCATGGCTTCAACTTTTTATAGTGATCATGAATCAAATTTGTAAACAAACAAACAAAAGGACAACTGAAAATAACACGTCTAGAGACTTCTAGCCTCCATTAGGATATAGGAAGCTGAGAGAATGTTGCTCCTAATTTACAATAGAAGATTCCAGAAAATCCAACAAAATTCTGAGATCTTTTAGGACAACATGGACAGGGGAGAGAAGCAGAAATCCTGCTCAGACCCTTCTCTCCTAAGGACCAAATACTTAAGTTGTCAGTGGAAAGACAGCAAACCCTCTTGCTTCCAGAGCACAGGTAAAGACTCATTTTAGCTGTAGCAAAGAAAATGACAAAAAACCTCTATGATTAGAGGATGGGCAGCAAACTGGACCTGGCCCAGACCATTTGAGGTCTCCTATTTTGGGGGAAGGGTAAGATCACTAAATCCAAACTCTGAGACCCTTGGATATAGAGCCTGTCTAGGAATAAGGCGGCAGCAGGGCAACAGAGAACACCTCCCAAAGCCCACTATCACTGCTGTGCTGGCAACCACCAAGTACTAAGCAATAGCAGTCTACTGCTGGGTGAAAGACAGTATTGGAGAGAGAATTTCTGTGTATCTGTGACATGCAGATACACAGGGAAGAGGTAAAGCTGAGGGCAGAGCAGGGACATGACAAAACCACCTGGTAAACCAGCCTCCCACTTTAAGCACAGATAATACTAGAGGATGAGGTGGTTAGATGGCATCACTGACTCCATGGACATGAATGTGACAGAACTAAGGGAGACAGTGGTGGACAGAGGAGCCTGGAGTGCTGCAGTCCATGAGGCTGCAAAGAGCTGGGTGCCACTTAGGGACTAAGCAACAATAGCAACAATACCAGGGAAATGAAGCTGGTGAGGCACTAAAGCAACAACAAAGGGGAAACGAGTTGAGTCTCTGATCACACTGACTCAAACCCCAGACGTTATTCCTATTTGCAAGCATTTGTTGTTGTTGTTGCTCAGTCTCTGAGCCGTGTCCGACTTTTTGCAATCCCATAGACTGCAGCACGCCAGGCTTCCCTGTCTTTCACCATTTCCTGGAGCTTGCTCAAACTCATGTCCACTGAATCAGTAATTATTTGCAAACATAAATAATGTTTATACTACACTTTCCACTGTTCTATTTGCTTTATCTAGCTTGCAATATAAAGATAAAAATAACCACTGTCAGGAGACAAAATGATCAATAGGACCATACTCAGTGATTACCCAGGTATTGGGGCTATCAACTAGGAATATAAATCAATAATGATTAATATATTAAACACTTTAGTAGAAAAGATGCACAACATGCATGAACATATGGGAAATATCAACCTAGATAACTGAATACTGAAATGGGATGCCAAATAGAAATGTTTGAAATAAATGACATGGGTAGCAGAGATAAAGAGCAATTTAACGGATCCATCATGAAAATCAATATATTTTAAAAATGGAAACAAGCTTCCCTGAGTATTTTTCAATGTGTTAATACATCCATGGCAGAAAGAGTGGGCTGGGGTCTCCTATCCCTCAAAGAAAACATCAACAACAAAAAAGGTGCATCACTTAATTGAAAGAACTTAATGTCAAAAAACTTCGGAACATCCAAAGAGACCATCCAAAAGGAAAGTAATATTGTTCCTTTATGATAAAGCTTTTGTCTATATTCCTCTAAGAAAATGACTGCAAGATCAGGGAAACACCTTGATAATTGAAGAATTTTCCTTTATGTTACAGGTTTAGACTACACTGCTCATCCAGGTGGTGCTAGTGGTAAAGAACCAGCCTGCCAATGAAGGAGGCAAGAGGAAAACAACAGAATGGGAAAGACTAAAGATCTCTTCAAGAAAATTAGAGATACTAAGGGAACATGTCATGCAAAGATGGGCTCAATAAAGGACAGAAATGGTATGGACCTAACAGAAGTTGAAGATATTAAGATGAGACGGCAAGAATACACAAAAGAACTATACAGAAAAGATCTTCATGACCCAGATAACCATGATGGTGTGATCACTTACCTAGAGTCAGATACCCTGGAATGTGAAGTCAAGTGGGCCTTAAGAAGCATTACAATGAACAAAGGTAGTAAAGGTGATGGAATCCAGTTGAGCTATTTCAAACCCTAAAAGATGATGCTGTAAAAGTGCTGCACTCACCCCAATGTTCATCGCAGCACTGTTTATAATAGCCAGGACATGGAAGCAACCTAGATGCCCATCAGCAGATGAATGGATAAGCAAGCTGTGGTACATATACACCATGGAATATTACTCAGCCGTTAAAAAGAATTCATTTGAATCAGTTCTAATGAGATGGATGAAACTGGAGCCCATTATACAGAGTGAAGTAAGCCAGAAAGATAAAGAACATTACAGCATACTAACACATATATATGGGATTTAGAAAGATGGTAATGATAACCCAATACGCAAAACAGAAAAAGAGACACAGAAGTACAGAACAGACTTTTGAACTCTGTGGGAGAAGGTGAGGGTGGGATGTTTCAAAAGAAGAGCATGTATATTATCTATGGTGAAACAGATCACTAGCCCAGGTGAGATGCATGAGACGAGTGCTCGGGCCTGGTGCACTGGGAGGACCCAGAGGAGTCGGGTGGAGGGGGGGGTGGGAGGGGGGATCGGGATGGGGAATACGTATAACTCTATGGCTGATTCATGTTAATGTATGACAAAACCCACTGAAATGTTGTGAAGTAATTGGCCTCCAACTAATAAAATTTAAAAAAATAAATAAATAAATAAAACAAAAATACATTTTAAAAAATATCTTGTATACTTCCTAGGGGGAAAAAAATAAGATGTATGAGATAATATAAATGTAATCAACTAATTAAAAACTAAGTAATTTTTTCTTTATAAAAAAAAAAAAAAGTGCTGCACTCAATATGCCAGCAAATTTGGAAAACTCAACAGTGGCCACAGAACTAGAAAAGGTCAGTTTTCATTCCAATCCCAAAGAATGTTCAAACTACCACACAATTACACTCATCTAACATTCTAGCAAAGTAATGCTCAAAATTCTCCAAGCCAGGCTTCAACAGTATGTGAACTGTGAACTTCCAGATATTCAAGCTAGATTTAGAAAAGGCAGACAAATTGCCAATGTCCGTTGGATCATAGAAAAAGCAAGAGAGTTCCAGAAAACCATCTATCTCTGTTTTATTGACTATGCCAAAGCCTTTGACTGTGTGGATCACAACAAACTATGGAAAATTCTTCAAGAGATGGGAATATCAGACCACCTTACCTGCCTCCTGAGAAATCTGTATGCAAGTCAAGAAGCAACAGTTAGAACCAGACATGGAACAACAGACTGGTTCCAAATTGGGAAAGGAGTACGTCAAGGCTGTATACACTCTGCTTATTTAATTTATATGCAGAATACACCATGTGAAATGCTGGGCTGGACGGAGCGCAAGCTAGAATCAAGATTTCTGGAAGAAACATCAGTAACCTCAGATATGCAGATAATACCACCCTTATGGCAGAAAGCAAAGAAGTACTATAGAGCCTCTTGATGAAAGTGAAAGAGGAGAGTGAAAAAGTTGGATTAAAACTCAGCAAAGAACTAGGATCATGGCATCTGGTCCCATCACTTCATGGCAAATAGATGGGGAAACAATGGAAACAGTGACAGACTTTTTTTTTCTCAAAATTTTGGATAGTGTAGAAATAAATTATCTGGTAGATTATAAGGAAGTATTTTTGAAACCTTAAGTGAGTTAACATCTGTTCTTAATAAAAAATTAAAACAAGTTTATAATATGTTATAACCATGGGATGTTCCAAAACCTAGAACATCATGTGGTCTAGTTTCTTATATTCTCAGAGAATCCAAAAATATGGAAAGAATTGTTCAACATAGCAGAAGACTAGTTGAAGAGATGGGCTTCCCTGGTGGTTTAGACAGTAAAGAATCTGCCTGCAATGCAGGAGACCTGGGGTCGATCCCTAGGTTGGGAAGATCCCCTGGAGAAGGGGAGGGTTCTTCATGGCAACCCACTCTGGTATTCTTGCCTGGAGAATCCCCATGGACAGAGGAGCCTGGAGGGCTACAATCCATGGGTCGCAAAGAGTTGAACATGACTAAGCAACTAAGTACAGTACAGTAGAACAAATAGAACTGAAATTCAGTCCTCTTGACACCAGTCCAGGCCTTGGTTGCCTAGTATAATATTTATTACCAGTTGCCTGTCTTTTAGGGTTCCCATAGGCTTTAAATATAAAAATCTCAAACAGTTTATGAATTAAGTTAATGTTGCTTGTGGTATTCTAGTAAAATACAGCTTATCATTTTAACTTTATATTATTTTGCAACTGGAGATATAACTAATGTATTAGAGAATCCTTGATAGTTGCTGTTAACTGATACATAATGTGTTTGTAAAGTAGAAAGACAGGATCTTCCCTGGTGGCTCGGGGGTAAAGAATCCACCAGCCAATGCAGGAGACAGGGCTTGATCCCTGGTTCAGGAAGATCCCACACACCATGCCTCAAAACAACTAAGCCTGTGCTCTAGAGCCTGGGAACCACAACAATTGAGCCCAGACATCACAACTACTGAAGCCCGTACACCCTGGAGCCTGAGCTTCAAGAGAAGCCACCATAATGAGAAGCCGGCACATTGCAACCAAGAGCAGACCCCACTCACCACAACCAGAGGAAAGGCCCAGGAAACAACGAAGACTTATCACATCCAAAATAAATAAATAAGTGAATGATTCTTTTTTAAATGTAGAGAGAGAAGAGGAGAAAGGATAGTTCCTTGTTTAGAAAAAGGTAAAGTTGGGAGATTATGACAGTTCCCAATTTGTCGGATGGACTTTTATGGATAATCATACATCAGATGATCACATAATAAATGGCTGAACTGAATTGCTCTGGGCCAAGGGTTTGATGAAGAAGTCTTCAAGGCAGGATGAAGATGATGGCACAGAAAGAATATTATGTAAGTTTGCCTGGGAGAAGCAAGTGGTTTTGGCAGAAAAAAGGAGATAAGGAAAGTGAGGAAGCTAATTTACTTAAATGTCAGCCTAGAAGGTTTTCAATTCTTTCAAGTAGCCAACCATCCCTATTAGTTTATCTGCGTGGAATAATGCACCGTCTGACAAGGCTGCATCTCCAGGTGCACTGCAATCGGCAATAGCTCTTTGCTAAATTCTTGGATAAACAATTGTTAATGAGCAAGTTCAATTACACGGGAAGAGAAAAATGAAAATAATGATGTGGACAGAAAGCCTCTGCCAAAGTAGTCTTTGGACTAAACTACAGAAAGTGGACTGGACCGTGAGACATGATAAAATCTTCATAGAGAAGATGGCAGGCATGGTCATTAGGGTGGGACAAGGGAAAATCAATCTGTCAACAGAGGCTGGAGAAAGCTTTAATTGGTATTTTTAAAGGACTGAGCAAGCTCAGATGTGATTCTGACTGGCATGAGAATCAAAGGATTCTCATCCATGGGGTGGAGTGTGTCCCTGGGAGTTGCCTTAATAAAGGGGAACATGCCAACAGTAAATTACATACTGGGTCTAGTCAGTTTGTTGGTACTAGAAATAAGTAGTGGGCTAGGCAGAGATACCAAGGCATAGATACAGGTCTTGGACTGGGATAGTCACAAAAGTGTTGGAAGGAAAAAACTTTGAAGATACTAGGGCACTCAGGGTTGACTCAGAATACTGAAGCTGAGTCTATGGCACCAGAGGCCACCAGCTTTGGTGCACTGGATAAGAGTAGTGAATTGAGGGTTAAAAGCATTTGTTCTAAATCCTGGCTTTGCTGTTTACCAGCTCTGAGACTTTAGGGAAGAAAAATAAATTTCTTTGAGCCTCAGTTTCCCTATTTGTAAAATGAGGTCATGCCTAACTCATAGACTTTATCAAGGTGATTAATGGAAATACTATTTTAGTTCATAGTTCAGTGTGTAGCATGTAGTAAGTATTCAGGAAATGGTCAATGTTATTATTTTAATTATTTTTTTTTACAGACAGGAGCAAATAGGTCCTAGTTAGGACTGACTTAACTAGATGAGTTTGGCTGACAGTGGTACCACAAATTATAGATGATCAAGACAAAAAAATTGAGGAATTTAGAGATGAAATCTGTGGCTCAACCATCAAGGGGGTCATCTCTGAGTGCATCTGTTTTGTTAATGCTGTCTTAAAAATTATTGACAAAAATGGAATATGGAAACTTCATGTCCCAGTCTCTGCAAAGTTTTATTTTAAGGTTCAAACAAGGTTCAAAGTTAGCATTTCATTTCAAGGTTCTATTGGATCCACTTTACTCAGTAGAGATGAGCCATTTAAACCATTGGAATGTGAGTACACTGATATTGCTGAATACTCTAAAAAAAAATTGGATGAGAATTTAGTTGTTAAGTCATTATTCAGTTCCCCTGCAATTTTGTGCCAATTATCAGTTGACATAGCAAAATCTTACTTCAAACAATGGAGAAAATATACTACAGACAAATCTGTAGTGTCTACACCATTACAAATTTATGGGAGCTAAATAAATAAAATGTTAATGTGCTTGAGAATATGAGAGATTTTAAAAGAGATTTACAAATGTTAAGTCAAAGTTAACTTCACAGTTACTTAGGATTTCTATCTCCCCAAAAGTTGTGACATGGATACACAGTGTTAACAATAATAGTGAGAGGAAAATCAACTTTAGCTTAATTTGGCAAAGAAGGAAGGAAAAAACAAAACCATAGACCAGGGGTCTGTTCCAAACTGTTTCTGAAATGCATAGAACTGTAGAGCTTTCGCTATGCCAAAGACAAGTCCAAGATATGGAATTCATTTATCCATCCATCAACAAAACATTGAGTGTTTATGGCAACTGGGGAAGAAAGTGAATACAAGAGACGAAGTACCTGCCCTCATAGAGCTTATATTCTATGGCACAGAGACAGACAATAAACAAACAGAAAACCCAAATATATAATATGATTCAAGCAGAGATTTTTTAAAAAGTTAAGACAAATGCAGCAGAGTAGGGTTAGAAGACTAATGGGAGACTGGTTTTTATAGATAGCATGTCAGGGGCAGGCTCTTTATGGGGGCGGCAGGTGAAGCAACCAGAATAAAGTGAGAAAGTGAATCCAGCAGAAGCCAGGTTAGGCAGGGTCCTCTAAGCAATTCCATTGACCTCTGTCCTGCCAAACAGAAGCTTCCTTCTTGCCAGCAATGCCACTTGGTGGGGCAGGCCCATGAATCCCGGTTTTTCCAAAGATGCAACCAGAGACACACTCCTGTTCTGCTATGCACTCTGCTACCTTTGTCACCACCCAGTTTTCACCTCTTTCTACTGCCATTGTATTTTAATACTAGTGACCTGTCCCTAAGGATTTAGCAGCTCAACTATTTAAGTACCACAGATTGGTAAATGTCCATTTCTTATGAGTCTGAGAAAATAAATTTACATATGTATATAAATATACACACACACAACTCCATTCCAGGATGTTAGGTTAGTGATCACACCATCATGATTATCTGGGTCATGAAGATCTTTTTTGTACTGTTCTTCTGTGTATTCTTGCCACCTCTTCTTAATATCTTCTGCTTCTGTTAGGTCCATACCATTTCTGTCCTTTATTGAGCCCATCTTTGCATGAAATTTTCCCTTGATATCTCTAATTTTCTTGAAGAGATCTCCAGTCTTTCCTATTTTATTGTTTTCCTCTATTTCTTTCATTGATTACTGAGGAAGGCTTTCTTATCTCTCCTTGCTATTCTTTGGAACTCTGCATTCAAATGGGAATATCTTTCCTTTTCTCCTTTGCTTTTCACTTCTCTTCATTTCACAGCTATTTGTAAGGCCTCCTCAGAAACCATTTTGCTTTTTTGCATTTCTTTTCCATGGGGATGGTCTTGATCCCTGTCTCATGTACAATGTCACGAACCTCAGTCCATAGTTCATCAGGCACTCTGTCTATCAGATCTAGTCCCTTAAATCTATATCTCACTTCCACTGTATAATCATAAGGGATTTGATTTAGATCATACCTGAATGGTCTCGTGGTTTTCGCCACTTTCTTCAACTTAAGTTTGAATTTGGCAATAAGGAGTTCATGATCTGAGACACAGTCAGCTCCCGGTCTTGTTTTGCTGACTGTACAGAGCTTCTCCATCTTTGGCTGCAAAGAATATAATCAATCTGATTTCAGTGTTGGCCATCTGGTGATATCCATGTGTCCATGATATCCTGGAATGTGAAGTCAAGTGGGCCTTAGGAAGTATCACTACAAAGAAAGCTAGTGGAGGTGGTGGAATTTCAGCTGAGCTATTTCAAATCCTAAAAGATGATGCTGTGAAAGTGCTGCACTCAATATGCCAGCAAATTTGGAAAACTAAGCAGTGGCCACAGGACTGGAAAAGGTCAGTTTTCATTCCAATACCAAAGAAATACAATCCCAAAGAATGCTCAAATTACTGCACAATTGCATTCATCTCACACGCTAGCAAAATAATGCTCAAAATTCTCCAAGCCCGGCTTCAGCAATACGTGAACCCTGAACTTCCAGATGTTTAAGCTGGTTTTAGAAAAGGCAGAGGAACCAGAGATCAAATTGCCAACATTCTCTGGATCATAGAAAAAGCAAGAGAGCTCCAGAAAAACATCTATTTCTGCTTTATTGACTATGCCAAAGCCTTTGACTGTGTGGATCACAATAACTGTGGAAAATTCTGAAAGAGATGGGAATATCAGACCACCTGACCTGCCTCTTGAGAAACCTGTATGCAGGTCAGGAAGCAATAGTTAGAACTGGACATGGAACAACAGACTGGTTCCAAATAGGAAAAGGAGTACGTCAAAGCTGTATATTGTCACCCTGCTTATTTAATTTATTTGCAGAGTACATCATGAGAAACGCTGGGCTGGAGGAAGCACCAGCTGGAATCAAGATTGCCGGGAGAAATATCAATAACCTCAGATATACAGATGACACCACCCTTATGGTAAAGAGTGAAGAGGAGCTGAAAAGCCTCTTGATGAAATTGAAAGAGGAGAGTGAAAACGTTGGCTTAAAACTCAACATTCAGAAAACTAAGATCATGGCATCCGGTCCCATCACTTCATGGCAAATAGATGGGGAAATAGTGGAAATAGTAGCTGACTTTATTTTTTTGAGCTTCAAAATCACTGCAGATGGTGATTGCAGTCATGAAATTAAAAGAAACTTACTCCTTGGAAGGAAAGTTATGACCAACCTAGGCAGCATATTAAAAAGCAGAGACATTTCTTTGTCAACAAAGGTCCATCTAGTCAAGGCTATGGTTTTTCCAGTGGTCATGTATGGATGTGAGAGTTGGACTATAAAAAAGACTGAGCGCAGAATTGATGCTTTTGAACTGTAGTGTTGGAGAATACTCTTGAGAGACCCTTGGACAGTGAAGAGATCCAACCAGTCCATCCTGAAGGATATCAATCCTAGGTGTTCATTGGTAGGACTGATGTTGAAGTTGAAACTCCAATACTTTGACCAGCTGATGCAAGAGTTGACTCATTTGAAAAGACCCTGATGCTGGGCAAGATCAAAGGCAGGAGGAAAAGGGGACAACAGAGGAAGAGATGGTTAGATGGCATCACTGACTCAATGGACATGGGTTTGGGTAAACTCCGGGAGTTGGTGATGGACAGGGAGGCCTGGCATGCTGCAGTTCATGGGGTTGCAGAGTCAGACACAACTGACGGACTGAACTGACACAACTCCATGGACTGTAGCCCACCAGGCTTCTCTGTCCATGGGATTTCCCAGGCAAGAATACTGGAGTGGTTTTCCATTCCCCTCTCCAGGGGATCTTCTTGACCCAGGGATCAAACCCAGGTCTCCCACATTGTAGGCAGATTCTTTATCGTCTGAGCCACCAGGGAAGCCCATATATATAGGCACTTACCTTTTTACTTATTCCTTTTATGTACATATATATGCAGGAATGAGTTTAGGTAGTTTGAAAGGTCTTCTATATTAGAGAATTTTCAAAGTTGTTTTGGTAGCAGAGCTCCTTTCTTGAACCTATCTTATGTAAAATAGATGATACACTCTACATCACAGAAAAAAAGAACTGCTCTGCCTGACATGAGGCAGAGGTCTCAGAGATGTGATTGCCTGGCAAATACTTGGGCTTCTCTCAAAGCCCTTGAAACATGGTCTACTTGGAACAAAAAGAAAGATTAAGTTCACAGAGGGTGGTTGGTTTGTCTGTGTGTTTTTTAAGATGTTCGACATTTAATCTTCGAGTTTCTGGTTAGTGCAAGGCACTCCCCAATAAATTGAGGACAAGAGTAAAGAATGGAGAAGGGATGAAATGAAATAATATATTGATCACAATTTTGAAGAGATAAGCAGTGAGATACAATGATTAAAAACATGAGATTTGAGCCATAATGTTTCAGAGCTTAGATCTGTCACTTTTTAGCAGTGTAGTCTTCAAGGACATGGCCCTTCATCACATTATTACTTGTCCCCTGTTATGCAATTATCTCCAAACATGGGTAAATCATACCCTTTATCAAAAACAGCATTACTAGATTGAACAATAAGGATATAACACAATAAGGCTGCTATATTAGAATCAGGAATCAATCCAGGATATTCTAGCACCCAGTGGATTATTCTATATTGGACCTGTTTTGCAGTTATTCCTGGATCCTTGTTACTTCTTGTCTCTAGAAAGGTATCCAGATAAAAGACTTGGGCCTTTAACATGTTAGATGAGATCAAGTCCCTCTGTCCCTGGCCTTAGAAATTCAAAAGTTCCTTTGCAAGGCTTGGTTTTTAAAAATAACTTTCTGGAAGGCAAAGACAGTCTATTCAAAGACCAATACTCCTTCCCAGATCTGTCTCTGTTAGCAGGCTGGTGGAGGGACTGGTAGAGAGGACTCACATGGTTGATCCTGCATTTTTTACATCACTTACATAGCAGATGCACTTCATTCAGGCATGAAGAAACCCTTTTGCTTTGGTATTAGAAATAGACCAATTCCTTGATAACAGGTATGAAGTCTGCCCATCTAGCAGATAAAGAAATGGGAAGGGTTCACATATCATAAGGTACCTGTGGGAACATAATGTGTGAATCCATGAGTATGTACAGAGCCAGGTAAAGACAACAGATGAAAGCTAAAAGAAGCCTCTTTGATCAGTATGCTTATCTTATAATGATGAGAGAATTAAATAAAAGTATGCATTCATCTGACGATGGACATTTCGGTTGCTTCCATGTCCTGGCTCTTGTAAATAGTGCTACAGTGGACGTTTGGGTGCATATGTCACAGACAAATGGGTAAAGAAGATGCGTACATA
This sequence comes from Muntiacus reevesi, assembly GCF_963930625.1. Classification (NCBI taxonomy): domain Eukaryota; kingdom Metazoa; phylum Chordata; class Mammalia; order Artiodactyla; family Cervidae; genus Muntiacus; species Muntiacus reevesi. The sequence continues at coordinate 138,263,327 of NC_089249.1, read as the reverse complement.
TATACAATGGAATATTACTTGGCCATTAAATGGAACAAGATTGGGTCATTTGAAGAGATGTGGATGGACCTAGAATCTGTCATACAGAATGAGGTAAGTCAGAAAGAGAAAAGCAAATGTATATTAATGCATATATGTGAAATCTAAAAAAAAATGTACGGACGAACCTTTCTGCAGGGCAGGAAGAGAGACACAAATGTAGAGAACAGACATGTGGACGGGGGTGGGGAGAGGGCTTCAGATGAGTTGGGAGGAGATTGACATAAATACATAACCGTGTGTAAAGTAGATAGCTATGGGAGCCTGCAGTTATAGGACAAGAAGCTCAGCACAGCGCTCTGTGGTGACGTAGATGGGCAGGACTGAGGCCAGTGAGAGGAAGGTCCAGGAGGGAGGAGATGCATGTGTACATAGAGCAGATTCACTTTGTTGTACGGGAGAAACCAAAACAACACTGTAAAGCAACTATACCCCAATAAAAAAAGTATGCCTATAAAGTAGTTACACACTACTCTGCATATAGTAAACATTCCAGACAAAGTGACTGCTAGTCTAAACAATAACCATGAAGCATACCTGTTTAGGTCGGGAGAGATCTGATAGCAAGTGACAGAACCTCAGTTTAAAGACCTTAACCAAAGAGGATGTTTTTTATGTGTCAGAAAGACAGGAATCACTATATATCATCTGAGGGAATAATATATAGGAAACAGTTTCAAAGACTTAGAAGGCTGAAAGGGGGAAAAGGGAACAGAGATGGTAAGTGCAGGAAGAAACTACCTCCTTCAGGTCAGAGGACCAAAACAGAAGGAGTGTGTTTCTAGAACCCTGGATCTCAGAGCAGTGACTGTGGAGATGATGCTTAGACTTTGAGGAAGAGGTAATTTCCACCCCAGCTCTCTGAGAGGCTGTGATAAATCAGCTACTGGAGTGCCAAAGAAGGTGGAAGCTGTAGCAAACTGTCACTGCTGGGAAGCCGGTAATAACAGCCAGAGAATGAAAAGGAAGACCATGCTCTTTTGGGGCCTTCTTATTGCCCTCTATGCTTGTTGTAAGCTATCAATGAGTCATCTAGCATAGGGGTCTAAGAAATGCAAGGTGTAGACTACAGAATGGTAGGTTGGAGCTAAGAGACAACACATAACTAATTGGCAACTTGTCTAGTGGAATGCAAGGAAGGTTCAATCCAGAAACTGCTGGAACCAGGACTTGGATGTTGCCCACATTTTATGTTGCTTCTCCAGTAACTCCTTTTCACTGCTCATCAGCTTAGGCAGTACTGTTCTCTGTGGAAACACATGGCAGCCAACCTACATCTCCTAAATCTGACTCTCAACAATTTTGACCTCTAGAAAAAACATATTTTTTCTCTTAATTCTAGTTAAAAAAAAATCTAAGATTCTGTGATGAATAAACTTCCAATTAGAGGTGGGAGCCCCACCAAGACCAGTCGAGTGTGACCAGAAGAAACCATAAGAACAAAGGAACTGCACTGAAAAAATCATAGCAGATGTTAAAGGAACCAAGTTGGTACAGTCAAGTGTCAGGATAGGGATCCTGAACAGACAAAACAAAAGATATTCCCTACAGTGGTAGAAAGGGATGTAAAAGAGGAAAAAATGTTATGGAGTGGGAGCAGCAGAGATGGGAGAAAGCTTCTTAAATAGCTGATTATAGAGGTGAGTCTTGAAGCAAAGGTTCCATGGAAACTGGAAGAGGATGGAAAGGGCTTCAAGGAGGAAGGAACATTGAATGAAAAGCTTAGGAGACCAAAAAATTCACAAGATGTATAGAGCTCATAAAGTGTTTAGTAAAAGTTGAAAATCTAGATTAGAGACAAACATGAAATACCAGGCTAAACTCTTTGTTATTTACTCTTCAGATATAGAGACTTAGGGGCAAGGAGTTCTACGCTGGAGAGATACAAGAAGGATGGAAGTAAGGAGGAGGAAGGGGAAGTAGAGATATAAGCAGGAGGAAGCACAGCACATAGGAGCTATTGCTACACATCATTCTATGTCTTAGCATTTGCCCAGATGAAACTATAACTAAATTATGCTTGCTTTCGTTATAGCCTTGCTTTAGCATGATCTTGAGCCAAATTTGCAGCCTTTTTGAATTTCAGATTTTTTTCCTCTTCAAAGGTAGAATGAATAAAACTGTGCTGGGTGACTAAGATAATGCTTATGAAATCCTTGAATCTGGGGAAGTAGTGATGAGTCTACCTTAAACTTAGAAGTCACACGGAGTACTTCTATTTTGCCATATTTCAGTGATGGGTCACTAGCTAATATTTAAGGAGATTAAGCATTCCCACAAGAACCAGACTCACAGTCTAAGATTTCAGACGTACCTCTGTTCCACTCCCAGGAGTGGGTTAGTTAACTCAGGTACAGAGTGTAGTTAACTGTGTGGTACCTGTGTAGTTAACTCAGGTGCAAAGTCCCATCATGACTCCTTTCTTTCCCCCCACTTCCTTTCGGCCTAAATCCCACTAACAACTGCGCCAGAGTGAGAAGAGGAAGAGAGATATAATCAGTGAGAGGTAGTTCAAAATATATTATGTTTGTTCTTCAAGATTTTCAAGAATTTGGGAACAGGTACAGCAACAAAACAAGCTAATAGAGCCTTAGGTTGCCACATATTAGCTCATGACCCAGGAGCCTCATCCGAGTCTGTTTTTTTATCTTTATAGTGAGAATAATAATAATTACATCTCACATAATATAAGGACAAAATAAGGCAATATTTACAATTTTTAAAAATCACTTCTAAGGATCCTCTGACCAGCATGAAAGGAGCTGAGGGCAAGATCTCCCACATTTTTGGTTCAGATGACCTTTGCTGACCTTTCTGCTCAGCCTCTCTCACCTGTTCCATCGCCAGATTTAGAGGTTATCAGGCTCAGAAGGGCTTCCTGGTGGCTCAAATGGTAAAGAGTCTGCCTGCAATGCAGGAGACCCAGGTTCGATCCGGGGGTTGGGAAGATCCTCTGGAGAAGCAAATGGCAACCCACTCCAGTATTCTTGTCTGGAGAATTCCATGGACAGAGGAGCCTGGCGGGCTACTGTCCATGGGGTCAAATAGAGTCATACACAATTGAGCGACTAATACACATACACACATATACACACACAGGCTCAAGAAGGGCTTAAGTTCAAAAACAAGGATGTTCAAATTTCTAAGTGTCCCAAGTCTGAGAAGGACTCAGAACTTAAAAAGGTTAGGGGTACTTTGGGGGCAACTTCAGCTGTCCTGTGGATGAATCAACTTGAGTGAAACTGCTAGGACTGATAACTGGCAAGTACAAATTGATTAACTGGAAGAGAATAGGCCTAAAAATGTATGAATAAAGATATAGTGGTCTTAACTTTCTTAACAAAATGTATCCATTGCAGTCAAGCTGTGCCTTGACTTTGCGCCTTTGTCATTAAGAAAACAGAATTGTGTACAAAGATATGGGCTTCCCTGGTGGCTCAGCAGTAAAGAATCTGCCTGCAATACAGGAGCCACATAAGACACAGGCTTGATCCCTGGGTCAGGAAAATCCCCTGATGAGGGCATAGAAACCCACTCCAATATTCTTACCTGGAGAATCCCACAGACAGAGGAGCCTGGAAGGCTACAGTCCATAGTGTCTGTCCACAGAATTGGACACGACCGAAGCAACTTAGCACACACACATGTAAAGATATTTGTCTATAAATATTCATGTTCATATCAAAATAAATACCAAAACTAATGAATTCATTATATAAAAGTTAGCACTTCAATCAGAAAATTTTCTGTATATACAATATAATTTTGATTTTTAAATGCATTGTATATACAATGCACGTAAAGTATCACTGATACAAAGCTTTTATGTATAATGTAATTTTACTAAAATTTTAGTAGAAAATTGTGTTGGTGAAGAATCAATAGATACAGTGTAGGACAGGAAGCAATTTTCAGTTCAAAAGCAGATGTTAGATCTAGAAAGCTGGCAGCCATCAATCTTGCATTTCTTTTCAGTTTCTCACTGGCTCTGCTGCTCAGCGTACCCACAGCCTCCTACCATGCTGCTAGACCTCCCTGATATCTAAGCGACTGAATTTCCTTCTACTTTTTCAGAAAGAATATATAACTCATTCTCTGCCCTACACTTACTCATCTCAATTTTTTACTGCATAATTGTGTTGGCAGCATATGATATTACCTGTTGTCACCAAAAAGACCCATCAACTGCTTTTCCTCCTCCTTTTCAGCAAATAAACCAGAATAATCACCTACCAACTAGATAAGAATTTTGCCATTTAATCTAGAAGCCAGGAGTAACTGCAGTCAGTTTTTAATTTTTAATAGCATTTCTTCTACCTGCTAAATAAGTACATATATTTATAACAGAGATTTATCAATACATTTCCCTGGAAAGGATTACTGAAAAAAACTATTTTTTGTTTCACATAAGTATTTCTTATATGCAAAAATTTCTACATGAAAGATGCAATTGGAAAACAAACCAAAAGGTTTTTTGATTATTTTTTTGAAAATGCTCCTAAATTGTACTAAAATACTATCCTGCATTTGTAATCCTGATTGTGAAATATTGGAAGTCTGAAATGAACATGATGGTTAGTGCTTTGAACTAATGATCGCTGTCAGTTTATGCTATTGTCATTCATTTGTCTCTCCTAAAAGAGATGACACATGTAGAAAAAGACTCTGAGAGCTCTAGCTCATTAGACAAGAACATGTGTGCATGTGTTTGTGTGTGTGTGTTTATAAAGCAATGGCTCTGAAACTTGGAGTAAGCTGCATGTACAATGTAACTGATCATATATATATATATATATATATATACATATATTGTACAACACTCTTTGAGTCTAATTTTCAATTAATTGTTCTGTTAAATCTTCCCAGACTTCAATTCTATCAGTACCTCACTTCCTCCTATTGCAAGCCTATCTTCAATCATATTACTCTCTTCATTTTTTTTCTTATCTACCTGGTGATGCCACTTAACTAGCAGTATTTATTCACTCTTAAACAGCTAGAGGATTCTACTCCAAACTCGATATTCAAATCCAGAAGAGAAAAAAGCTACACAATTTTGCTGTTTCCTTGTCTACTTGAAATTGAATTTTCTCATTTTCTTGAATTATATCTTTGAATAAAATTTGGATCGTTGTTGTCGTCACTCAGTTGTGTCCCACTCTTTGTGATCCCATGGGCTGCAGCATCCAGGCTTCCCGTCCTCCACTATCTCCCAGAATCTGCCAAACTCATGTCCATTGAGTCGATGATGCCATCCAACCATTTCATCCTCTGTCGCCCCCTTCTCCTCCTGCCTTCAATCTTTCCCAGCATCAGTGTCCTTTCCAATGAGTCAGTTCTTTGCATCAGGTACCCAGAGTGTTGGAGCGTCAGCTTCAGCATCAGTTCTTCCAATGAATATTCAGGACTGATTTCCTTTAGGATTGATTGACTTGATTTCCTTTCAGTCAAAGGGACTCTCAAGAGTCTTCTCCAACACCACAGTTCAAAAGCATCAATTCTTCAGTGCTCAGCTTTCTTTATGGCCCAACTCTCACATCCACATATGACCACTGGAAACACCATAGCTTTGACTAGACAGACCTTTGTCGTCAAAGTTATGTCTCATCTTCTTAAAACACTGTCTAGGTTTGTCATAGCTTTTCTTCCAAGGAGCAAGCATCTTTTAATTTCATGACTGCATTGACAGTCTGCAGTGATTTTGAAGCCCAAGGAAATAATCTGTCACTATTTCCCTTTTTTCTCCATCTATTTGCCATGAAGTGATGGGACCAGAAGCCATGTTCCTAGTTTTTGAATGCTGAGTTTTAAGCCAGGTTTTTCACTCTCTTCTTTCACCTTTATCAAGAGACTCGTTAGTTCCTCTTTACTTTCTGTGATTAGGGTAGGTTGTGAAAAGGAGGGAGGGAATAGAAAGACAGAAAATCTGGGACCAACTTCAGGAAGTATTTACTTAGCTGTGTGATCAAGTAAAACAATGCAGGGTTTTTTTCATCAAAGAAAACTGAGCATCTCCTCTGGCTCCGCCAGTTTCTTGCTGCGTGCCAAGTCACTTCAGTTGTGTCCGACTCTCTGTGACCCCATGGACTGTAGCCCGCCAGGCTGCTCTGTCCCTGGGGATTCTCTAGGCAAGAATATTGCAGTGGGTTGTTACGCTCGCCTCCAGGGGATCTTCCCAACCCAGGCACTGAAGCCGAGTCTCTTCCCTCTCCCACCCCTGGCAGGTGAGTTCTTTAACACTAGGACCACCTGGGAACCCCAATTTCTTGCTATCATATTTGCTAATCACAAATATGTCATTAAAACTGAGTCTCGGTTTCCTCACTGTTAAATGGGGATGGTACACCTACGTGGCTGAGTTATTATGAAGATTAGAGGTAATGTATCCAAATGAAAACTATTATTTTTATTTCCACATCATGTCTCCAATATCAAATATGTCCCCTAATTTAAACTCCAATTTTAAATATTCAGTATAACTTTGGACAAGCAACTTGATTTCTCTTGCTTCAGCTTTCTCATCTCTGATATAGGAATACTGGTATTTCTCCCTTGCCTCCAATTCTCCTTTCTTTATTAAAAAATAATGCAAGTGAGAAGTTGTGCTTGTTCTAGATGCAAAAAATGCTTATTTTATTTCTCACGATTCATTTAATTGATTGTTTACATATTTACCATCTAGGATTGCTGTGAGAATTAAATAAATGATGCATGTAAAGAACCTTTATCTTCCTTATGCCATGAGACTCAGTTGCATATTTTTTATTTGGAAAATATTTTTAAGTGTAGGCATAATACAGCTATTTTTTTCCCCCATCAAGATCCAGGAAGGCTCCTTTGAGCTGCCTGTACTTAACCATTTGCAGGAACAGCATGGACACACTGGCTTCAAGGCTTCTCTAACATTTGTTCTCTGTCTTCAGAAGGATTCAAAGCCGCTCGAATTATTTCATTGCTAAAAACTCTCTGTTCATCATAGATACACTAAGGTTCTTTAGCATGATTGGCCAAAAACACTAAAACCCAGTCTATGGAAACACAGAAGCTGAGAAAGGACAGTGGTTCATTACCCCTGGCAGAGAGATGGCACTGAGCATACAGTCTGCTCAAACTCCAGTCTGGCTCTCCTGGTAACTAGCTTGACATCTCCAAACTAAGCATGTTAATGTATAGGTGTTACCTGTGATTTAGAGGCAAGAAGAGATCATTAATCAGATTTTCAGTTGTCTAATTATATTGTAAAAATTGACTTTTCTGCCATGGCTAGTTTCTGAGCCGTCTTAGGGAGAGAAAACAGAGCAGAGAAGTATGCCTCTCTTACATCTATGTAAAATGATAACTGCAGATTTTAGGGGAAAAACAAATAAACCAAAAGGTAATTAAAAGGAAAGTTAGGACTTGGGGAGTAATAAAACAAAGGTAAGTTATAATGAGAGTTATCCAGTTAGAATTCTATGGGGAATAAAAAATAATACCCCATCAAGTTCTCTATCACAAAAGACATTCATTTAAGGTCTGCAATTGTGAATAATTGTTCCAATCAAACATTTGTATGAGGTCACAATAAGTGGTGTGTAATCAATCAATTAATGAAATAAGCCATAAAGAATAAGATAAGCAGTTCTAACATCAACTATAAATGAACTTCCCCCTTGATTTTTGTTCTTGTAGAACAGTGAGAAATGGAGGCCAGGGGATGGATAAAAATAAAATTGAGGTGTGTGTACACCAAAGCAACATCTCTTAACTAGAGGCCAAGTGGTAAGTCTCCTGAACTGTTAACAATAGAGTGTAACTGACTAGAGGTAATGTTTATGACAATATGTACAGGAGAAGCTGTATTCTTATTTCATGCATGAACCTCAGAGGTTTAGCTTAGACTCTATTTATTATTAGTTCTTAATAGTTATTTGAGTTTTAAAAGTTATGAAAGAGGTCTGTTTTTCTTTTGCAGTTTAAAGAAAATAGAATACAGGAAAGTTTAAAGAAAATATTAAACATTAATAATTATCCCAGGACACAGAAATGACCACTCTTGCTGTCTTGTATATTTCATTCTAATCTTTTTTTCTTTGCATAGAACTAAATTGCAAAATGAGCATCATTCTCTCTATATAAAAATTCATATCCTGCCTTTTTCATACAGATTGTTATTTCAAGGCCAGAGTTAACAAATTTGGTTGTCCATAATATTCAGAGCAGTGTAGAAACAGTAAATTGGAAGAGAGATTTGAGGACCATTAAAAAGAACTATGTTCTCAACTGTTAAATGAAGTTTTGAGAGTACAGAAAGTTCGAAAAATATTTGAGTGAATAAAATAATAAAAATCGCAGGATTAGAAGGGAACTCAGAGAATATGTAATTCAACCCTTGTGCAAATGTTTAATTGCTCTGAGTCACTCTTGCTGAAGGATACCTTAGTCCCAAAAACCACTTCCCAATGGCGCTCATTCCATTCTCACAGTCATTATGTCAGTTAGGGCAGTACTAGTGTCTGACACAAGTAATCTAGTCAAATAAGTTAGTGAAGTAAAGCTCAAAGTAGATTAGCTGACTGGTAGCAGAACCCCCCTCTGAGCACTGATTCAGAGCACAGGCTTCTTTCACCATTGACATCTAGCTTCCAAGGCCTTTAGAATCATCCTTATCAAGCCAGTGGATGGAGAAAGAGCATGGAAGATCATACAAGGAAGATATACATGGACCAGGCCTGAAACAGCAGCCATCACATTCCATTGGTCAGAACTTGATCACATGAACTCAGCTAACTGCAAAGGAGACTAGGAAATGTTGTCTAACTATGTATTCAGGATGAGAAGAAACAGGTTTGGTAAATGGCCAGTCAGTTGATATCATAGTGTCATTCATCAGAAAGCTCATTATTATGTTGAGCCAAAATCCCACATATTGGTTCTGTCCCCAAGACAACATAAAACAATTGTAATCCCTCTTCAACAAGAAAACCCTTCAAATGTTTAAAAAATGATTTTATATCTCTCATACATCTTCTTTTTCTTCAATCCATATACCCCAAGTTTCTTCAATTTCTTTTTGTGACATTAATGTTAACATAGTCATTTGGGATACACAGTACATATGTTAGTACCCCACAAAGGAATGAAATGTTTAAGCATAATAACTAATATGCACAATAAAGTTTTATAGTTATCTATAAATAATTTAAGCACAGACTTAAAATATGTCTCACTGAAAAATTATTAAAATAGAATCCACAGTTTTAAAAAGGTAAGCTTCGTGTAACAAGATGCTGCCATTGGGCTTGTGGGCTCTATCTTAGAATCAATTAAGGCACTTGTACTATACATATCAGAATGGCAAAATGAGCCTGAGATAGAATTTTCCCTCCATATGCTTCCATGTGAAAATTTAGAAACTACTCCAGGTCTCTTTAATCCTCATTCAAATCAAAGACAAACATGAGGTCAGACAGAAACAAATGGGAAAGGAAGTATCTTTTGAGAAGTGAATTTGCCTTGCTGTGAATCTCTACCTGACCCCTATGGAATAGTTCAGTTACAATTTTCTTACCTCAATCCTAGTGAGGAGATCTTCCAGGGCACCACTTGGAGACATTTTATGTGTCCTCTGCTGTCAGAAGGTGTCAAGGAGAAAACTAGTGTCTAAGAAAGCAAGAGGATGGAGGGCTCAGTAAAAGGTGGCAAAGAGGTTGACTCATTAGTTTAGGGACCCAGAATTAGAAGAGCACTGTTACATGGGGACCAGTTTTTATGTCAGAGTTTGTCAGAGCAAACAAGGCAGGAATGCATTCTGAGGATGGTGGGAGCCACATAGGACAGTATCAGTATGTCATCTTCTTGGGTCTGATTCAATACAGTGAGCTGGAGGGGTAAGAAGATACCTGGGAGCTGAGGAAGCACGCGTCTTCCTAGGTCAAAAGAAATGGAAGAGAACACCATAAGCACAGCCCCTTCATGTATGCGCTTAGTTGCTCAGTCATGTCTGACTCTTTGAGAAACTTTGCATTGTCTCCTTAGTCCATGGGATTCTCTAGGCAAGAATACTGGAATGGGTTGCCATGCACTCCTCAGAGGGATCTTCCCGATCCAGGAATTGAACCCATGTCTTCTGCATCTCCTGCATTGTAGGCAGATTATTTGCTGAGCCATCGGGGAAGCCTCTTCACAGAACCCTTCATAGAGCCCACAAAAGCACTCCAAGAGAAAGTCAACCATAATTATCAGTCAGGGCCAATTTAACCATGTTTCAGGGCCATAAATCTTCCCTGGGGGCTCAGACAGTAAAGAATCTGCCTGCAATACAGGAGACCAGGATTTGATCCCTGGGTCAGGAAAATCCCCTGAAGAAGGAAATGGAACTCACTCCAGTATTCTTGCCTGGGAAATTCCATGGACAGAGGAACTCAACAGGTTACAGTCCATGGGGTCGCAGAGTCAGACACGACTGAAGCAACTAACACTAACTAAAGGGCCATAGGACTCAAAGCTACACAGCCAAATAAAAACTGTCCAGTCTCCTCATCTCACTTCCCTTCCATGCTGGTTCCATTCAGGCATCTGGAAAATTCACTAACATGGAGCACCTGCTTCCCAGATGATTCTAGATAAAAGGGATTTTGTGTAGCCCCAGGATCTGTGACTCAAAATGGATAAGTAGAAAAACCCCTATGTTAAAACAGGATTGGCTAATGGTTGGGTAACAAGTAACCCCAGAAACCTTAGTGGTCTTACACATAAAAGTTTGTTTATCACTCGTAATGTTTCCTTTAAATCAGACAGATTTTCAAGGCTGTTCCCTTTCAAGCTGGGATCCAGTCTTCTTCCAATTTGTGGGAAAAAAACAGCTTTCAAAGATGCAAAAGAGAGAACTTACAGAGTTGACACCCACTCTCAAATGTTGCTGTGTCACAGACTACTGTCCAGAATTAGTCATATGGGTCCACTTAACTGTAAGTGCCTGGAACATGTTTCTTTATGCCTAGGAAAGAAAGGAAAGCTGGATACAATGGGCACTAGTTATCTCCAGCACAAGGTTCCTGAATGACTACTGCAGTATAGATAAGAAGGACATTTAATGCTACATCACTGGGAGGGGCATAATGTCTATGATCCTTCCCAGCCGGAGATCCAATTTTTAGCTCATGTCCCTCTTAAGAAGTGACTCTTCTCACCAAAGAAAGAGAAATGCAAAAATACACACTATAGAGAAGATATACAACCTGAAGAGTGAACCCTCATATAGAGAGGAGAGAATAGTCAGGTTACCAAGAATGTTGCAGGTTTAAGTAATATAGACATATGTTATTACTGGGTTAACAAATATTAATGACTGGTAAGTTTCAAAGTGTGTTTGAAGGAACATTCTCCAAAGAAATCTGTAATGAAAATTTTGATGTGCATATTAAGAGTTATCATTAAACAGAGACATATGAAAATAATGATGAGTGTCTTGAAAGATCGAAAATAAATATAGTCATTATAATAAGACTGACTACCTGATTAAGTGTACTCAATATGCCCAACAGTGGGCAAAATGTTTTATAAACATTTTATACTTATTGCAAACCAAAGAGTGTATTATTATCCCAGTTTTATAGATGAAGAAAGATGAGGTAAATAAGGACCATTTGAATTAGGATTCTTACAGTTGCAAGCAACAGGAACTCTTTTGCTTAAACAGTATGGAAATACAATATCTCACTTAGCATCAAATCCAGAGGTCCAGAGGTAGGGCAAACTCCAGAAATTAAGTCTTTATTGTGTTACCAGAACCCCAAGTTTCCATCTTTTCATTTTGCCACCTACAGCATTAGTTAATTCCCCTTTTGATCATAAGATAGCTGCCATTAGGAGATGCTTCCTAATTAACATCCAGAAGGAGAAAGAAACTTGCTTTCCCTTTCTCAGAAGCCACCTGTTTCCCATTAGACTAGTGGTTCTCAACTGGGAATAATTATTCCTCCCAAAGGAAATTTGGAAACGTCTGGAGACATTCTTAGTTGTTACGACAGGAAGCAGAGGCATTGCTAGCTTCTAGTGGGTAGGAGTGCTGTTACAGGATAGTGTCCCACAACAAAATATTACTCAACACAAAATATCAATTGTGCTGCGGTTGAGAAACCTTGCGTTAGACTGAAGCTTCATCAGTCCAAGAAACGCATCTGTGCCCACATGCAGCGAAGTGCCTGACACATAGAACCTATGTGGTAAATATTTGCTTAAAAATTGAAGAAATAAATTTGATCCTCATGATCATTCTTTGCTATAGGCAAGATACCATTATTTTCTCTTTCTCTCTTTATTTTTTTTTTTTGAAGAAAAGGATATTTATGTCCAGAGAGCTTAGTTGTTTAATTGCTACGTTGTGTCCGACTCTTTGTGACCCCCGTGGACTGTAGCCCACCAGGCTTCTCTCCATGGGATTCTCTAGGCAAGAATACTGGAGTGGGTTGCCATTTCCTTCTCCAGGGGATCTTCCCAATCTAGGGATTGAACCCACATATCCTGCATTTGCAGGAGGATTCTTAACCACTGAGCCACCAGGGAAGCCCCGAAGAATCTGAACTGGTGCTATTAGTTAAGAAGGGGTCCTAGCTTTTTTCTTTTTTCTTTTTTTTTTTAAGTGTGTTAATCTAGTTTTAAAAGCACAGCCATCTAAAAGTAGGTATCATCTAGCTCTTCACAATGTTATACCAAAGGGGGGTGGGGGGGAGTGGATCAGAGAGCTTAAGTGCCTAACAGAATCAAAAAGTCACAGAATCAAAATATCCAACTTTTCCAAAAATATCTAATAGTATCTTTTCCACTTCTGGCAGTATTTTCTAATAGTATGCTTTCTTTCTTCTTTTCTATGATTCTCTAGTAGCATAGATCTTGGTCTAAGATTACTCTCAGCTAGTTTCCAAGAAGTCAAGGTTCAAGTTGCCACATACAGATCATTGGTTCCCAAAGCCAAGTTCCCTCAGCCTTATACAACTTTCTCTAGATACAGGTCCACATTCAACTTAAAAATAATTAGTGGAGTCTATCTACATTATAAACCACTGTCCTTGGTCCCAGGGACTGTGAAGCTACTCTAGTCTTTCTCTTTAATGCAGGCCTGGGATCTCAACCATACCTAATATTTTAGCTAAAGTTTTTTTAATCTCCTGTTCTTGCTAAGTTTCCTTCTCTCTATTATGAAAAGAATTTGAGTTTGAATGATCTACTGGAAGGTGGAGTAAGTTGTTCATTCCCTTGATCTGATTCTTGGGGTTCCTATAAAAACTCCATATATTGAATAAAAGCTTAGATGAGTGTCTATGATCTGGGTTATGTGAGTAGGTCAAATGTTGGAAAGTTTCTGAGAATTAGAGCCTTGAAGACAGGATTGCTTAGAGCAGACTTTTAATTCCTCTGTGTTTTATCATCCCAGCCTTTCCCAAGAGACTGTTGATGTGATGGAATAGGGAATATGTACTATCCATTGCTGTTCAGTTCAGTTCAGTTCAGTTGCTCAGTTATGTCCGACTCTTTGTGACCATTTGGACTGTTGCCACCAAGCTCCTCTGTCTGTGGAATTTTCTAGGCAAGAATACTGGAGTGGGTTGCCATTTCCTCCTCCAGGGGATCTTCCCAACCCAGGACTTGGACCCACATCCCCTGTGTGTCCTGCCTTGTAGGCAGATTCTTTACCCAGTAAACCATCAGAACCTTAGCACTCACAGTTTATTCACGAATTAAATTATTTGTGAGCAGCCTTAAAGACCTCTAACATGGACTAGCAAGAAATTTTCCTGGACCGTTTGTTTGAATGATAACCTAGGAATGATTTACTAAGCTTAGAAAGCCATTGATCCAGTGAGATTAACAGATCCCTCTTACTTTGATGTTGTTTTGCTCTAGAGACCTTTTTGAAATACAAAAATGAAGCGATTTACTCAAAGGATCTATAATTAGATTAAGTTAGGTCTGTCTATCAGAAAGATTAAAACAAACAAAAGTCTCTGGAGGCAGGCAGGACAAGGCTCAAATTCTAATTCTTCCTCCTAGTAGCTATCTGCCCTTGGGAAGGTACTTAAACTCTTGGTACTCAGTTTTCTTACTATAAAATGGAGATAAAAACATCTATCTCATAAGGTGTCATGCCGATTAAAGATATACTACATTTGTGGTCCTTAGCAAAACACCTGGCACAGAGTAAGAGCTCAACAAATGACTGTAATTCTTATCTATCAATATTTCCATGTCCATTTCCGTTTTGAAGTAACATGGCCTTAAAAACCCTACTTAAACTTTCCCTGGTTTATATACAGCTGTGCACGGGAAACTAGGCAAGAAGTCTGCGTCTAAGATTAGAACTGAGCATTAGAGGCGGAACAGCACCCTCCTGAGGACAAAGCAAGTGAGGCAGCTGCTTCCAGCTCAGGAGTCACTAGAAGGCGGGCTGCACCCCAGGAAGAGAGAGTTGACGATGGAAGATTCAGTTGGGCTCTCACGTACGCTGAGACCAGAACCAGCCACAAAATTGACAGGACCTAGTGCAGAATGTGGGGCCCGTTGTTTAACAATTCTCCCGAATTTCAAGAAAGCAATAGCAGAGCCTTAAGCCAAGTATGGGACCCTTTGAGCTTTGCGTGATTGCAGAGGTTACATGCCCATGAACCTGGCCTTGTCTAGCAGTGCCTCTCTTCATTTTAATTCTTGGAGAAACAGGATTTAGTTCTTACTGAAATCAATGAATCTCATGTATCATCCTGAGTCAGTAACACTAAGTTTCAATTAGGGACTTTTCTGGGAGGCATATTTGGAATGGCTATTTCTTTTTTTGGGATATTTGTATCTGTAAATAAACTTTACATGCATTCTCTTTTTAGCATTGTTAGGTTCACACAGGTTAATAAGAATAAAATCTCTCCATAAATTATAATTAATTTTAGAATTTATTTCCTTTTCAAGGCCTTTCTAAATGAAAAATACCAAATTTGGCATAATGGCTATCTCTGAGGAAGGAGGGAAGTGAGACTTTGGGGAGAACTTCTGGGAAGGGTTTCAGTTTTATCTAAACTATTTCTTTCCCAAACCTAAAGACATTTTCCAGTCTAATAAGTTGGGTGGTAAGTACATATATGTTAACCTATTAAAATCTGTAAGCTTTTGTAATAATTTTTGCAATATTTTACACCAAACGTATTTCCAAAGATCCTAAACCAAAGAAATTATCATTTTAAAATTTAATTTGGAAGAGTTAAGACAAGAGTTTAAATTCCAATTATGCCATGTAGTATGGTTCCTAACCTGGAACATATTACCTTAGCTCCCTATGCTTCCTTCTATTCTCTTCTCCTAAATTAAGAAGGTTGAACATAAGATACCTTTTAGACTCTTAATCATTATTTCTATGAAGCAAAGTATATATTTAGAATATAATTTGAATTGAATTGTAATTTAGGGATGTTGATTCAATGAGGATGATTGCTTGTGAAGTGGTGGGGGGAAATGTGGTAAACTGCAATAAATTTAAATGACAACTCAAAAGAACCCTCCAATATGTAAATATTTTTCTTTTTCTGAGATTCACTTTTAAGAATAGCTTTAGCAATCTTGTACAGTCATTCGGCTAAAATATCATCTATATCTTTGACATGGTCTTAAAAACTCAAATGCTTATAGATGAACTGATAAGTAATTTGGTTAAAGAGGCCAGGTGTGACACAAGGGAGTGGTGGGGATTGCAACAGATTAGTGTATCCTGTTTGATGGGGCAGTCAGCATTCAACTTCACTGGATTTTTCCTGCCTGTCAGTTTGAGCCCAATGCTGACAAAACTTTCCTTTTTTGAAAATTATTATTATTAGTTTTTCAAATAACACCCGAAGCCACTCAGACTACGTTCTCTCCCTCTTCTTCTCCAAAAAGGAAAAGAAGAACGATCATCAATGGCCAACGGCAGCTGCAGAAGCAACACCAAGGGCCGGCTTCACGCTCAGGAGAGAACGCTGCGTCTCCTCCTCGTGGTTTCGGGTGCTCTACACGATCAGAGAAACTTCTGTAACAACGAACTATAGAAATGATCCCTGAAAGTAAAGTCTTTGAAAATTATTTTTGACTTATCTTTCCATTTCTTGATTACCCAACAATTATTTTATTTATTTCTTAATTTTGGCCATGCAGCATGTAGGACTTAGTTACCCATGTGCCTTGCATTGGAAGCATGGAGTCTTCTCTGACAGGGAAGTCCCAAAACTTTCCATTTTTAAAGAGAAGGTGGAAGCCTAGATTTTTATGAAATTTCTTCCATTTTTATTTGTTGACAAATAATGCAAACTTTTTAAAAGTGTATTGTCCATCAAATAAAAATTGATCAATAGACTTGATTTATTAATGGTTCTAGTGCTTTACTGGCCTAAACCTTTGGGCTAAAATGTTTTTCTTGGTCTTTATGCTCAGTTCATGGGAAATAGATGGGGAAACAGTGAAAACAGTGTCAGACTTTATTATTCTGGGCTCCAAAATCACTGCAGACGCTTACTCCTTGGAAGGAAAGTTATGACCAACCTGGATAGCACATTAAAAAGCAAAGACATTACTTTGCCAACAAATTTCCATCTAGTCAAGGTTACGGTTTTTCCAGTGGTCATGTATGGATGTGAGAGTTGGACTATAAAGAAAGCTGAGCGCCAAAAAATTGATGCTTTTGAACTATGGTGTTGGAGAAGACTCTTGAGAGTCCCTTGGACTGCAAGGAGATCCAACCAGTCCATCCTAAAGGAGATCAGTCCTGGGTGTTCATTGGAAGGACTGATGCTGAAGCTGAAACTCCAATATTTTGGCCACCTGATGCGAGAGCTGACTCATTGGAAAAGACCCTGATGCTGGGAGTGATTGGGGGCAGGAGGAGAAGGCGATGACAGAGGATTAGATGGCTGGATGGCATCACCGACTCGATGGACATGGGTTTGAGTAAACTCCGGGAGCTGGTGATGGACAGGGAGGCCTGGAGTGCTGCGATTCATGGGGTCGCAAAGAGTCAGACACGAGTGAGCTACTGAACTGAACTGAACTGAACTGATGCTCAGTTCTGAGGTCTTCAGTAATATTTCTATTGTGTCTAATGGAATTACAGCTGTTATCTACTGACACCCAGGTTATCACACCACTTCCACATTTTTTGGCAATTTCAGTCCCTGGCTCACGTTCACACTCTCCATACTGCTTATAATCTTAACTCTTGGTGATTTCAATATGTGCCTATGCAGTGCCTTCACAGTATGGCTGCTCACAGCCTTAATGTCTCTCTTCTGATGATCTTGCCATCCACCCTATCTCAGCCTCCTCAGGATCCCAGTCAAACTGTAGACCTTGTCAATATTGTTACCTGCTACCCAGTCATGATCTCATTCCACTCTGATCACCATTTTTCATCTTTTCAGCTTATTTTCTCTCCCCTAACTGTTAGTTCCAATGATCTTTGACTCTTCAAGTCATCTTTAATCAATTGATCCTTCTACCTTTTCACTATTTCTCATGGTTCACTACCTTCTCTTGCCTCCTATCCAGTTAAGACTCCAAGGTCAATATTTGTATTCACTTGTGCAGATCCAGTCCCTTGCCCATCTCTCTTATCATCTTACCTGCAGGCAAAGCTACAACCCTGGCTAAATCCAGCTTTTCTCTATTCCATATCCACATGTCAGCTGGAGGTGCTGAGGGGAAAGCAGTCAACTGAGCTGATAGAAATCACCTCAAATTGTTGACCAAGAACCTCAAGTGGGTCCTTTCTAGTTCCAGTCAGTTGTCCTATTTCCCCAGTTACTATGAGCAATGTGTGGGAAATGCTGGTAGCAAGAGTGTATGTGTACGGTGTATAAAAAAAGGAAATGAATGTTTAAAATTAGTAGTGAAAAGCTTATGAATATTGCAAATGGATGAATCTGCAGTAAAATGAGAAGGAAAGATTCTGAAGGATAGAGTTTAGATCATGCCAGTGCTTCAGCAAGATAGGATAATAAATACAGTGCTTCAGCAAGATAGGAAAGAGGTTATGAGCAAAAGGAACAAACATCTACATGCATGACTAGAGAGTCAGCACCCATGCTGTAAGCCCCCTAGTCTATATTCTTTCAGGAGAAGGTTCAAAGTTTGCTATGAGACTAAAGACTCAGCAAGGTGAAAAGGCTCTCGCTAGAAAGTTCTTGTGCAGCTCTTGACAGTGCAATGGTTCAATACTTGCTGGACTCTATAAAGATCAAAGGAGTGATGAGGAGGCAGACAGACACTAGGACATTCTGTGTTTGCCTTGAGACCATCATTGTGTGGCATGTGTGTCTGTTGAGGGGGGAATTAGTGGTCAACAGCCTTTGTTAATTTTTAATGCAGATAAAACTGATCTATTTTGGAAAAAGTTCCCTGAGACAATATCCAGTTTGAACTTGGCTTTAAAACTGTGCAGGGACAAATCACACCTCAGTTTGATTAGAACTGCCTCAAGGAAATACATGTAAAAACCCCTTCCAACACTTCATAGATATAAACAAGTAGATTCATAAATAGCCCTTGGAACCTAATCTGATTTGTATTTTTAAAAAGGAAAGCTTCTATAATTAAAACAGCAACAATAACTAAAACAATCACTTTTTAGTTAATTTAGCGGTTTCTTTCTTTTTGCAGGGAAGGGGCCACCATGTGGCATGCAGGATCTTAGTTCCCCAGCTGGGGAATGAAACTGTACCCCCTGCATAGGGAGCATGGAATCAACCACTGAACCACTAGGGAAGTCCTGTTTAGTAATTTATTATGTTTATTATTCATAGCACTAGACTGTAAGAATCTTGAGTAAAGAAATTATACTTACTGTCTTTGTATTCGTAGCATCTAGCAATCTACTAGACATTCAGAAAATATACATACATTAAGTGAATCATGGATAATCACTAATAATACACCTATCAATAAATCCTTAGATATCAACAACAAAAAATTCCAAGAATGTACCTATGTTATAGGTAAAAAGTTTTAAAATGGTAATCTTGAGAGATTTTCAAGTTCAAGGGTAGAAAAAGAGTGGGTGTTGGACTTCTTTCTCAGTTAAACAAAGTCCTGCTCTTCTCTGAGCATTTTGGTTAATTAAAAATTGTTTCGTCTTTTTAATTAACTTTTTGAACGTCAGATAGTGTTCGGACAAATGCTATTCGTTGTACTCAGTCCAGTTCCACCATGAATAGTAAAGGAGATTAAAGGAAGAAGAAACAAGATGCTCAATGTCTTTTTAGATACTGAGAACCGTTTATACGTATATAAAAAAGTGCCTACTCCTTCACTCACGTGTCTTCGTTTCTGAACTGTCCTGTTTCATCCTTTATTATCTTCATTTTCCCAGGATTGCCAGACAGACCTGTGATCCAGGCAGATTTGGGGAATAGGTGTTCCTGTCACATGAGCTTAGGCAACATACTCACACGTGAAATTTCTCTGTTGCCTCAATTTCCTTATTTGTAAACTCAGTTAAAATTTTCAATTGCCTTCTATATCCTAGGAACTAGGCTTGGAGATTCACAAAGATAATCTTAATTCATCTTCATAAGAATTCTATAGGGTAGTCATTCTTAGTCTCATTTTAAAGAAGAGAAATCTGGGGCCTCTAAAAACAAACTTCGATTGCTTTTGCTTACATATTTAAAAAACAGTCATCCAAGCAAAAAATTGGGGGTCATCTCAGTATACCGCATCTTCAGACCCCCGTATCACAAGTGTGTGATAATATGTACTATTTTAAGAAAAGTCTATGTACAAGATTTAGGTATACAAAGAAGTTATACACTCAGAACTGAAAACCTCCCTTCAGTTCAACTGCTTCATTTCCCAAATGTGTAAACTGAAATACAGGAAGCTTAAGTCACCTGCCCAAGGCTGTCTAACAAGATAGCAAGTAAGGTGGAAATAGAACCAAGCTCTTCTGATGGTCTATTGGCACTCCTTTCTTTATATCATGCTGTCACTTTTGCAAGGGATGGTGGCATGGGCCTATCAGATGACACCTCATCAAATATTTACTGAGCACCTATTATGTATCAGGCACTGTGATGTAATGGTAAGCAAATCAGTTATAGTCTCTGTCCTCCTGGGACTTATAGTTCAGTGGGAGTTAGAGTTATTTATAAATAATGGCACAAGTATAAAGTACACACTATGATGATTGCTATATCTGATGGGGTAGACCAGATCTATGGGAAGTCAGGTGAAAATCTCCAAGGATGTGATGCTTCAACTAAAATCAGAGTGGTGGGATCACAGAGTGAAGGAAATGCAAAAAGGCTTCTATCTGCAGCTATCATGAAGACTTAGTTTTCAAAAGCCCAGAGGATTAGCAAAGCCAAATCAAGTTTAAACACATAACCCCCCGCTCAGTCCAGAAACATGGTCTTCCAAACCAGTGAATGTAATGTTCTGAAAAACAAAGCTAAGAGAAATACTGAAATCAAATTTAACTTTGAATCAAATGTAACCGAGCAGTTATGTTTGGAATATGATCCACGAAGGCCAGGAAGGATATTCAGAAGCACTTTGGTCAAACAAGCAAGAATTGAAACACCAGGGCTGTTAAAGGTGGCAAAGTTTAATAAAAAAGATTCATGAGTATTTGTAAAATGGGTGAATGTGTTGCATTTGTTTTTGTCAGCTTGACACTGTCACCACCATTCCATTTTAAAGTTAAGAACTACATTACCCAGAATTCCCTTATCTGTAAGTTTCTGGGTTAGAATTTGCCAGTGAAAGTATTTGCATGAGATCTGGAAAACAGGAGTAAAGAGAAGCTCTTTTATTTAGAGCAGCCTAGCATTCATACATGTCAGGCTTTCAAAGGTCTTTTGAAGGTTTTACTTTTAAGTCGCAGTGGTTTGCAGACTTCTCAAGTGGCAGCTTTCCTTCTCTGTTCCAGAGCTTTCATTTATGTCACGGTGAAAGTTTCTCCAGGTCTTCAGCTTTAGTATATGAGATATCCCAGATGCCCAGATCATTCTGTTCTATAAGCTCTAATTCATATATTAAAGCACTTATTTTCATATTTCTTCTTATAACTCTGTTATCCCAACCAAACCCAAACTAATGCAACTCTCTATATTCAAAGTAGTCTTAAGGGCACAGAAACCTGTAGATGGGAGTCTTGTGTTGGTTCTTTGACTTGATTAGATTTAAGGGTATTAAAAACCTTCCTTTTCAGTGGTAATGAGTCATTAGTATAGTTTATGGCAGGTGGTAGCAAAACAGTCACTTCAATAAGCACTGTAGGCAAATTCTTGTAGGATTCAAAGCTATAAGCTGCTGCAATAGAACACTGTAATGAAATAACATGCGTAAGAACTCTCAGATGGATTGGTTGCTTCTAAATATAATAGAGAATGTGGGTAGGGTGGGGAGTTGCACTTAGGGCTCTAAAATTCCAGCTCAAAGCTAGATAAATAGTCAGAAAACTTCTATGACTATCCAACATGAAGCCCCATTTCCTATAGCCTCAGAGTTGAAATTTCTAACAACCAAATCCAAAGTTTTATTTGCTCTTGTTAAATTTAGGACATCAATTAATGAGCATATCTGGCTGTATTTTAATCAAACTGAGGACCTGGAATTTCTAAATTCCCCTGAGCTTCCCTTGCCGATAGAAGCAGCCTTTCCTTCTCTAGGTAAGAGAGTTAGTTTCCTCTTGCCTACAGAACCCATAATGACCACTTCAGAGAGAGCTTCCTAGTAGGTGAATGCTGATCCTTAAGACCAGCCCCAACAAAGAGTATGGAGGTCCCTCAGAGAATTAAAAATAGAATTACCATATGATCTAGCAATGCCACTCCTAGGCACATACTGGGGCAAAACTAATTCAGAAAGATAGCATGCACTTCTGTGTTCACATCAGCACTGTTCACAATACACAAAATATGGAAGCAACCTAAATGTCCACTGACAGAAGAGTGGATAAAGAAAACGTGGTACGTATATATACAGTGGAATGGGCTTCCCAGGTGGTGCTAGGGGTAAAGAACCTGCCCGCCAATACAGGAAATGTAAGAGATGCAGTTTCCATCCCTGGGTTGGGAAGATCCGCTGGAGGAGGGCATGACTACCCACTCCAGTATTCTTGCCTGGAGAATCCCATGGACAGAGGGGCCTGGAGGTTCATAGGGTTACAAAGAGTCAGACATGACTGAAACGACTTAGCGCAGCACATATACAAAGTAATACTACTCAGCCATAAAAATGAGCAAAATAATGTTATTTGCAGAAACATGGATGCAACTAGAAATTATCATGCTCAGTGAATTAAGTCAGAAAGAGAAAGAAAAATACCATATGATATCACCTATGATGTGCTCTGCTGTGCCTAGTTGCTCAGTCATTTCCGACTCTTTGTGAGCCCATGGACTGTAGCCCGCCAGGCTCCTTTGCTCATGGGATTCTCCAGGCAAGAATACTGGAGTGGGTTGCCATGCCCCCCTCCAGGGGATCTTCCCAACCCAGAGACTGAACCGGCATCTCCTTCACTGGCAGGCAGACTCTTTACTACTGAGCCACCTGGGAAGCCTGTGGAATAGCATAGGGCAAGGCTTTTCAGTTTGAGCACTATTGATATTTTGGAGCCAGATAATTTTTTGTTAGAGACTGGGAGATTGTGCATTGTAGAATGTTTAAAGGTATCCCTAGCCACTACCGGGTAGATGCCAGGAGCACCTCCTCCAATTTGTGACAACCAAAAATGTCTCTAGACATTCCCCTTTAGGGAAGCAAAATTGGTTTCAGTTGAGAATCAGTGCTCCAGAAGAAGGTGTCTGAAGGCTTATGGAGATTTGAAAGCTGAAGTAGATTTATTATGAGTGGCCTACTTTTATATTGGGGCTTCCCTGGTGGCTCAGTTGGTTAAAAATCCGCCTGCAATGCGGGAGACCTGAGTTTGATTCCTTGGTTGGGAAGATCCCCTGGAGAAAGGAACAGCTACCCACTCCAATATTCTGGCCTGGAGAACTCCATGGACAGAGGAGCGTGGCAGGCTAAAGTCCAAGGGGTTGCAAAGTGTCGGACATGACTAAGCAACTTTCACTTTCACTTACTGTTATATCACCTAAGCAGGTCCAGACTACATCCCCTTCATCAAGGCTTTGAGATATTAATTGGTGAAGGCAGTGTCAGCATCCTGGAAAGGCTCTGTAGTGGCAATTGTCTGCAAGAAAAGCAAGAGATGCTGCCGTGGAAATAGGAACTCTGAATTCTATTGAGTGTTGAAACCTGAGTGACAAGACGCAAGAAGTAAACAGAATGATTTTGCTTGTATAGCTCTTATTGGCGGCTAAATTATGATGGGATCCCTAGGAGCATGGTGAACCACCTACTTCATTTGTATAAGCAAGACATACAGAGAACAAAACTCAATCTTATAACAGAGGTCTGAAATGAATTGATATAATTGATGGTCATGTTTCCTTAACAAATTCCCAGACTAGAGACAAATCACAGAACCCTTTTTAAAAGGGAGAGAATAGGTGTAGAAGGAAAATAATGGCTTCCCAAAGATGCCCACATCTTAACTCCCAGAACAGGTGAATGTGTCATGTTACATGACAAAGGGAAACCAGGTTGCAGAACAAAAGTTTCTAGTTAGTTGACCTTAAAATAAGGAGATGAACCTGGATTATCTGAGTGAGACCAATGTAATCAAACGGTTCTTAAAAAATGAAAGAGGGAGACCAAAGAATTAGAACCATAGAGATGTCATTCCAAGCAAGATTCTACTGGTCCCTGCTGTGTTTTTTTTTTTTAATTCTAGCTATAAATTTTAATACTATATTTTAAAATAAATCCCAGTCATGGAGTGAATGTACAAACAACATCATGAAAGTTAAAGTTGCTCAGTCATGTCCTACTCTTTGCAACCCCATGGACTACATAGTCCATGGAATTCTCTAGGACAGAATACTGGAGTGGGTAGCCTTTCCCTTCTCCAGGGGATCTTCCCAATATAGGGATACAACCCAGGTCTCCCACACTGCAGGCAGATTCTTTACTAGCTGAGCCACCAGGGAAGCCAAAAAACATCATAGACTATCCAGAAAATAAAGATAATGTTAAAACAGTATATTAAAGAATTTATGATATTTCTCTAAAGCAGCACTTGGAGAAAAATAAATTGTTTTCAATACTTACAGCAACATGCAAACAGAAAATGACTAATACTGACTCAGATATTTTAAAATTTTTGAATAAAGAACAGAAAATTTTTAAAAATTATTAGAGAATTTAATGAATATGACAACAGAAAAACTAAAGCAGATAATTTGAGGCTTTGAAGCAGTAAGTTGCCTTGCATGGTAGAGAAATAGCAAGAAAATTCATGAGACTGAAGCAGTGAGGATAAGAAGGAGGTCAGAAAACACGAGTTCAGAGAATAGAAGTGCCCATCATGAAGGGTCTTGCAAGTGACAGAGCAGACTTTGGTTGTTGCTTTGAGAGTGGGCTTCTGGAAATTAGAGAGGAAGATCAACTCAAATGTTAATACAGTAATTCAGGGGAGAGAAGATGGTGGTAAACAGAGATGATAAACCACAGGTAACTTGTGGATATATTTTGAAGTAGGGCCAATAGGATTTAGCGTTGAAACTATTCTGAGAGAAATACAGAGAAAAGGATGGATGACGTCACTCGCCCAAACAGGTAGAATGCAGATTTCAGTGACTGAGATGAAGAAAAGTAGAAATACACATTACCATACGTAAAATAGATAGCCAGTAGGAATTTGCTCTATGACTCAGGGAAACTGAATCCTGTGCTCTGTGACAACCTAGAGGAGTGGGATGGTGTGGCAGCTGGGAGGGAGGGTCCAGAGAGAGCAGACATATGTAGACCTAAGGCTAATTTATGTTGATGTATGGCAGAAACCGACAACATTCTTGCAAAGCAATTACCTTTCAATTAAAAATAAATAAATTTTAAAAAGAAAACTAGAAATAGAACTGGTGTGGAAAGAATTCTTGAGTTCCATTATAGACAAGTTCATTTTGAGATGCCTATTGTATACCCAAATGCAGATGCCAATTAGGTGGTTAGACATGTGGGTTTAGAATTAAGGGGACCAGAATTAGCTTGGGAGTTATTAGTCTAGATATTAAATGTAATGAGTAAAGGAAAAATTGCTGTGTATATTATGCTGCCTGTTGTGTATAAAAAAGGGGGGATATATAATTATATTTAGTTGTATATGGATTAAAAATCTTTAGAATTATGCATAAGACATATGTATAAAAATCTATACATGGAAATCTACTTAATAACCTGACACTTATTGATATGGCAGAACTGGGCAGAGTTTGGAGGGAAATACTGACTGTATATCATCTATATCTAAAAAATAACTTAGGCTTACTATTAAAGACACTATTAATTTAAAATAAATACAATAATATAACAGTCTAAATTAATGAAAAATTAAAGTACAAAGTATTACAGACAAAAATGAACAAAAAATAAAACATTTTATATGAATGAAAACAATGAAAACATTGTTATATGAATATTCCTGCTATAACTATTTTGAGGATTGCTTTATAAACAATAAATGAAACATTGTTTACAATAAATTCATATTGTTTAAAGCTACTTCGAAAGACTCTTGAATGACTTATAATACCTTTAACCAAATCACCCTAATAAATGTTTGATAACAATATTTATTCAGTCTTACAATTGTAAATTATAAAAACCCTAAGGTTCCTTTGAAAAATAAAAGAAAAAATTTCAACTCAGGTAAATGGTTTCAGACACAACTAAGTCTTGATGCTCAAAAAGTCATCAGAGATTTTTTTTTTTTTTTTTGGTTTTCCTGACTCTATTTATTCTTGTTTCAAGTAAAATCTTTCCTTTTTCCATGTATTGGTGGAGATAGCTTCCGGCCTCTCCAAGCTCCCACGGTTCTTAGTGTCCAGAAGTGTGATGGTGACATTGTCTATATAGGCTGTTTTAACTGGAGTTCTCACTTCTTTTCTTGATGAGTATTAAATTGTTTTTTAGTCTATCTGCAATCTGTTATTTTGTTCTTGCCCCCACAGGGTTCAGTATTTGTCCCTGAAGAGTCATCAACAGTGGAAACCACCTGTACAGAGTAGAAAAATGTGAGCTGTAGTCAATCACTTGCTGGAGACTCAGTCTGGACAACCCTGAGATTTAAAAACTCCAGGGGCATCCAAGCATCAGGGCCCCCACTGTTTTGTGAGATTTACCCAAAGGAACTCTCAGTAAAGAGAACAGATGAATCCCCTTAGGCTCCCGGGGAAGCAAGGAGAGAGGAAAGGAGCCATCTTTAAACACCTGGTCCCTGTTGGTTTTGGAAACATAAGGGGGTAATGAGCCAGTGAAAGTATTCTCTAGAATCTGGAAAAGACAAGAAAACAAATTGTACCCTAAAGCCTCTAGAAAGGAACATAACCCTACAAACACCTTCGTTTGAGGCCAGTGAGACCCATTTTGGACTTTTGACCTCCAAAATTGTAAGGTAATAAACTTGCATTTGCATTAAGACACTACATTTATGGTGGTTTATCACAGCAAGAAACTAATACACTATATTCAAGGTCACTTCAAGTAAAAGATTTGCTATACTTATAAAAATTGTTCTACAAGACTACCTCCCAACCTTCCCAAAGGTATTTGTGTCCATTCACTGGGATGACTGCACATGGAGGAAAGGAAACTAGACACATCTTCCAGGGATTAATAGAAACTGACTCTGAATGGCTGTTCATTCCTAAAAACACAAATGCTACCAGGGTCCACTAGTCAAAATTAGAGACTTAAGGAGAACAGGTGGTTGATGGAGTTTTGACCCATGCCTGTCTGTAAGTCCAAGCTTCTGGCTATTTTCCTGGTTCTGAATGCATACTTAAAACAGGCATATGCAGACTTCTCATATTAGCACCTTGATCTGTGGAATGGCAGGTATTATGGTGTGAAAGGCCTCTTCCTACTGAAATAGTAAACCAAAAGTAATACTGCATCAAAGACTGGAAATATGGTGAGATACTGGTCTCTACCACTTTACCCATTCAATCTACCTACTAGGCCAGGACAGAGAAAATATAAATCTTGGAAATGACAGTGAATTATCATAATCCTAACCAGATGGTGACTTCAATTGAAACTGTTTACCAGAAGTAAAATTTTACTATAGCAAATCAACACAGCTCCTGATATCTGATATGTAGCTATTGACCTAACGAGTGCTTTTTTCTTTTCCTTCGATTGTTACTAAACAGAACCAGAACAAATGTTCTTTCATATACAAGAAGTAACAATACACCTTCACTAGGCTGCCTTACTCAAACCTCTTTAATGCTTCAGTGCTCAAGGACCTTGTTTATCTAGTTATTCTAAGGGAAAATATTTTTGCATTGATGCTTTCAGGCTGATTGAAACTAGTGAGCAGGAAGTTGCTAATATCCTTGTATACCTTAACAAACCCAAGCATACCAGGGGGTAAGGCCTCAAATTTCAGGGTTCACAACTCAGTGAAATTTCTAGAAATTGAAGGAATTTCTGGGATACATTGGGACGATCTTTACAAAGTGAAGGACAAGTGACTCCAACCAGTAAGAAAAAGGTGTAGACCTAGTTACCTCTTTGGATTATGAAATAATCTATACTTCATTTTTGGAGAAGGGAATGGCAACCCACTCCAGTATTCTTGCCTGGAGAATCCCATGGACACAGGAGTCTGGCGGGCTACAGTCCATAGGATTGCAAAGAATCAGCCACGATTGAGTGACTAACACTCACTCACTCATACTTCATTTAGGAACACTGATTTGATCCATTTACTGAATAATCTAATAAGACTGCCAGTTTTGAACAGAAAAAAGGGCAAGAAAAAGCTATGCAACAGGTCCAGGTTGCTTGCTAGTCAAGCTCTTTTGCCACTTGAGCCATATAAACCTGCACACCCAATGGTGTTTAAGTGTCTATGACAGATATGAATGCTATATGGAGTCTCTGGCAAGTCCTATAGATAAAGGACTATACAAAACACAGAAGAACTATACAAAAAAGATCTTAATGACCCAGATAACCATGATGGTGTGATCACTCACCTAGAACCAGACGTCCTGGAGTGGGAAGTCAAGTGGGCCTTAGGAAGCATCACTACAAACAAAGCTAGTTAAGGTGATAGAATTCCAGCTGAACTATTTCAAATCCTAAAAGATGATGCTGTTAAAGTGCTGCACTCAATATGCCAACAAATTTGGAAAGCTCAGCAGTGGCCACAGGACTGGAGAATTTCAGTTTTCATTCCAATCCCAAAGAAAGGCAATGCCAAAGAATGTTCAAGTTACCACACAATTGTACTCATCTCACATGCTAGCAAACCAATACTCAATATTCTCCAAGTGAGGCTTCAGCAGTATGCAAACTGGGAATTTCCACATGTTCAAGCTGGATTTAGAAAAGGTAGAGGAACCAGAGATCAAATTGCCAACATCCTTTGGATCATAAAAAAAGCAAGAAAATTCCAGAAAAGCATCTACTTCTGCTTCATTGACTATGCCAAAGTCGTTACTGTGTGGATCACAACAAACTGTGGAAAGTTCTTAGAGATGAGAGTATCAGATCACCTTACCTGCCTCCTGAGAAGCCTGGTGCAGATTAAGAAGCAACAGTTAGAACCAGACATGGAAAAACGGACTGGTTTCAAACTGGGAAAGGAGTATGTCAAGTCTGTATGTTGTCACCTTGCTTATTTAATTTATATGCAAAGCACATTAAGCGAAATGCCAGACTGGATGAAACACAAGCTGGAATCAAGATTGCCGGGAGAATTATCAATGACCTCAGATATGCAGATGATACCACTCTTGTGGAAGAAAGTGAAGAGGAACTAAAGAGCCTCTTGATGAAAGTGAAAGAGGGAAATGAAAAAGCTAGCTTAAAACTCAGCATTCAAAAAACTAAGATCATGACATCTCGTCCCATCACTTCATGGCAAATAGATGGGGAAACAATGGAAACAGTAATAGACTTTATTTTTTTGTGCTCCAAAATCACTGCAAATGGTGACTGCAGCCGTGAAGTTAAAAGATGCTTGCTCTTTGAAAGAATAGCTATGACCAACCTAGACAGCATGTTAAGAAGCAGATACATTACTTTGCTGACAAAGGTCCATCTAGTCAAAACTATTGTTTTTCCAGGAGTCATGTATAGATGTGAGAGTTGAACCATAAAGAAAGCTAAGCACCAAAGAATTGATGCTTTTGAACTGTGGTGTTGGAGAAGACTCTTGAGAGTCCCTTGGACTGTAAGGAGATCAAACCAGTCAATCTTAAAGAAATTAGTCCTGAATATTCATTGGAATGACTAATGCTGAAGCTGAAGCTCCAATACTTTGGGCACCTGATGTGAAGACCTGACTCACTGGAGAAGACCCTGATGCTGGGAAAGATTGAAGGCAGGAGAAGAAGGGGATGATAGAGAATGAGATGGTTTGATGGCTTCAGCAACTCAATGGAATGAGTTTGAGTAAGCTCTGGGAGTTGGTGATGGACAGAGGAGCCCGGCATGCTGCAGTCCATGGGGCTGCAAACAGTTGGATATGGCTGGGTGACTGAACTGAAACTGATAGGTAAACACCAGTGCAGATCTTTTCAATTTTGGAGTAAATTTATATTGTCTTCTGTGAATAACTATTGTCTGTTTGAGAAATAACTTTGGACTTACTTTGGATCCTAAAAGAGAATGAATGTGTTAGACAATGGGTCACAAATTTACCATATAACCTAATCTTCTCACCTTAAAACAAGCTATTCTCATAACACGTGTGCTGTCTGGCTCACAAAGTTATAAATTTAGATGTATACAACAGCACTTCATCATCAAGTAGAAGCCGTACATACACGATAGTGCCCAAGTACCTCTTGGAGGCACAAGCCATTTCCCCAGACTACCTAGTCAGACTCCTTTGGTTGCTACTCCCATCACCAGACTTTCTTTCTTCAATCAACACCTCTAGCTTCATCATCCCCTATGATCATCTCACTGACAAACACAGAGTGTGTTTACAAATGATTCTGTATTATATCTCAGTAGCAATTGAAAGTGGACATCTGCGACACTGCAGCACCACTCAGGTAGTGAAGAGAAAGAAAACTAGTGAAGAGAAAGCCTCACAGTGCAGAGAAGTTTGAGCATGCACCTTGTTCTTCATTTTTCTTGGAAGAAATGTAGGTAGAAGTATTAATCCATACTGTTTTGTGGGCAGTGACAAACAGTTTAGCTTGATGGTCATGGAGTTAGAAAACAGAATTGGAAAACTGTAGACAAGGAAGTCTGGAAGAGATAAGTGGATGTAATTCTCCAAATTGGCACAGAATATGAGGATTTTTTTGTCTCATGTAAATGTTAGTGAAAGGGTTACCACAACAGAGGACAATTTCTATGACCAGAAGGACAGTTTAATTCTCTGTAAGTTATAAATGGAGGGCTTTAGGTGCTTGACAAACTTTGCAAGTCTGGAGAAATGTCTTAAGGATATTGTATATGATTTGAACCAGCAATCAGTATGTGATGTTATCTCACCTATAGCCAGATGGATGGATTTAGGAACTACAGGGTGGAAATGGAGTTGGATTCTCTTACTGTTACTCCTCACAATCTACCAGTAAGCTTTCTATTCCCATTATTACAACTTGAGCTTTCTGCTTTAAGATCTTAATTCCTAGAATCAGGGGATACACAATAGTTATTATGTACTGGTATACCTAAATGAAGTATAGATTGGCCTCAAAATCCAAAGAGGCACCCTAGGTCTTATACCTTTTCTTACTGGATGGAATCACTTGTCCTTTACTTTGTAGAGCTGATCTCATTGTACCCCCAGAAATTCCTAGAATTCCAGAAATCTCACCAAGTTTGCAAGCCCTGAATTTTTAGTCTTATCCCCTGGCATGATTGAGCTTTATTAAGGTACACAAGTTTATAATAGCTCTACTGCCATCTGGCCACTATAGGCACCTCATGCCATTGAGCCAATAGCAAAGTAGGGTATTACTATAATTACTAGTTCATAGCAAAGTAAGGTATTACTATAAGGGGTAGGGTAATTCATTCGATTAAAAAAGGAAAGTTACACTATTAAAGAGGTTAAGACTATAACACAGAATATCCTGTGGGTGTGTTTCTTAGTACTCTTTTGTCCTTTGGCAAAAGATAATGGGAAAGTGTATTAATAGAAACCCAAGACCGACAAGACATGATGACAAACACCCTTCAGGAGAATTTGGGTAACTCCATTGGTCGAAGAACCACAAGCAACTGAACCACTTACTGTAGACAAAGAGGCTAAGGAAAGTTTAATGGAATAACAAAGATAGAAACACCAATGATGGCCAAATTGTCACTTGTAGAAATAATAGCCATAGTGATTACATTCATTTTCCTTGTTGCTTTGATTTGCTTATATTTAAATATATTAATGAATTTTTCTTTTCTGTTCTGTCTCTTCATCTTTATATTATCCAACATTGGATATTTTATATCACCTGTTTTAATGATCACCTATTTTATATTTATACTGCAGGATTTCAAAGGGGCATATACTTGCCCCTTAGCTAAATTTAGCTAAAGAGGATTAGGTATCATTTCAGTTCAGATCAATTCAGTTGCTCAGTCATATCTGACTGTTTGTGACCCCATGGACTGCAGCATGCCAGGCTTCTCTGTCCATCACCAACTCCCAGAGTTTGCTCAAGCACATGTCCTTCGAGTCGCTGATGCCATCCAACCACCTCATCCTCTATCATCCCCTTCTCCTCCTGCCTTCAATCTTTCCCAGCATCAGGGTCTTTTCCAGTGAGTCAGTTCTTCACATCAGATGGCCAAAGTATTGGAGTTTCAGCTTCAGCATCAGTCCTTCCAATGAATATTCAGGATTGGTTTCCTTTAGGAATGACTGATTTGATATCCTTACAATCCAAGGGACTCTCAAGAGTCTTCTCCAATACCACAGTCCAGAAGTATCAATTCTTTGGCACTCAGCTTTCTTCATGGTTCAGCTCTCACATCCATGCATGACTCCTGGAAAAACAATAGCTTTGACTAGACGGACCTTTGTTGGCAAAGTAACGTCTCTATGTTTTAATATACTGTCTAGGTTGGTCATAGCTATTCTTCCAAGGAGCAAACATCTTTTAATTTCATAGCTGCAGTCACCATTTGCAGTGACTTTGGAGCCCAAGAAAATAAAGTCTATTACTGTTTCCATTGTTTTCCCATCTATTTGCCATGAAGTGATGGGACCAGATGCCATGATCTTGGTTTTTTGAATGCTGAGTTTTAAGCCAGCTTTTTCATTTCCCTCTTTTACTTTCATCAAGAGGCTATTTAGTTCCACATAACTTTCTGCCATAAGAATGATGTCATCTGCATATCTGAGATTATTGATATTTCTCCCGGCAATCTTGATTCCAGCTTGTGCTTCATCCAGTCTGACATTTTGCATGATGTACCCTGTATATAAGTTACATAAACTGGGTGACAATATACAGCCTTGACTTACTCCTTTCCCGATTTGGAACAAGTGTGTTGCTCCATGTCCGGTTCTACTGTTGCTTCTTGACCTGCATACAGATTTCTCAAGAGCCAGGTAAGGTGATCTGGTATTCCCATCTCTAAGAATTTTCCAGTTTGTTATGATCCACACAGTCAAAGGCTTTGGCATAGTCAATAAAGCAGAAGTAGATGTTTGTCTGGAACTCTCTTGCTTTTTCGATGATCCAAGGGATGTTGGCAATTTGATCTCTGCTTCCTCTTCCTTTTCTAAATCCAGCTTGAACATCTGGAAATTCTCAGTTCACATACTTTTGAAGGCTCACTTGGAAAATTTTGAGCATTACTTTGCTAGCATGTGAGATGAGTACAATTGTGTAGTAGTTTGAACATTCTTTGGCATTGCTTTTCTTTGGGATTGGAATGAAAACTCACTTTTTCCAGTCTTGTGGCCACTGCTGAGCTTTCCAAATTTTCTGGCATATTGAGTGTCATTTAGATATAGTTAAAATGGTATATGAGACTTGAGTCTACTCCTTTGGCAGAGGGCTTGCTGGTCTTTGGTTGTCAAAGGATGGTCACACTGTGGTAATTAAAAGCATGATATCCTTATATTACTTATTGAGTTAAATGTGTTTAAAAGGAAAGAGGCATAGTTGTCAAATGTCCAAAGAGGTTGACTCTGTTGAATTGTTTGTTGTCAGTTTAACAGTATTTTCAAAATCTCCTTGTTGGCCTGGAGAGTACGTTTCCTAAAATCTTACATACTCGGTCTTGGATTAGAGTTTTCCAATGAGAACAACGTTCTTAAGAGTTGGAAGGCAAAGTAAAGCAAATGAACTTTTGAAAAGTCATTATAATCTCATGCGTTAGGCTTCCAGACTTCTTCATGAGCTCTCACCTCGCAGTCATAACGGTTTGAAAATCTCCCATAAATGATACACTTATTTCCTTGTTCCTTTGCTTCAGTCTGACATTTGTGACTTTTTATTGATTCTCTCGATTCAGCTTTTAGACTGATACTCCTTCAGCTCTTGCCATGTTTGTAGAAACCCTGCCTTTATTATTAAATATACATTACACCCATCGATACTTGCAGAGTCTCACTTTTCTTGAACAAACTCAGAATAATACCATGAGCGATCCTCTATTGTTGTTTTATATCCAGTACTCGTGGTCTCTGTGGCAGTTATATGCAGTGATGCAAAACTTCAAGTGGAAGATGGATACCAGAGAAATTTTTTGGTAAAACTGGAAAAGGTGCCAGAACCCCTGATAAACTGGTCCTGTGAAGAAGCTGGGAGGAAAACTTTGGGGAGGTCAGGGATATACGGACCAGGATAAAATGATGGAGGGCACTCAAGCATCCAGAGTTGAGCCTCGGCATACTGACACCACACTGCAAACAGAAGTGATACCAGGGTTCACCTTCCTGGAGGAATGAATGTAATTACTAATATTCTTTTTAGCTTTTGTCATAAGAGTATTTGAAGTTATAGATAAAAAGTATCCGTGACACTAGTTCAAAGGCACAGAAAAAAGCACATTCTGAAAATGGGGATACAAATACACCCAGGGTTATGATAGACCAGAATTAGAATTAGGGCAATGCTTATCACCCATAATATTAAATTAACACACTGAATTATAATCAGCTAATGCCTTAAAGAAATTAGCAACCACTATATCACTTTGGTCCATAAAGCAAATATATTTCTCATCTGAAATCCATTTCTCAAGTCTGCCATGTGTATCCAATTTAGAGTGTAGAGTTTCTTACTTAATAGAATTTATATTTCTATCACTATTTATCAAGAAACCCTGAAACTGAAACAATTTATTTAGCAAGGACCTTCCTTATACTATTTTATGGGTGTAATAATTCGGTTTAATTGTCAACTGTAAAAGTGATAAGATTTAGAGAATTTGGTAATTTGTCTTTTTATGGTAGAAACATTTCACCATGGCCTATTTCCAGTGAAGTGACTCAATAGAGGCACAATGATTTTCTTAAAGAGGCGGGGGGCGGAATGGGGGGGGAAGCAATTGTATAAGCATGTCTTCTTTGTGTGTAAATCCTAGGCCACACCCTAATTTTAAAACCTTCAGCAAAAAAAAATTGAATGATTATCATTAAACCTTGGGCACATATTGATCCATTTAAATTATCAACCCTCCACAATTTTAACCATTCTACTTGACTGTATTAGTGGCAGATTCTTCAGTGAGTTGGATTGATATTGCTTTTCTTCTGGACGATGATCACAGAAAGTACAAGAAGTAATTGGAAATTCCACAGTTTTTATTGGACTATGCAATATGTGAAAACACCACCCAATTACAATTGATAAGCACACTTGTATATGTGCACACACATGTACAAACCACACATACCACATATGCATACAGGTACATGACAAAACAGAAAGTGAGTTCAAGGAATGTAATGTAATTCTAGCTGAAAAACCAAAGCTGTTTTCAATTTACAGGAGGGGCCAGATTGCAGGGGACGCTCCCACGGCTCCTCCCACTTCTGTCAGCTCCCAGCCATGCTCCCCTCGAATGGGATCTGTTGACAAAGCACCTTCTGGACACTTGCTGACTGGGACAAGAAGCTTATGGGTTTTGAATGGAAAGGATTTGCTAAATAAAGCTTCAATCCAAGACTTCACCCCTTTCTCCTAGAGGTCGGGGCAATAAAGTCCTTGGTAGCTTTGAAAATCACAGATGAACCAATGAATTATTTACATTTTAGAGCCTTCTCCTTGACATGGATCACTAGGTAAACCCAGTTAGGAAATTAAACTCCTGCAATTATATTTTTGCAATGAAAATGCAGACTGAGGAAGCTTCTTTTTTACAACCAAATTAGTGTGCCTCTGCGGTCCATTGTCAAAGACTAATTCTCATTGAATCTAAACCTCAACACATCATCCTGGTGAAATTAAGTCTACTCAGAGCAAAGGTTCTTTTTCATCTCTGAGTAAATTTTATATAAATCTAATTCTTGGCCAGTATGAGGTATTACACATTTGAATTCTTTGATTTCTTTTAGCTTCCTCTTCACGTCTAGTATATGATTTATTTAGCTTGTAATGGTCATTAAATAAAAGAAGGTAGTGAATACCAGTTTTAAAAAAAACAGCCACCCTTTTAAGATGGGGCTGGCTTTATTGGGGCTTAATTCTTTCCAGGAATGATTTTCTCTTATAAAATTCTGATTATTGCTCTTACTCCATCTATGCTTTTGAATAAGCTGACTTACTGGCTCTTATTTGGTTAATGACCTTTAAAAAAAAAGTTTCAGCTCTCATAAAGCTCTTGCAGGATAAATGGTCTCAGTAGTTTTAATTTCACTGTCTCTCATCTCTGGATCCACTCTTGGCACTGTCTGATTGGCATCCTCTTGGCTTTGTCTTTTGCTTCCAACACTTCCTTTGCTCCTTCGTGGTGTTAACAGGTCTTAATTTTACTGACTTTTGACCTTCAGCACTTCCTGGGTTGGGCTGAATCATTTATGACTCTTTTGCAAATGACAGAAAGCACTGGCTTGGGCAAGATGGGAAGTTATTGGTTCCTGTAACCATGGGAAGGTCAGAAGCAGTAAAGGAAAAAAGTAGGATTGCTAGCAATAGGGCTATTTCTCCTCTCTCTCACCATGTCAGTTTTATTCTCTCTTGCACACAGTCTTCTTTCAGGAGGTGAGGGACATGCCATGGCTTCAGGTTTACATTCTTCTAACTGGAATACCTAACGGGAAAAGACTCCTCACTCACAAGTTTAGTCTCTTGACTCTTGAAGAAGAATCCTCACTGGGCCAGCGTGGGTCATGATCTGGAAATCAGGTGGTGGTGACTCTATTTGGGTAGCTATCTATCCCTCAACCAAATATTATGGATAAGGAGACATTGTCATGTTGAGAGATGATAGCAACCATTTCTTCTTCATGATGGAGTGTGGTGGGAAGAAGAAGGGAATTTCTCCCTAAAGAAGCGAGTTGTATTACCAAAGGAACTGAGGAATATTAGACCCCCCCAAATCAATTACTAGTCACAGAACAAATTTAAACTCATCAAATTTTAAGGGTAAATCATGGGCTTTAGAGTCAGATGTGAGTTCAAACCCCAACTGTGATACTTGCTATTCTCTTGGACAAGTCATTTACTAGTTCTGAGTCTATTTCCTTATCTGTAAAATGGGAATAGAATACCTAACTCACAGGTTTGGAGGAATTGAAATAATAATCACCAAGCATTTAACAGACTCCCTGTTGAGTGCTTAATAAAATAAAGAATGCTACGAGATGCTTCTAAACCCTAGCTGTTATCATGGTGCTCTGTAGTTTCTTTTTCTGATTGCTCTAATAACAACTTCACACAACCAAGTCCAGCTTCTGGATCCAATCAGATAAATAATTGCCAGGCTTATACTCTCACTGGGATTTTCACAGACCTCTCTGAGGAGATCAAACAAGAAATTTTAATTTCCTCCTCAATTTTTTTTCAGTAGAAGTAATTATGAGAATAAGCAGAATAATTTTTATTACTGGATTTACACACCATAATAAAAATTATATATTTGTTTATCAAAATATATATTCATTATTGTGTTGTTTGTTTAGAAAACATCAAAGAAATAGAAAGTATGTTTCTTTTCTTATAGATTTCTATTGGGCAATGACTAGTAAATAAGAAACAATCTGGAGATAACTTAAGCTAAGCTATATAATCAAAAGTTGATTTGGTTCCTAAAGTAGGAGTTAAAGAAGGAAAGATCCCTGTGTTTGGTTTCCTGGTAAGAATTTGAGTTTGACCTTGAAGAATGACATTTATCAAAATAAAAGCAAGCATTCCACATGAGTGCCAGGAGAAAATGACTAGAGCAGATATTATTGTTATAGAACTAGAACAGATATTATTGAGTTTTGAGAGAGGGACTGCTTTCTTAGCTCACCACAGATTTTACTCCCAAGGCTATGAGAAGTGAATAAGGAAGAGCCACAGCCCTAGAGATCACAATAAGAAGCAAAAGCAGATTTAGGAGGTGTTAAGGGATACATGTGGTATGTGGAGGGTAGGGAAGGGTGGATAAATAGTTTAGAGGTTAGGTAAAAACCTCTATTTCTTTAAAGGTTCAGTCAAAGAAATGAAAATAAAAAGATGAGGTCTAAACTACGGCTATACTTTTAGTGACTAAGATAAAAATAGTAAGAGAATTAAGATCATCAGACTTGAGAAACTCAAGGAACTGTGAGGTAGGTATGCTGGATGATAGAAGAGATGCTGAAGTCATGAAAAATGAGGCCAGGTGGTGAGATAAAGAGGACTGTGATACAGTTGCTGAAGTCACAGAGGAAAACTTGACCTGAAGTTGGTCTGGGGTTGATAAAATAAAAAGAAAAACAACTAACGTGGGAGAAGTAGGCAGGAAGGACCTAGAAGATGTTTTTGGCAATGGCAACAAATGATTGACACAGAAGGTGAAATGGGGAAGTAAGACAATGTCACCCCCTTCTCACCTAGCGTGTTGGGCATGAAGAGTAGGATATGGCAGAGAGAGATGGTCTCCAGTAGAGTGGATACAGAGGAAAGAGAAAATGTATCATTAAAGGAAAACCCGGATTGAGTTTAAGTAAGTTGATGCTAAAGTTTGACGATGGGCATTTTTGTCGACCACTGAACAGAAGATCTAGCCAGAACAATGAAAAGGCTATCAGAAAAATCCAAGTTGGGGAGAAATAAGAATGAAGTAGGGCTGGATAAGGATGGGTCTATAGGATTATCCTATTTGCCCTTAAAAGACAGGTCAAGCAGTTCTTCTTGAAAGCCTTATTTGCCCCCCGCCTTTACCCCAGGTGCCCCTCTTTTGTGTTGCCTTAACTCTGAACATTTATAAATCAGTATCATAATTTTTGATTTGCTTATCTGTCTCCTCCCCTGTGCTATAGGCTTCTTGAAAAGTTTATGTCTTTTCCATTTTTTGTGTCCCCCAAACCTGACACAGTGCCTGGGTATAGATAATTCTTAACAGTTCTTTGTTGGGTGAAGAAATGAATAAATGTGAATGTGGTCATGATATACACCCTTAACACATAACCTCTTAAATTAACTCATCCCGTACTTACCCACAATGTTTGTTACTGGTTTTCTGTCAGTCTCCAGAAGATAAACAGAAATATAATGTGGACCACAAAAGTGAACCATATATATAATTTAAAATTTTCAAGTACACACATTAAAAAGAAGCATGATTAATTTACTAATATATTTTATTTACTCAAATATATGCAATATTATCATTTCAACAAGTAATCAACATCAAATTTATAAATGTGATATTTTAGGCTCTCTTTGTTTTATCCTCTCTTCAAAATCAAGTGTGCATTTTATCACATAATGTATGTGATCTTTGTATCACATCTCAATTCAGACTAGTCACATATCTTTTTTAAAGAAATTATTGAAATATAGTTGATGTACAATGTCACATTAGTTTCAGATGTACAGCAAAGTGATTCAGTTGTATACAATATATATATATATTCTTTTTTAGATTCTTTTCCATTATAGGTTATTATAAGGTATTGAATATAATTCCCTGTATGATATAGTATATAAAATACACTGGGTCCTTGTTGGTTATGTATTTTATACACAGTAGTGTATATATGTTAATCCCAAGGTCCTGATTTATCCCTCTTCCATGCCTTTCCCCTTTCGTAACCATAAGTTTTTTTTCTATCAGACCAAGCACATTTCAGTTGCTAAACAATCACATGTAGTAGTGACTACTGTATCAGACAGTGCCGTTTTAGATTCCAGAACATACCTAGTTCTTTCCTTTGTTTTTTAAACATCACAAATAAGATCTTTTATTTATCATCATTAATTGTCTGAATTTTAAACAGATTCTTGGACTGGTGGCTCATATCCATTAGCTCATTCGACTTTAGCACCTGGCTCATCTCCAGTAGCTTCTCCAAAAATTATCTTCCCCATGACACTCTGGAGTTTTCCCAATTCAAATTTGAGCTTCTTCAGCAATTTTACTTTTCTAACAAAGACATCATGGAGCAGATAAATAGACTGCCAAGCTTTTTCTATGTCTTTTCTGATGCTATCTGAAATCAATTTATTGACTACCTCTTTCAAGTCATTTGTCTGCTCCTCTTGGGTCACAATTTCCATCATCTTCTTCTAGACTTGGCAGACCTGTTGGTGCTGGGCATAGGAGGTCTTCCAAATCTAATTGTTGCATTTTTAGTAAAACTCACACAGAATAGATGAAGCAAACAATATGGGTAGGCTTGACATCAATATGAGCTTCAATCATGATCTGCCATTTTTTGACCAGGGAGTACAGTCTGTCACAGGTAAGAAGCAAGGCGTGGAAATTAGGCAGTTTTTGGAATTACTGAATTACTGATTTAATTACTGAACATCTTCAGTAATTAGCTTGATGATCTTTGAGGTCATCAGATGAGATTTTGTTTCCTTGAGTTCTTGTGACTAGTGTTTTCCCAGTATTTCTTATGTTGAACATAGCTAGTGTTTTCACATCATACCAATCTTAGAAAATGAGTCAACTACATCATTCTTGGCTTCCTTTTTGCTGCCTTCTGTAAGGCACTTGTTCTTGCCAAGCACCATGTTGCTGCTCATCATCCTTTCCCTTTTGATGGCCTCTACACCTGAAGTGTTCCCTGTTTGGATTACTCTCCCTCAAGCTCTTTTAAAGATATATACTTTGGGATATATCATTCACAAAAGATTATACACACTTATAATATGCAAACTGTACATATTCACATATATAGTGTTTATAAACGGTATAGAGATGAACACAATACAAGTTTAGTTTTCGCGCATTTGAAGTCTAATAAATATCAAGCAGCTCTTTGCCATTTGGAAGGGGAAAAAGAGGTATGGGGAGTATGTAGGGTGTCTGCAAAGACCAGGCCTGGGAAATTCCACTGCCTTATTTCAGTCATGTAACTCCATCCAGATGCAAGGAAAACCAACAAATGCAGTCTTCCTGTGTATTCCAATAGAGAAAATGCTGTGCTTAATACATGTCACAATCTTTGACACAATTTTATAATTTTTATCCCTAATTTTTTGGCCAGCATCCATAGAACAGTATTAAGTATTAAATAACAGGCATAATTTAAGTCTTATTTCTGATTTCAATAAAGATGGTTTTCAACACGTCTCCATTTAACAAGATGACAGATTTAGGGAAGAGATTTGCTTATCTCATCATACCAAGGAGCTTTAAAAAATATCTTTCTATAATAGATTTCTATTTATTTAATGAGTGATAAAAGTTGAAATTTATCAGATATGTCCTCAGCAATTGTGG
The DNA here is from genome assembly GCF_963930625.1 of Muntiacus reevesi. NCBI lineage: Eukaryota > Metazoa > Chordata > Mammalia > Artiodactyla > Cervidae > Muntiacus > Muntiacus reevesi. The sequence continues at coordinate 138,222,383 of NC_089249.1, read as the reverse complement.
AGATAATAACATAATTTTGCTTTCAATAGCTTAACATTGTGAATAATACTTTAGATTTCTTAATGTTGAATTACTTTTTCTTACCCTTAAGATAAAGTCTAACTTATTAGCATATCTGTAATATATGTATATTAAATATATATAAATACATATAAAGCTTTTGAAAAGCTAGATTTCATTTACTGTTATTTTATGTAAAAGTTTTGCATCAGTATTCAGAAGCAAGATTGAGCTACTTTTTAATTATTTTTTGTTAGATTTTATAATTCACGAATGAATTTCAGAGCTTTATCTTTTTACTTTCTCAAACTGTTAAGGCTTTATCTGAGTGAACTGATTCTTCAAAGAGAAAAAAATTCCACTGTGTTTGGGACAGTCTATATTTCAAGCATATTGCCACCGGGCCCATTAATATTCCCTCTTATCAGTATCATATCTTTATTACAGTTATAACATTTAACGATTTTAATAAGAATGCTTTTACTACTTTCATGCTCTCTTTCTGGCCTTCAGTACACTCTTATCAGAGCAGTCTGCTCTTGTTTACTGCTGCTATATCCCTCAAATTCTATCAAATCAAAAATTGATGTTTTAAAGATTGCCTCTCTGGTTTTCTACATTTCTTCCACTTTAGTGGAGCTCTGATTGTTTACCCTCCCCCTCTTGTAAAATCGCTGATTCTGCTGGTGTGTTCAGTGTTTACTGCTTATCTTTGTCAATGTAAGTCTAGATAGAGCAGTATTCCCAGCTGACAGAAGTTCCTGCAGTACTGGTATAGATCTAGATACGTGGTTCTCTGGGAAGTGATGAACCCAAGGGTGGCAAACGTTTCAGGGCATGTCTTTGTTGTCTGTGGATCAACAAATAGGGCGAGTTCTCTCCTTTTCTGTCCTCCTTTCCCACAGAGAGGAACAGGATGACTATAGGGTCTGCAAGTTGCCCTCTGAATGTAGTGAGTGAGAAAATACGAATAACCTTTCACATATGCTAAATGCTGTGAGTATGGTATCTGAGTCCCTCTGCTATCATGAATCCTTCTGCAAATTTTATCTTAGGTTCGCTGAGTAATGTCTACCTGATGGACACTTTTTGTTTTATAGTTGCTCTCCCAACATTTATCCTGGTAATAGCGCCTTCTCTTCCTTTGACAATGTCTCTTCTATCCCTCCAGTCGTTAGGGGTTCAGATTATTGCTGGTCATAGAAACGTGCCTGTTTTCCTCCTGTGTTTAGCCTTAGTAATGGACATATGACTATGCCCAAAGTAACTTTAGATTTGAATAAGTCCATCATGAGACGTCATCAACCTGGCCTAGTTAATGGGTCCAAAGTTTGAACAGTGCTCCAAACCAGAGTCAGCCAGAGTACTTCCTGGAAGTCTTTTTTGAAGTAGATCTTGGATAGTCAAGCTATGAAGATATGAGCCTGAAGGACTTAAATGGCCAGCTCTCTGATCACAGGCAGAAAAATGAGGAAGCAAAAAGAAGCTGATGGGCTGGGAGAAACAGAGTTGTGAGTACTTGGTTCTGGTCACCTTGCTTCCTGGAGGACTGAATTCCTGCTCTCCCTCAGTGCTTCCCTTACTGGGAGAAAGCCATAAGAGTCCTTCTCTGCCCATGGCAGTTCCAGTTGGGGTTTTTCTTCTTAACAAAGAATAGAAATATACTGAGCATGGGTATACATATTTTCGGCTCCTCACCTGTTTCATCCCATGGAAATCTAATTCTTCAAGGGGGGGCCTTGCTGATTTCCAGAGCTTAGAAAATATTTTCCTTCTGACAGTCACTGAACTGCTTCAGCAGGGAGAGCAAGAGGGACAGAGTCAATGTCGTCCTGAGGTCACTATCTTGGAGCTATATATCTGGGTCCATTTTTAAAAGCTTTCCTTTTGTGTTAATTTCGTTTCTTCCTTTGTGACTCAGTTCTGATTATTTTCTTTCTCTTTCTGAAATATAAGCTGATTTCTGACCCCCACCACATACACACTATAATTGAGAAATAGTGAAGAAATTCAATGTGTATGGTAAATGATATAATAGGATTTGTTGTGTTGTTTTTTTTAAAGTGTAATAGGACTTTGATTCAGTTCAGTTCAGTCGTTGTCGTGTCTGACTCTTTGCCACCTCATGGACTGCAGCACGCCAGGCTTCCCTGTCCTTCACTATCTCCCGGAGCTTGCTCAAACTCAGCACCAACGAGTCAGTGATGCCATCCAACAATCTCATCCTCTGTTGTCCCTTTCTCCTCTCTCCATGCTCTCAATCTTTTCCAGCATCCGGGTCTTTTCCAGCAGTTTGGCTCTTCACATTAGTTGGCAAAGCATCACTAGCATACAAATATTATTTCAGAAAAAAATTTTAAATGTCTAGTGATTTCAGCAATTAAGTTTTTGGGTCTTGGACTAAGTCTTAAGCACTCTCTGAGAGCTTGGTGGGATCTGGGCACGCATTTCCCATCCTGGGTTAGACTCCTGCATAGCCCTTGTACTTCGGGGCAAGTCAGTAATTTGCCTGATCTTTTCCACAGATCCTCTGTCTTCCATTTAAAACTAGAAAAAAGAAAAAAAATAGTTCACTATTATAGCAGCTAGAAATTCTTCTTTGTACTCTTTGATAAGAAAAAGCTATCCTAAGAAGGGATGAAATTGGGGCTACAATCTAAAGTACTTTCTTCTTGAGAAAATAACTTTTTTCCCCAAAAAAACCTATGAAGAAAATTAGAATGTGTAATCTTTTTCTGATAACATACTTGAACAGTTTTTTATTTGAAGCAGAACTTTGCTCATCAGATGCTTTTATAACTGACGGTAATTTTTTTTATAAGCTTGCATAAAGTTTAACCAGTCTTGATACTGACCTAACAAGCTTTACCATACATCCCTTTCTTGTTCCTTCTCTAGCAATCATAACTAGACACTTCTTTTTTCTGTGAACACTCCACTAACCAAAAGAATCTCTGAGTCGTCTTCCTGTCTCTGTTGCTGCTGCTGCTAAGTCACTTCAGTCGTGTCCAACTCTATGCGACCTCATAGACGGCAGCCCACCAGGCTCCTCTGTCTCTGGGATTCTCCGGGCAAGAATACTGGAGTGGGTTGCCATTTGCTTCTCCACTTCCTGTCTCTGGCTAGTCGCAAACAAAACTGATGTGTGCCCACACCAAATCAGAGAAGTTTGTTCTAACACACTGCAAAACTCACATTAGGTGAGAAAAGGCAGGCAGTCTGGGCTTTCCTGGCTCTCCTTTCCCCTTACATCTTTGACAAGGTTGCCTAGCCTTGCACCTCAGGGTCTGCACTTACCTCCAGACTCCATATTAAGACATTTTTCTAATTTAGAGTTTCCTATATTATTCAGTAATCACTCTTCTACACAGCAGTCTCCGAGAACTCTCTAACAACATTACACCTCTGGATGCATCACCTAATCTTTCACTAAGTTGTTCTCTGTGTATGTGGTATAACTCTCAGTTGGCTACGAGCTTCTTTGATGTCTCTGGTAGCCCTTTGGTAGAAATAATCTTAAAAAGACAACATGGAGGGTTTATTATACTCCAGACACAATACTAAGAAATTTACTGGCAAAGTATTTAGGACACTGCTTAGCACACAGTAAGTGATTAATAAAGATTTGTTATTAGTACTATTTATAGTCCTATGAACTTGGTAGTATTATCTCCATTTCACAAATAAGGAAGCTGTGAGTCACAAAGAATTACATAACTTGTCCAGGGTCACAGAGCTCATGAAGTGGCAGAGACAGAACTCGATCTCAGTCTGTTTGACACCAACATCTATCCATATTCTTAACTGCTACAAAACGTTTGGCTAAAGGCTCCCATGCTAATCAATCTGCTTTTTGCAATAATACTATTGCAGTTTTCAGAGAACTGTAAATTGTACTCGAGACTATGTTTTGCTTCAGACTTCTTCCCTCTTTTAAAATTCAACTGCTTCACAGATATAAGGGAAAAGGCATAAGTATTTGTATCTCCTGGAGAGTTTCATTTTGAAATTTCAAGGCCATTGAAATATGTGTCCTTAGGGAGAACAATGAGTTTTTCAAAACTTCTAAGTTGCTAAGGAACTGAGTTTTTCTCGTCTGTTAATATGGTTTCAGTTAGCTCTTCTAGTTATATTTTCTCTAGTAGTTCTCAGCCACCAATAGCTCTCTCATAGAATATTTGCTCTCATAGAAAGAACTAGACTATGTCCATGGTTGGGCAATATCAAAAGTTCATAGGTATATGTATAATATAAATAATTAACAATATTATTGGAGAGTCAACCTTGATGGTGTAAAGCACCTTATTTCCTTTGATGTTCACAAGTGCTCTGGGATGTAGTGGCCTTTCTCCTAGTCATGTTGCCAGACTGTAGAGGTAGAAATGCCCCGTGTGCTGTTGTCTCCCCGGGTTCTGAAGAGGCCTGTCCTTTTTTTCCCATCTCCTTTCTGTCTGCTCCTCCCTCCCAAACTCCGCCTGCCCTCTGCTTCCTCAGCGCTCTGAGGGCTAAGCCTGCTAGAAGGGAACTGAGGATCGCCAGACCCCCTGGTACTTGGGGGCCCTCTGAAAGTCTCCGGGATCCCTAGGGACCAGTCAGGTGACAGAGTCTCAACCCAGCCGCCGAGGTGTCATAACCTTTCCCACTTAAGCAGCAGCACGGCGCCCAGAGCCCATGCCTGGAAGCTGTATAACCCGGACTCCACCCGCCCCTCGGGCCAGGGCTCCGAACTGGGTCCCCCTCCGGATCCCCACTGGAGTGAACGAATGAGCTTGCAGGCCTGCAGATAGATCCTAGAGGCACTTGGGAAAAAAAAAAAAAGGTGTCATTTAGAAGAAAGTTGGGTTTCCGACAGGGACTGCAGGAGGTAGTAGCGGCCACTCTCCACCTGGGAATGCGCGGCGGCTCACGTGCGCGCTGGGCCGGAAGGATGCGCTGGCGGCGGGACTCGAACGCTGCGGCGGAGAGCTGCGCCCCGCGCTCCCCGTGGCGGCCGGCTGCCAGGGTCCAGCGCGGGGGGAGCGGCGCGCACGGCTAGCTGTAGTCCGTTTGAGGCCTCCCTCCCTGCCTGCTCCCCTCTCTCCCGCCTCCCGCCCCAGAAATTATCTCATGCGTTGCCAGTGCGATTCCAGAGCCCCAGTCGGGTGGGTTCTTTTGTTTCTTTGTTTTAATGACAGTTCCCAGCCCTTCGGCATGTCATGCGCGATTAATCCCCTGGCTCTCTTGAAGGCAGCCGGGGTGAAATTTCTTCTGCACCATCCTTTTGGGGATAATTGTTTATGATGTGACGTCAGCCGGATTGATTTTTCTCTCCTGAATGAGAGAGAGAGAGAGTCACAGATGTGTGCGGAGGCCACAGATACTGACATTTGGAATTCCTTCAGGGCAAAGGGAGGTGGGAATGGGAGCTTGAGTATACGCAGCCAAGACTCCAGGCTGCACGGAATTATTAAGAAGTTTTTCTTTAAAAAAAAAATAATATTAATAAGTCCCCTCCGCAGCGAGTCACTTAGGTGCTCCTTTCATGCCCGAGTCCCCGGTGAAGGTGGCGGCGTCTGATAATTAATCTCGGGTACCCAGCCGCTGCAATAGGCTTAAGACGAAGAGGAGGGGCGGGGCAAGTGCGTCACCTGGTGGGGAAGGGGCTGTGCATTCGGTGACAGGCCGGAGGGGATGGGGGTGGAGGGGAATGGGGACGGGAAATAGGTTCTGTGTGCTCTCCCGGGGTATTGTGTCAGGAGATGCGGGCTGGCTACCATGTGACGCGGTCCAGAGCTGAAGGGATTGGCCGAGGCAGCGCAGGCGGTGCAGCTCGGCCGGCTGGCTGTTCCTCTCTCTTTTCTCTCGCAGCATCTTCCTGGGAGCCTGTAGGTGAAGCAGCACCAGCAGCATCCATGGCCTATCTTTGGGGTTAACACTGGTCTCCTTCGGCTTCAGCAGCGGACACAGCAGATCTCTCGGCGGCAGCAGCGTTGCGAGGACTTACGCTGAGACCTGGAATCGTATCCTCCTGTGTTTTTTCAGACTCTTTGGAAATTAAGGAATGCAATTCTGCCACCATGATGGAAGGTAGGATGCTTTCTGCTGTGGTTGACTACCTCCAGGCAAGATTTGGGGAGAACAGCGTTGAAATGTGTGTGCAGACTGTGTTTGTGGCTGGTCTAGAACCCGGTTGCCAGGATGTGCAAACAGAAATGCTGCAGTTTGCTTGCAGCGGACCAGGGCTCAGACTAATGGAATCAAACCACAGGGCTTCTGTTTAGCTCAGAACCTACAGAGCTCCCAGCTCTTATGAGAGAGAAAAACCTAAAGTGCTTGCAAGGAACTGAGATAGAGCTGCCAAAGAGCTTGCAGAGCAGAGAAGTTGGGAGAGAAGATAAGGTTTTCTGCCCTGGGTTCCTGGGACTACACTGATTAAACATTTACAGTGGAAACTTGTCTTCTGAAATTGACAGTAGACAGGAGAGGTCATTGACGGAGTTATCCATGCTGTCATTTTCAATGAACTGTTTAAAATTTTTAAAAATTCTTCTAAGATGTTTTTATCTCTGCAATTTACATCTTGTCTTTGGGGTGAGAGGTTTCATTTTGTCCACAGGTTCTAGTTTTATGGGGCTGTCATTTCAACAGAATGAATGATGTGAGGAAAATATCTGGGACTCTTGTCTTCTTATTTGGGCTCTTATCAGGTTTTTTTTTAAAAAGAATTTTGTGCTTCTTAAATGCGTTGCCTGTGCCATGGTTCTTAGCCAAGTATCAAATTAATTGATTAGCTTTTTGCATTCAATATTAAGTGTAAAGAGGAACTTTCCTGGGGGAGATGTTGTTTAAACTACATTTTATTCTACTAAACTACCCTTCTAAGCTTGACATGGTGACAACCAAGATTGCCTCAGAAAAGCAGCAAGCTGATTAGGAAAGAAGCAGGCAGCCCTACCCTGGCTTTGATTTTCTGCTTTAACACTACAGGATGGTGCAAAACTCCTGGCCTTTCCTAAGATGACAGGCAGAAATTTGTCCCCAGCCTGGATTTCACAATGCAGAATCGAGTGCATAATGGGTCTCAAATCTGCCATGAAAATGGCAGAGAGGCCACCTTTTAAGTCAAGGTCTGTCTTACAGATTTGAAACATTCCTTAGAAATTTACCAAAATGGAATAAGGAGAGAAGGTTGTGGACAAAAAAAAAAAAAAAAAACCAGCAATGTTGCCTATACTTATTTGTCAGAAATGAATTCTTTTTGCTCTGTCTGTCATCATTGTTAATGTGATTTGGGGGAGTGAAGATTTCTACAGTCATGGCCCACAGATTTTAGAAAATAGCCTGAAAAGAGAGATTGGGTATAATTTTGTTATGGAGCCTGGTCTTGTTTGCAAAGGGTTCTTAAGCTAGTTTTTTAAACACAGGCCTAAATAAACTAAGTTTACTAATGATCTAAGATCAAATCATTTTCATTAATTCAAACTGAATTTAACCTTTGAATAACAAAGCAAGACAAACAGAGCATTACTGAGGGAGTTTTCAATTAGAAGATCATGTGCATTGCTCTCTTCAGAAAAAATATGTGTCTACAGAGGTACTAGATTTCTCCAGCTACATTTCATGTAACATTTCTTAATAAATCCACACATTCTGATTAGATTTTAATCTTACACAGGGACGTGGAAGATTTACTTTTTCCTTATAACTATGGACTGAAATTATCTCTGAAGGAAGTAATATTTTTTTATGCTTGTTAATGACTCTTCTGGTAATATTGTCTATTGTGTGATCCCAGAATGTCAGTTCAAAGCCCTGTGATAAGCTTATCTGAGCTGACTACACTGAAAGGAGAACTGTAACAAAGACTTGTGTTGGAGCTGAATTAACACTATTGCTCTGCGTTTGCCAAATTTATCTAATGAAGGATGTTATCTTAGCACTGTTAGGAATTAAAGGTGACACTAGGAATGTGGTTCCCATCCATCAGATCCTTGCAAAAGAAATTGGACAGGTGTTTCCAGTAGCTTAAAAATTTAAATGAAACCAATATTTTTTAATCTACCTATAGTTCCTACTTCAGTGGTATTCAAGACTTATTATCTTCTTGGTTCAATGACCTTAGAAAGGCTGGTGGGAATCTTAACTAGAAGTCCAGTTTGCCTATCAATGGCCTTCCAACTTAGATGCCAGCCTTTCTGCCAATATATGCAAGTTTCTGGTACTGCATCTCACAATTTCACCTCTTTAATGCTCTTACTCTGAAACTGTGTTATAGCAGTTATCATTCCCACTTGACTCTTCCCTAGAGGAAGCTAGACTTCTATCTATCAAAATAGTCTTGGAAAGATAAGAAATCCCCTGAAAGGAACTGAAAATCCAGTCATGGCAGCCGTCTTCCAGACATCAGTGGGCTCAGAGAATGTGTCACCAAGCATCCAGATAGTTAAAATGCTGTCTTTTCTTAATTAGTACATGTGACACACACAATCACACACACACACACACACACACACACACACACACACACACTCATGCATAGTTAAACACACATATGTCATCTGCCCATATACATTATTCTAGAAAGGGAGAGAACTCACATTTGCATTTGTGTGTATGTGTTTTTGGTATTTATTAATGTCTGCTGCTCAGGAAAAGCATGCCCATGGCAACCTTTCAAAGGTGCTTCTCTACTTTGTGTAAAGCTAGAGTAAACAAATGTTCATCAGAATGGCTCATGGTTTACTTTTGTGTTCTCATTTTGATGGAATAGGATATAGGCTCCATTCATTCAATGTCTATTAGAAATTCCAGCCATAGAGGAGCATTGTTATTACCTCTCCACTGGTTCCAGCATCACAGAAGGCAGTGAAATAATCCTGCAGGGACCTCAAGCATGTTACTGGTATTATACTTTGTGGCTCCATGACTCTTTTTAAATATTTTCCTTTCAAAAGTGTATTTTAAGGGACTTGATTTGCTGATTTCTACATTTTTTTGGCAATGGTTAGTATTGGGCCTTTCCTAAAGAATATCTTGTGATGTGGAGCCTTAAGTAGTATGACTATGAAGGGAAAAAGGATGAGCAAAAGGAATTATTAATACTCATAAAGGGTGTGTGTATTGGCCAAGCTTACAGTGCAGTCTGTGTGATTAGAGCAACTGTTCAAGAATTTTGTTGTTTTACATATGTTATTATAAAAGTTTGAAAATGACCTTTTAGCTACCTTTTTTTAAGGTAAGTGAAACTGAGTCAGGGTTTCCAGGGACATTTGTTAATTTGTGAGACAGTAGGGGAAGTTTTCCCTTGCCTGGCAGAACTGGACTAAAAGTGCTGATGTTTTCAGTTCCCTATTCAGACTCTTAGATGTTTTACTGGAAAGAAAAGTTTGGGGGTGCCAACGGTTTCATCCTAAAATAATTTTTAAAGTTAGCAAGCATATTTTAAGGATTCATGGGGTTTAATTGCAAAGTGCAGATTAATTTAATCAATTTTATTGTCTTTATTAGTCACAATAACCTATCAGTAAGTATATTCTGCCCTGAGTGCTTCTGCAACACTTCTTCTAAATTGCAAGAGTAAAAACTAATACATTGAGGTAAAAAAATAGGAGAATAGATTCTGGACCCATGTTCATCACAAAGCTCCTAGTTGTGATCCCCCATAACATTTTAAATATGAACTTTTTCTTTTTGCTTTGTATCCAAGTGGACATGTTAACCTGATTGAAAACTACACCTTAAGTTTTATTGGTTGCATCTGTCTCTCTTTTAAATATGAGTACTCACAGAATCACACTTCTCAATTCCTTGCTAATACCTATTATCTCCAAAATCAATGTTTAGAAAAATTTAAGCAATTCTAGGTTAACTGATCTCCTATTGTTGCAATGAACCTTGTAATGGTAAAAGCTTTTCTTTCCCCTATCTAGAAATGAAGTTTATTTGTTTGGAAAATTCTTTGCTATAATCAAAAAGGAACAAAGCATTTTGAAGCTACAACTGTTCATTTTGTAGTTAGCTAAGAAGGTTTAAAGGGACTGCTTCTCACTTTTCTATCAATTCCCTTCCCAGAAATGATGATGTTATTTTGGAAAATCTTAAGGAAGCATATGAGATTTTAATAAATATCCCATTCCTTATGCATTTTCTCTCCTTCTTAAAGGGCTCAGGGTTGGAAAAAGCCTCCTTTTATGTATAAATTCCCATCTAATTCCCAAGGTCAACTTAAAATCTCTAGAAGAACATGTAGTCTTTAAAAAAAAATTAACTTAGATAAACCATGCTAGAAGACTGTGAATAATTTTCTCTGTTGGATTTGGCACATATGCTATCCATGTTTCAAATAAACAAGTTGCAGGAAGTCAGCAACTAACAGTTTTTATGTTCCTGAGTTTGTCTGTGAAACGGTCACTTGAAACAAATCTTTCTGTAGCAATAATAATGTAAACAGTGGTTGGACTCTCTAAGTCCATCAAAGATTATCTACCTGAAACTCAATATTTGCCATGAAATGTATAAAGGATATGACATTTTATATAGTAGTTAGCCAAAAGAAAACAACGACATTAAATGTATTTTCAGTTTCTAATATTGCTATTTGAGGGAAAGAAGTTTTACTAGAGGACAATGAGGAGATGGAGAGAAATTTCAAAGGGATTTTGGGGGGTATTTTTAGAACTTTTAGAGACTCTCAATGCTGGATTTTTAAATTATGTTCAATTTTACTTTCATAATTGTGGTTTGTGCAGTGCTGTGCTGTTTAGTCGCTCAGGCATGTCCAGCTCTTTGCAACCCCATCGACTGTAGCCTGCCAGGCTCCTCCGTCCATGGGATTTTTCAGGCAAGAATACTGGAGTGGGCTGCCATTTCCTCCTCCAGGGGATGGATCTTCCCAACCCAGCGGTCAGAGCCGTGTATCCTGCACTGGCAGGCAGAATCTCAATGAGCCCCCAGGGAAGCCCGCTTGCATTATGGAAACTCACGAATGGAATTAACAGAGGGAGAAAGATGATTGTAAAGGAGTTACAGGAACTCTGGCCTTCTGTGCTTCATCAAGCTCATCTAGAATGGCACATACACCAACAGCTTTGTTACCTGTCTCAGATTGTCTAGAGCAAATACTTTCCTGCATCAGGGCTTTTGCCCTGCAAGAACACTGTTTTTCAAGCTCATGGAGTAACTGATTCTCTTGTGGTCCCAGCAGTCCTGCCACCTTGTCTGGAGGCCTTCCCTCCCCTCCTTGTCATCCCAAGCTCCCAGACACACACCCTGGGCAGTGAGTCCATCTCAGTCTCCTATCTTTCCTAAGAGCTATTTTTATGATCTGCAGTTGTTTAACAGTATCGGCTGAATCTCTGACTCAGAGGTAAGCTCCATGAGGGCAGGAATTAGGTCCATCATTCCCCTCTCTATTCTTATCTCACAATGCAGAGTGGATGCTTAGATGTTTATTTATTAACTAAGTGAATAAAACCAGATGTAAGTGACTCTGATCACTTCATAGTATACATTGTAAAGTATTATTTGTGGTCTTATGGTGAATATAACAAAAATAAATTCTCAAATCTATATTTTTCCTGGAGAAACAAGATCTATAAATGTGAGATAACTAGGGAAATATACATATTGTGGAGTGCTAATTGTAAGATACAGATAATACCTTTTGAGAAGCCAAAGGAAAGAAATAGTCTATTTGAAAATATGTTCTTGAGTTTGAATTATTTTGGGGATTAGCTCCAAGGAAATGATTTCATAATGGAAAGAGACAAGTTACAGCAGAGCTAGTCAAAGATATTCCCAGAGGCATTGTTGTCAATATCCTGTACATTTTTTCCTTTTTTCTCTCCCTTCTGTTTTCCTTGTATTTTTGCCTTCCTTTCTCCACTTTTCTCATTCTTCAATTCCTCCTTTTCATTCTGGGTTCTATTTCCCTTTCTCTGGCTTATGACCAGATATGAAAATAATGCCTATAGAGCCAGGCATTTGGAATTTGGGAAAGTACTGTAAGTAAATTAATGTGTGTAAACAAATGTAACGTTGTATGACATATTTGTCCTTGCAGTGGCAATGTGATGGATGTGAGTTTTTTAAGATGCCAAATTAGTCTTAACTGGAGAATTTGTGAATCTTAGAAACTCAATATGTTCACTGAATTTGTGCAGATTGGATTTTTTGTTTGAAAGACCATGGACCCAGACATCAGACTTAGGTTTGAGTCTTAAGTGTTGTGACTTCTCGGCTCTGTGTGTGGAGAGGATTACTTTACCTTCCTGGAGTTCTGTTTCCTTGCAAACAAAGTTCGAGCATTGATCTGTCATCCCTCTAGAAATTCCAGTGCTAAGAGTCTCTGGCATCTGCTGAATGATTTGGATTCCACATCTTCACTCCCTCTAAGGTTTGACTTCTAATTGACTCCTCTTCCTCCCACCTCAAAGCATACTTTTCCTGACACACAAAAAATGATTCAGATATATTACTATCTGCTCTTACTGCTTTATTCTTCCTCTATTGTCCTATCGCACATATGCTGCAAGTTTGTTCTGCATCTTTGCTTTTGCTTTGCTGAAAAACAGAAATGCGTTTATACAACTCTCCTATGTAGCTCTGAATATGGAACTATTTATGCATTAAAAATTGTATATTGAATGCATACTAGGTGTTAGACATGGTTCTAGGTGCTAGAGGCTCAATAGTGAATAAAACAGATTCCTGCCTGCACAGAGCTTCTCTGAGAAGACATTTAAGCAAAGGCTTGAGGGAGGGAAGGGAGTGAGCAGTCAAGTAATTATCTGGAGGAACAATCCAAAGTAGCAGCGGGGAGAGCTAGTAAAAGGCTCAGAATGTGGGTAGAACAGCAAGGAGTCCAGTGTGTCTGGAGCAAAGGTCAGGAGAATGTTTAAGAGAGAGACTCAGAGAAGAACAAATAGACACATACCCTTGAGTCCCTTTCTCTCTTTTTTTTTGGTTGAAGTATAGTTGACCTACAATATAACATTAGTGTCTGGTATATATTATAGTGATTCAATATTTTTATGGATTACTCACCATACAAAGTTATTATAATATTATTGACGATTTTCCCTATGCTGTACATTCAGTTCAGTTCAGTTCAGTCGCTCAGTCATGTCCAACTCTTTTCGACCCCATGAATCGCAGCACGCCAGGCCTCCCTGTCCATCACCAACTTCCGGAGTTTACTCAAACTCATGCCCATCGAGTTGGTGATGCCATCCAGCCAACTCATCCTCTGTCGTCCCCTACTCCTCCTGCCCCCAATCCCTCCCAGCATCAGGGTCTTTTCCATTGAGTCAACTCTTTGCATGAGGTGGCCAAAGTACTGGAGTTTCAGCTTCAGCATCAGTCCTTCCAGTGAACACCCAGGACTGATCTCCTTTAGGATGGAATGCATTATATCCCTATTATTTATTTTATAGTTGATAGTTTGTACCTTCACCTATTTCACCTGTTCCCCCACCCCCTTTCCCTCTGGCAACCACTAATTTGTTCTCTGTATCTGTGAGTTTATTTCTGTTCTATTATATCTGTTTATCAGTTTTGTTCTTTAGATTCCACATATAAGTGAAAACAAAAAGTATTTGTCTTTCTCCGATTTATTTCACTTAACACAATACCCTCCAGGTCTACCCATGTTGTTGCACATGGCAAGATTTCATTCTCTTTTATGGCTAAGTAAATAATACCACTTAAGGAGTTCTCCAGGCAAGAATACTAGAGTGGGTAGCCATTCCCTTCTCTGGGGCATCTTTCTGACACAGTGATCAAACCTGGGTCTCCTGCATTGCAAGCAGTTTCTAGATTCTTTTCCTGGTGGCTCAGATGATAAGGAATCTGCCTGCAGTGTAAGGGACCAGAGTTGGATCCCTGGGTAAGGAAGATCCCCTGGAGAAGGAAATGGCTACCCACTCTAGTATTCTTGCCTGGAGAATCCCATGGACAGAGGAGCCTGCCAGGCTACAATCCATGGGGTTGCAAAGAATTGAACATGACTGAGCAACTAACACTTTCACTTTTTTTTCAAGTATTTATCGTATCCTCTTTATTCATTCATCTGTTGAGGGACACTTAGATTGCTTCCATATCTTGACTTTTCTAAGTAAGGCTGTGATGAACACTGGGATGCATGTATCTTTTAGAACTAGTGGTTTTGTTTTCTTCACACAAACAACCAGAAGTGGAATTGCTGGATCCTCTTTAAAGGTAGGAAAGTCAGTTTCCTTTTGCAGAGGTCAGTCTGCCTGGGCCTGTGTTATCCATGTGTCAGGAAACAGGTGGGTACTCAGAAGCCTGTTATTCTGACATTGGTTCTATGACTGTCTTATGATGGTGCCTGTCAGACTCATTCTTCCCCCACAGTTCAGTAAGTGGAGGCATATCATGCTCTTACCTTGGCTAATGGTACCAAGCTCAAAGTTAGAGCTGAGAATTCAGCTACAATTCTAGGCTTGAACGTGTCCATGCAAAAGATAGAGCTCCATGACAAATGATATCAGAATCATAACTACACACCAATTCACAAAAATATTTTGACTATGTATCAGAGACTTTTGTTTCTTCTGAGTTCATATAGACTTCTATTATGTACTAGTATTTTAGGCTTTTTTTAAAAAAGACCCAGAGTGATCCATGTCACATATCTTTAACAAACAGTAGAAGGAAATTATGCTCACTTAGGACATAGGCGCAAGATTGTGTGATGCACAGACCTCAAAGTTTCCAAAATGTTCATTCATTTACCAGGTATAGCTGAAGCTTTTTCTTTAGTCTCAGCTACAATGCTAGGCCCAGTGAATATGACTGAAAAAAAAAGGCAGCTGTAGACTCCCATCTTCAGAAGCTTAGATCTAGTATATAGTAGTACCATATCTTCATGTATGTGTTTTATTCTATACTGTCTCTCTGCGGTATAAATAGGTATTACTATCCTAATTTCAAACAGAAGGCATCCGAGGCTCAATGATGTTGAGTGATTTGTTCAAAGTGACAACCTTACCAAAAGGCAGAACCAGCATTTACGAGCCAATCTTGATTCCTAGTCAAGTGCTCTTTATTTATATAATGCTGTAATTGGAAAATCTGGCTGGTGTCTGAAATTTAGCCAGGTCTCTGGCTGACAAGCCAACAACAGATCATCTGAACTTGACTGATATTTCAAGAGCCTTCTTCAGAAATAAACACGTTAATTTTATTATCAGATTGTGAGCCTCCAGATCAGTCACCATCCTGAAGTCCAGCTAAGCAGGAGTGTTTTAGTCCAGTGAGCTCCTTTCAATGACACTGACTGATTCCTCGAATTTTATCCTGGGAAGGGACATATGATATCACTAGTCCTGTGAACTCTAAACTTTCACAGCTTGCATTCTACAAAACACTTTATCAAAAAGCCTGGCTCCTACTAGAAACAATAGCCCTTTCTCCCTGAGAAGGACAGCTGGGTGTTCACTGAGATTCCGTGAAAGCCTTGGCCATTATCATGAAAGTGTGATGATGTGTGCTACCCTGGAAGATGAACCAATTAAGTCTAGCCTCATTTTGCAGTTGAGGAAACCAAAGCCAAGGGAAACAACCTTCCTGAGGATTTTTATTCTCTATATAAGAGGACAAGTCAAAGTTTACTTTAGTAATGATTCAAAAATTGTGAATAGACAGAGGCTTGGAACCTGTGGTGCCTTTCACGTTCAGAGGTGCTGGGGCTGGCACACAAATGAATGTGTCCCCAGGGCCATCTCTCTACTGAGTACACATACAATGGGCCCATTTGTAGCTTTGTCCTGGGCTGCCAAAGCAGATGCTGTCAGTGAGTTAGGGGTGTGCAAAGGGAAGGGTGAGGACCTGAAAAGACTCTACCTCCCGAATAGTTATGCAACCTTGAATGAGTTCTAGACCTGCTTTGGCCTCACCCTCCCCATTTGTAAGGTAGCAGTAATGCTGGCTCCCGCCCTCAGAGTTGTCATGAAAATCAAATGAGATCATAAACATGAAAACATCGAAAGGGTGTGATGCAAATGCCAGCTTCTTTTTCAGATGGCTGTCTCTCAGATAGGTTGTTACATGTGGGTGGCTTTTGGTGGCTAGGCATTACTGCTTGCTATTTTGCTCGTCAGGTAGATTATTGCTGCATCTCTTTGCAGAGAAACCTTACAGAGTTCCCTCTTCTGTTCGCCATACTGTTAATTCCTAGCATATTCTATAATCCTCTATTCTCAGTGTCTATGTCCAATACTATCCCTTCATTGACTGTAGCAGACATTACTAATCAATCATGGTCATCTTTCTCTCTGGCCTCAGCACTTATCTCTACATCACATTCCAGGGCACCTCTGCCAATTGAGATGATGTCACTTTGCTTTTCCTACAATGAGCAATTTCCCTAAGTTGAAATACAGTGCCTAAAACGAGAATACTGGTGGTCTAGCTGTGCACCCAGTATACCCAACCTTTATAAATGCGCTTAGTGAGTCGCTGAAAAATGACATATGAAAAATTGCCCACAGCATTGGTATATGGTAGCAATGGTAGAAAGTATTCTGTAAGCCCTGCAGCAGGTAGAACCCTACTCCCGTGCTATTGACCTTAATCATTAAGTTTCTCTTAGCCTCATTGTGTCCCTAATTCAAAGAACTGTGTCTACAAAGTAGCCAAGGCAGAATCAGTGTTGGGATTCATTTCCAATTCTTCCTTTCTGACTGCCTCATGTCAGGAGGTCCTCAAGAGCTGTTGATATCCTTCCTGACTCCGTTCTGTCTTTTTTCATCCCCTGCTACCACACCTGACCAGACCTTGCTGTTTCTACCTTCCAATCCATCCTCTTCACAGCCATCAGAGAAGTCACTTTCCTCACTCGCCTTTGATTGTTCCTCATGCTTTAAAGGCAAGGTGCAAATGTCTTTATGTGCTGGGCAACATTTTCACACGTGGGCCACTGTATGCCCTCGTGTCTCATCACCTGGGCCAGACAGGAGCTCCTTGCCTTCTCTTTCCCTTGCATATGCTGCCCATTTCCTTCTCTGTGTGGTGACAGTCTGTTCTGATCATTCAAAGTCAAACAAAAGCAACCCCTTCAAGGAAGGCAGCCTTCCCACATTCTCCTAGGTTGAGGGTGAAGTGCTCCCTGCCCTGTGCTGACTTAGTTCTCAGTTCCCATTCTTCAAGGCCAAGTAGCAGAAGGTTTAAGAGCCCTGACTTTGGAGTCAGTCAGACCTAGGTTCAATCTCATGTGTGTGACCTTAGGAAGTCAGTGAACATGTTCTCTCATCTGGAAAGTGAGAATGATGTACTTAGTCACTCAGTCATGTCCAACTCTTTACAACCCCATGGACTGTAGTCTGCTAGGCTCTTTTGTCCATGAGATTCTCCAGGCAAGAGCACTGGAGTGGGTTGCCATGCCCTCCTACAGGGTATCTTCCCAACCCAAGGATCAAACTCGCATCTCTTTTGTTTCCTGCATTGACAGGTGTGTTCTTTACCACTAGCGCCACCTGGGAAGCCCAAGAGTGGTAATAACTGTGTCTTTCTCATGGTAATTTAATCACATAAAAGTCTTAAGGATTAAACAGAAAGTTCACATCTTGCAATCAGAGTTCTCCAGAGCTATAGAACCAATATGCTGAGAGAGAGAGGGAGAGAGATTTTTAAGGAAATTCTTCACTTGATCATGGAGACCAGCATAGTAAGACCAAAGTCCACAGAACAGATTGGTGGGCTAGAAACTTAGGTAGGATTGATGTTGCCTTGAGGCAAAGTGTTAATCTCTCAATAAATCTTAGTTGCTATTTTCTGTTCATGTAGCTACTTTGTTTGTGCCTTCCCCAAGGACCTAGGACTCTGTCAAAGCTGGGACTGTGTCTTAATCATTTTTGTATCACCAATGCATGGCATGTGTAAGTGCTCAATAAATATCCAGTGAATGAATGAATGAGTCCTGTCAAGGGATCACAGACCCTATGGAGGATATTAAAGCAACCCAGCATGTGGTTACCATGAAAATTAAATGAATTAATACATGTAAGACATTTAGAAGAGTATTGGTCCATAGTAAAGACTTGCACAGCGTTACTCTGTTGGGCACATAGAAGACTTCAGCATGGTTCCTGGATGCCAAGAAGTACCCAGAACTCTGTTCACTCTGCTCTCCCCAGAGCATCCATCTGCTGCGTGGGCTTCCTCTGGCAGAGAGTCACATTCTGGTTCCAGGAGCATGCACTTAAATCTAGTATCTCACACATCCTGCCTCTTTTATTTGTGTTCCTCTCATTTTAAGGAAGACAAAGACAAGGTTTCATTGTAGAAAACTTAGAAAGATACAAAGAAGAAATTGAAATCAACAGTAATCTCATTATTAGAAAATAACAATAAATACCGCTGCCATTTGTTGAGTGTAGAATACAGACTTTGGGAAGAGACAGTCTGAAGCTCTTTAAGCCTCAGCAGTGTCATCAGTAAAGTGAAGGACATAATACCTACTGCAAGATGGTGGAGAATTAAATAAGATTTATATACAGATTGCACTTGGAATTTATCTGGGGTATTAAGTAAGCACTCAATAAATGCTAGCTCTTAGTAGTTTTATAATAAAAATACAGATTTATATCAATTATATCAATTATAACCAATGTGTTATGCTTATACACATAACTTTTTTAGTTTCCATTAGATTGTAATCACCATCCTAGGCGTGGGTATTTGTTAAGAGCATGGGAACTGGAGACAAAGTTCCCAGATTAAAATCCTGATCGCTCTACCCTTGCCAACTATGCTAGCTTAGGAAAATATTTTAACCCCTCTGTTCCTCAGTTTCTTCTTCTATATGAGATAATTCCTAGTGAAAAGGTTATTATAAGGATTAAATGAACTTGATATGTTATCTATAGTTAATATTATTTTTATATTACATGTGATATATGATGTAATTAAAGAATAGTATTTGTTACAGAGTAAATGTTTGATCAACAAATGTTAGCTGTCATTACGACCCTTATGATATTATCTCCAAAGACATTATTTTGCTGGTTGTATAATATTCCATAACATCATACATTATTTTACTGTTTCTTTGGTGTTAGACATTTAGACTGGTAACTGGAGATTGATGAGTGTTTTGAGCTAGAATGGCTTCTATCAAGTCTTATGAAATGGTATGAATTCTTGGCTTTTATTTAATAAGTTAGCTTGGTGAGGCAGTACAAGTTTTGTTTTGGGTTCTAGTCCTGGCACCACCCCAACCAGTAGAGGTGACTTTGTTCTTGTTTAGTCACTGAGTCGTGTATGACTCTGGGAACCTATGGACTGCAGCATGCCAGGCTTCCCTCTCCTTCATCATCTCCTGGAGTTTGTTCAAACTCATGTCCATTGAGTCGATGATGCCATCCAACCATCTCATCCTCTATCACCCCTTCTCCTCTTGCCCTCAGTCTTTACCAGAATCAGGGCTTTTTGCAATGAGGTAGCTCTTTGCATCAGGTGACCAAAGTATTGGAACTTCAGCTTTAGCATCAGTTCTTCCAGTGAATATTCAGGGTTGATTTCCTTTAGGATTAACTGGATTGATCTCCTTGCTGTCCAAGAGACCTTGGGTAGCCATATAACATTGGGAAGAGAAGGCAAAGAGTAGGAAGAAAAATTGATTTTAATTTAAAAATTTCTCACATCTTTTGGCACCGTTCTTTATTAGCTGTGGGAATGAAGCCAAGAATTTGCCAGGTGGGTAGGCATTGGTTTTTTACAGCTTGTTTCAAGGTTCTGGCTATGTACTTGAGCAAGTCACTATCTCTTTATTGTCCCATGTATAGGACGGTAAATGATATGACTTTCCTGCCTTTCTGACTAGGTTATAAATATCAAGCATAAAATATATGTGAAAGTATTTTGAAAGCTACAAATTTTCATATAATGTAGTATTAGAGCTGTTAATACATTTAATATCTAGGAAGCTCTGTCTTCAAGTGAAAGGTTAGATTAGGTAATTTTGAAGGTGCTAACTAGTTTTAAGATTCTGTGATCCAGTACTAGGGTTTCAGAATGTGTCCCTGCTAGAGTTAAACCCTCCCCCTGTACCTTCCACCTTTCAAGCATACTAATGATAGTCTTCATTTCTGGATACCAGAAGAGAAACATCTTTCTTAATTTGGTGAGTTATTTATTTGAACAGGGAATGCTATAGTATATCATTCTATTAAACAGTAAAAATATTATTTCTAATGGTGAGTTTTTAGTTGGGACAATTTAAAATACATTTAAAAGTGTGTCCAACTAAAATCTATGTTGCCTTAGTTACAAAGCCTAATATGTAATTTCAGCAAAGTCTAATCTGCTCAATCTAAGTGCCAGATCAAATTATTTAATGTGGATTTCTTTTCTAGAGTTTTCTGGTATCTTCTGTCTTCATGGCAGCTCACTTCAAGTTAGCACATTGAAGAACAGAGCCCGTTGCTTTCTTGACAAACTTTGACTAAGATATGAAGTGGTGGCTTTGGGATGCTGTGAGGTAGCATCCAGGTATAGTTCCAGGTATGGGTTACAGGTCAACAAGATGTGGAGAGTCCTTGCTCTCATGGAGCTTGCGTCCTACTATGAGAAGACTAACAAAGCAAATGAATAAACAAGAGAATTTCAGATGGTGGTAAAATCAATTGAAAAAAAAGAATCATGTGAAAGAGAATGGGGAATAGTGGTAAATGCTTCTTTGGGGGTCCCAGAAGGCATTTGAACTGAGATACTTCACACTGTGTCACGTGAAGATCCTTCAGGAGTGAGGCTTGCAAGGGTCAAAGACCTAGGAGCTGGTAAGCTTAAGGAACAAAAGGAAAGCCAGATTGGCTGGAGATCAGGGAAGGAGCAGGAAGGAGGCAAGAAAGAAGGAAGGCAAGATTCAGGTCAGGGATGTGTTTATGAGCAACAGAGGCGGATCTAAAATTTATTCTAAGGCAGTGGAAATCCACTGGAGGAGTTTTAGGAGAAGGTCATGCTTCCATTTGTGTCTTTAAACAATTACTGTGGATGTTGGATGAATTTGAGAGGCTACAGATGGCACTCTGGTTTTGGGGAGAGAAGGGCTGTTTTTTGGTTTGGGTTTTTCTTTTTCTTTTTTTTTGAGAGGCGATTGTCTTGCATGTGTGTATGAATAATAAATACTCTGATATAATTTAAATTTTATGTTCATTTTTGGAAAGCTAAGAGAGATTGGAAGGAATTGTGGTGCCCTTCCCCCAAGAGCTTGGTGCTATCCATGCTGAGATCTGAGGGCTCAAAATGAGAATTAATTTGGCTATATTCATGCAACACTTTTTCTAACACAAACGGCTCTGGCATTAGATTTTTTTTTTTCAGAAGCATGTTGACAGGTGAAAAATGGAAGATGTTAAAGATCCAAGTATACCAATGTGTGTGTGGGTGGTTTATGTACTTGTTTTTAAATGACTTTGAAGCACTTCAATTCTTTGATAGTCATTTTGATACTGAATCAGTTTATTAGGCTGACTTTCATCATTGAGACTTTCTTTCCAGGTCAGATCAGAAAGATAGAAGTACTTAAAAGACCTTGCTATTGACAGAGTTTGACCTCTCAGTGTTTCATTGTTTCCTACAAATATTTCCATAAAAACCTCTTCTGTCCTCTCTGAATTTCAATAGCTGACATTCATTAACTAGACTCACCTGTGCATGCCTCCGGCTACATAGCTCTCTCTACCTACCTGCCTGTCCCAAAACTGCCAGTGTTGTCTGCATTTTTCCATTTCTGATGGTGGCACATGTTCCTGTTCCAGTCTTCTTGATACTTAGGACTCTGGTATTCTTTTCTCAGTATTCATAGCAGACAATTGTGCAGGCTTGGCAGTCACACCAGACCTGGATTCAAATCCTGCTTCTGCATCTTACATGTGCCTTTGGGCAAGCTGGAGCTTCAGGGGGTTTTGGGTGTCTTTCTTTTTTCTGGTTTTACTTTACCAAAAATTCATAAGATTGTCACCAAGTATTTATTGAGGTTCAAAATATTGTGCGTGGTACTAGGTGAGCAAACATCAGACTTTCTGGAGTTTACAGTCTAGTAACAAAGACACAAAATTAATACAAATGATGAAATGATTCCAAGTGAGCAAAGTGTTATGAAGGAAGCACTGATGGGGTTCTGACAGAACCATTTATTCATTTATTTTTATTGAAATATAGTTGATTTACAATGTTATGTTAGTTTCTGTTATATAGCAAAGTGATTCAGATACATATATAAATGCTTATATATATATACTTTTACATTATGGTTTATTTCAGGATTTTAAATATCTTAGTCAAAGTTTGTCAAGTAAAGCAATGAGCTCTATTCTTCAATGAGCTAACTTGAAGTGGGTTGCCATGAAGACAGAAGGCACCAGAAAACTCTAGAAAAGAAATCCACATTAGGTAATTTGTGCAATATAGTAGGACCTTGCTGTTTACCTTCTTTATATAATAGTAGTTTGTATCTGCTAATCTCAAGCTCCTTATCTATCCTGCCCTGATCGCCTTTCCAATTTGGTAACCATAAGTAAGTTTGTTTTCCATGTCACAGAACTTTTCAGATATGGGTCCTAACCTGGTAACATGGGGTGAGTCAAAGTTGGGGGTGAGTCAAAGTCATTGCAAGCATTAAATGACACTGCATGAAGAATATTTCCTATGACCTTTGCATTGAATTGATCATAGTTGTTATTGTTATATTATCATTGTTATTGTCGTTGTTAATACCACATGCGTTCCGTGACTGCGTGTATCCTTGATTTAGTGAGCTTTCCCAGAACTTGCTACAGGGTGCTCCAAAAATATTCATCGACTATGTTCTCAGGGATTTGCCTGGAGCTGTTCTGCGTCTGTGCTCCCTGACCCCTGCCAGTTTACCTAATTTCTGACCTGCTTTCTGAGTAGTTTCTCAGACTAGCCACTATGAGTTCCAGCCATGCCTTGACACTCCCAGATTCCTTAGAAGTCTCCTGATCTCCTGTTCTTATTGCTTTATCTCCTGAATGAATGCCAACCAAATCCCAACATGACAACTGCCTTGTTGCTAGGCAGTTCCAGAAGGGAAGATGAACAATTTAGATTTTCCAAAAGAAAAGGAGAATGCCTCCCTCTCTGTTTAAGCCCTTTTGAAGAGTCCATGGCTACACCCACTCAACACCATAAGCACCTGTTCTGGCTGAATTAAAAGCCTGAGGGAATATTTCTTCCCGTTGATATCCAGTAAGTCTTTCTTATTCATTACTGTCTTAGAGCTTACACCACAAATCGAATCCTCAGAGTTTTTCATTTCTTCATTTTAAAGGCTGTGAAACTGGTTTTAAGTTTTTTAATTGTCAGTGCCTATGTTATACATACATCTATGCATGGTAAATTGTTGATTTTCCCAGCTGATGAGTGAGAGGAATGGTTTTTTATAGCCATTAACTCTGAATCACCTCTGCTTCTGAAGTTGTTCATAACTGACCCTCTTTCTCCCTTCCTTTCTTCCTATTCCCTAATTAGAGTTTATAGAAAGATAGCTACCCTAGAACAATCCTAGATCTCCTGATGTTGTATACTAAGAAAGATTGAGAATGACATTATCCCTGAAATATTTCACAATTGCTCTTAACAAGTAAGTACCTCTATAACTACTGCCCTCCCCAGGAGAAGGCAATGTTCAGGCAGAGTTCAGATTTATCAATGTATTTAAAACTAGCTACCATTTCTTGAGGCCCTGCTGTATTCCACAAACTGTTCTTAAATTATTTATAAGCATTTTTCTCATTTAATCTTCACAATAATTCTGAGTTTGATACTATGATAATTATTCCCATTATAAGAAAAGAAAAGTGAGGGTGAGAGAGTTTGTTGTTATTGTTTAGTCGCTAAGTCATGTCTGACTCTTTTGCGAACCCATGGACTATAGCCTGCCAGGCTTCTCTGTCCATCGGATTTCCCAGGCAAGAATACTAGAGTGAGTTGCCATTTCCTTCTCCAGGGGATCTTCCTAACCCAGGAATCAAGCCTACGTCTTCTGCATTGGCAGGTGGATTCTTTACCACTGAGCCACCAGGGAAGCCCATTGAGAGAGTTTATGAGTTGCCTAGATATTTAGGACCTGAACACTGATCTGACTCTCAAACTTAGTAATACTGTCTTTCAAATTTTTAACCTTTGAGAAATTATGTTCAACATATTGCCACATCAAGAAAAACAATGATATCATCACCACAGTTCAGTTCAGTTCAATCGCTCATTCGTGTCCAACTCTTTGCGACCCCATGAATCACAGCACGCCAGGTCTCCCTGTCCATCACAAACTCCCAGAGTTTACTCAAACTCATGCCCACCGAGTCAGTGATGCCATCCAGCCATCTCATCTTCTGTCATCCCCTTCTCCTCTTGCCCCCAATCCCTCCCTGCATCAGGGGCTTTTCCAATGAGTCAACTCTTCGCATGAGGTGGCCAAAGTACTGGAGTTTCAGCTTCAGCATCAGGCCTTCCAGTGAACACCCAGGACTTATCTCCTTCAGGATGGACTGGTTGGATCTCCTTGCAGTCCAAGGGACTCTCAAGAGTCTTCTCCAACAACACAGTTCAAAAGCATCCATTTTTCAGCGCTCAGCTTTCTTCACAGTCCAACACTCACATCCATACATGACCACTGGAAAAACCATAGCCTTGACCAGATGGACCTTTGTTGGCAAAGTAATGTCTCTGCTTTTTAATATGCTATCTAGGTTGGTCATAACTTTCCTTCCAAGGAGTAAGTGTCTTAATTTCATGGCTGCAATCACCATCTGCAGTGATTTTGGAGCCCAAAAAACTCAAGTCTGACACTGTTTCCACTGTCTCCCCATCTATTTCCCATGAGGTGATGGGACCAGATGCCATGATCTTAGTTTTCTGAATGTTGAGCTTTAAGGCAACTTTTTCACTCTGCTCTTTCACTTTTATCAAGAGGCTTTTTAGTTCCTCTTCACTTTTTGCTGTAAGGGTGGTGTCATCTGCATATCTGAGGTTATTGATATTTCTCCCAGCAATCTTAATTCCAGCCTGTGCTTCTTCCAGCCCAACATTTCTCATGATGTACTCTGCATATAATTTAAATAAGCAGGGTAACAATATACAGCCTTGATGTACTCCTTTTCCTATTTGGAACCAGTCTGTTGTTCCATTTCTACTTCTAACTGTTGCTTCCTGACCTGCATACAGGTTTCTCAAGAGGTGGGTCAGGTGGCCTGGTATTCCCATGTCCTTCAGAAATTTCCACAGTTTATTGTGATCCACAGTTGAAGGCTTTGGCGTAGTCAATAAAGCAGAAATGGATGTTTTTCTGGAACTCTCTTGCTTTTTCAATGATCCAATGGATGTTGGCAATTTGATCTCTGGTTCCTCTGCCTTTTCTAAAACCAGCTTGAACATCTGGAAGTTCTCGGTTCACGTATTGCTGAAGCCTGGCTTGGAGAATTTTGAGCATTACTTTACTAGCATGTGAGATGAGTGCAATTGTGCGGTAGCATTCTTTGGGATTGCCTTTCTCAGGGATTGGAATGAAAACTGACCTTTTCCAGTCCTGTGGCCACTGCTGAGTTTTCCAAATTGCTGGCATACTAAGCGCAGCACTTTCACAGCATCATCTTTCAGGATTTGAAATAGCTCAACTGGAATTCCATCACATCCACTAGCTTTGTTCATAGTGATGCTTTCTAAGGCCCACTTGACTTCACATTCCAGGATGTCTGGCTCTAGGTCAGTGATCACACCATTGTGATTATCTGGGTCATGAAGATCTTTTTTGTACAGTTCTTCTGTGTATTCTTGCCACCTCTTCTTAATATCTTCTGCTTCTGTTAGGTCCATACCATTTCAGTCCTTTATCGAACCCATCTTTGTCTGAAATGTTCCCTTGATATCTCTAATTGTCTTGAAGAGATCTGTAGTCTTTCCCATTCTGTTGTTTTCCTCTATTTCTTTGCATTGATCGCTGAGGAAGGCTTTCTTATCTCTCCTGGCTATTTTTTGGAACTCTGCATTCAAATGGAAATATCTTTCCTTTTCTCCTTTGCTTTTAGCTTCTCTTCATTTCACAGCTATTTGTAAGGCCTCCTCAGACAACCATTTTGCCTTTTTGCATTTCTTCACCACAACTGATGGGTAACTGTTACAATTACAGCGTGCTTACCATTTCTTCTCACCAGGTAGATGGTAAATCTGAGATTACTGTCCAATTTCTCTATATGCTATAAAACATCCATAATACCTCACATAAAATTTTCTGGGTAATAAAAATGAGTAGATGATTGTAGAGGTAATAAAAAATCTATGTCCAGGAGGTCTTTGTTCTGAGTCTTCGTAATCATGTTGGTTTCCAGTTTCTCACATTTTATATTATAGGTTTCTATGGCACTGTATGATAAAGCAAACTAATAAACTGCACTGGACATTTCAGAGAAATTTGCAATACCTTCTCAGTACTTAAAGCACTTTTCCTATGCTAGGATGAGAAATCTATTTCCCCTTTCGCTTAACAATCTGTTGGGCACATCATAGAATTTTTATATTTTAGCATTTTTAGAGGCAATTCAGTCACCAGTTCACTTTTGTTTGATATAAGATATAAAGTCATTCTGATTGTGTGGTTTGGAAAAGGTTATAGTTCCCAATTCCATATTAATAACTTTACTATAGTTAAGACTTAACACTGCTTTTCCTAACAGATTTCAGTCCTCAATAACTATGATAAAATGCATATTTTAGAAATGCATAAAAATTTGCAGATCTTCTCCAAGTTTATTTATAAACTCAAAATAGGGCATTTATGCTATTTATTCTGCAGTAAATACAAATACAGCTCTAGGTATTGTTTTTTAACCTATGAGCTGTGTTTCTTGTCCTCTTTAGTCAGAGAAGGAAAAACAACAGTATAGTTGAACTCCCTATATAAGGCAAAAGCCCCTGAAGCATGCAAAGGTCTGAAAGGTGTAGGTTCTCTGGGGGTAAAATTGGCCACAATCACTGGAGACTGGTAATAACGATATTCATTCTTATTGCTATGTGTAATTCATCAATGTGCAGGGCTCTGAGTGAGCAGTTGAATAAATGGTAGATCACCTGTTTCTCAGTATAACTCTATGAGGGTTTTTCTTTTCTTTTTAATTGATGTATAGTTGGTTTATGATTTCGTGTTAGTTTCAATTCACTTCAGTTCAGTTGGTCAGTCATGTCTGACTCTTTGTGACCCCCTGGACTGCAGCATACTAGGCTTCTCAGTCCATCACCAACTCCCAGAGCTTGCTCAAACTCATGTCCATTGAGTCAGTGATGCCATCCAACCATCTCATCCTTTGTTGTCCCCTTCTCCTCCTGCCTTCAATCTTTCCTAGCATCAGGGTCTTTTTCAGTGAGTCAGTTCTTCGCATCAGGTGGCCAAAGTATTGGAGTTTCAGCATCAGTCCTTCCAATGAATATTCAGGACTGATTTCCTTTAGGGTTGACTGGTTTGATCTCCTTGCAGTCCAAGGGACTCTCAAGAGTCTTCTCCAAAACCACAGTTCAAAAGCATCAATTATTTGGCACTCAGCTTTCTTTATAGTCCAACTCTCACATCCATACATGACTACTGGAAAAACCATAGCTTTGACTAGACCAGACCTTTTGTCGGCAAAATAGTGAGTGTCTCTGCTTTTTAATATGATGTCTCGGTTTGTCATAGCTTTCCTTCCAAGGAGCAAGCATCTTTTAATTTCATGGCTGCTGTCACCATCTGCAGTGATTTTGGAGCCCCCCAAAATAAAGTCTGTCACTGTTTCCATTGTTTCCCCAACTATTTGCCATGAAGTGATGGGACCAGATGCCATGATCTTAGTTTTATGAATGTTGAGTTTTAAGCCAACTTTTTCACTCTTCTCTTTCACTTTCATCAAGAGATTCTTTAGTTCTTCTTCACTTTCTGCCATAAGGGTGGTGTCATCTGCGTATCTGAGGTTATTGATATTTCTCCTGGAAATCTTGATTCCAGATTGATTTCTCTAATAATGAGCAATGATGAGCATCTTTTCATGTGTGTTTGTTAGCCATCTGTATGTTTTCTTTGGAGAAATGTCTGTTTGGTCTTTTCCCCACTTTTTGATTGAGTTGTTTGTTTTTCTGGTATTGAGTTGTATGAACTGCTTGTGTATTTTAGAAATTAATTCCTTGTCAGTTGTTTCCTATGCTATATTTTCTCCAATTCTGAGGGTTGTCTTTTCACCTTGTGTTTCCTTTGCTTTGCAAAAGCTTTTAAGTTTAATTAAAAACTTTTTTATTTTTTGCTTTATTCCCATTACTCTAGGAGGTAGGTAACAGACGATCTTGCTTTGATTTATGTTGAGTGTTTTGCCTACATTTTCCTCTAACAGTTTTATAGCTTCTAGTCTTACATTTAGGTCTTTAATCCATTTTGAGCTTATCTTTGTATATGGCATTAGAAAGTGTTCTAATTTCATTCTTTTGCATGTAGCTGTTCAGTTTTCTCAGCACAACTTATTGAAGAGGTTGTCTTTGCCCTATTGTATATTCTTGCCTCCTTTGTCAAAAATAACATACCCATAGGTGTGTGGGTTTATCTCTGGGCTCTCTAATTTGTTCTATTGGTCTATATTTCTGTTTTTGTGCCAGCACCATACTGTCTTGATGACTGTAGATTTGTAGTATAATCTGAAGTCAGGAAGGTTGATTCCTCCAGCTCCATTCCCCTTTCTCAAGACTGCTTTGGCTGTTTGAGGTCTTTTATGTTTCCATATCAGAGAAGGCAATGGCAACCAACTCCACTACTCTTGCCTGGAAAATCCCATGGATGGAGGAGTCTGGTAGGCTGCAGTCCATGGGGTTGTGAAGAGTCAGACACGGCTGAGCGACTTCACCTTCACTTTTCACTTTCATGCATTGGAGAAGGAAATGGCAACCCACTCCAGTGTTCTTGCCTGGAGAATCCCAGGGACAGCAGAGCCCGGTGGGCTGCTATCTATCGGGTCGCACAGAGTCAGACACAACTGAAACGACTTAGCAGCAGCAGCAGCAGCAGCATGTTTCCATTTGAATTATGAAATGTTTTGTTCTAGTTCTAGTTTTGTTCTAGTTCCAAAATGCCTTTGGTAATTTGATAGGGAGTGCATTGAATCTGTAGATTGCATTTGGTAGTACATTTTCACAGTATTGATTCTTCCTCCCCAGGAACATGGACTATTTCTCCATCTGTTTATGTCATCTTTGATTTCTTTCATCAGTGTCTTATAATTTTCCATATATAGTTCGTCTCCTTAGGTAGGTTTTTTTTCCTAGATATTTTATTCTTTTTATTGCAATGTTGAATGGGGCTGATTCCTTAATTTCTCTTTCTGGTTTTTCATTGTTAGTATGTAGGAATGCAAGTGATTTCTGTGTATTAACCTTGTACTCTGAGACTTTGCTGAATTCACTGACTAGCTCTGGTAATTTTCTGATAGTTTCTTTTGGGTTTTCTAAGTATAGTATCATGTCATCTGCAAACAGTAATAGTATCATGTCATCTGCAAATAGTCATTTGTATTTTTTTTTTAGATTCCACCTATAAGTTATATCATATAATAGCTTGTCTTTCTCTGTCTGACTTCACTTAGTATAACCTCTTGGTCCATCCATGTTGTTGCAAAATGCAGTATTTCATTTTTGTTTATGGCTAAATAATAATGCATTATATATGTTTTATATTATATATAGTAAACATACATTTATTTATATATGCATATATAAACAAACATGTTTATAAAATATATAAATATGCATCATATATTATAAATATGTATTTATAATACATATAAACATGCATATTTTACACACACACACACACACACACACACACACCCCACATCTCCTCAAGCCAATGATCTGTTGATGGGCATGTGGGTTGTTTCATATCTTGGCCATTTTAAATCGTGCTGCTATGAACACTGGAGTACATGTACCTTTTAGAATTAGAGTTTTCATCTTTTTCAGATATATGCCCAGGAGTGAGATTGCTGGATCATATGGCAGCTTTAGTTTTTAGTTTTTTTAAGGAACCTCCATACTCTTTTACATAGTGGCTGCACCAGTTTCCACTTAGTGAGGGTTAGCCTTAATCACATTTGATAAACAAGGGAAATGAGGTCCAAAGTCACATGCATAAGTAGGCAATGGCAGAGCAGAATGGGACCGCTGAGCCCAGATCCTATCATCTCTGTGTTTAATGAGTGCCATTGTGGGCTTGTCGGAGGAAGTTGGGTTGGTGAAGATTTTGTCCATTGTCAAGAGCAGCCAAAGACTTAACCTGGGCCCTCTTTGTCACCACTCATCACCCTGCCTGAGATCTTGCGTGTGCCTGTTTTGCTGGCTACATGTTTTAATGAGTCTTTATGAGTCAAGTTCAGCAACATCATTTCCAGAGCTGTGCTCTGCCTGGCCGCCCCGCTTGGCCCATCTTCGCTGCTCTGGGTGCTATTTCACACTATCCAACTGCTCCCTCTTCTCTCCTCCCTCTTCCTGTGCTCTCTCACCTGGTTGGCATCTTGGTGCTGCTTCCCAAGTTCCTGTTCTGTGCTCTCTGCCCTTCCAGCTCCCCTCCTGCAGTCAAGTTTGATAAGGTAACAGCCTTTCAGGGTTGGCTGCTGGGCTTCAAATCCTGCCCCCCTTTACTTACAAGTTCTGAAATCTCAGCTAATTAATTCTCTATGCCTCTGTTTTCTGTTTTTCAAACTTCAAAATCAACATTGCTATACTGATACCTATCTCATAGAGTTATTATGAGGAATAAATGAGCTAATATATATAGAAAGTGCTTAGTTTAGTGCCTGGCACATAGCAATCACTTGCCTAATAAAAATTTTTATACATTTTTACAATGGTGAGTAATTTATATCAGGAAATCTCATCCTTTGGTTGAGAGATAAATGACTTTAGCCTTTGTAAGGAAACCCTTCCCCCAGAGAGGAAACAAGTTACCCCTTTAAGGTGCTTCCCATTCCTTCAAGTTCTCCTTGGCCACAAAGAGCCTTGGCTGACTGCCACAGGGACTAATATAGCAGCCAAGTTTTGTTTTTCTCTTAACTCTTGCAATTCCTGTTACCATATGCTTCCCATATTTCCAGTGCAGGGATGGGGGGTGTTGGCAATAGCTCCATGGTCTGGGTCTTGTGGTCTTAAGAGGTTGGGAAGGAAACTGAGGGAACAATGGCTTTCTGTTCACTTGCCCACAACAGTCATGCGTTAGAGCACATATGATAACTTCATGTGCGGGTCAGGAGGGGTAAGTGTCAAAATTCAAAAGATGCTCAGAACCAGCTCTGTCTGGTACTTTTCATTAAGCGTTTTGTTTGAAGCCTCCTCTTACAGGTGGTATTATTTTTTCCATTTTAAAAATAAGGTCATCAAGGGAGGCCAAGAGAAGTTAAGTGATTTGGCTCAGATCTGCATGATGCGATTCCAGTATCTGTACTCTTAACCAGCTCACTGTCTTTCTCACTTCACTTTTTTTTTTTTCTCACTTCACTTTGCTGCACACCCTCCTTGACACACTACTCTCTCTGTCCTCAGTTTGCTCATCCATAAATGGTTGGGAGTTTCCTCCAGCTTTGACATTCTAGCAGTCTAGGTTTTGATATACTGTTGCTGGTGGTCCCCCTCTTGAGCATCCATCTGGATGCGTATGGACTGGCTTTGTTTGCTCATTGCTGATTGGTTTATGCTGCAACTGTCTGTGATTTGGTCTCTTAATCAGATGACAGAGTCCTCTGCTGTGTTTCCCGTACCGATCAAACACCCTTTGTTCCATTACCATTGAGTAAATCCTTTAAGGAATACAAGAGGGCTTCAGGAATTCTCTTCTGGTACTTCCTGAATATGTGTTGCCTTGGTCCATTAGTTCATACAATTTTAGAAGAAAAAATGCTCTGCAGAGTCTAATCAAGGTTGAAGTAAAGTATAGTAGAGTGAAAACCCAACAGCCATTGAGCTCTATTATTTAAACATTATTTACTTTGTTTCTCACAATCTTGTGAGTTAGGTAATTGCTCCAAGGCTCAGGCAAAATGAGGCCCCAAACCTTGTGCAGAGAATTTGAATTGGAGTCTGCTTATATGTGACCTTTCTTTTGGTGTAGTAGCAGAAAGAAGCACTGGACTGGAAATTTCATTCCATCTCTGCTACTAATTTTTCATGTGCTGCTTTGATAAAGAAACTCTTCATTGATAAAATCAATCTATAAAGTTGACTATCTTGAAACTAAGTAATCTTAAGAGATTCTGTACCTTGAGCCATGTTAATGCTTTAGTCATCTCAACTGGTTAGGAGTCAGACATGGAATTGCCTTTAATTCTTCTCTCTCTCTTATCTCAAAGGTTCAATTACCAAGTACCATCAATTCTCTCCTTAAAATGCCTCTCTGTAGTCTTCCTTCCTATTTCTGTCACCCACTACTGTAAATTGGACCTTATTTCACCCCTGGATTCCTGAAATAGATTGTAAGCTATCCATATTCCCAGGCTCTATCCAGTTTTTCTCCCAGTCCTTCTTGTGTGTCATATACATACTTGCTTACTTCTTGCCCTTGTTTGAAACCTCAATTGTTCCTTTTCTTATCACCATGGTATCAAGTTCTCTGGGCTTCTATAAGCAGAACCTGCTCCAAAGAAGCTTTCTGTTCTTCTATGTCCACCATTTTTATCTTATCTCAAAACCTTTGTCAAGACTGTTTTCTGTAACTTCCTTCTTTGAATTTTTCCAAGTCCTTCAAGGTCCAGCCCAAGTATAGCAGGCAAGCCCTGTACCTCTTGTTCATCAGGAAGAATGTATCCTGAGGACAAGCATAAGGCCAGGCACATGAGAACTTGGTAAGTGTTAATTGAATTAGTGTCAATATATGACTCCCTTCCACAAAGGATCCTTGACTATTATATCTTACATCCTTGTCAGGATTTTTTAAAACCCAGTGGGACTGATTTACAGCTCTGCGATCTTAGTGTCAGAGAGTTGATTTGTTTCCAAATACTTAAGGAAAAATGAAATCAAAGAAGGGTTTTAGATTGGCAAAATTTGCCCCTAATCTTGCCTCTTCAGATGGGAAAAGACAGAATCTCTTCCTGTGTGTCAGGCCCTGTTCTGAGGGCTCTATCAATGCTTTGCTCACTGAATCATTACATTGACATACATTACATACATTGACATACATAATCAATACATTAACATTGTGAATCAGGTGCTGTATTGTGGTTATTCAGTCACTAAGTCTATTACTCTCAATTTATTGATGGTGAAAGTTGAAGTCCAGAGAAGTTAATTTGCCTAAGATAAGAAATCTAGAACATGGTTCAACCTGGATTCAAACCCAGGGGTTAGAGAGTGTGCAGTTGTCAGCATTTTACTATGCTAATCCTCACACGATTGCAAAACATAGGAAAACATTGAATATATCATCAGACTAACTCCAAGAATAAAAACATGCAATCTCCTAAGGCAGATTCTACAATCAATGAAGCACAATATGATCTTATTAGGTATGGAAGACCCTTTAAGTTCAACTCTTGTTTATTCATCATCCCCAGTGAGAGACTATCTTAGCTATTTATAAATAGATGTATCCTTGGGTTTGGGCATTAAATGACAGCAACCTTGCCCTAGCTCGAGCTCCTCTTTTTCCTTTTAAGGGTTTTCTTTGGCCCTCTGAAAATGTGCCATGGCTCACGGTAGGATGTGCCTTCTTTAAGGAAGCTCTACTTCCTAGAGTTTATCTGGCATGCTGTTCTAGGAAGCTCTGCAATGCAAGCTTCTGATCCTCTGAATAAAAATGAAGAGGGCATTTGTATTTCCCACTGATTGAGTTGGCTCAACCTGATGTAGGTTCACATTCACAAAAGCGCAGACAGGCTTGTTTCCAGGCTTGCAATGGAGATGGAGGAAGGCAGGCTGTGTGCCCAGCTTCCTTGTAAAGCATGGTATTGGATATGTGTCACTGGTACCCTTTAAAATCAAGGCTCCAGAGCTTTCCCTCCCCCACCCACAAGTCACAGGATAGTTTATCCAAGATGCCCTACTTCTGATGCCAGCTGGACCCTATTCAAATGAGTATGCAGATCAGAAAGTGTTTTGTAAAGGGTGAATGCATCCATCATGGATAAAATGATCTGAAACACAAGATGTCTCAAACTTTCCCCCTATTGGATTTTCAAGCTTAATATTTATGCTCTACTTGAAAGTTTTTCCCTCAGAGAAGCTTAATTATGTGAATTTCAGTTATTTAAAGAATGTTCAGCCTGGTTAAATCACGTTTTTGGAGTCCATGCTTGACAAACAACAGTAATAGTATTTTGATATTTACAAGTTTAGCATTCAGGTTTCCAGTATTCATACCATGCATTTTAGACTCACAGTAAGGAGTGATTTATAGGTCCTATGGTGTGACTATGAAACACCTAGGTAGGAATTCAGAAGTTTAGGTGAGGGTTAATTAGAGTATACAGTAAGTTCCCTACATGTGAACAAGTTTCATTCCATGAGTGCATTCATAAGCCCAGTTTGTTCAGAAGTCTAGCAAAGTTAGCCTAGGTACCCAACTAACACAACTGGCTACATAGGATTGTACAGTAATATTTATAAATCTTTTCACACAAACAATACGTAAAAGACAAATGTAAAAAATAAAACATTTTAATCTTACAGTACAGTACCTTGAAAAGTACAGTAGTACAGGACAACAGCTGGCTTACAGGGGCAAGTTCAGATCTTTGAAAGTTCACGTCTTGAAGGTTCGCATTCGCATGTAGGGGACTTACTGTATACCTAGCTGTGACTCCAACATCCGCATCTCAACATGCTCTGTTAGTCTCTGGAGTAGCAATTATAATTTGGGGATTCTCGTCCAAATGTTAAGGGTAAACTCTACATCTGAATCAGTGAAGTAACTTCAGGTTTTTGTACAAATGGTTGTCACATAAGGCTTTTAGAGCTTTCCCACTTCACACTCATAGCCAACATTGCTCATTCATCAACTGCCCTGGCCAGATGCGGACTGCATCGGAGTCCTCCACAAAAGGTTAACTGGCTTTGGTGCTTGAAGGTGAGAAAATTGCTCAGCTTTGGAATTTGGAAGGGCTAAAACAAACTGCCTCTTTTTTTCTCTTTTTAACTTAAGCCTGACATTAAGTGGCGTTTTCTCCATTCTCTCCTTGCAAAGCAGTCTCCAAAAACATCAGGAAAATGGATCAATTTATTTGGTCTGCCCACCTCTGGCAATGAGATTGGGATAAATGTTTTGAGAAGATATAATGAAGAAAGGAATAGTGGGGGCCATATTTCATGAAGGTAAAAAATAAATAGGTACACACTGGGCAAAATTTCTACATAGGCAAAATAATGTTCTTTGTTCCTCAAAAAGAAACTCAACTTGTAGACCACTAAATCAGCCTACTTCTTGGCTTCATTTGAGAAGTTTGCCACACAGAAAAGTAACTTTTTTTAGAAGGGAAGCTTCACTAATTTTGTTACTAATTTACAGAACACACTTAGATTTTATGGGTTGGTGATTCAGTTTTCAGTAATTAACATTTTTGGATTCTTCCGTTATAACAATCTGTGGCCTCAGATTATAGGTCTATTTTCATGTTAGTTTGCCCACTGGAGTGTGAGCCCCATGAAGATGGAGAATGTCTTTTTTAAAACTTATATCCAAGAAACTAGCAATGTGCCTTGTTTTGGGTGAGTTTGAATGAAGAAATAAATAGATGATATTTAGAATGAATGCTTTTATCATGGAGTCCTATTTACCATAAGCCAATCTTAGACATCTTCCAGTGATAGTTGCTGTTTTTTGCAAAAACTTTTCTGAATGTAAATCCAGATAACTGGATTCATATTCTCTTCTGCCCATTTTTTCCTGAGTGTAGGGCTGGCTTTGTGTCTGTGTAACCTATCCTGTTGCATAAGGCTTAGAAGGGCTCTGCACTTGGCTTAGTGCCTTGCTCTTACTTGCTTAGAATTCTTAATTTTTATGTTGCACCAGGCCCCACAAATTAGGTACCAGGTCATGTGCAATGACCAGACTGCACGTCATTGCAGTGTACCAGGTCATTGCAGTTACTAGTGGGCTAGATTAGCAGCTGTAGAATAACCAGTCTTTCCAATTTGGCTTTTCTTGCCCCAAGCTGAATGCACAAGTAATGGCTGAGTTTGTGAAGTGTGGTGCCCTTTGTTGAATGAAAGCCTTCTCTAGCAGCCATCATACCAGGGAGAGGCATTCCTTGCTACCTGGCTGCAGAGGAATGGCACTAGAATCCTGCCATGCAGGTGTTATAATTTGATTTCAGAGTAAAAGAGAAAAATCATTAGAGAAAGGGACTTGGAGAGCGTAACAAAGTACACAATTTCCAGGCCCTTCCCTCCCACTAAAGACAAGGAAAAGAGGAAGAAGACTGAGTCTTAAAAGTTTCTCACAAGATCCCCCGAGGAACCATATTGCTGGGCCCTTTTCTTCCCCTTTTATTCCAGGATTCAAAGCTTCTAGGATAATGCTTCAAATTTACCATGTGCTGGAAACATCAACCAATTTTGTTCAAATGTGTGATGTGATGCAGCAGGTCAAGTTGGGGCGGGTGGGGAGCAGTGAGGTTTGACATTCTACATTTTTTTTTTTTGATATTTCATTTCACTATTTTTTAATTGGATTATAATTGTTTTACAATTTTATGTTTGTTTCTGCTCTACAATGAAGTGAATCAGCTATATGTACATTTATTGCCTCCCTCGTGGACCTCCCTCCCATATCCCACCCCTCTAGGTCATCACAGAACACCAAGCTGAGCTCTTCGTACTATACATCAGGTTCTCATCTCAACATCACTAATTATTAGAGAAATACCTATCAAAACTACAATGAGGTAACACCTCACACCAGTCAGAAAGGCCATCCCCCAAACATCTACAAGCAATAAATGCTGGAGAAGGTGTGGAGAAAAGGGAACCCTCTTGCCCTGTTGGTGGGAAAGTAAATTGATACAGCTACTATAGAGGGCAATATGGAGGTTCTTTAAAAAACTTAAAATAGAACTACCTTATGACCTAGCAATCACACTCCTGGGCATATTCCTGGAGGAAATCATAATTCAAAATGACAAATGTGTCCCAGTGTTCATTGCAGCACTATTTACAATAGCATGGATATGGAAACAGCCTAAATGTCCAACACAGATGAATGGACATGCTGCGTTTCTAATAAGCTCATAGGTTAGGCTGGTGCTGCTGGTCCAGGGACCACACTTTGAGCAGCAAGCTGACAGGTTTGTCATGTTTTAGGTTTGGGGCAGATATTGAACTTCTGTTTCATCCTGGCTTACAGTGGAGCTGGCACCTTTCCCTGAAAGCAGTCTGGTTTACCCTGAAACAAGCCCGCACAAGTGTAGGCATGCTTGGTAGGACTTAGAATCCTTAGGGATTCAAGTATGGGGGAAGCTTAACTCAAACACCTTCAATCATGAAGTTTGTTATTTTACACAATTGATGGAGCAGAGAGAGTGAAAAACAGGCTCTAGGAGCAGTAGAATCCATGACTCCATACTGTCATCAGAATCTAAGCTTTTTTTCCTCCATATTGCTATCCTCAGAACTGGAAAATGGCTATGACTGTCACAGGCATTAGCTTTGGATAAACAATGTCCAGAGGCAGAGGGAGCCATCTCTAGGGTGTCTCTGTTTAGAACTCAGATACATTTCCCAGAAACCCCAAGCAAATGTCTCATGTTTCATGTGTGGGATCTATCCCTAACACAGTGGTTTAGCCAGGGGAGTGAGACAACTGTGATCAGCTTAGCTTAATGAGGGTAATCAGGGTCCACCTGCTGGAGCCAGAGAGGCGGGGGTTAGAGTCCCCTGAATCACATGGATATGTGGAGGAGGGGATATCTGAAATAAGTCCAGGTGGTGTCAGGAAGAGAAAGTGTGCTATGACCAGGGAGGGAGGGGCTAGGTACTGGGCTGGCAACCAACTAAGTGCCTACTCACACATACTTCCCAACAAAAGGCCTTCATTTCAAGAAGGGCAATAGACCATCTCATCACAGGTGTGCAGCTGGGAAGTCTGGAGGGCCAAATGCTCTCTTTTCCTTCCCTGGATTAGCCATTACTGAAGCTGACCTCCAAAATGTTTGGTTTGATTTTAGGAAAATCATTTGAACTTCAGTCTTTGGTTGGGCAGCTGATTGTTGATGCTTAATTACAGCATAGGATAGAAATAAATGTGTGACTACAAAATAAGTACCAAATTGATTTTGTGATTGGCTTTATTTGATTGAAACATTAAATGTTTTTCAGACTCATAAGTCTCATGAATAAGGTCATCTTTGTAGCTCATACACCTACACAGATAGAGGAAACTCTGGCATCTAACACTTTGCTGATCCAGTTGTTGAAACAGTAACGATTTTTGCTAGTATTCTGTGGTATAGTTCTTCTGTTTAGACAGTAGATGCATTTTATAGTAAACAATGGAAAAACAACCAGACTTCTTGACAACATTCCTGGAAGACCTAGTGAATGCCATTCACTGGCATTCCAGTGAATTGCCAAAAGCTATTTTTAAAGTGTTTCAGAAGTATTTTGAGAGAATTTATTCCTTGATACAGAGTCCTATAGTTAGATTATACATTCAATGAACATACTATCCTCATTTATTTAACAATGCTACTGAAAAAATTAACAGGCAGGACAACATGGAGGGTAAAAACACAGACTCTGAAGCCTAATTGCCTGAGTTTAAATCTTAGTTAAGCCACTAGCTAGCTGTGTGACCTTAGGTAAGTTGCTTAACCTCTTTTTGCTTCAGTTTCCTCATCTGTGAATTGAGGATAAGAAGAGTATCTATAGTTCTTGTCTGTTGTGAATATTAAATGGGCATATATAGAAGAGAGCTTGGCCTTGAGTAAACAGTTTGTAACTATTAACACATTTGCATGTTTATATATGCCTCCCATGGGGCAGGCTCTTTATCTCTAATCCTCAAAACAATCCTGAAAGATTTTGTAGTACTCCAAATACCAATAGCTAACATTAATTCAGCACCTACTATGATTATGCACCAGGCACTGTTTGGGGTAACAAGCAGGTATCATCTTATTGAAGCCTCACAATAACTCACAGGAACAATTTCCCCCATATTATAGATGAGGAAACAGATGTGAAACTGCTCAGAGAAATCAGTTAGAACAAAAACACTTTGTGCTTTTTCGATGTGGAAAGCTGGCCCCAGGGAATGGCTAAGGAGCATCATTAGAAAAGAGAGAGAGCTGAATTGCTCTATAAAAGAAAGATGGAAAAAATTCAAATATCCAGGAATTGCCCAGGAAAGGACTTTGAAAGGACTGTAGTGAGCTATGATCTGCAACAGACTGAGGAGCTGAGGAATAATGAAGAAATCTGGCAGAAGGAAGATTCTCTGTGATAGTAATGGCTTGTGATTTTTAAGAGTAGAAATATTTAAAATTCAGTTTTAAGTAAGCTGCGTATATGCTTAGTCACTTCAGTAGTGTCCAACTCTGTGCAACCCTATGGACTATAGGCCATGGACTCTGGACTCTGTCCATCAGGGTCTCCAGGCAAGAATATTGGAATGGGTTGCTGTGTCCTCCTCCAGGGGATCTTCCCAACCCAGGGATTAAACTTGCATCTCTTTTTAAATCTCCTGCATTAGCAGGTGGTTTTTTTGTTTTTGTTTTTTTAACCACTAGTACCACCTGGGAAGTCCCTTTAAGTAACCCACTTAGTAATAATATAACATTCCCATTATTACTCTCTATTTGTTGTTGTTAGAATCTATTATCCACTACTCTTTAATATGTAATATTTAGGGGAAATTGAGGGGGGAGCAGGCATTGTCCTGAAATATCAGCACAAAGTACAGAGAAAATAAAAATCAGTTAGAAAAGGAAAAGTACATTAAGAATTTGATTTTACACTAGACCATCTGAACAAGATGTGCCTAAGAGGATTATACCCCACTCAGTAAACCTTGAAGGTACTGAGGAGCTGGTCAGTAAGTGTATCATCATCTGCAGGGGTGGGGCTTAAGAGGTTTCTACTTCAATACTGAGAAGTGTTCCAGAGGCCAGGTGACTTGGGGCTGTTCATTTGGCTGAGTCCTGGGTTATTTGGAGGAACATACTATGTTATAGCAAGAAGAAACCTTAGTTAAACATACCTAGTCCAAAATCTTCCTTTGACAGATTTGGAAACCAAGACCAGAGAAAAAAGTGACTTGCCCAATTCAAACAAAGAGAAACAGAGGAAAGACCAGGAGGACCAGATCTCCTAAGTGGGAGCCTGCGGGCAGTCCTTTCTGCCCCTTCATCTTTCATAAGAGAGGGCTCTGTGCTTTTAGGATGCTTTGGGAAAGTCTTAATGGTTTAGAACTCTCCAGCAGGCCGATTGGCTTAGCATCTGGGAAATTCTGAATCACATCAGATGGAATGTTTTGTTTACTTCCTCCCCACAGTACTAAAGGGGAGAGAGTGTGCTTTTTTTTCTCCTTCAGCTAATTTTCTGGAAGCAGTAAATAATTTCCCAGTTCATCTGGTCTCCTTTGCAACCAGTGTCTTCCTGTGGCCATCTACTTGCCAGTTTTAGAGAAGGGTTATCATCTGGAATATTTTACTTCTTTTCAGAACTTACCAAAGAAAAGCAAAAAGGTCTCTTCCTAACTATTCTCTTAGTAAACTAAACCTGCTATGCCTACTACCAGTGGCAAATTTTAACACAGAAGTCCCACCTAGGGCAGTCAGTTCAGCCAGTAATGGATGTGCATTCAGATTGCTCAGCCATGCTGTTAAACTAGGACTGTTAACAATCATCTAGTTCAATGTGTCAGAGGCCCTTTTTAACTCAAACTAAAGTCAACACGCAGTAAATAAATAAAACAATAAAACTAGAGTTTCCCCAGTTGGAGTTAGGGGTTGAGAACATTTTAATCTCTTCCTTTCACTGGAGTAGCAGTCCCTGAGACAGGTCCCTAAAAAGGCAATTCAATAGCTATTACTAAACTTGTCCATCTTATTCACTCTACCCACAGCGACACTCATGTTTCAGAGTGACCTTCCCAAGGTCCAGTGGTTAATGAATAGCATGCCTGGAATTGAACTCAGTCTATTGACTCTCCTGTAATTCACTGAAGTGGTAAATGCCCTCTTGACTTCTTTCTCACCTGGAATCTGAAAATAAGATCTCCTGGGAAGCAGAGAGTGATGGGATGGGGCTAGATAGGCACTATGCCTCTGTGTCCTATACACAGGGAAAATTTAGTGTGAGGAAGCTGTGGTTGAACCTGACTGATCTAAACTTAATGTATACAAACATGCAAAGAAAGCACACAGAAATATATTTAGTATAATTCTCAAGAGACGAGATTTCTGTGTCATCTGCCATTTTCTCTTTGAAAGTGAAGTTGCTCAGTTGTGTCCGACTCTTTGCGACCCCATGGACTGTAGCCCACCAGGCTCCTCAGTCCGTGGAATTTTCCAGGCAAGAGTACTGGAGTGGGTTGCCATTCCCTTCTCCAGGGGCTCTTCCCAACCCAGGGATTGAGCCTGGGTCTCCCGCATTGTAGGCAGATGCTTTGCCGTCTGAGCCACCACGGAAGCCCAAGGCTGCAAATATGGTCCCAGGATACTTTGAAATGATGCATATAGAAAAGCATACTGCAGCAGTTGTTCTTTTTGTAAAAATGTAATGGCAGGAGATATTTACCAGGCATGCAAGGGATCAAATGCTAAAAGTCACACAGTGGGCTAGCTAGCTGCAGGACCTTGGGTCCACATTTCATCACACTGTTTCAGTCACCTCCCTCACAAGAGAGGAATAAGAGAGAAGTGAGCTACTATACACTGAGCCCTTGGCACAGTGCCCGGTATAATAAGATGCACTACTATTAATTATTATTATTACTATATAACTAGCTTAGTAATAGCACTTCTTAGAATAGTGCTTGGGGTTTATAGTTATCAAAGTCCTCATTTTCCAAATGAAGGAACTGAGATCTGGTGAGTTTAAATGCCTTTCCCAAAGTCACATAGTTAGGAAAGGGGCAGAAAATTAGATATAAAACCAGGACCACTTAACTCCAGTGTCCATTTGCTTTCTGCTACAGACTCCTGATAAATTTTTATTCGGGTGTAATGTCATAGGGGAAATGTTTTGGCAAGTGCATAGTTATCTGACGTATAATTTGGATACCCTCTTTTTCTTTTTGTGCTGGAAAACCTCAAACCAAGTTTATTGCCCAAGTACAACCTGTCTAATTAACTCTGAAAGAATGTATCCCCTTCTATTTACATGGACGCCTATTTTCTATTTTATTGGTTTTTAGTTTTAAACATACTGTGTTTCTCTTGAGTGTGTCTTTATGGGAACTGCCCAGGTTATCAGAAAAAGGTGAAATGCAAATTTAAATATTTGAGAGCTGTATTAGGTTGCAAGGGTATATAAAAATGATAAACCTAAGTGTCCAGAATCTAGAAACTGCCAGTTAAAATTGAGGACAATAACACACGCACATATATAAAGCGACAAGGCAGTAAGTAAACTCTAAATGAGAGAGATATGGACAGAAAATACAAAAGAATTCTGAAGAAGGGGAGATATTTCTAAATTGATGGGGGTGGGGGGTGTAACAAATCAGAAGGACTTCCTGAAATTCAGGCTCAGAGTTCCAGAACAAAGTGTCAGAGTGGAATCCTAAAGCAGGAAGACTCTTGCTCCTCTGGGAAAGTTAAGTGAATCATTTACTTACTCAGTTATTCAGCACACTTTATTTATCTCTCCTGTGCTAGTCTCTGGGTAATTGCCAGGTAGTGAGTTCAATACATATGGCCTTTGCCTTTGTAGAATTTCAAGTTTAGTTTGTCACGAAAAACTTTTGGTTTCTACCATGTTGTAACCTCTAGGAGAAAGCAAAAAGCAAGAGATACCAGGTGGCACTATTGGTAAAGAACCTGCCTGCCAATCCAGATGACATACGAGATACAGGTTCAATCTCTGGTCCAGGAAGATCCTCTGGAGGAGTACATGGCGGCCCACTCCAGTATTCTTGCCTGGAGAATCCCATGGGCGAAGAATGTAGTGGGTTATGGTCTATAGGGTCACAAAGAGTTAGACATGACTGAAGTGGGTTAACGCATCCAGTCTGAACTTTAAGTGTTCATCCATTTTCCAGCCCATTTTATTAAAAGAGCAAAATTTTTTTAAAGTATATCATTCTAAGTTGTTATGGCTTCAGTCAGGATCAACCCAGACCCATTACACTGAGTGAAAAAGTAAAAGAAATAATCATTTTAATGTCTTCCTTTAATTGGGAAAAATGAACATTCATCTGTAGTGTGTTGGAACTTCACAAGCAACTATGTAAATCTTAGGATTCCCTGGTAGCTCAGCTGGCAAAGAATCTGCCTGCAATGCAGGAGACCCCGGTTCAGTTCCTGGGTCGGGAAGATCCACTGGAGAAGGGATAGGTTATCCACTCCAGTATTCCTGAGCTTCCCTGGTGGCTCAGCTGGTAAAGAATCTGCCTGCAATGTGGGAGAGCTGGGTTCGATCCCTGGGTTGGGAAAATCTCCTAGAGAAGGGAAAGGCTATCCACTCCAGTATTCTGGCTTGGAGAATTCCATGGACTGTATAGTCGAAGAGTCGGACCTGACTGAAGTGAATTTCACTTTCATGTAAATCTTATCATTAGAAGGGTGCTAGGGTGATTTCTCTAGTGGTAAACAACTGATCTTAGCACTCTCTGCCAGCAACTTTACTATGTGAGTCGTGAGATCTTTTTAAGATCAATGTGAATTAATGAACAATTGTTGTCTCTTGGGACTATCAACTTTCTTAGGAGCTAATTCATACTCCATCCGTCATATTGATTTCAGAGACATTGAAATAACAATTGAAAACTTGGAAAAAGGAATTTTTATATTTGCCTCCAAGATATTTTTATTTTATCCAGCAAGTAAAAAAAAAGGCCCTTTTTCTGGGAGAAGAGTTCTTTCATTCATTTTTGGACTAATGAATATTTATTCTACTTTGCAGCACAGACTAGTTCAGCAGAATGACACCCAGCGAGGAGAAGGGAGACCTCAGCTATAGTCCTGGCCACACCACTGAGTGTCGGGTTCTCATTTGTGAGGCGGGGATGATAGTCACAAGATAATACGAAAGCACAGTACAAATAGGCAATTTTTAAAGAGTTTTTCTCTTGCTGGAATGCATCTACTCTTTCTCTAGTATGCAAAATCTCCTCTGGGAGCTAGCCATTCTTCTATGACATGTGGCGCAGACTTAACCAAGCAGAACTAAATGACAATGCTTGTAAAAATAAAATCAATAAAATACTTAGATCAATGATGGATGAATTATCCAAGCTGGTTGAGTCAGAAATGAATTCTGGGAATTACGTGGGTGCTCTTGACAGTACTCTCTGTTCTCTTGAAGTTAAACCTGAGAGGATTTGCACCTGTAGCTGCAGTCTCCAAACAGTGGAGCATGAGAAGAATGTCCCCTCAGGAAATGGAGAATTGAGTGCTCAAGGTGCCCTGATGGTGTGGTTCCAGTATGTCAGAAGGCAGTGCCATTCCTGAATTTTCGCTTATGTGAACTGATAAGCCTCCAATTTTCACTAAAGTGGTATGAGTCAGATTTTATCATTAATAAAAAAGAAGAGGAGATTTTAAAAACTAAGCATTGGTTAAACATATGATCCTTTCAGTTATTAAA
Source organism: Muntiacus reevesi (assembly GCF_963930625.1). Lineage (NCBI taxonomy): Eukaryota > Metazoa > Chordata > Mammalia > Artiodactyla > Cervidae > Muntiacus > Muntiacus reevesi. The sequence continues at coordinate 138,177,626 of NC_089249.1, read as the reverse complement.
CCTTTGAAAAGTAGTGAATAATGGTAATAAATGCTACCAATATGGTAGTAAGGAAGGAATATGATAATACAAATTTTCTTACCTTACTAGGAAGAATACAGATATTTTCAAACAGAGGAGGTAATGCAATCGTCCATTCGTATTCATGGGAGATTGGTTTCAGGACCTGCTGCAGATACCAAACTCTGCGGATGCTCAAGTCCCATAGCTGGCCTTCCTTATCCAGGAAGTTCTGCATCTGTGAATTCAACCAACCACAGGTTGTAAATATAGTACTGAATGGTCCTGCAGTTTGTTGACTCCACACATGTGGAACCTAAAGATAGGGAGAGCTGACAGTATTCTATGGGATCAAAAAAGATGTTATTTAAAAAAAAGAAAAGGGAAAACACTACAATCATTAAAGACCAGAGTCTTTGCCTTAGTGGCCTATTTTGACTTTTAAGTTTTATTTTTGTAAGCATCATTTTCATTATATATTATTAGGTTTTTGATTAACTAATTTTAGTTTTTCCAGCATTGTTAAGATATAGTTGACTTACAACTTGAGTATGTTTAAGGTGATGATTTGGTATACTTGTTTATTTTGGAATGATTACCACAGCAGGGTTAGTTAACACTTCTGCCATATCACATAATTAACAGGTTCTTTTTTGTGGTGATAACAGTTAAGATCTAATCTCTTAGCAACTTTCAAACATAAAATATAGTTTTGTTAACTATAATCACCATGTTTTACATTGGGTTGTCACAACTTATTCATCTTATAACTGGAAGTTCAATCAGCTTTATTTTCAGATTGACTTCTTTCACGTAGTGATACACATTTAAATTTCTTCCATGCCTTTTTGTGTCTTGGTAGCTCATTTCTTTTTAGTGATGAATAATATTACATTGTCTGGGTGTACCGCAGTTTATTTTGCCATTCATCTACTGAGCAACATCTCAATTGCTTCCAGGTTTTGGCAATTATGATAAAGCTGCTGTCAACATCCATATGCAGGTTTTTGTATGGGCATAAGTTTTCATTTGGTTTGGGTAAATTCCAAGATGTGTGATTACTGGCTTGTGTGATAAGAATATATATATTTTTGTAGGAAACTGCCAAACTGTCTTTCAAAGTGGCTATATCATTTTGCGTTCCCACCAGCAAATGAATGAGAAGCCCTGTTGCTCCTCATCCTCGTCAGCATTTGGTATTGTGAGTGTTCTGGATTTGGGCTATTCTAATGCGTGCATAGTGGTACCTCATTATTGTTTTAATTTGTGAATTCCTAATGACATATGATATTGAAAATATTTTTATACACTTACAGGCTTCCCTAGTGGCTCAGTTGGTAAAGAATCTTCCTGCAATGCAGGAGACCCAGGTTCGATCCCTGGGTAGGTAAAATTCCCTGGAGAAGGAAATGGCAACCCACTCCAGTATTCTTGCCTGGAGAATTCCATGAACAGAGGAGCCAGGGAGGCTACAGTCCATGGGATTGCAAAGATTCACACACGGCTGTGTGACCAATTTTCATTTTCACTTGTCACCTATATATCTTCTTTGGTGAAGTGTTTGTTCATGTCTTTGGTCTTTCAATTGTGTTTTGCATTTTATTTTTTATCAGTGAGAATTTTTATTTATTTCATTTTTAATTGGAGGATAGTTACAATATTGCAATTATCTGTCATACATCAACATGAATCAGCCATAGGTATACATATGTCCCCTCTTCTTGAACCTCCTTCCCATCTCCCCTCCTCAGTCCGCCCCTCTAGGTTGTCATAGGACCGGATTTGGTTTCCCTGCATCATACAGCAAATTCCCACTGGCTATCTATTTTACATATGGTAATGCACATATTTCTCAAATCATCCCACCCTCTCCTTCCCCCACTGTGCCCAAACGTCTGTTCTTTATGTTTGTATCTTCTTTCCTGCCCTGCGAATAAGTTCATCAATACCGCCTTTCCAGATTCCATATATACGCTTTATTATACAATATTTGTTTTTCTCTTTCTGACTTGCTTCACTCTGTATAATAGCTTCTAGATTCATCCACATTGACTTTAAAAAGGTTTTGGGGGGTATATTTTGAATAACAACAGTTCTTTATCAGATTATATTTTGCAAACATTTTCTACCAGTCTATGACTTGTCTTCTCATTTTCTTGATATTATCTTTTGCAGGACAGAGGTTTTTAATTTTAATGAATTCCAGCTTGTCAGCTATTTCTTTCATGGATCATGCCTGTATGGTTATATGTAAAAAGTCATCGCCATACCCAAGGTCACCTAAAGACAATCTTTGCTTCACTGTATTTCCTTTGCTGCTTTGTCAAAGATAATTGACTGTATTTAAGTGATTCTATTTCTGGGCTCTCTATCTTCTTGAATGGTAGTATCAGTCCTCTAATTTTGTTCTTGCCCTTAAATACTGTGCTATTCCAGGTTTTTTGTCTCTCCATAAACCTTAGAATCAGTTTCTAGGTATCTACAAAGTAACTTGCTAGAATTTTTATTGAGATTGCATTGAATCTAAAGATCAAGTTGGGAAGAACTGGATTTTTCCTCTTCATGTACATGGAATATCTCTCTAATTATTCTCTGATATCTTTATTAGAGTTCATAATTCCACTCATATATTTCTTATACCAGTTCATTAGATTTATACTTATTTTATTTCTTGGAAATGATGCTGTGTTTTATTTCCATATTTTCAATGCTAGCATAAAGGAAAGTGATTTATATTTGCATATCAACTTTATATTCTGCAAACTCTCTGTAATCACTTACTAGTTCCAGGAGATTTTTGCTCATTTTTTTCAAACTTTCTACGAAGATGATCATGTCATCTGTGAACAAAGTTTCATGTCTTCCTTTACAGTCTGTATACCTTTTATTTCCTTTCTTGCCTTATGTTTTTCCTATGTCTATTGATATGATCATGTGATTTTTCTTCCTTAGCCTGTTGATGTGATTGCATTAATTGATTTTTGAATGTTAAACCAGACTATATACCTAGGATAAATCCCACTTGATCATGGTGTATAATTCCTTATATACATTGTTGAATTCAATTTGCTAATATTTTGTTAACAATTTTTTAATCTATGTACATGAGAAATATTGATCTGCAGTTTTCTTCTTACGGAATGTTTTTGTCTGATTTTAGTAGTAGGGTAATCCTGATCTCATAGAATGAGTTAGAAAATATTACCTTTATTTCTCCATTCTGGAAAAAATTATAGATAATTGGTATAATTTCTTCCTTAAATGTTTGGTAGAATTCACCAGTGAACCCATCTGAACCTGATGCTTTGGAAGAGTATTAGTTTATTGACTAAAATTCCTTTATAGATATAAACCTGTCACATTTTCTATTTATTCTTGTATGGGTTTTGGCAAATTGTGCCTTTCGAAGAATTGGTGCATTCCATATAGGTTATCAAGTCTGTTGGCGTAATATTTTTTGTCATACTTTTAAAGTCTTTAATTACATTAAAAGTAATGTCTCCATTTTTATTTTTGATATTAGCAATTTGTGTCATCTCTCTTTTTTTCTTAGTGAGCCTGGCTAGAGACTTTACTGATTTTCAAGGAACCAGATCGTTATTTTGCTAATAAATTATGATTTTTAATATTCTTAACTTTATATGCTAAATACCGTTGGTACAGATGGATAAATTCTTAGATTGTCATCATCCTAGGAACTTTCTAAAACTTTTTTATGATTTGAAGCCCCCAAATAATCACAAAGTTCATTCCTATGTTCCTAAAATCCAGATATGAATCCCATGGGCTAAATTTAGATTCATTTGGATCTTTTTTTTACATTCCTGGCTTATACAAATTGAGATATACCTTACAGTGTTAAGCATTTTCCTGAGGTAGTAATAAATCAATAGACAAATATCCTGAAGGCAAGTTAAATAAGAAGGATCTCCCCAGCTACTAGCAGTAGTGTGAACATCCAACTAATTTTTTATTTTAGTAGCTTCCACACCTCTATCCAGATGTTCAAGCTGGTTTTAGAAAAGGCAGAGGAACCAGAGATCAAATTGCCAATATCCGCTGGATCATTGAAAAAGCAAGAGAGTTCCAAAAAACATCCATTTCTGCTTTATTGACTACGCCAAAGCCTTCGACTGTGTGGATCACAATAAACTGTGGAAAATTCTGAAGGACATGGGAATACCAGACCACCTGACCCGCCTCTTGAGAAACCTGTATGCAGGTCAGGAAGCAACAGTTAGAACTGGACATGGAACAACAGACTGGTTCTAAATAGGAAAAGGAGTACATCAAGGCTGTGTATTGTCACCCTGCTTATTTAACTTATATGCAGAGTACATCATGAGAAATGCTGGGCTGGAAGAAGCACAGGCTGGAATCAAGATTGCCGGGAGAAATATCAATAACCTCAGATATGCAGATGACACCACACTTCTGGCAGAAAGTGAAGAGGAACTGAAAAGCCTCTTGATGAAAGTGAAAGAGGAGAGTGAAAAAGTAGGCTTAAAGCTTAACATTCAGAAAACGAAGATCATGGCATCTGGTCCCATCACCTCATGGGAAATAGATGGGGAGACGGTGGAAACAGTGTCAGACTTTTATTTTTTTGGGCTCCAAAATCACTGCAAATGGTGACTGCAGCCATGAAATTAAAAGACGCTTACTCCTTGGAAGGAAAGTTATGACCAACCTAGATAGCTTATTAAAAAGCAGAGACATTACTTTGCCAACAAAGGTCCATCTGGTCAAGGCTATGGTTTTTCCAGTGGTCATGTATGGATGTGAGAGTTGGACTGTGAAGAAAGCTGAGCACCGAAGAATTGATGCTTTTGAACTGTGGTGTTGGAGAAGACTCTTGAGAGTCCCTTGGACTGCAAGGAGATCCAACCAGTCCATCCTGAAGTAGATAAGTCTTGGCTGTTCACTGGAAGGACTGATGCTGAAGATGAAATTCCAATACTTTGGCCACCTCATGCAAAGAGTTGACTCATTGGAAAAGACCCTGATGCTGGGAGGGATTGGAGGCAGGAGGAGAAGGGGACGACAGAGGATGAGATGGCTGGATGGCATCACCGACTCATGGACATGAGTTTGAGTAAACTCTGGGAGTTTGTGATGGACAGGGAGGCCTGGCATGCTGCGATTCATGGGGTCACAAAAGAACCAGACATGACTGAGTGACTGAACTGAACTGAACTGAACACCTCTATCCACCTATCTGTCCATCCAACAATACAGTCATATATGGACTTAACACATGTTGATCAAATACCTTCTGTGTGCCAGGCACAGTGCTACGCATTAAGAGTTTAGTATTAGATGAAACTGGAGCCCATTATACAGAGTGAAGTAAGCCAGAAAGATAAAGAACATTACAGCATACTAACACATATATATGGAATTTAGAAAGATGGTAACGATAACCCTATATGCAAAACAGAAAAAGAGACACAGAAGTACAGAACAGACTTGTGAACTCTGTGGGAGAAGGTGAGGGTGGGATGTTTCGAAAGAACAGCATGTATATTATCTATGGAGAAACAGATCACCAGCCCAGGTGGGATGCATGAGTCAAGTGCCCGGGCCTGGTGGGCTGGGAAGACCCAGAGGAATCGGGTGGAGAGGGAGGTGGGAGGGGGGATTGGGATGGGGAATACGTGTAACTCTATGGCTGATTCGTATCAATGTATGACAAAACCCACTGAAAAAATAAAATAAATTTTAAAAAAAGATAAATGCTTTGAACATATTAATTAAAAAAAAAAGAGTTTAGTATTGGGCAACATACACACAGTTTTTTGCTATCATGGAGCTTACATGCTTTTGTCCTCACCACTTGCTCTCTTGACCCTATTTCCATCCCCCATCCAAATTTATAATATTAATGTATTTCCATTCTTCCAATGATTCTACTCCAAAATTACTTGTCTGTTATGGCATTCTTTCTGTTTATCTGTTTCCTGCCTCATGTCTACTTCATTGCTCCTATAATGCTGTAATACCTGATCTCCCTGCTGCCAGAGTGATTTCACCATAGTCCCATCTTCCACACAGACCTAGGTGAAGTCATCTTGGAAGCAAATCTGATCTTCAATGTTAACATCACTGTGGGTGAGACAACTTGATATTAAGTGCTTCCCAGTGAGTTACAATATAAATTATGCAGTACCTCCTATGAAGTACTCTTGTCTTACAAAAAAATTGAGGCTGAATCTAATTAGGCTCTTCAGAGTAAACTCCCAGTTATAAGAAATAGTGGAAATTTAAGTTACACCAATAAAGAAGCAAACAGATAAATGCAGTATGTGGGACAGACTTCAGAACATTATACCAGGTTTCTTAGTAAGTCAGTGGCATGGGGATAAAAGAGAGTGCGATGAAGAAGCAGTGCTCTAAACTAAGATTTTTAAGAATCCTCGCAACTTAGGCAACAGAGGAAATTAATTGGGGGCTCTCATTTGAGCAAACCTACTATAAAAAGATATTTATAAGATAAGAACATTTAAGTCCATAAATGATTAAATTATGCCAGTACAATATTATTATTTTAGTTAGATGTGAAAGTGGATTGATAAGAACACACTTTCATGTAAAGATGTAGGAGTGAGATGAAATCAGGTGGGTGGCTTGCTTTAAAATCCTTCATTTAAATGAAGCAAAAGTGGAAAAATCTTGACAATTGCCAAGTGGTTGATATGCAGGTGGTAATCAACCATAATTTGTATCTTATTCTTTTGTGTGTGTATGTTTTTATAGTAAAACTTCAAAAATAACCCAACCACGTTAACTATTTTGGAAAAATCTGCTAGTTCTCAGCTGACTAAAGAACAGAATCTAAACTCATGAGCTCTATAGATTGAACCCAAACCAGTTTTCAATCTACTTCTATATTCCCAGTAATTCTGCTTTGCATAACTCTCGTTTCACTTTTTCCTAAACTTTCCACGACTTACCATGACTCCAAATCTTTGTGGATTTCATTCCCACTATCCAGAATTTCCTTGTTCTCCTCACATAGCAAATTACTCATCCCAAGACTGTACACGATATATTTGCCTTTGAGACAAGGCATTCAGTCAGAATTAGTCATTCTCTCCAAGTTTCCCCTTTATCCATGACTCTCTGCAGATCTTACTACATTCTGTTGTAATAACCAAGCCAATGTCTCTATGTCTCTGTATTCCCAGCACCTCAGTAGGGCCCAGGAAACAAGGAGTGCTTGATAAGTGTCTATCATATGAATGTAATGCCTGCAGAGTCAATTCTTTCTTTGTGAATGTCCTCCTGATGACCTAAAGAGAGCGAATACAGAAGCAGCATTTTTCTGTCTTGCAGTTTTTCTCCAGTCTTATAAATCTTCCCAGATATTCAACTTCTCTACCATGGAAAGAAAATCACAATTCTAAACTTCTAGGCTACAGAAATATGTTAATATTTCATTTGTAGACACCAGCAACAAATTAACTGTGTCATTAAGATTTAATGATTTTTTAGACTAAGCTGGGATTTATCTTTAGAAAAACATTGAGACTTGATTCCTTTAATGAACTTTTTTTCCTGACCCAGCAATACCTAATTTCTACTTAATTGCTTTGTGTTGACATTAACTTTAGTTCTTTGGGTTCCTCCCCAAAATGTATCCTCATGGAGGCTGCTGCCAAACTGTTTGCCTGCAGTGTATTATTTTTTTCTTAGAATTCTTAAATTAAAAGGTATAAAATCATGTGCTTTCCTGTTGTTTTTTTTTCTACTTTAAGGTGCTTTATATGTTATCACTCTAATGGGACTTTTGATCTTTCTGAATGACTGATTTTTTTAATGATTTTAAGTCAAATAAGCCATTTTTTTGGCAAAGTATTGATAGTTATAACCCACAGGGCTTTGAATGTGTGTGTGCATCCTCTAGATGAATGAATCACCTCTTCGGTATGATGATAGGATATTTTAAAACTCCCACAGCTAAGACAAGAAAAGCTTGGTTAATGAAAGTGTACAATATGGTATATCCATACAGTGGGGTGTTACTCAGCAATAAAAAGAATGAAGAACTAATACATGCTACATGGATGAACCTTGAAAACACTGTTCTAAGTAAGAGGGAATAATCACAAAAGACCAGATATTGTATTATCCCATTTATACAAAGTGTCCAGAATAGGAAAATCTGTAGAGAGAGGAAGATCAGCACCTGTCTAGGACTGGAAGGGTTGGATGGAAAAGGGAGGAGACTGCTAATGGGGATAGGATTTCTTTGTGAAGTGGTTAAAATGCTCTAGAATTAGGTAGCTGTGATGACTGCACAAGTTGGGGAACATACTAAAAATCATTGACTTAGAAACTTACTGTATATAAATTATATCTCAAGCTGTTCTTTTCTTTAGCATTTAAGCATGATCCTCAGATACATTATTTTTATGGTAATGCTGGCTGGTATAGTAAAAAAACTCAGACATTATGGTGGCTTCACACTATCTAATGTGCCTTCTCATTCCCATAATGGGCATCCCTGGTAGGTGAGGAGTATCCGATGCATTCAATCAGAGACCTAAGTTCTAGCCGTCTTAAGTCCTAGGTCTTCAGAGTCCTCTGTATGTAGCTGGGAGAGGCACAGTCATTTCTCTGCCCTCTCGCTTGGGAGTACCCAGTATCCCTTTCACTCAAGTTTTGTTGCATCCCAGAGCACATCTAATTGCAAGAGACTCTTGGAAATATAGCTTAGTTGTGGTCCACAAAGAGGAGGAAACTGGTTTAGCAACTGGCTGTCTAGTCTCTGGGATAACGACCCCACCCTTCCCATCCTCTCCATCCTCTCTCCCTTTGCACACCTTCCCAACTTACATGTGCTTATCTCCAAGTCTTTCTCATAGTTTACTCATCACCTAATATAGCTCTGTATTATACATTCTAGGTCTTTAATTAGGCCCACATAGAATACATCTGATGCCGAAGCTGAAACTCCAGTACTTTGGCCACCTCAAGCGAAGAGTTGACTCATTGGAAAAGACCCTGATGCTGGGAGGGATTGGGGGCAGGAGGAGAAGGGGACAACAGAGGATGAGATGGCTGGATGGCATCACTGACTCGATGGACATAGGTTTGAGTAGACTCCGGGAGTTGGTGATGGACAGGGAGACCTGGTGTGCTGTGATTCATGGGGTCGCAAAGAGTCGGACGTGACTGAGCGACTGAACTGAACTGAACTGAGAATACATCTAGGGTTTCCTAGGTGGCACAGTGGTAAAGTATCCACCTGCCAAAGCAGAAGAGATGGGTTTGATCCCTGGGTGGGGAAGGTCCCCTGGAAGAGGAAATGGCAATCCACTCCAATATTCTTGCCTGCAAAATTCTGTAGACCGAGCATCCTGGCAGGCTACATACAGTTCATGGGTTGCAGAGAGTCAGATACAACTTAGCGGCTGAGCACGGTACACCACAGTATACATCTATTAGAATGATTAGACTGTTTCTAATCCTTTAAGTGGGAGGAGAGTACAGTTTGCTTCATATGCAGCACATGGGGATTTGTCACCTTGTCCTTTCACTCCTTAATTTATAGTCTTTGTGACCAAGTCTTTCTTTAACAAGTCTATTCTTGGTACTCTCCGCTTAGCACATTTAATGGCTCTCATTGCTTACAGATATAGTTTTCAAATACCAGGCTGCAGACTGCTGTGAGTCCACAGTGAAGTGATCAAAATTAAGATGGTGTTGTGTGTGTGTGTGTGTGTATGTTTGTGTTCAAGGTCGCCAACCACCCTTGTTCAAAAATTTTATTTAAAGATTGTGTCCTTCCAATTTTGGGGATATGATTTTTTTTTCTTTCATGAAGCCATGGTGTTAGCTATTTATTTTAAATGTCTTTTCTTTCTAAAATAGATTTAACTTTATATCCTGTCAAAATGTGTACAAACATGTACTTTGAGAGCCATGGAGCAAAACGATGTCTTTTGAGAGAAAAGTGTATAGAGTTGCAATTCACAGAACACTTGGAAGGTACTTCCTCTCTGCAGTCCTAATCACATTTGTGCGTCATTTTGATCCTCTGCTTAGAAGACGTGTGTCTGTATATGGTTCATGGGGATAAGACCAGGTGTCTTGGTTCATATATGGTTTATGGGGATAAGAGTGAAGATCTTCTGGGAATTTAGGGAGTGTTGTAAAGAGGGTGAGAGGTCTTATACTAGATCATGTGTGAATTTCTCATAGGATTGATGGTAATGAAAGAACAGCCTAAAATCTTAGCTACAGTTTGTAGAGGAGGAAAAACTTCCTTCTCCCCCTTTAGGTTCTGTGACTGGCCTAATAATTAAACTGACATGAGGCAGATTAAGAGGAGAAAAGCATATACATTTATTTAATATTTTTACATGTACACAGGAATCTTAAGAAGGAAAATGAAAACCTGAAGAAGACATCAGGCTCCCAAATTTAAAAACTTTTTAACACCAAGAACAATAAATTGGGAGGATGTGACAAGACAAAAGGAGCTTGGGCTGGGGGCAGTAAGTTGTGGGACAGTGACTAGGAAATAAATGGGGGAAACAATGTGAGATAAGGGTGATTTTAGCAGGTCTATTTGTACAGGTCCCTTTTGGTGTGAGTGCCCAGTGTCTGGTGATAAGAATGCGCTTCTCTTCCTAGTAGAGGGAATACACCTTTCTCATGGGAAGTTTTATGACCTCCTTTTAGGTGGAAAGGGAGCAGTCAGAGATCTCTTCCGGCACCTGCTCTTTCTCAAGTGCCTTTAGCTCAAAATAATCATAATGCCAAAGCAATATATTTTGGGTGGCACATTCTGAACCCTCCAAGTCCATAAAGTGCATTGAAAACACCCAATTTCACTTGACCAACTTTCTCATTCTTAAAGTTGGCCTTATATATACTTGGAGACATACCCCAAACATACGTCTACTTACTGTTGCTTTATAAATGAACCACTTAAAAATTGTAGTCCAAAAGTTCAAAATGGACCCAAGTAGCCCTATTTCACCTTTAGTAATTTTCTATTCTCTCAAACCCACGTGTGTCAACGTCCGGCATGTAGCTCAGCGTGGGTCCTCATGTAAGTTATGCCAGGCTGTCGGGCCTCAGTGTTCCCCCGTGGAAATGGAAAACAGGGTCAGTCTGATTCCTAGTGTCCCTTCAGTTCTAACACTGTGGAAACTGAATGATTCATGCCTGGTGCATATGTATTCTGTGGTGAAATCGTATCAAAGGCTTTATTTTCTATCTATGGTTAGATTCTGACAAACCTCAAAGAAAATAAAATATGTGTTGTGTGTTTAAAGCTTACATGGAAACTACCCATCATCTGGGTGTCTTAGAAAGAAAATTAGAGATAGAGTTTGTCTTTGTTATCAGTGACCTGGGTTCTACATGGATCTAGGCTTCCCTCCAACAGTGGTGGCTGTATCCTTACACCAGGAGCAGTGTGAAACTTAATTCACTTCAGAACTTTTCTTCCTGGGAGAATGCAGACACGAGCTGAGTGTGAAGGTGCCAAGATGCAAAGGGGGCCAATATTGACTAGTGTATTGCAGCAGCAGGTTAAAAATGAGAATAAAAGGTAACAAGATGGAGATGGGATGTGTGATTGGGTCCCTCTGGAGTCATGAAGATAATTACTGTTTGAAAGTTGTTGACGAGGAAGGAGGTACTGAATTAGCATTAGCATTTATCTTCTTGAAAAGGAGGCCTAATGGAGAATGTATCAATGTGTAATCAGTGAAGTTGAGGAGGAAGGAGAATACCTTTCTGTTAGGCAAACTGGAATAACTGTAACCAAGCTGCTTCCCATGGCTGAACCTAACTGGTTAATCCCACTGTAATGGGGTTAGGAGCCTGGATTTCTAGAGTCGGTAAACTGGGTTCAGTCTTTTTTTAATTCAGCTACTTTTAAAAAAGCTTTATGAGTCTATGCAAGTATTGACTTTTGCAAACCACAGTGTCCTCATCTGTCAAATGGAGATGAGACTATAGGATAAGGATGTACAGAAGGCTTCCTAAGGAGCACAGTGTTAAAGAATCTGCCTGCCAGTGTAGGAGATGCAAGACATGCGGGTTCGATCCCTGGGTGGAGAAGGTCCCTTGGAGGAGCAAATGACAATCCACTCCAGTATTCTTGCCTGGGAAATCCCATTACAGAGGAACCTGGTGAGCTATATATAGTCCGTGGGGTTGCAAAGCGTTGGACACGCCTGAGAACAAGCAAGGATGTAAAGAGATAGCGGAGCCAACACATATGGTGAACCCTCAAGGAGTTGATAGCTAATTTTATCACTACACCAAACATTAATCCACATCCTGAGATCTCCTAGACCAAACTCTTTATCATCACTAAGTTAGCTCCAAACATCCCTCTCTCTAAGTTTTCTGAAACTATCTGTGGTCTCGTTTTTTGTCTTCCCTTCCTATCCTCCTTTTTTGTCTTGTCCCTTTTCTCGGTTGGTAGCAGTGGGCAGTGACCATATGCCAAACTTCTTGAAAGAGTAACCATGTGTCACCTGAAGCCTGGGCTCTAGGAATTCTCCTTCAGTGATTACAAAATAGACAAGGGGAGTGACTGTCTCATCTCCCTTCCCACATTCCCCCAGGGCAGACCAGGTGCCTGCTCAGGGGGTCCTGCCTGGTGATTGTCATGCAGCTGCAGCAGTTACAGCTGAAAAAGCTCTGTCTTATTTGGGGGAAGGGCAGCTGCTAGGGTGTTGGGACACACTTCAATGTCCCAAATAACTACTGAACTGCTGTTCACTGGCAGGGAAGATGTTTTCCCAAATAAAACTCAGGCTGCCACTGGGACTGTCTTCCTCCCATCTCTGCTTATTAAATGATTTTTTCCTTCTTCAAAGTCCATTTCAAGTATCAATTCCTCTATAAAAGCCTTTCTTGGCCTCTCCTCTGGACTCCCTTTCTCTCTTATCTCAGACCTCGTGTTTGTCACAGAGGCTTGCACTTGTTTTTTGTGTTTTTTTTTTAATGCTATACAATTTTATTTATTTATTTTTATTTATTTTTATTAGTAGGCTTGCACTTGTATCCTTGCCTAATCTGGTGATATAGTCCAGTGCCTCCTCATGGAAAGGAACCCCTTAGAGAATGCTTGTCTTTCATAGATTGAGCCTGAATGGTTTAATCTATGTATATCTTGGTTTGATAACCATTCTCTACTTTGAATTCACTCTATCCTTGATGCTTAAAATAACTAATTAACTTGATGGCCCCTGGCTTCTGATTCTGACCCTGTGGCAGGCTGGTCACAAGGGAAGTACCCAGAGGAGCAAGGTGACTATTTTAACTGGTGGATGTTATCTTCACTCATCTGTACTATAGTGACAGTTGTACTTGTTTCTCTACCTTAAGCAAAAAGATCCAAGGCATTTGTTTTTCTACATAAAAGTAGGCTTTGAACATAGCGGGTACTCAAATGATTAATAATTTGAATCTGATGAGCTAATTTATTTAGCTACCTAGAAAAATGTTATGAATCTGGTCCTATGTATGTGTGTGTGTGTGTGCTGCATACTGAGAGAGAAAAAGATAAAAAGAGGATAAGGATAAGGAAGGATAATGGATAAGGAAGCTGTGGTACATATACACCATGGAATATTACTCAGCCGTTAAAAAGAATTCATTTGAATCAGTTCTAATGAGATGGATGAAACTGGAGCCCATTATACAGAGTGAGGTGAGCCAGAAAGATAAAGAACACTACAGTATACTAACACATATATACGGAATTTAGAAAGATGGTAACAATGGCCCTATATGCAGGGCAGAAGAAGAGACGCAGAAGTACAGAACAGACTTTTGAACTCTGTGGGAGAAGGGGAGGGTGGGATGTTTTGAAAGAACAGCATGTATATTATCTGTGGTGAAACAGACCACCAGCCCAGGTGGGAGGCATGAGTCAAGTGCTCGGGCCTGTTGGGCTGGGAAGATCCAGAGGAATCGGGTGGAGAGGGAGGTGGGATGGGAGACCGGGATGGGGAATTCGTGTAACTCTATGGCTGATTCACATCAATGTATGACAAAACCCACTGAAAAATAAAAAAAAAAAAAAAGAAAAAAAAAAAAAAAGAGGGAATAGGAAAGACACAGTGCCACCGGGCTCAATCTTAGGTTACATTTTGAAATGTTTCCTTCATTTCTTTTGCATTTTCCCTTTCTATAAGAAGTCAAGCTTCAAGAACAGATGATCAATTTTAGTTTCAAGATTCATTTCTAGGAATTATTCTCCTATTAAGATCTACTCTAACTAAAATATCATATTGCTGTTTATAAATTAGTGTGACTTTTTCAAGATCTTATGTCTTGCAGAGACATTTACATTTTAATATTTCCCCATTAACAAATTTAAGTTCCTGCTGTGTACTGATATTGGGCATTACTTGGGGGTTGGAAAATATCCAAAGTCAGGTAACAATAGTTCTCTACTCTGGCTGATCATCCAAGTCACATGGGAGTTCTTATTCCTGGGCCCATCCCTGGAGTTCTGAGTCAGAATATCTTCAATGGGTCCGGTGCTGGGAGTGTATCTTTAAAAAGCTTCCCAAATGCAGCAGAGGAACAGCTGATGTGGGAACCACTGGGGTAAAAAGATTGGGTCCTGCCCACTAGATACAAGAAAAACCCAATCACAAGCTTTGATTATGTTAAAGTGAAGTGAAGAAAAGTTGCTCAGTCATGTCTGACTCTTTGTGACCCCATGGACTATAGCCCACCAGGTTCCTCGGTCCATGGGATTTTTCCAGGCATGAATACTGGAATGGGTTTCCATTTACTTCTCCATGGGATCTTCCTGACCCAGGGATCGAACCCAGGTCTCCCACATTGTAGGCAGACGCTTTACCGTCCTAGCTACCAGGGAAGCCCTGATTATGTTATGAAATATCTAATTTACATATTTTAAACACATTGCCATTTGTGAAGCATTTTATAAAGTGGTCTTCTATACTTCATTCTTTCTGAAAGGTTTGTAAAGCAGTTGTTTTTATTTTATCTTCTTTATTGGCTATTGAGGCAAAGACACAAACTGATTTGCCTAGAAACCCAAAGTCCTTACCAAGCCTAGATCCAAACACTGCATATCCCATGCTCTTTACTCAACAAACAAATTCAGTGGTCCAAGGAATATGTTCATGGTGAACAAATATCTAGCACAACAAACAGAATTTGTGGGGCATCCACAAGGGACACTGCTGATTCAGAGACATCAGTAAGCATGTGTTTTCTGGATAAAAATCTAATGAGAGAAAAAGCATAATTTTTCCTCCTTCTCTTTAAGTATTCTAGTATTTATGGTCTTACTTTTGTTTGTTTAGGGGTTCCTAAAGTCATACACATGTTTACTTGTAGGATTAGCCAACTTTCATTGTTTCCATTGTTTATTTTCATGCTCTTTCAAAAGTGAAAGTGAAGGCTATATTGTAAATCAACTATACCTCAACTTAAAATGTTTGAAAGAACAGTCTATAAAAGAAAAAAAAATCAATAAACTGGAATTTATTTTTAAAAAGAGAAAGAGAGAGAAGCTGTCACTGCCCTTTCTTCCCACCATGTCTGTACTCGATAAGCCCTTTCTCAAGACTACTTGTCTTTAGCTTCACCCATTTTTTAAACTAACTCAGCTTTATGTCAGTTCCCTGGGGACATCCATTGAAATATATGACAGTAGGCATAAGCTGATGGACATATGGGTGCCCATTGTCAAGAGTTTTTATAAGGTTTTGTAACATGATAGACATAGTCATTTCACAGAATAGAAAAAGAGAGCTATATGGGATAAGAACAGATATATAGTATTAAAAAGAGATATCCAAATGGAATTAAGGAAGAAGGCAGATGTCCTGTGAGACAAACTGTAAAGCCACGCAGCCAGACCAATGGTTCTCAAATTCTGTGCAGGTGACAAGCGACCTGTAGAATAAAGTGCGCGTCTGAGAGGTTCTTCATTCATTGGGCCCTCTGGCCTCCCCAGTCTCACACCTTCTGTTCCAGTCCTACCAGACTACCTGTGGTTCTCACAACATTCTTGCTTTCTTATCTGCCTCGGCTTTGGCTCATGGCAGCCATTCTGATGAAAATAAAAATCACCGATTCTTGCTCCGGGGCATCCTTTCCTAAGGTTATAATACCTATTCAAAACTGGGTTCAAGTGTTATTTATTAACCAAAGCCTTTTGGGGCAGCACTCTCACCCAAATAAACTGGCCATTCTCTCTTCTCCCCTGTCTGAGTAAATGCCTTGTTCTTACAGTTGCTCTCACCGAGAATTTTGAGTCACTCTTGAATTATCTGTTTCTTGCATACGACGTCCAACTATGTTGTTGTTGTCAACCAACTATGTTGTTATCTCTCCTGTCAGACTGTGTCCCCAATACAATCATTTCTCGCTATCTCCAAAGCTTTCACCTTGGTCTAAGCCACAATCTACCTTCAGATGGGTTATTTTAATAGCCTCCTAATTACCATCTCTGTTTTCATCTTGGTCCCATTTCTGTGTATACTCTACATGGCAGTAAAAGCGATCCTTTAAAAAGTGTAACATGGATCATTCTTTAACACACTCGAATAGCTTTCCACCTCCCACAGAGAAAGAATCAACTCCTAACAGTGCCTACAATACCCTGGGAACCTAGAGCCCCACCATCTCTCCAACTTCCTCTTCTACCTTTTACCACCACATTAGGGTCCTTGTTGGCTCCTGTACTTCAAATGTCAGGATCTTTGCACTTGCTCTGCTTTTAACTGGAACCCTCACCCCTTGACAACCACGTGGTATATGTATATTCTCTTATTTCCTTTAAGTCTTTGCTCACATAGCACCTAGTCAGAGAGGCCTGTCTTGAGCATACCACACAAAATATCAATAGCAAAGTCAAAACTCCCCACCACCTGATTCTGTTTTTTCTTATGCATAGCATTTCTCTCTACCTGACACAAGATATATTATTTATTTGTTCATCATCTATCTTTCCATATACAGCAAGAATTTTTTTTCTTACTATGTCTTCAGCAGTTAGTATAGTGCTTGATACAAGTCTTTTGATCTGCCAGCTGTGACCTGGAGAAAAGCCATCATAGATGCCAAAGCTTAAAAAATGTGTGGATATAATTGGAAAAATTTATTTTGTGACTTTTTTCTTGACATGATTACTTTTTTTATTAGTGGGCAGAAACTCAAGACCTTCCGTCAAAGATGTGAGAGTAAGTCTCACTACCTAGGCTAATAAAGCTCAGTCTGTTTAAGCTGCCAATTTGTTAATTTAAAGCAATGTGTGCATGTGTGCTCAGTCATGTCAGACTCTTTGTGACCCCATGGACTGCAAACTGCCAGGCTCCTCTGTCCATGGAAGTTTCCAGGCAAGAATACTGGAGTGGATTGGCATTTCCTGCAACAAGGGATCTTCCCAACCCAGGGATTGAACCTGCGTCTCTTGCATCTTTTGCGTTGATAGGCAGATTCTTTACTACTGTGCCACCTGGGAAGCCCTTAAGGCAGTATACTATATTGGTTTAAGTGTCAAGGCTCTGGAGTCAAGCTTTATATTTTTAAACTCTAGCTTGAACATTTACTAGTTGTGTGACCTTGAAAAATGATCACTTATCATTTCTGGTCCTTGTATATAAATGGGGATAATAATATATCATTTCATCATGTTATGAGAGAACTTAATGGCATGTATTCATAAAACTCTTAAAACAGTGCTTTGTAAATAGGAAAATCTTAATCTTAGCTATTATTATTATTCTAGAATATACTTTTATTACTTTTAATTGCACATAATAACTGTCAACAGGGTATTTCCTAGTAGGTCCTGCTGGTTTTGACTCAAAGAATAAATTAAAGCTATTTATGATGAGTATCTATTTCTATAAAAGTAGTTCATATATTAGGGTCCATACGTTTTCTTAAGTTTAAAATGCTTTGCCTGGCACATCCTCAGTTCAGCACAAGCCAAGCTATTCTACATTCTTCATTAGAAAACTTGAAGTTAGTAGAGTTTCATTTTGTGTACCCTGCGAACGACTGAAGAACGATTGTTTTAGTAACAGCAGAGCACCAGACGTAAGTTTGGTCCTGATATAGTTAACACTTTAACATTAAAAAAGCAAGACTGGAGACTGGTACTCAATTTTACTTCACCAAATAAAGGAAGACACAGAATGTTCTTTAGAGACAAGCAAGTAGATTGTAATTGGCTTATTCTTTTGTATTTAGTTGAATTTGCCTCACAAGCAACCATTACCCAAATAGCACCTGAGAGTCCACATGAGTTCTCAAGAGATAACTCTTCATTCTGTGTATGGGGTGCTTATAGCAGATAGTGTAGGACCTGGCGACCAGTGTGTATCTCGATAGAACGCAGGATTCCCACTAATTGATGTCTTACTAGAAACAAGGTCAACTCACCAACTACTTTGCCATCGGGAGAGTTATACAAAGAGAAAAAGAGAAACATTGAAGTATAGCTCAGAGAGGAAGATGATGAATTCTGAATCTCACCTCACAGAAAGGAGAAGGGACCACGTAGTTAGTGATGAGAACAGCATTGGAATCTGTCTCCTCAAGTCCATTCAGTGCTCTCTCCACGCTCCCGTGCTTGTAGGGCAGGTAAGAGAGGTTGTGAGTTATCTAGAAATCTGGGTAAAGGTCATCTTGATTTTAAAAGGACTCGTAAATTCTGAATGAGAGTAAGTGGACTCAAAGTAACAGGAGGGATATTATAAGACACCACATTTGTGAAACGTTGCCTTTGAAAATGAATGGCTTTGCTCTGAGGTATTTTTTCTCAGGGGACGTGACCAGATGAGCTGGCAATCGAAGATAGAAGGACTCTCCTGTCCAGCAGCCCTTGTAGGAATATGTTGTGTGAAAACGGGTCAGGTCTCAGGCCTACAAACGTGAATGGAGCGTCATTGTTCTCTGGGAGATCTGGGGAAATGCATTTACCCCAGTTTTTGATTAAATGAGGAGAAAACACACTTCACAGACTGAGCACAAGTTTGTTCTGTTGTTGTTTTTTTTTTTAATGCAGGGTTTTGCCAATTTATTTCAGTGGAAAACAGTTAACTCTTTCCAGTCAGAGACATAAGAAGCAATTAGAGCTATTCTTGAATAAAATAAGCTAAAAATAAGCTAAAAGATGATCCACCTTGAGTAATCTAAGCTTATGTTAAAATAATTTTCCTTCCAAATCTCATTCTTAAACCCTCAGGTCTTTGTTTACTTTAATAGAGTGACAACCACTTGTACTTTGCTAGAAAAAATGAGTATTAACCTATAGGTACATCTTACTTTAAAGTAAGTCCAACTTAAATTCAGATTTATGAAGAATATAGATTAGGAAGTGTTTTTACTTTATCCATCTTTATAAGATTCTTTAATATATAAAGTCTCTTATGTGTTTGACATCAATTGATTCATAAATATCTGAATTACACTTGGCTTTTTATACCCCGCCTAAAAAAAAATATGATTATCAAGAAGAGGGTGAGATGGGTATGCATATAAGTATTTTGAATTATACATGGTTTTTCAAATAAAACATCCCACTCTAATGGGATGCCCGAAAAGGCTAAGTGACTTGGACAAGACTTAAGATGAATTTATGCAAGGGATGAGTCATCAGTTCTGAAAAGTAGCAGAAAAATTAGGAGTATTCTCAAAGTGTGGTCTATGAACTACTTGCACTAGAATCCCTTACAATGTTATTATAAACTCAGATTAACCCCATTACACTGAATCTCAGGGAGCGGCCCCAATAATTGCATTCCTTAATGAGTTCCTTAGTTTGATCTGATGCACCCCAAAGGTTGTCAGCCATTGGGATTGACTTCATTTAGTGGTTGAGTTTCACCTTTGCAAAACTTGATGATCCTAGTTTTAACAAATAAAAATCTAAGCTCCTCAGTTTGTGATTAAATACTTATAAGCATAATTTTTTGAACCCAAACACTCTTTCATTAGGTGAACTAAAGAGGAAACCCTGTGCTATTGCAGCTGAGTTTGTTTCACCTCTTTGCTTAAGACCTCCTGTTTCCCACCAAGCAGATTAGCGGTATCTTTCTTCTGCATACTCCTTTGGCATATGCTGTTACATTTGTTTACATGGCTAGTTCCTGTCTCCCCACTGTGATCCCCATGAAAGAAGAGAAATTATAGCTAGGAGATATTTCACTAGCTAAAGGCAAATGGAATCACTGGGTATGTATACATCACTTGAAAGCGTACAAGTGTGAAAGTAAAATAATATACAGTTCCTATCACTCATAGCCCATGTTCTCCCTGATTCACTGAACAGTCTCTTAGAAGGCACTTGCCTCCTCTCTCTCCTTTGGTGCCTTCACCTGCAAAAATGTGAAAGTGTTAGACTCTTTCCTATTTCACTGAACTGTTGAAGAGAAAGTAGAGCAATAGTGTTTCAATGTTCTATGGACAGATTTATTAATATGCTGGATTTGTCAACCTTCAAGGCCAAGCAAAGGAGAAAAGGGAAGATATTTGAATGCAGAGTTCCAAAGAATAGCAAGGAGATAAGAAAACCTTGCTCAGCAATCAATGCAAAGGAATAGAGGAAAACAATAGAATGGGAAAGACTAGAGATCTCTTCAAGAAAATTAGAGATACCAAGGGAACATTTCATGCAAAGATGGGCTCAATAAAGGACAGAAATGTTATGGACCTGATAGAAGCAGAAGATATTAAGAAGAGGTGGCAAGAATACACAGAAGAACTGTACAAAAAAGATCTTCATGGCCCAGTTAATCACTATGGTGTGGTCACTCACCTAGAGCCAGACATCCTGGAATGTGAAGTCAAGTGGGTCTTAGAAAGCATCACTACGAACAAAGCTAGTGGAGTTGATAGAATCCCAGTTGAGCTCTTTCAAATCCTAAAAGATGATGCTGTGAAAGTGCTGCACTCAATATGCCAGCAAAATTGGAAAACTCAACAGTGGCCCCAGGACTGGAAAAGGTCAGTGTTCATTCCAATCTCAAAGAAAGGCAATCCCAAAGAATGCTCAAACTACTGCACAATTGCACTCATCTCACACGCTAGCAAAGTAATGCTCAAAATTTTCCAAGCCAGGCTTCAGCAATATGTGAACCGTGAACTTCCAGATGTTCAACCTCATTTTAGAAAAGGCAGAGGAACCAGAGATCACATTGCCAACATCTACTGGATCATTGAAAACGCAAGAGAGTTCCAGGAAAACATCTATTTCTGCTTTATTGACTATGTCAAAGCCTTTGACTGTGTGAATCAGAAAAAACTGGAAAATTCTGAAAGAGATGGGAATACCAGACCACTTGACCTGCCTCTTGAGAAATCTGTATTCAGGTCAGAAAGCAACAGTTAGAACTGGACATGAAACAACAGACTGGTTCCAAACAGGAAAAGGAGTACGTCAAGGCTGTATATTGTCACCCTGCTTATTTAACTTACATGCAGAGTACATCATGAGGAACACTGGGCTGGATGAAGCACCAGCTGGAATCAAGGTTGCCGGGAGAAATATCAATAACCTCAGATATGCAGATGACACCACCCTTATGGCAGAAAGTGAAGATGAACTAAAGAGCCTCTTGATGAAATTGAAAGAGGAGAGTGAAAAGGTTGGCTTAAAGCTCAACATTCAGAAAACTAAGATCATGGCATCTGGTCCCATCACTTCATGGCAAATAGAGAGGGAAACAGTGGAAACAGTGTCAGATTTTATTTGGGGGGACTCCAAAATCACTGCAGATGGTGATTGCAGCCATGAAATTAAAAGACGCTTACTCCTTTGAAGGAAAGTTATGACTAGCCTAGACAGCATATTAAAAAGCAGAGACATTACTTTGCCAACAAAGGTCTGTCTAGTCAAGGCTATGGTTTTTCCAGTAGTCATGTATGGATGTGAGAGTTGGACTATAAAGAAAGCTGAGTGCCGAAGAGTTGATGCTTTTGAACTGTGGTGTTGGAGAAGACTCTTGAGAGTCCCTTGGACTGCAAGACGATCCAACCAGTCCATCCTAAAGGAGATCAGTCCTGAGTGTTTATTGGAAGGACTGATGTTGAAGCTGAAACTCCAATACTTTGGCTACCTGATGCAAAGAGTTGACTCATTTGAAAAGACCCTGATGCTAGGAAGGATTGAAGGTGGGAGAAGGGGACGACAGAGGATGAAATAGTTGGATGGCATCACCAGTTCAATGAACATGAGTTTGAGTAAACTCCGGGAGTTGGTTATGAACAGGGAGGCCTGGTGTGCTGCAGTTCATGGGGTTGCAAAGAGTCAGACACGACTGAGCAACTGAACTGAATTGAAGAATTAACTGAATAGAGTTAAATTTTCACTCTTTAGTGGATCTTCCTTCCTGTATTTACCATTTCATGCTAAATCTGTGAGCTAGAAAGCTCTAAGTGCAATTAGAAATGGAGATAACCTTCACGATGTTCCTTTCTCATTCTTTATTCTTACCTCCCTTTTGATTTCATATTTAATTTGTGTTTTACTCTTTGCAGACCATTAGCAATAAATTCTTGGTTGAACTTTTTCTCAGAAGAAACCAAAACACTATTAATATGTTCTTTCAGTTTGTATAATAACTTTTTTGCCTCCTAGATTCTGATACTTAAAAGAATAAAATTGCTAGAAATGTGATTTAAAAAAAAGAAAAAAAAATGCTTCTGTCTAACATAAGAAGCAGAAGCAGAAGTCTTTATTCTTTTTTTTCCCCATCAATAAAACACAGTCCTGCTTTAATCAATAGGAAATCATATCTTATGTTCTATGTAGCATCTAAATATATCATCATTGGTTTTCTTCACTTAGTTTCCTAATACCTGCTTGGTAACTTTAGGATAAAGAGAAGGTGAAGGGTTCAGGGATTTCTCATGACTAAAAGGAAACAGAATGAATTTATTTAGTGTTTGCTGAAGAGGCTAAGATGTGCCTATTTTAGACTTTGTTTTCTTAAATCATTTGGGCATAAAAAAAAACGTCCTCTGTCGTTAACCCCAGTTTCTCTTTTCGTAAATCAAAACATAACAAATTTCCTAAACATTGGGCTAGAAGGTCAGGAGTCTTTAAAACAACTCCTGACTGTTGGCCTTTTTAGCCTATGAATTTTACAGTATTCCCAGCAGGTCTTGAGATTGTGATGGGAATTTGTTCCTCCCCATCACTTAGCTTCCAGAGGATACCTGTGGTGAAAATTCAAACACCCAGGAAAATCATTCTTCTGATGCTTCACTTCTTATGTCTGATGATGCTGAGCCCTGAAGACTCAGTAAGTGAGGTTTTTTGGCAGCATATTCCTAAAACATTATCTGTAAGTAAAGACATTTTAAAGGAACCATCTTCAGAAGTCATGGGATCAGTGGGTTATTTAAATGCCCTCTGAATGTAAAAATTCCATATCTTCTTCTGAATATTTACTTGTGAATATCAAAGGCTGGCTCGCCCCATCTTTCTAACCTTGCCCAAGTCTCATCTCATCTGTAAAACTATTGTCCTCATTGGCTTATAAGCTATTGGCTCATAAAGTTTCTATTATGTTTGTAGACAGAAACAACAGTTTTCTACATGATGGTATAATGCCATGTAGTCTCTTTTTGTTTCCTGTGTGTTTTACTTACCCATCAAGTTTTTAAACTGCTTGGGGACAGGGATTAGATTAAGATTTCATTTCAGTTTTTTAGATACTGGAGAACATTTTGGCATCCCATCCAATACTGCATCTAATTAAAAATAAAAATGATGTTATTCAGTCAAATAAAGATATGAAAGTCTAGCAAATTTCAGAATCTTCCATATTTGTTTTGGGAAATGTTATTCTTTTAGTATTTTTTTTCCTGTTTTTGGTGCCTTAAGTAAATGCATAGATGGCCTATTGAGTAATCCTAATCTGTCTGACGATAAAAACAAATATTATCCTCTTTGTGTGTTACTAAGAATAATTGGATTCTGTCAACATCTGTTAGTTTGATTAATAGAGTCCTATAGTAAATCTCTATAAAATTGGAGGACCCATTAGAAAATAACTTTCTTCTGAATTATTGGTTTTAAGTGTAGTTCTGTATATCTGAATTTTTTAAATAAGGAAAACAGTCTATAGTCTACTTCTGTAGCTCAGATGTCCTTTTGAAATTGTACCAACATCAATGCTTATCAATGCTTCCGATATTGGTGAACAATGTAAAATTTGCTAAATATTGTGTCAGTTAGGTTGCTCAGTTATGTCCAACTCTTTGCAGCCCCGTGGACTGCAGTGCGCCAGGCTTGCCTGTCCATCACCAACTCCCAGAGCTTGCTTAAACTCATGTCCCTCGAGTCGCTGATGCCATCCAGCTATCTCATCCTCTCTTCCCCTTCTCCTCCTGCCTTCAGTCTTTCCCAGAAATGTTGTTTAGGAGTGATAAAAGACATTTTAATATTGTGTAACTACAGTAAATTTGAAATCTTCTGTGTTCATTGATTTTCCGCTAAAGTTGAGCACTGGCTACAGTACTTCAGGAAAGGAGAAGAGATCTTTGACCCCTCTCTCTATCTCACGTCCTCACTCTACATTCTGAGTTTAGGACCAAGGTCTTATCGAGCCACTTCCCAGACAATGCTAGATTCCTTCTTACAGGGAATCTTGACCCAGATTGCTACACGATAAAATTTCTCAGATAATTTTACCTCATTTAAGCCAAGGATATTATTATTCAGCTCAAAATAAGCCTGTGAGAATGATTATGTCTAGGGATGGACATATTCTCCTTGACCTTCATTTTAGTAAAGTCCTTTCCTTTCCCAGTTGTATTCATTTTTTTCCCCTTCTAATAGACTATTTTTTTAGAGAAGTTTTAAGTTCACAGAACAGTTGAGTGGAAAGCACAGAGAATTTACATATCCTCCCAGCACCACCCCGTCACACACACACACACACACACACACACACACACACACACACACACATAACCTCCCCAACTATCAACATCCCCCAACAGAGTGATACATTTGTTATAATTGATGAGCCTACAATTGTTGATACGTCATCACCCCAAGTTCACAGTTTACGTTATGGGTCATTTTCTTAGTGTTGTATATATTGAATGTGAACAGATGCATAATGGCATGGACTGACCGTTGTAGTATCATACAGAATAGTTCCACTGCCCTAAAAATCGTCTGTGTTCAGCCTATTCCCCCTCTAACCCACATGAACCCTCTTTTTACCTCTCCTTAGTTTTGCCTTTTCCAGAATGTCAAATAGTTGTAATTCTACAAAATGAAGCATTTTCAAATTGGCTTCTTTCGCTTAATTAATATGCATTTAAGTTTCTTCCATGTCTTCACAGCTTGATAGCTCATTTCATTTGTGCACTGAATAGTATTCCTTCATCTGAAGGTGCCACAGTTTATTTATCCATTCACCTACTGAAGGACATCTTGATCATTTCCAGTTTATGGCAACTATGAATAAAGCTGCTATAAACATTTGTGTACAGGTTTTGTGTGGACATAAGTTTTCAACTCCTCTGAGTAAATACTATGGAGCTCGGTTGCTAGACTGCATGGTAAGGATATATTTGGTTTTATAAGAAAGTGTTACACTCTCTTCCAAGTTACCGTACCATTTTGCATTCCCATCAACAATGAATGAGAGTTTCTGTTGCCCCACAGTCCTGTTCACTTGTCACATAGGTTGGTAGAGTCACTTGGCTCATTACTTACTACTGTAAGTAGCTGATTAAGCACACAGTTCCCTTGAATGACTGTCTTCTAGCCAATTAGGAAAATGGAATATTTGTGTAAGCCCTAAGGCACAATGAATTTGACTCGAAATCACAGACATGAGACCTGGTATCATTCTTCATTTGCTATGCAACTTGCCAGGTATTTTTTTAAAATCTCTTATATACTTTGATTTGCTATTCTTCTAAATAAGATTAATAGATACCAATATATTTTTAAGACTATTTACCTAATCATATTCTTAAATTAAAGAATAGAACAAATATTCTGATAAGCTTTGCAAGTTTCTTAATGAATAACATCATGAGAGGTGAAATAAAAGAATCTTATTCTTGGCTACCTAATAACAAGAATGTGTTTTTCTTCTTCATAACTTAAAGTAATAAAGTGCAATATGAGTATAAATTTAGAAATTTTAAAATACTTCTATATTTATCATATCTAGAAGTGAGAATGATTAAATGGGAATAAACAATATATTTGAAAGAAAAATAGAAACAATTTTTTTTGCTTAAATATGAAAGATTTGTACCCATTATACTTCTAACACTTATTTAGTTCTTAAAATTATTTTTCTATCCCCTTGTAAGTCTCACTGGGAAACTCTCAATCTAATAGACTTATTATTAACATAAACATAATTTCTCACCCTGTAGGTGTTAAAACAGCCATTTTTTATCCAGTAATTCTGTCATTTGTGGCAAGACCTGTGTTGTAGTATGTTAGGGTGATGAAGGATGTAACTTAGGAAGACTGGCTCAGAACTAAGCAAAGTGGCTTCAAAATGCTCACTTGCGTTTCCATTTCCAAGATCTGGTACTTAACCTTGGGGATCCAGGCACTTGATTTTGCCATTGCCCAGAGGTGAGCAGCTCTGGGGATTGTGAAAATAATCATGTTGCCCAGAATCACCGTGAATTTGTATATTTAAACATACCTTTAATTTCTTGTAACCTAATAATGAGAAAGAAATGACTATGGGGCAGGAAAGGCAGGACACCGAGGGCTTCCTTCTCCTGGGTTCAGTGCTTACCAAATCTCTGTAAGCCTCAGTCCTCATCTGTGAATGAGGATAATAATAGGACCAAATTTCACAAGATTGTAAAAGAATTAAAGAGATAATGTGTGTTGTTTAGTTGCTAAGTCATGTCCAACTGTTTGTGACCTCATGGACTATAGCCCGCCAGGCTCCTCTGTCCCTGGGATTTCCCAGGCAAGAGCACTGGAGTGGGTTGCCATTTCCCTCTCCAGGGGATCTTCCTGACCCAGGGATCACAACTGTCTTCTGCACTGGCAAGCAGACTCTTTACCACCCGAGCCACCAGGGAAGATAATGTATGTAAAATGCATTAGCGCCCTCCTTGTATTCTACCAAACACTCAAAAATTAGGGGAAGGAGAAACTGCCACCTGCTAGGTCAGTGCTTTCTCTCTCAGAATGAGCTCTTTCACCCATGTGTGTAGAGTGGGGGGATTTAAAGGATGCAGTAGATTATTAGAAGGAGTTCCTGCTTGAGCCATCCTTTCCCACCACAAAGATAAATTTTCCAATGACACCTGCTTGCTGGGAGCTCCTTGCACCCAAAGTGCTAGAGACACAGGGGTTGGGTTTGATTTTCTAAGCATTGTTTTTATAGGCTTCATGCTCGTCATCGACCTTTCAGTTGATGCAGGCTTTCTTTAGTTCTAACTGGTGACAAACAGCTGGCCCAGATGTGGCGATATTTCCACCAGTGCCTGGGGTAGACATCAGGTTCTGTTTCTGCTGAGCCTGGACTCAGCCTCTGAATTCTCATCACTACCCTCAGGCAGCCACTACCAATAGCTCATAATTTTTACTGGAAGTGAAATGTATTTGTCATCCTGGGAACAAGCCATAGTTACGTGATCAGTCCCTGTTTTTAGTTTAAAAACAGGCTGTTTCTCATCACTGAGTCCTGTTTGCTTTAATCAGATTTTCACCATGCTAAGGGGCCTTGGGATACCGTCCAAATATCTTCCATAGCCTCACAAAATATCAGAGGATAAAGGTAAAAGTTATTTTGGTGAACTCCTGTGTTCCTCTATCAGATATTATGCATGTAAAGTTTGTATTTTTGATACTTCCATTCACTGAATTTCTTAACCTAGTTATTCATTTTACAATAAGGGTGAATGGTTAAACCAGTCTATGGAATCCATATTATAGAATACTATTTGGTGACAAAAAGGTGTTCTTGCCTGGAGAATCCCAGGGATGGGGTCGCACAGAGTCGGACACGACTGAAGTGACTTAGCAGTAGCAGTGACACGTACAACACATTGGATGGGTCTCAGGAGAATTAAGCTGTGTTGAAAAAGCTAATCTCAAAAGGTTACATGTTGTATGAGTCCACTGATATAATATTCTTGAAATGACAAAATTATAGAGAGAGGGGAAAAAGGTTAGTAGTTCCCAGGGATTAAGAAGAGAGGAGAAAGGGAGGTGGCTGTGGCTGCTAAGGAGTAGGACAAGGAGCGAGGTTTGGAGAGAAAATAAACCTGCATAAGTCTTAGTCTTGGACTTCTAGCCTTCAGAACTGTGAGAAAATAAATTTCTGTTGCTTAAGCCAAAAAAAAAAAAAGGAGTAGTTCAAGGGGTTCTTGTACTGTAGCTTGACTAGTGGCAGTCACAAGAATCTACATATGTTATAAAACTGAATTTGAAAAACACAAATACACATGCACAACACATATGAATGCATGGAAGTCTGATCAGATCTGAATAACTGAGTGGATTCTATCAATGTCGGTTTCCTGGATGTGACATTATATTATAGTCATACAAGACAGCACTGGAAAGGGAAACTGGTTGAAGGGTACATGATTCTCACTTTCGTATTTTTTACCACTGCATGTGAATCTACGGTTACCTCAAGTGGATTTCAAAAGATCTGTGATGAGCCTCTTGGGAATTGCAACTGCACGTTACAGCAATTAGATATCAAATAAAGAGAATTATTCCTTCAGAATAGTAGCAGAAGGTGATGGTCAGGTGTTTTCAACCCTAACATGGTTGTGTGCTTAATACGTCCTAGTATTATTATAATGTTGCTACTTTGGGGACTATTCTCAAAGATACATTTGCTCTCTCAGCTGACCTGAGTGTATATTATAGCAGAAAGCTATTAATCTTTACCATATGTCAACCTGAGAAATTTATTTAAAATTTGAGAGAGTATTGGCTTGAAATTATTTGTTTTATTTTCTATTTTTAATGTAAAATAGTAAAAGAAGTACGCAAAAATGAGATCTGGCTTTTTTCTTCTTAAAAATGTGAGAAGGGGGAGTGTTTTGGATTTCTATATATTTCAACCAGAAATGGCAAATATGCAGCATGTATGCTTTCAGTCTCTGGTCCTGACATCACTAGGGGATCGTGGCCCTTAATTTTTTGAAAGCCTGAATTTTCCCTCAGAGTCCTTCTTAACATAACACTTCAGAGAAACAGTAACAGTAAATTGCCATTGACACAAGATGGAGCCCCAGAGTCAGCATTTACATGCTGTTTCTCCTGCCCTGAGAGATTTTTTTCTATTGTACCCTATCCTCTATCATGCCAAATAAAAAAGATTTTATGCATTAACTTTTTGTTTCCTCCCCCAGTTTCACCTCATTTAAGCATGATTCACATGCTGGCTGAAATGCTTTTATAATTCATAAATAAATATTCCCCAAATTGAGTGATTTTGCATTTAAATACAACATTCCTTAAAAAGCAATGCCATATGCAGCTGGTAAATTGTGAACAGGTTTTATTTAATTCCTATATAGTTCAAGTAGAAAAAAGATCACAACTGGCCTGTGTAGGAGAAAGTAAGTTTTCTTGGGCATGTGCGTATTTTTAGATATGATTGCAGTGATTAATATATATGGGCAACCTTCAGTGTCAAAGATCAGTTTCTAGATACTGACACCAGTGACTTATTTTGATGATAAAGGTGTCTTTTAATTCAGGAGAAAAGGGAAAGTAGTTGATTTAGATTTATTTTCTTTACATGAACTCTATCCAGACTAGTATAGACAAAGCAATAAAAAACTAATAAATCATAGAAGTATTCACCTGAAAGAATTCATCTGCTTTGGATTTCTCCTGAGTAACTGCTATATGCTAGAGCTGTAGTTCCCAAAATATGGGCCAAGTTGCCCCAGGGTACCATGGTGCCTTCAGAATTTTAAATTTTTCAGGGGAACACAATGTATTTGTCAGATGGTGAACGAACTTAAGGTGCTTCACATTTCAACCTTAGACCATGCTATTCTTTCAAATGATTTCATATTTTTGCAAAGCTGGATTTTAGAGAGTTACTGGGACGAAAGCAAGTAAATAATGAAAATCCCTGTGGGGCAGGAAATTAAGGAGGCAATGTTCCAGAAAGAACACACATTTCATTAGGAAGCAATCGTGGTTATTTACAAATATAATAAAATTGTATTCAAATATATGTGTATCTTTGTTCATACAATTATTAAGGTGTTAAGGACAAAAAATACTTATCAAGTTATTTCTACTTAACTACTAATGTGGGCTTCCCTCATAGCTCAGTGGGTGAAGAATCTGCCTGCAATGCAGGAGACACGGGTTCAATTCCTGGGTTGGGAAGATACCCTGGAGAAGGAAAAGGCAACCCACTCCAGTATTCTTGCCTGGAAAATCCCACGGACAGAGGATCCTGGCAGACTACAGCCCATGGGGTCGCAAAAGTAGAACACAACTTAGCAACTAAACCACCACACTTTATGGACAGAGTTGTTAGGTATTTCTATTTTGTGAAAATATTACTTAGACATCAAATGGGCTTGGGAACTCTGCCATAGGCCATTGGGACACATACTTCACCCATGTTCTCTTGTCTATTCCTCATGAAACCCTCTAAGGTAGATATGGTTAGCCTAATTTTACACCCAAAGTTCAGTTCAGTTCAGTTCAGTTGCTCAGTCATGTCCAACTCTTTGCAACCCCATGAATCGCAGCACACCAGGCCTCCCTGTCCATCACCAACTCCCGGAGTCCACCTAAACCCATGTCCATCGAGTCGGTGATGCCATTCATCCATCTCATCCTCTGTCGTCCCCTTCTCCTCCTGCCCCCAATCCTTCCCAGCATTAGGGTCTTTTCCAGTGAGTCAACTCTTCACATGAGGTGGCCAAAGTATTGGAGTTTTAGCTTCAACACCAGTCCTTCCAATGAACACCCAGGACTGATCTCCTTTAGGATGGTCTGGTTGGATCTCCTTGCAGTCCAAGGGACTCTCAAGAGTCTTCTCCAACACCACAGTTCAAAAGCATCAATTCTTCCGCACTCAGCTTTCTTCGCCATCCAACTCTCACGTCCATACATGACTACTGGAAAAACCATAGCTTTGACTAGACAGACCTTTGTTGGCAAACTGATACTTAATGGATTTGGGGGATTTGTCCATCTAAATGGCCAGTAAGTGACTGAGGCTGCAGAGTAGTGATTTGCCTGAAAATTCATAGCAATTCAGAGACAAAACTGAAACAGAATACTGGTATCCTGATTCCCCTCCCAAGATGCCTCTCACAAAGCCATGCTTTTCCCTCAATCCTCATTTGTCTTCTTCCTTCCAAGTTTCAATTTATAGTATAAAGAGATGGACTTCCATTCTACTTATTTAACGACAAGAATATTTGTCTGATTTAATTGCTGCCCCTCTTGATTTTGAGTATGTGAGGAAAATATGCAAGATATTATGGCATTAGGATTTGAGTATGGTCTGAATACACACTAAAAAACATTAAAACAACTTTCAGCTCCTGTAACCAAGGAGACCCTGAGGTCTTTCAGAGGACGATCTCCTCTCCTTGGGTTTCTTGGAGCTAAATGCTGATTCTGTCTTTCAGGGAACTGGACACTTGGGATCTATTTTCAACCTGCTGAGCTCCAATGTAACACTGAAGAGAGTCTGGATTTTCCCATCAGCCCTCACAGAAATAATCCATGCTACCATCTTTCTAGACCAGAGAGGCAAGCGGTATTAAAACCCAAGGTCCAATGAATCCAAGAACTTTTACAAGATTTGACACATGGCATTTTATTATAACAGATAATTTAAAGCATAGCTTTTCCGAGCTTTGGTGAGCCTTTGCTGTGCTTTTGTTCAATGTCATTTAACATGCAGCCTTATGAACAGCATGTTAAACAGTCAGTCTTTGTGCCTTTGGGTTCATTTCAACAAACTTATAAAAATTTAATTTTCCAAAATAGATTCAAAACAAAGCACTGTGATTATGACTCACATCTAAGACAAAAATGTCTAAGATTACATCTTTCATTGATTTGAATAACTTTCATTTGGTCAGATATTTATCAATATATATTATTTGCCAACCATTCTGCCAGAAACTGGAGATGCAAAGATGAAGCAAGCATGAGACCTCCCTCCTATAAATGGAAGTCATAAAAATGAAAAGTGGTATTCATGAGGTAGTTGCAATAATAAGGCATTAATCATAAGGCAATAATAATAACAGTAGGCATTCACAAGTTCTGATGGCTGCAGCAAGGAA
Organism: Muntiacus reevesi; assembly: GCF_963930625.1. NCBI lineage: Eukaryota > Metazoa > Chordata > Mammalia > Artiodactyla > Cervidae > Muntiacus > Muntiacus reevesi. Next base: position 138,145,349 of record NC_089249.1, on the reverse strand, counting down.
AGTAATTGGTTCTATCTAGATGATGTTACTAAGGCAACCTTTACGGAAAAGATATGATTAGGTTTTAACCTGAAGCTCGAGTAGGAGTTTTGCTGCCTGAATGTATTGAGAAAGGGAATTTAAAGCAGAAAGGAAAGTGTGCTCAGGAACCAATAGTATACTCTTATGGAGGGTGAATAAATGAGATTGTCATGTTGAATGATCTTATACACCATGCAGGGGTATTGATTTGTGGGGTCCAGAACTGACTGATTTTAGGCTGGAGGAAGATATAATCAGATTTACAGATTTGGAAAACCACTCTGCCTATATTGTAGAGAATAGCTCAGAATAGATAAGAAGCCCCAAAACAGGAAGACCTACTCCAGGATCTTGCTATCTTTCAGGGGGATAACTATATATGCCAACTGTCACTGAATAGGAAGTAATGACTGGGCTGCATTTACATTAGTACCTAACTGGAAATTGGAGATGGCGATGGCACCCCACTCCAGTACTCTTGCCTGGAAAATCCCATGGACGGAAGAGCCTGGTAGGCTGTAGTTCATGGGGTCGCGAAGAGTCGGACACAACTGAGCGACTTCACTTTCCCTTTTCACTTCCATGTATTGGAGAAGGAAATGGCAACCCACTCCAGAGTTCTCACCTGGAGAATCCCAGGGACGGGGGAGCCTGGTGGGCTGCCATCTATGGGGTCGCACAGAGTTGGACACAACTGAAGCGACTTAGGAGCAGCAACAGCAACTGGAAATTACATTTAAGAGTAAACCAGTGAGAAGAATTTAAATGTTATAAAAATAATTTTTAAAAGAATATTATGTGGAGAAAGAAAAAGCTAGTCACTCCAGTATTCTTGCCTGGGAAAGCCCGTGGACAGAGGAGCCATGGATCCACAAAGACTTAGTGACTAAACTGACAAGCAATGCTTGACTATATATATATTTCCTCACCAAATAATTCATGTATATACTGGCTCCTCCACTATTTTTTTGGAGCAGTTTCTCAGAGCTGTCTCCTGGGCTGTAATCTTTAGTAAAACCCTGAATGGGCTTCCCTGGTGGTTCAGTTGTAAAGAATCCACCTGCCAATGCGGGATATGCAGGTTCAATCCCTGGGTCGGGAAGATCACCTGGGGAAGGAATTGGCAACCCACTCCAGTATTCTTGCCTAGGAAATCCCATGGACGGAGGAGCCATGAGGTCGCAAGAGTTGAACATGACTTAGAGACTAAACAACAAGAAGACCCTGAATAAAACTTTACCACACACACACACACACACACACACACACACACACACACACACAAGAATATTATGCACCAACTTCCCCAGCTTGAACTTGTTCAAGGCTTTGTCTTGTTTAAAACCAGTGACCAGTCTCTGCATGACTAGCTTTTGCTAACGCTTCATCTGGGAGGCTGCAAGGTATGGTGGAAACTGGAAAGTGCATGGCCACAGGAGTCAGACAGTTAAGAGCTAGAATGCCACATATCTATGTCTTTTTTTTTTTCAGTGAGGTTGTTAACTCCCCTTAGCTTTGGCTTTCTCATCTAACAGTTTGTTCAGTGTCTCAGTCGTGTCCGACTCTTTGTGACCCCATGAATCACAGCACACCAGGCCTCCCTGTCCATCACCAACTCCTGGAGTTTACTCAAACTCATGCCCATCGAGTCGGTGATGCCATCCAGCCATCTCATCCTCTGTCGCCCCCTTCTCCTCCTGCCCCCAATCCCTTCCAGCATCTATAAAAGGTCGTTAATAACTAATCATATTTCAGAGAATGTTAAGAATTATCTGAGCTTATTTAATCTTCTATAGAGAACAGTCCCGTCTCCTGTCACTGTCTCCTTTTTAATTAGCGTTAGTAACAAATAGCAGATTGTGTTTATTTTCCATACATGTTATCTGTTTCATCCTTCCATGCCTATATTTATATGGTTTACTCAGTCCATACCACTTTTCTTGCTCATCCCATAGATTCTTACTTATCTTTTGATACTCAGGTTATGCATGTCAGGTGGGATTCTTCTCTAAGTCCCCAAGTTGGGGTGGGTACCCTTCTTATTTGCTGCCATAGACTAACGACTGCATGTAAGCATACCCAGATGTGCTCTGTCAAAATTTTATGTTTATAAATCTCTTTTTTTAACTCAGCAATGCTCTTCAAAGACAAAAGTTATACTTAATTTATTTCTGTAGAACAATATCTAGGTAATGTCCAGAATATATTAGGTGCTCAGTAAGCATTTGCCAAATATTTTCGTTTTGAGTTACAGGAGGCTGTTTCCGATGGAGGAGCCAGGGTCAGTTCCAAGCATGACTTTGGAAAGATGTAGTCTGGAAGCTTTCTTATCTGACTGTCCTTTTGTTCTACAGTGATTGTTCCCCAGGTAGAACCCCCTGAGCTGGGTTTTCTGGACACCTTGGCCCCCAGACTGTCTGCCTACCTCATCTCAGTTACCTTGCCCGAGAGGTAGAAATGGGAAGCTTCCAAAGAAGGTGAAGAGAGGGGACACCTCTGTAAGATATAAAAAAATTGTAGTGTGGCTTTGTTTTCAACCTGGATACTTGAAGTGAATTTTAAGAGAGCAGAGCGACAGTCATTATATCCAACTGTCTGTTAATGGGATGTGGAGGGAAGGCAGTTAGTCAAGATATTACAAAACTACTGTGTTATCTGGTATGTCCCAGAGTTCTTAACAAATAGAGCAAAACAATGACTCATGACTTCTTTATAGTCTAAAACAAGCTGATATACCTGCCATGACAGTCCATAAAGGCTTTGCTTTTTGATCTAGAAGAAAATGTAGATAAAGGCTAATTTGTTGTCTGAGGGTGAATGGAAAGAGGATACGAAGTTTCATCATGACTGCCTGATAGCTCTGATCATCTCTGTGGTTGATTTAATCATATCTTGAGAGAAGAAGCAGTATGAGTGAGCGCTCCTGGATGGAAGCCCAGTCCTCCACATAAGCTTTCAATTGCTTTGTCTCAGCAAAAACCATGTGACCTTGGTGTTTCACCTGAGTGTTCCGGGTGGTGTATGTCACTTTTTTTCCCCCTTGCATAGCTTTTCATCTGAAGAAGCTTTAAGGTCTCTCAGACACAGATAGTTTCAAGATAGTGGAAGCATAGAGTTAGATCTCAGGTGTTTTTAAATAGTACTTTTAAAAGCATTTATAAAAGTTGAAAAAATACTAGACACAAATATTTTTAAATATTAGTGAAATTTATTGACCATGGTGTATTACACAAGTCACAGCCATGAAATTAAGAGACGCTTACTCCTTGGAAAGAAAGTTATGACCAACCTAGATAGCATATTAAAAAGCAGAGACATTACTTTGCCAACAAAGGTCCATCTAGTCAAGGCTATGATTTTTCCAGTGGTCATGTATGGATGTGAGAGTTGGACGGTGAAGAAAGCTGAGTGCTGAAGAATTGATGCTTTTGAACTGTGGTGTTGGAGAAGACTCTTGAGAGTCCCTTGGACTGCAAGGAGATCCAAGCAGTCCATCCTGAAGGAGATCAGTCCTGGGTGTTCATTGGAAGGACTGATGCTGAAGCTGAAACTCCAATACTTTGGCCACCTCATGCAAAGAGTTGACTCCCTGGAAAAGACCCTGATGCTGGGAGGGATTGGGGGCAGGAGGAGAAGGGGACGACAGAGGATGAGAAGAGGATGAGATGGCTGGATGGCATCACCAACTCGATGGACATGAGTTTGAGTAAGCTCCAGGAGTTGGTGATGGACAGGGAGGCCTGGCGTGCTGCGGTTCATGGGGTCGCAAGGAGTCGGACACGACTGAGCGACTGAACTGAACTGATTACACAAGTCACATAATCTCTTAGATTTTTACCCATGTAAAAAGTGGACTGGTATTGACGAGGAACAGGCAAACCCCGTTCTCCCAGGGGTTTCTCCCTGCAGCATAACAAAGCACTCGCCGCCCCACGTCTTTCCATCAGGCCAGCTGAGCGGGGTTCCCTATCACTGAGCCTCTCCGTCATCACCGATCACCGGACCGCCCAGACCCGCTGCTCTGGCGGGCAGGGCAGCGCATGCGCACCTGGGTGCAGCCAGACCCTGGCAGGACCTGCTCTTCGCTGAACCCAGTGGACAGGTGGGGTCCGCGCCAGCTTTCCCCCAGCTTTCTCTCTGCGGGTCTTGCCGGCTCCTCATCCTCCTGGACCTGCCTCCTCACCTGTCAGTCCCACCAGCCTTGACTTTGAACCTAGTTCTCTCTCCAGAGGATCTGAACCTCAGAGCTTCAGTAATATGCAGAGTGACAGGGTGGCATTTTTCAAAAATTTATTATTTTTTTATTTATTATTTTTTTTCTTTAATATAAAAAAAAGTGGACTGGTAGTACCTAACAACAAGATTGATTTACAGATTAAATGAGATAAAATATGTGAGACAGCCTAGCTTTGTAATTAACACAGTAAAGGACCTAGGTTTATTTTTTTCTTCCATTATTGTTACTGATAACCAAGCTCTTTAGCTTCTAGTTCTGCTTCTGAAATAACTGGGGTTTTCTTTCCTGCTTCACATGGTTTTGAAAGCTGCAGGTCTGGCAGAAGCACTGTGGCTTTTTGTAATAGAAACAAATGGATGACTAGACCAGTTGGAGGAAAAAATAGGGAGACTCCATGAGCGAGACATGACAGAGGACTCAGCTGATTCATTGTAATGTAGAGCATCCATCATCTGGGTCCAGAGGCAGGCAATGTGAATTCTAAGCCTGATTCAAGCCAGCCCTGAATCTTTCTGAAGTGCTAAGTAATGTTTAACTTCTGTCAAAGATTCATCATAATGCCTGGCATTGCTGGGTTCCCTTGGCTGTGATCATTTATTATATCCTATTGTTATATATCAGTGCAAAACAATTTGAGTTCCTACAGAGGAAGGGACTTAACTTGAGGTCTGTGATACATTTAGCCAGTTTATAATGCAGAAATGATATGCACAGGTTGGTAGATATATGTGTGTGCCAGTATCTTAACAGGGAGAGGACCCATATTTTTTATGAGATTCTCAGTGGAGTCTGTGAGCAAAAAAAAAAAAAGTAAAGACCACTACTATGTAGTAAAAGACCAAATTTTTTATAGCTAGAGAGACCATTTACGTGAGTATATTCTTCCTGGAATTCTAAAGTATACTCCCTGAGAAAAACAGGATTGGAGCCATGCATTATTTCTGTAAACTGTAGTATCTTATGCAGTTTCTAATACATTTGTTTATCAACAGAATTCAAACAGATATTCTAAGGTCATTTAATTGCTTAAGAAACATGCCTGAGTTTATAACCTTCTTCCTTTAACTCTGAACTTTCCCTATCACTCTCATATTTCAAAAACAAAATTCTCTTTAGTTATCTCAAAGGAAAATTTTCTTTAGGATGAGGGACTTAGGCTTGTAGTTTTATTATGGACAGTGACCAGGTAGCCGAGCATTCTTGACTACACAATACTTACAAATAAAACCTGCTAAGTCCTGGAGAGTGCCTTAGGCAGAAGTGAAAAACAGCTAACTGATTGTTTCAAGTATGGCCTACCAGTGGGTACAGCTGAGCGAGAGAGGGTGCACAATAGTGTCAGGGTACGTTTTGGTGGCTGAGAAGAGTAAGTGAAGAGGTTGATGTCACTGTCTCTATCTCTAAAATGAAAACTGATAATTCAGAGAGAGATAAGATACGTTCCCTTTACCTTGCCTTCTGATTGTGGCTGAATCTGTTCTAGTATGGGGGAGTCCTGAAAGGCCCAGAGTGAGCTTCCCCGACCAAGGGACACCCTGTCACAGAGATGTCTTATCAACCTCTTCCATTTCTGCAGAGGGGAACCCTTCTCAAAACATTAGGACTTGGTAGCAAAGGAAATATTCCGTTCCTACATGCCAACCACTGACCTCATCCCTGCTACTGCTACAACAGGTGGTCCCAGGAGTGCTGGCAGAGGAGTCTGGGGAAGTGAGGAGAGAATCACCAGATCTCCTGAGCACCTTCAGCAAGCGCCCAGTCAGGGCACTGTGTGCCTCCCACCAACAGACACGTGCAAATGGGTCAAGAGCACACAGCTCGGGTTTCAACAAGCCCACATGGGACCTCAGCCCATCACTTCCTATCCATGCAGTACTGCGAAGTTGTGGAACTTCTCAGAGAAGTGTTCTTTTTCTGCCAAACACATGATTATACCCACAGCACAGTGTGGTGCTGTGTGGGTTTGTTTTTTTTTGGTGCTGTGTGTTTTGATGAGATGATGTACGAATAGTACCTGTTAGTGTTAGTCACTCAGTCATGTCCAGGTCTTTGTGACCACCTGGATTGTAGCCCACCAGGCTCCTCTGACCATGGGATTCTCCAGGCGAGATTACTGGAATCGGTTGACATTTTCTCCTCCAGGGGATCTTCCCACAACTCAGGTATCAAACGCAGGTCTGCTGCATTGCAGGCAGATTCTTTATTGTCTGAGCCACCAGGGAATGCTACCTTACGGCTAACCAGTTTTATCCCACAGAAATTAATTATCCAAGAGAAAAATATTTTTTAATGTGCAATATATGTAGAAATGTAATATATATTACATCCCTAGTGGCTCAGTTGATAAAGAATCTGCCTGCAATGCGGGAGACCTGGATTTAATCCTTGGGTTGGGAAGATCTGCTGGAGAAGGGAATGGCTACCCACCCCAGTATTCTGGCCTGGAGATTTCCATGGACTGTTCCATGGGGTCACAAAGACTCAGACATGACTGAGTGACTTTCACTTCACTTAGAAATATTTGAGAAGTTTTAATATATATCTTATACCTTTAATATATGCAAAAATATTCTGAAAAATCAGTATTCTTATGTTGCTTATATTTCTTTTTTTTTTTTTTTTTGCTTATATTTCTTAAGCAAAGATCATCAAACATCATTTAACCCATTTTTGATGGTGGGAAGTAACAGTTTTGTAACTTCTTAAGACAACTTAAAAAGTGCTTTTTATGTTTATCATTGTTTAGAGTACTACTTAATGCCCTGTTCTAGAATTCAACAAAACTAACAGACTCTGTTGTAAATAGCTGGGCTGGTAGCCTGATGATAAAAGCCCTCTCATTTTCTGATGAGTGTGATGTGCCATTTCCTCTCAAGCAGCTGCTATTGCTACTGATGCTTAGCTTTTCCTCTTTGTCCTGTGCTAATTGGCTGCTTCCCTTCAGGTCTGGAAGAGTAGATTAATGTTATCTCTGTCCTTAAACTAGGAGAGAACAGGCACTGAGGGAGCCTGAGGATCTCTTCTGTGTTGAAGACACAAGTGTGGTGGTGGTTGTTGTTGTTTAGTTACTAAGTCATGTCCGACTCTTTTGCAACCTTATGGACTGTAGCCCTCCAGTCTCCTCTGTCCATGGGATTTCCCAGGCGAGAATACTAGAGTGGGTTGCCATTTCCTTCTCCAGGATATCTTCCCAACCCAGGGACTGAACGCACATCTCCTGCATTGGCAAGCAGATTCTTTGCCATTGAGCCACCAGGGAAGTCCACGCAAGTATTAATGAATCATATTTGTGTACATACACTCAAATATCTTCTTTCACCTTTGCTTCTACTTCTTCATTTACTTTGCTGGCTTTGTAGGGTGTTGGATGTATTTTTGATGTGTGCTTGAATATGTGAAGATTAGCAAGTTTAGTGGAGGTTCTTTTCTCAGTGATGGAAGGAATTTAACTTAAAAGTTCTGATTTGGTTGCTTATATCCAGCAGGTATGGAGAAGATCTTTTTCTGACACTTGGCCTGGCCTGGAACCCTTTTCTCAATTCATGAAAGTTAATGAACTACCTGCTGTGTGCAGGGCACTGAATTAGCTTCAGTGATGGGGCACAAGATGAGTGAGGAGTGGATCCTGTCCGCATGCAGCTTAAACTCCAAGAGAATAAAGGCAATGCAAACTGGGCAAGCATGCACACAAACTGTCCTATGTGGCCAAGCTGGATGATTTTTGTCATGAAGTCTTAAGTTTTAGAAGAACTCCAGAGAAAAAAATAATTCTGGAGGAGACCCTCCTGCAGGTGTGTTGGGGTATTTCTGAAGCAGCTGGAGGATGGCTGGGTCTCTGTGGTTACTGGTTAAAAAGAAGGTAGTCCAAAGAGAGAGTCTTCAAAACAGAAGCTAAGACATAGGCCACAGATGTGCACACTTGTCTAGGGAATGAGAAGAATTTTCATTCGATTGCAGAGCAGACTATTTACAGAGTAATAGTGACAGATAAAACTAATGAAATATGATAGACCAGGTCTGAAATCCCAGCCTAAGCAAGGAGATCTGTCTTCTGGTAACTTCAGAGCAGGTTTAATTCTGCCTAAATCCTGGGGAGGGGAAATTGAACAGGCTCTACATAAACAAAATGGTGGTGTGGACAGGGAGTGTGCATGAGTTTAGGTGACTGCAGAAAAGAGTGTGGAGCCACACACCTTTTCAAAGGCATTTTAGAGGAGGAATATCTGGGGCAGCCTAACTAGGATGCTAGCAAACTTTTGAATTTCGCATAGAATTACCCTTGTAAATGTGTCTGTTCCAGGAAGAACAACATACATTTGTGGAAAGTACCACGTAATTAACTTAATTCAGACTCGGCATTTGGATCGTGGTGTTTCTTCTATAAAACCCATTTCTAATGACTATTTTCTGTTTTATTTTGGTTTCTTTATTGTTATTAAAGTCACCTTTTACCTTCTTCTGCCTTTGAGGTTATAGTCTCATAAATCGAAAAGTCTTCTTAGAGTACTTAGCAGAAAATGTAATCAAAATGCTGAAAGCCAAATTTCAGCTTGAAATGGTATTAGTGTCACTGGGAATGTGACCCGAATTGTTGGGGGAATGCTATTCAGCCAAATAGGGATTCCTGACACTGTTCTAGACATTTAGAAAGTAATGAGATATACTTAACATAGGAATAGAAACAAAAACCATACTCAAACTTTAAAAAATTCTGTATTCTAGAACACCATGAGAAATAGTTTGTGCATGCTCTTTCTCTCTCTCTCTGGCTTTCTCTCTCTCTCTCTCTCTGGCTCTCTTGATCTCTCTTTCTCTCTTACATATATATATATATATATATATATAAAATTATATATTTATTTATACACACCTATGTTGCCCACTCACATATAATGAAACAATATGCTAAAGTATACTCAGGGAGTTTGAATTCAGGAGTTATGGGGGTTTCATTAGTTTGAAGGCTCTGAATTAGTTTGAATCTCAATTAGGATTGTCAAATTTGGTATGCTTATATACTGTCATAAATGGTAAACTCTTTAGTGGTGAGAAATGCTCAGATATTCAGCTATTCTGATAAATATTTTAGTTAGAGTTTCTAAACAGAACCCACTTCTAATGCTGGTTTTCAAATAATTGGTAAATCAATGTGATTGTGTCTTTTAATGATCTAGAATAGATAACTTATTTATTTAGCACATCGCAGTGACCATTATACAAATTACTATTGGAGCTCTCTGGTACTAAGCAATTCACATTGCTGGTAGAAAAAAAAAAGATATTTAGATGATGTCACTTTCCTGCTCCAATGCTTTCAGTGTCTTCCCATTGCACTTTAAAATCTAAAGTCCTTAACTTGACCTTCAAGAGCCTATATAATCTGGCCCCTGACATCCTCATCTCATGTCACTCTTCATCTTAAACACCACACAGGTATGCATGCATGTCTCATCCATGAATTGGCAAGGAGATGCCAAAGTGGATGACAAGTACTTAATTGAAGGAGAGTGTTTTAAAGTTTTAGTAACTGATCTTTGACCTCACATAATTCAAGCATCATATTAGATACTGTATCTCTGGTCCAGAAGCATCCATGGCACATGATAGATGTCCAGCACATTCCTATTCTATCAACCACCAAATGAGAAGATGAGATCTTCTGATGGTGATTCCAAACACTCAAAAGCTAGCAGGACTCTGGGCATTTAATAAAAGGCTAGAGTTATCTTCCTGCCCAACACTGAGAAATTGGTGAAGAGAATACTGACTAGTGATAGGAAAATTTACCATCTGAGCTTCCTAGGTAAATATGAGGACCTAGAATCAGAGAATCATTGGTAGACCAAAAGACATGAATTTAAGTGATTAGATTATAAGATCCATAAATAAAACAATAATATGACTGCTTAGTCTACCAAGATGCTGAGGCAGACTGCCTAGCCTACCAAGATGATGAGGCAATGGCCTAATAAATCATCATACCTACCAAGGGTTAACTTTCCAAGAGGACTGACTTGATATTTTCTGTCTCCAGTGAGAACAGACTGAGAGCAGGTTTTCATCACAACTTGATAGATTTATATTATCCAACAGGCATAATTTCATGACAATGAACTTTATTACCTATTAGAAATTATAGCCAAAGGCTGGATGGATGGGTGAGTGAGTGGACAGAAGTACAGAGGATCAGTGAATGGATAGGTGGATGATGATGATAATGACTATTGTTAGTATAAATCTTAGAAACAGAATCAATCCACATGTATTCCAGAGACTTCTCAAAATAAATTAGACCTAAATTCTGCACTTAATTCCCCTTTAACCTTTATTTTGTGTATGTTCCTCTGATAACTGACCTTCTTTTTTGAAAAAAATAACTCCATATTTATGTGTTTTTAACTTTTTAAACCATTTGCATTCCTTTTTAGAAGCAGGCTCCATGGTTTCTCACTCAGTACAGCTGGCTAATAGCTGTGATGTATTGAATTGGCCATGCCATTAAAATTTCCCTTTGTTTACCTCTCTGCCTCCAAGTAGTAACTTAGAATGAAAATCGAAATGATTCTGTGTAGGCCATGTTCCAGCTTTCTTTTTAAAATTCACCTTTGAAGAATTTAATTCACAGTGCTAAATGCCACATATACTAAAAAATTATAGTGATTTAACCAAAGGACTTGACCCTTTCTCTCTGGATGAAATATTTAAAAAAGAGAGAGAGAGAATATGAAAAGTATTTTTGTTATTGTGCAGTTTACTTGCTTTTGGGTTTATTTTCTTGTTGAGAATGGAGTTTTTTGCAAATGAGATTTGGCGAATTACAGTTCAATTGATTTTTTCTGTTTATGCCTGAAAACCAGATTCCTTCTGTGCAGGATCATTAACTTCAGTTCTGTCTACATATCATTATCAGGCTGAGGAGGGACTGGAGATGGAAGGGAGAGAAGAGTGTCAGTGGATATAGTGAGAGAGAGTGAGGGAGAGAGAGAGAGAATAAGAGGAAAATCATTTACAGAACAAGGTTCTCATGGGACAGGTCAAATTAATTTCACTATTGCTTGAAGTATTATTCTTCCTATCCGGCAAGAAGCAGAAAACAAATTCTATATACTGCTAACCCAAGTAAGAATAACACTGGCCTACTTTCAATCATGCTGGGATGACCAGCTGATTAGTTTGTAACAGATTTGCACACAGTAAAGCCTTCACCAATGATGTAATATTTTCCTGCTTCAGGAGATAGTTGTGTTTCTTACTGTGAGTATTAAATCCACTCCCCCCCCCCATCTTTTATGATGTGTGTGTGTTCAGTTGCTCAGTTGTGTCCAACTCTTTGTTAGCCCATGGGCTGTATCCTGCCAGGCTTCTCTGTCCATGGGATTTTACAGGCGAGAATACCGGAGCAGGTTGCCATTTCCTTCTCCAGGGCATATTTTATGATAGATGTCAGTAAATTCCATTTCTTGATCTTGGTTTGGTTTTCATAGCTGTAACCAGGAAAACCTTGAGATTTTGAAATTTTGATTATTTTCAGATTTGATGTTATGTTTTTATTTTTAAAGGAATAGAGCAATGGAGATGCTGTAGGTGCTGAAGTCAGTCATTGAGTTACTTTTAAGTAATCTGTTAGAATAGCTGATTTCTCATTGCTTTGTAACTATCAAAACTGCAAAAAAAAAAAGCAAGAGAAATCTGCATAAAGTAATCTACAACATATATTTTAAGTAAGATATAAAGCCTTTACACCCACTGAAACTTTACAAACACTTTTAGTAATAGATGAGAAAACTGAGACTCAAGAGAGGTTGTGTAATTTGCCCCAGGAGGTAGTGAAGATGGGATTTGAACAAAAGTTTTTCAGAACTCAAAGCTCCTACATTTTTTTACAACTATATATGTTTCCTATGGATCTTGTTACTGTTGTTGTTTAATCCTTAAGTCCTCTTTTGTGACCCTGTGGACTGTAGCCTGCAAGGCTCCTCTGTCCGTGGGATTTCCTAGGCAAGAATACTGGAGTGGATTGCCATTTCCTTCTCCAGGGGATCTTCCTGACTCAGGAATCGAACTTGCCTCTGCTGCATCTCAGATAGATTCTTTACCACTGAGCCACCAGGAAAGCTCACCTTGTTACTATATTTAATGCTTAATGGAAATTGTTCACTTACTTAAAATTCTTCCCATTTTCACTCAACTCCTTCATTGCAGTGATACTGACATAGCAAATCTAGGTTCTTTTGTGTCAAGCCTGTTTCAAGACCATTTTTGTTTCAACATTTTCTTTCATGTCACCATGTCCATGTTCCTTAAAAATCATTATTATTTTTAGCCCTTGAAGTCTTAATTGTCTTAGGGTCATCTCCATTTTAGTGCACTAACCTGAACTCCCATATATCAAACCTGATCTTCAAGGTGCCATCCACATCTGCCTCTTTTGCAACCCACTTCTAATGGAGTGTGTCACTAACGTGCATATTTCTGAGAGTGGACTCAGCTCAGAATGAAAGGGTGCTATTTTATAAAGAGGCTCTGTACTCACTAAGTACAAAGATCACCTGGATTTCCTTTGAGTCACATAAAAATGAAGGTAAAGCATTCAGACTGAAGAGCACATGCCCACCAGTTTTGAATAATCTGGGTTAAAACGGCAAATGCGTAGATCAATCTACAAACATTTGTTAACTGACTATGCCAAGTACTTGACATTGAACTTCATATTCCCTGGTACTCGCCTTTATTAAGCATCTCCCATATCTTAGGCAGTAGTCTTGATGCTGAAAATCATGAATATCATAAAAAATCATGGGAGGAACTGGCTTTCTTCTTAACTGGTCTTAAATTTTTCTGTAAGAACTTCTTAAGACAAAGAATCTAAATTGGATTATATTACCTATATTTAAAACTTAGAGGAAGAGCTAATACACAAAGTATTTTAATCTTTCCTGACAGAAATACAGTGGCCATCATAATGAATAGATATTACCAGTGAGAGTTGCTGTCAATACGCGGCATTATACCCAGGGCAATTAAATTTGCCTGTTTTTTATTACTGAGACCAAATGTTTGGCCTGAGTTCCTGGAGAAAATAAGTAATTCCATTACATGTGGTTCACCTTTGAGTAACCCCTCAAGCTGACGAAGACTTAAGCTGAGAATTCATGTTTATCACAGAAATAATTCATTTAGCAAACATTTATTGGGTCTCCTTATGTTCACTGGGCAGCACATAAAGACGTAAATATGCAAAATACAGTCTTTGTGCTTAACAAATGTCCTGCCTAATTTCCCTAAAAATGTCTTTCAATTTAAAAAAAATTAAGGTTTTTGTGTTTGCTTTTGCTCTTGTTTTTGATAAGAGGGCAAAACAAATTGTAAACTAACAGAAAGATATGCCAAAGATATGGAGGGCATGGGCTCTGAAGTCAGGCAGAAGGGACTCTGAATGTGGTCTGTCAATTACCACCTGTGTGACCTGGCTCCAGTCACTCCTCATGAACTATGGTATGTAATCAATAGCATAATAGCTCCTACTTTGTAAGATTGTGTTAAGATAGGGAAGTTCCTGACAGATTTCCTGAAACATCTTAAGTACTTAAAAAATTACATCTATTTGGTTTTTATTTATTTGGTTTGTTTTGGACTAAATTGAGCTTTTCAATGTGCTGTTATGTATGTTCTTCACCTAAAAATGTGGTGAGGTCACACCACACTGCTTCCCCGAGTCTCTGTTCCTTGCCTTAATGCACATGCCTTCAAATAGGTCCACCCCATGCAGTTTAGGGCTCCTTCTCCTCTCCCCTGATACCTCTATATACACAGATATCAAAAAACTAAACATTAATGGAATATAGATTGCAAAAATCCAGAAAAGCCGCTTGATTTTTGTTTTAATTATACAAACATTCAGTGACTTTTTAAAAAAAGTGTTAAACAAACAAGGATGGTGTGTCCACCCCGTACTGGGCATTGCCCTGGACACTGCAAGAAGCATCAGGACCACCCAATAAGAGGTTGCTTGCCTTAAAGACATACAGACTTGGCTCAAAATCCTGATCTTACCTAATTTCTTTGTTTGATGATCTTGGAAAAGGAACTTAATCACTTTGAGTTTATTTCTTAGTCCATACCATAGGAGTTAGTAATAACATCTGTACTTGTTGAGAGTGTTGTTGTTCAGTCAAGAAGTCATGTGTGACTCTTTGCAACTCCATGGACTGCAGCACTCCAGTCTTCCCTGTCCTTCACCATCTCACAGAGCTTGCTCAAACTCATCTCCACTGAGTCAGTGATACCATCCAACCATCTCATACTCCGTTGCTCCCTTCTCCTTGAGCCTTCAATCTTTCCCAGTATCAGGGTCCTAATGAGCTGACGCTTTGCATCAGGTGGCTAGGGTACTGGCACTTCAGCTTCAGCGTCAGTTCCTCCAATGAATATTCAGGGTTGATTTCCTTTAGGATTGACTGGTTGACTTCTTGCTAGTCAAGGGACTCTCAAGACTTCTCCAGCACCCAGTTTGAAAGCATCAGTTCTTCAGTGCTCAACCTTCTTTATGGTCCAACTCTCACATCCATACATGACTACTTGGAAAAACCAAAGCTTTGACTAAATGAACCTTTGTCAGCAAAGTGACATCTCTGCTTTTTAATACACTGTCTAGGCTTGTCGTAGCTTTTCTTCCAAGGAGCAAGAATCTTTTAATTTCATGGCCACAGTCACCATCCTCAATGATTTTGAAGCCCAAGAAAGTAAAGTCTCTCACTGTTTCCGTTTTTTCCCCATCTTTTTGTTATGAAGCGATGGGACTAGATGCCATGATCTTAGTTTTCTGAATGTTGAGTTTTAAGCCAACTTTTTCACTCTCCTCTTTCACCTTCATCAAAAGGCTCTTTAGTTCTTCACTTTCTGCCATTGGGTGGTATCATCTGCATATCTGAGGTTATTGATATTTCTCCTAGCAATCTTGATTCCAGCTTGGGATTCATCCAGCCTGGCATCCCGCATGATGTACTCTGCATATAAGTTAAATAAGCAGGGTGACAATATACAGCCCCGTCAGACACCTTTCCCAATTCTGAACTAGTCTGTTGTTCCATGTCCCATTCTAACTGTTGTTTCTTGACTTACATACAGGTTTCTCAGGAGGCAGGTTAGGTGGTCTGGTATTCCCATCTCTTTAAGAATTTTCCACAGTTTGTTGTGATCCACACAGTCAAAGTTTTAGCATAGCCAATGAAGCAGAAGGAGATATTTTTCTGGAATTCTTTTACTTTTTCTATGATCCAGCGGATGTTGGCAATTTGATCTGTGGTTCCTCTGCCTTTTCTAATCTAGCGTGTACATCTGGAATTTCTTGGTTCACATATTGTTGAAGACTAACTTCAAGGATTTTGAGCATGACCTTACTAACATATGAAATGAGCACAGTGGTATGGTAGTTTGAACATTCTTTGGCATTGCCCTTCTTTGGGATTGGAATAAAAACTGACCTTTCCTAGTCCTGTGGCAACTTCTGAGTTTTCCAAATTTGCTGGCATATTGAGTACAACACTTTAACTGCATCATCTTTTAGTATTTTAAATAGCTCAGTTGGCTAATTTTGAAAAAAGCTTAGCCTAGTGCCTGGCACATTTGAAGGACCTAGTGAACTAGTGCTGTCTTCCCCTCACTTCTAGGGATTACAGAGAGAAAAACTAAGGCTGTTCCTCCAAACTTCATGTCCTATGGAGATATGAATCTTATATCGAAATTAACACAGTTCCTCTCATAGTGTCTGTAAGTTTTGCTGCAAATGACAGCCAGTAAGAAGTCAAATTGAGATACGATCCCAGATCTTCGATTCCAAAGTAGGCCATGGATTCTGTTCCCTTCTACCATGTCTCCTGCCCTGCTTCTGGGGGGTGTGTCTTCATGCTTCTGAGGCAGATGAGATGGTTTCTATTCCTCTATGAACTGTGTTTTACATACTAACCTTAAACAACTGTCACTGCCACCCTCTCCTCCTTCCAGTGCTCCTCTTTCTTCCAAAGCTCCAGGTCACTCTTACAGCTAGCCTTGTGCCCAAGCCTTTTCCCTTGTCCAAGCTCTACTCAAAAGCACTGTTTGTAGAGGGGTGGGAAGCAGAAGGACCAGATATACCCCAGGAACATGATCTCCAGAAATGCCACCTTTCCAACAATTTTAAAAGCAATATGCTTATATGGGGTGTTTAACACCATAATTAGGAGCTGTTAGTGAAAGCAGTATGTAAGCAAGACTGTGACATGAGTGAAAAATGAAAGTGTTAGTCGCTCAGTCCTGTCTGACTGTGACCCAATGGACTGTAACTTACCAGGCTCCTCTGTCCAAATTCTCCAGGCAAGAATACTGGAGTGGGTTGCCATTTTCCCTTCTCCAGGGGATCTTCCTGACCCAGGGACAAAACCTGGGTCTCCTGCACTTCAGGCAGATTTTTACCATCTGAGCCACCAGAACATGAGTGAGAAAGGTAATAAAGAGTAGTGCCACATCTCTTCCCCTCCCCCAGCCCCTTTAAGATAGCTGGGAGATAAACCAACTTGCTACCAACATGCTGATGATGGTGACCACTCCACCTTTGACCCCTCGTCTTACCAGCTAGCAGTGGAATGGTAAGAATTCAGTACAAGGAGAGAAAGGAGGAGGTGCTGGCAGAACTCTGCACTTACACCCCCGTATGGCATGACAGCATCTCTGGTGAAGAGCAGCATCTTCTGTGTTCTGTGTGGTTAGTCCTCAGCTACTGCCTACAGGATGCTTACACCTTGATTTCTCCTATTTTGATCTCAGCTCCAGGACTGTTATCTCAATCTGTCCATCTAAAGAACTAGTCTTTATTTTTAGGGAAAAGTATTAATATTTCAAGAGTAATTTTTAAAAATAGGAGACATGAAGCTAACCAAGCAAAAACTCTGTGGTTTCTTTTGAGTATCAGATTTTGATGTTTTATCTAAGATAAAACGGAGTATTGAAGCCAAATTCTTTTTTGGAAGATCTTTCTTAAAAATTCTATTTTCTGTGTAACATTTAAAGGCTAAATTTAGAATTTAGTGTTTACTTAATGAATTCCTACAGAACAGTTATACCTGAGAGAAAAGAAAATTGATTTAGGTAATTTTTTGCTGTACTATTTCTTCTTCACCTGCAGAGTTGTATACTCAAAGTCAGGAAGTTCTACGGTATCTTTAGATTCTAAGGTATTCTAGAATCTTTAAGTTCTAAGATATCTAATTTTAAAATATAATTAGTTCAAAGACATTTCAGAGAAGAACATTAGTGAACACAGTCATTTGTGTTTGAAATTGAAAAGACTTTTTAAAGTTATTTTTAAACACTTTCGTACATTTTGGAGCTATCATAAGAAACATATTTTACATGGTCACTCTGTTTGCAAACATTAACCACTCACATAACTGAGACCAAGAATTTCATGATATAGTCTTCATCCTTTCTACGGGCAATGCACACTTAGTTTTTGTCTTCTATTTCATTTTTGAGTGAAAGTTTCACCCTAACAAATTGATTTCATAAGCTTCCAGTGGTCTGACATACAGTTTGAAAAGGAGATGAGAAATAATGCCTCTATGTTATTACAATTGGATGAATTATTTTAGGGAATATTCTATTTGAGAACCACTATGGGGCAATGAAAATACAGACGAAACATCTATTACACAGTGGCGTGGCTAGCTTCGTGGAGCTTACCATCTAGTAGGGGTTAACATAACACTCTGATCCGATGAGAAAAGCTGGAAGGAACATTAAAAATGTGTTCATGATAAGCGTTTTGTAAAAATCTGTTACATGAGAACAAAGTGCTGGAGGTTTAGTTGTAGTTATCAGTTGTCATGGACATACCAGTTTCTTGATAGTGAAGGTCATCATGAAGACAGATTTGTGACTATAAAGCTCCCAGTTTCTTTACTAAATATTGACAACTTTAGCATAAAAATAAATAAAAAGAAAAAAAAAAAAGATCCCAAACTTATAAGCCAATACACCTTGTCTCTGTCTCTTCTTTTTTGCTCCCTCCTATCTTCCTCCCCTTGGTCACAGAATGATCTGGCTTGAATTATTCTGTTTCTTTTTTATTGTGATGAAATATACATGATAGAATTTACCATTTTGGCCATGTTAAAGTGTATTCAGTACATTCTCAGTGTTGAGTAGCCATCAGCACTTTATAGTTCCTGAACTTTCATACCATCCTAGAAGGAAATTCCATACCAACTAGGCAGTCACTCCTCTCTTCCCCTCTTCCTCACCCTTCGCAACTTCTCCTCTGTTTTCTGTAACAATGAATTTGCCTGCCCTTGATATTTCACATAAATGGATTCATGCACTGGGTGGTTCTTTGTATCTGGCTTCTTTCATTTAGCATAGTGTTTTCAAGGTTCATGCATGTTGTAGCATGTGTCAGTACTGCATTCCTTTAAATAATATTACATTGTATGGGTACCCCACATTCTTTTAAATTCGTTTGTTCATGGAGAACTGTTTCATTTTAAGGGGGATTTATTCAGAAAATACTTAGACATACCTTTAAATGATTAGACATACCTTTAAAGATTTGATTACATATGTATAAGGTGGCACCTAAAGGCTTTCAAAGAAATATGATGCCTATTTGTAGAAGCTCGAGTATGATAAAAAGTACTGTATATCCAGAAGCTCAGGAAATAGTACTGGGTCTGACCTATGGATATACGATTTAGGATTCATCTACTTATAGATGGAAAATGAAACCATGAATGATCAATGAATGAAACTGCCCCCCAAGAGCAGATGTAAAGACAATTAGGACACAGTCCAACAGAACTCTGGGGATCCATGGGTAAAGAACCTCCAATACCCACCCCTAGAGATGATGATAAATAAAACCTAACTCAGGTAAACCCTCAGGCTCCTCATTTGCAAGCCTTTTTCACAAGGCTTGTAAGAAATTTAAATGAGTCAACATATGCAAAGCAGCTGGTACCCAGCCTGTAGGTTGGACTTCAGTTTTGCTAGCTACAAATATTACTCTATATATTTGTGCTATCACTATTGTCAGTTTCTGCATCTTTGCTATTTCATTACCTTGTAACATCATATCCAGGACTACCTATTTTGAAATAAGCTTTCCTACCATCTTAAAAGTCAGTCTGTTTTTAAATTTTGCTGTTGTAGTTCCCAGACTTTACTAGCTTCTCCCATAATACCAGAGGAGGCTAAAGGAATCTAAATGAGGTGGAGAGATGCTGCAGGCACAGTCCAGACTTCCGTGTGCCTGACCCAGTTCTGCATGCACATGGGAGGATGTTCTTAGCTCCATAGCTTAGAAGAGTACTGTCTTAGCCTCAGATCATCAGAACATTAAAATTCTTCCTCTTTAGAAATCTTTGTTTAGATGTTGGCAAGGGAAAAGTTAGTTACTTCATTTCTCAAAGACATTTGATCTTTTCCCTTCCATTTTTGGTAAAGAATAATTGACAAAAATTCATGACCTATCCTAAGGATAATTACACCGTAGAAATTCACTTTAAAATTTTCATGTAGTTTAGGAGTCAGAAATGAAAAAAATCATTGAATATAATGTTTTTTAAACTTATTATGTTACCATATGTGGTGTCTTAAGCTTGTTACTACTATAAGATCTTTGAGTATCCTTGTTCTCTTTTGAAGAATTTCCTAGGATATTTTTAAAAACTTTCTTTTGTATTGGGGTATATCCAATTAACAGTGTTGTGATAGTTTCAAGTGAACATGGTAGGGATTCAGCCATGCACATACATGTATCCATTCTCCCTCAAACTCCCCTCCTATCCAGGCTGCCACATAACATTCAGCAGAGTTCCATGTGCTATATCGTAGGTCCTTGTTGGTTATCCATTTTAAATATAGCAGTGTGGACTTGTACATGCTCTGGATATTTTTAAATAAACTCTCAGAAGACTTGACAACACCTTTCCATTCACTTTTAGTTAATTTGGTATGATTGTTTCTTCCTACGTCTTCTCAAAGAGCTATTAAGATATGAATAACTTTTTTATTTCATATTTTTTCATCTTTCAGAATTTTCTTTATAGTTTTCTAAATTTCTCACATCTTTCCATCTTTCAAGGGGTAAAAGTTTTCAGTGTTTTCTCTTATTCAGCAGTTTGATTAGTTTTGTTTTTCTGGAATGTCACACCTCTGGTGTTTTTCTATATATATTCCATATGTGAGAATGTATTCTACATATGGGAAATATGACTTTCATTGAAACTGAAACTACAGAATGGCATTGCATTTTGCAAATATGTGCAAATTCTTTCATTCCTTGTTGCTGGCTGATTTGTTGTAAACTGAGAGATGGAAATACACACAAAAAAGTAACTCATATTCATCTACACAATTAGAGATGGACTCTGTCTCCTGAAGCCTGACCCAGAGCACTTTTCACTGGAAAATGGACAACTCATGATGTTCATGACCTAGTTCATATTGGCTATTATCCAAATTTGGTGGTCAAAAACAGGACAGAGTCTATGGAAAACTTTTATTGCCTGTTCTGTTACTAATTTAATACAAGAATTACTGGAATTGGTCTGTATTTTCTCATCTGTTTGGTAGGACATGCTATCTCTTATCTCATGGTCAAGTTACAGGAACTAAAGTAATTTGAAAACATAAGATAATAATAGCATTTGTTTTATAATCCTATAAAAACCAGTATTGACCAGTGAATGTAGCACACACTGGGACCCCCAAAGCTGAATTAGAAGCATGGAGAAGCCAGTGAAGAGACTTAAAGCTCAAGAAGAATTATAGGAAGAAAATGATAATTTTGTCCCTATAAGGAAATAAGGCAATTAGAGGTGAGAAGTTTCTCACACTCAGAATTAAAAATGACAGAGGGAAGGTATTCCTAAATGTAATGGGTGGATAGTTTAAATGTCAGTAAGTTTTCTGTGAACACCCCATGTGGAGAGTAATGCAGAATAGCTTAATGTGGGAGGAGATTTTTTTTAAACAAACATTGACATTTTAAAGACCTAAACCTCTTAAATGGAATGACTGTTAAAATGCAAAATTAGACAAACAAAGGCATTTGGAGATTATATTTGAGTAGTATATTGAGAGTCAGATAATGAATGACTCAGATCATCCAAGTGGTCTGGGCTGATTCATATATGTTAGAAGATGACATCAAATCTCTGATTTTGTCAGTGTTTTTCCCCGTGATCCACCTGGATCATGCGTGCGTGCTCAGTCGCTTCAGTCACGTTCAACTCTTTGCAACCCCAAGGACTGTAGCCTGCCAGGCTCCTCTGTCCATGGGGATTCTCCAGCAAGAATACTGGAGTGGGTTGCCGTGCCCTCCTCCAGGGGATTTTCCCAACCCAGGGATTGTCTCCTGCGTTGCATGTGGATCCTTTACCCACTGAGCCGCCCAGGACGCCCAGTCCACCTGGTGGCGGTAGGGGCAGTCGCTCAGTCGTGTCCGACTCTCTGCAACCTCACAGACTGTGCCTTCCAGGTTCTTCTGTCCTTGGGATTCTTGGGGAAGAATACTGGACTGGGGAGCCGTTTTCTTCTCCAGATCCAGCTGGTAGTGCCAAACAAATTCTGAAAATCAGTGACTTTTCCAGGTTTAATTTGTGAAGAAAAATTTCCAAACCACCAGTAACAAGTCTAAGGTTTTGAAGATATAGGCAATGATATATCTGAATAAGACTCACTAACATGAGAAACTGGTTTCCCCAATGGCTCAGAGGTAAAGAATCCACCTGCAGTGCAGGAGATGCAGGTTTGAACCCTGGGTCGGGAAGATTCCCTGGAGGAGGCAGGGAATGGCAGCCCACTCCTGTATTCTTGCCGGGGAAGTCCTATGGAGAGAGGTGTCTGACCGGCTACAGTCCAGGGGATCAAAGAGTCGGACACAACTGAGAACACACACAACATGAGAAACGCAAGTCACACATGTAACTACAGGACATGAGGAGATGGGAATCCCAGACGGAGCCTTGATAGGACAAGAATGCAAGATACAAGATTGGGCTTGGTTTATCTAGGATGGAAGAAAGGAGCCTTCTTATTCCAATAGCACCTGAATGATGCTTCTTAGAAGACATCTTAAATCTTAAATCAACAAATATTATCTGGTTCCTGTGTTTGGTGCAGAGGGGCTTACAGTCTATGAGGGAAACTGACATAGGAACTAATAAGTGCAGTAATTTGTTGTATTATAATACATCATTGTTGTTTAGTTGCTAAATCAATACATATAAGAGCAAAATGTGAGAAACTGACAGGATAGTCGATTTCTGACTACACTAGGATTAGGAGGCCCTCACAAAGGAGATGGAAGTTGATGGGGCCTTGGAAGCATGTATGGAAGTTCTAAATATCAACAAGATAGGAAAAGCATTTCAGCCAGTGGTAAGGACCAAACAAGGAAAAAAGAAATGTTGGAGTACGGATGTTGTAGTATGTTCAGAGAATCCAATAAAGCCACCAAATTGAGAAAGTAGAAAAGGATGAATTGGGAATATGGATACAAAGATGTGTCAGGCCAATGTGGCTCTCTCATGTGGTTTACATGAGTTCTGTCTTAGAACTATCCTGTTCTCAAGAATACGTCTAACCTGGAAATGACTGTTCTAAATCTGTGATTGGGTTTCTTGGCAGAGTGCCTATTTGGAGAATGAATAACAATAGTCTAAGAAAAGCTTGCCAACTTTTCTGTACCTGGTCCTGATCTCCTTTCCATTTATTTATATTCTTTTTAAAAAAATAATTTTATTTCTTTAGTTTTGGCTTCACTGGGTCTTCATTGCTGTGTGGGCTTTTCTCTAGTTGCAGCAAGCCGGGCCTACTCTCCAAATGCAATTTACAGGCTTCTCATTGCAATGGCTTCTCTTGTTGGGGGGTATGGGCTCTAGGTGAGGGCTTCAGTAGTTGAGATTCCAGGGTTCTAGAGCACAGGCTCAGTAGTTGTGGCAAACGGGCTTGGTTGTATTGCAGCATGAAGGATCTTCCCAAATCAGGGCTCGAACCCACATCTTCTGCATTAGCAGGTGGAGTCTTTACCACTGAGCTACCAGGGAAGCCTATTTTTATATTCTTACATTGCTTATAGTGCTAAGAGCTTACAGTGCAATGGCCTTGATAAACTCTGTTGAAAAATATGAGAATGAATCATACACATATGCGCGCGCACACACACATGCATACACATGAAGAAACTTTCATGGCTTTTTAAACATTCAGATTTAACTAATGTGCTGCAACTTTAAAAATAGTTCACTTGAATGTTGCTAGGAACATTCGAAAATAAACTTTCTGACCTTTTGTTGTTTTCCCACAGGATTGAAAAAGCGTACAAGGAAGGCCTTTGGAATACGGAAGAAAGAAAAGGACACTGATTCTACGTATGTACTTGAGGAGCACGCCACTGCTCAGCATCAGCTGACGTGCCCGTGTGGGAATGTGGATCTGGTTTGGGCTGCTGTAGAGAAGAATAATGAGCCTGTTAAACCTCTTGTTTGGCTAGAATCCCTGCAAGAAAGTTACAAAATGGGAAAATCAATAGTTGTTTAGACACAGTTGAAAAGGAAAAGGGTTATCTTGATCACACACCTTTAGCTTTTCCTTCTGTATAGGTTTATCCTGCATAAATGTTATCACAAGGTGTGGAGCGTTGCCCTGTGGCCTTGTCCTCTAATCATTTTTAAATCATGCAAAGTGAAGTATCTTTCATATAACTAAAACAGCTAACATTTGAGATGACTACACTGGTAACTAGTAGTTAGTAAATGCTCAGTGAATGGCAGCAGCCACTACTATTACTAGTACAAATTAATATGTGGCAAGTTCCTTTTGAGCAACTAAAAATGGAATTTCCTGGGAAATTCGAGGGTGGAAAAGCTCATATTTAAAGAGATGTTCAATGAAGTTTCAAAGTGGGAGGAGCCTTGAGTTTGATCTTCAAGAAGATGAGGACATGCATTTCATGCAAAGGGAGCAACAACCAAAGCAGAGATGTAGAAAATCCAAGGAGGTCTTCAGGACAAGCTAAACAGGGCAGTCTGTCTACCTGTCAACTGCTGGTAAATGTGATGATGGGAGGTGAGGTTGAAAAGATCAGGGCTAGATAGGAAGGGCTTGAAGTGCCAGGCTGAGGTGTCTGGGCTTCCTTCCTTAGACAGTGTGCAACCCTGAAGCCTTGAGGCTTTTAAACCAGAGACTGTAAAGGACTGAGGGGGTAAAAAGCTATGTTTTGTCTAAATATCAGATGTCAAGTCTCCTGATCTTACCTTTTCTTTGTGCTTTCTCTTTTGGTAAATAGCTATTTCATGGAAACTACATTTACTCTATCTAGTCTTGCCAATGTTTTTAAATGATTAAATTAGAAAAATTTCTGAGCATTATCCAACTTCCATTATTTCCTAACAAATTGCCATTTTGGAAAAGTTAACCAGAATAGGAGATGGTTCATTCATCAGAGTCAGGAGACCTGGGCTCTGGCTTCATGTTTGCCAATAGCTCCACAGCCTAGAATACACTTTATTCTAACGGGCCTACATTGACGTTAGAGTCTAATTTCCCTAAAAGGCCAGACACTGTAGCAGTCCGTCTGTCAGCAGCATCGCGTCACCTACAATGTGCCACATGCTGTGTGGGATACTATTAGACATTTCTCAGGAGAACGTTGTTAGCAGAAACCAAATCCAGCTTTCTTTGAAGATAGTGTCTGTAACTGACTACATGTAATCTCTGGCGTGTGAAGAAAACTAAAAAGGATAAAAGGTCCCTCAAAAGGGAAAAGAGGTCAGACAACCTCCCCAGGGCAGGCTGAGCTATTTGCCTTTGGCAAAAGCACCGCTCTTCCATCATCACTTCTAAAATCATGAAAATGAGAAAATTACTCCTCACGGCTTTGGGTAGATGGCCGACATCTCTCTGAAGTACTCTAATGAGACATTTGCTTGTAAAATTCCAAGCATCTCTCCTTCACTTCTTGTAATCTGAGTGCCCCAGTTTACTTAGCTGTAGAAAATTAGCTATAAACTGGTTCTATCAGCGGTGATGGTCAAAGGACAAGCCATTTAATGTAAGCCTCTGCCTTTCAGGAACACCCTGCTTTCTGATTGGGTCATATATCATTCTTGCAGAAGGCTGGGGAAATATTCTGGCAATGTGCTATCCCTTCAAATTTAGGTAATGCTTATGATAGTCTGCCATCACTGAAACCTTGCTGATGCAAACTGTTTTCAGTTTCAGGGCTGTTGCAACTCCGTGAGGGTTGCCAAGCAACCTGCTATGGTAGCTGCCAGCTCCAAATTCAGCTGATTGGGTGTCCTTAGATAGAGTGGGGTTAGAACCAGAGCTTCCTGATTTGATCATCATTACAATGGCTGATAGAAAGAGGAAAGGAGAGAGCCTGTGCTAAATGGCAGGCTCTGTGCAAGGTATTTTGTAATGCACTGATATCCTTTTCAATCCTCACAGTAATTCAATAAGGTTAGAAGTAATGTCTCAATTTTAGAGATGAGAAATCAATGCCAAAATGAATTAATTGCTGAAGGCTACCCAGAAAATAAAACATGGATCCAGCTTTCTAGTCTAGAATCAAGTGACTATTCTTTTATCACCCAGGAAAAAAAAACAAAACAGAATAGATGGATAAAATTATAATCAAGATCAAAAGAGGGGTAATAGAGAAAAGGGAGTAGTGGCAAGAGGTAACTGTCATTTTTAAAAACAGGGGCAAAAGGTGCCTGGTAGATGATCAGTTTTAAAATGGAAATCAGTAAATATGGTGGATTTGCTGTATTTATTTAAAAACATAAAACTTAATAAGAGGGGGTTAGGAAATAAATTGAGGACATGTCCAATTGTCTGAGGCTGCTAAAATCTCTCTCTATTCCTCATCTTAGGTCAGCTTATATTGATATAATAACTTTACTCTAGATAACATTTTATGAGTCTTTAGTGTGTTCTAAGCACCATTCCAGGCTCTTCATTTATATTAACCCACTGAATCCTTTACCCTGTGAGATATATACTGTTATCACAGCTGTTATGTAGATGAGGAAACTGAAACGCAAAGGGGTGAAGTTCTTGTCTGAAGTTGTGCAGCTAAGAAATCTGAGTTGATTGAACCCTGCAGTCTGGTGTTGTAGCTGGCGCTCTCCACCACCATGCTTACTACCACCATACTGGGAAGAACCAGCCTCATTTCCACCAATGGATAAGGCAAAGGATTCAAATAGACATCACCACTGCTATGTACGATTGCATTTCTTCTGATGAAAATGTTTGAAACACCATCCCTGTGGCGGTAATATGCATGAAACCAAGTAGCCTCCCATTTAAGATCCCCTTATGTCTATCACCTGCCCCTAAAGACAGCACCGCGAGGATGAGTGCCTCTGGATCTGTCCTCCGCAAAAGTTAGCAAAATCTCCTCTCTCCTGATCCCTTAGCAGAGGCTGAATCCTAGTAAGAAATGTTTGTTTGTTTTTCAGTATATAAATCTGATAAGGAAAATTGACTTTGATGAGTGTGAGTTGGTACTTTTCTCTGTGCTGCCACCTGGGTTTATTGTGGTCATAATAACCCACTGGAGTTACTTGCTTGTCTCAAAAAGCATGTCTTCTTCATCATTTTATCTCCTGAGTTTAGTCTAGTGCCTGGCCCATTATAAGTCCCTCAATATTTGTTCAATGAATTATATATAGTTCTTCCTATCTTTCTTTCTTAGATGAAATTTCCTTGAACCAACTGTTAGTAATTCTCATAGCCAGCAAACATCCAAACACCCTCAGGCTTCTGTCAACTCCCATGGTCTTTCAAAATCAGGGTCCTCTCTACTTCTAGCCCCTGTATCACTGATTCATGCTTGCATCCACGTGGAAATGATTATGAAAAATGATGCACTCCCATCAAATAATTTGTAATCCAAGTAGAATGTTCTGCTAATTTTGAAGGGGGTGTTGGCAGGGAAAGGAATCAAACCTTGGAGCTAAGAAGATGTCCCAGTAAATAAAGAATATTTTACTTGGTCCCACCTCCTAACCACTCCTGGTGGCTCTGCTGGTAAAGAATCTACCTGCAATATGGAAGACATGGGTTCGATCCCTCGGTTGGGAAGATCCCCTGGAGAAGGGAGCAACTACCCACTCCAGTATTCTGGCCTGGAGAATTCCATGAACTGTACAGTTCATGGGGTGGCAAAGAGTTGGACATGACTAAGGGACTTTCACTTTCATTTTCACTCCACCCAAGCACTTACTAACGTTTCCTTCCCAACAGTGCAGGTCCTCACCTGAGCATGATTATGATCTCCATGTTAATATAATAATATTCTTCTATCTCCTAATATTAATTAATATTAGAATTAATATTAATTAAAATATTAATATTAGAATTAATATAAGAGGTTATAAAGTTACAATGACTACCCTTTTATTTCTCCCTTTCTTCTGTTCCTCCAGTTCAATTTTCCAGGGTAACAGTAATACCCTTCCTCTATTGCTGTAAAGCCCAACGTGGCCGCAAGTGGGCAGTTTTGTGTTTGTTCCTAGGGTAGAGCCATCAAGGAAGAGGAAAAAAACCTGTAACAAACATTTTTGAAGACTTAGTATGTGTTGGAAATCATTATAGGTTCTTTATATACTTTTCATGCTTAAACTGACTTAGAGGGTTAAGTAATTTGTCCAAGATTAGAGAATTAGTAAATAATGGAGTCGGAACACCTAGATTCATCCTTCTCTAAAGACCTTATTCTTAAACACTGTAGCCTAGCATCACTGTGGATTAAATACCCTGGACTTTAGTCATCAAAGTGAACCATTTAGTAAAATTGCTCTTCATTTCCTGCTCTCATGTAATCAAAGGAGCAGTAAATATAGAAAGATGGAGGAAAATACAGATTCTCAAAGTGACTTGAAAAATACCATAGAAGTTCCTTCTTATAAGGGGAAATTCAAGACCACTTATGAAGATGAGAGAACAAATCGATTGACATTCCCGGTGGCAGTTTTAAATGGAAGCCGATTAAATGGGACAGCTCTTACTGAATTCTCCTCTCAAAAGGGGGCAAGACACTGCACCCACAACTTGTGCCTTTTGGATTTCAGTTTTTGATGAATCTCTCCCTCCCACACACATGTCCACACACCCCACACTGAAATACCATGCAACCAATTTGTTTTGATTAGCTTACAATAGCCAGGTTTACTGGGGTGGGAACTGGCGAGAGGTGGTTAATGACTCTTATTGTTGTACTTGAGTCTGTGTAGCAAGAATGATTCATTTTCCTAATAGCTACTAATTTCTTTTTGTTACAGAGGTTCACCAGATAGAGATGGAATTGTAAGTATTTAAATGACCATTTTTAGTAGGTTTGCATTTCAACCTATGCTAGTTTAAATTTCTTAAAGCCCCATTTCATTATTTTTTTTCCTGCAGGGGGAAAAAATGAGCTTAAATGACTTTTCAGACCTCTTATTGTTGTAATTTTTTGTAGTGATTGCACGGGACATAAATACAGTCTTGGTCAAGTTAAACTTATTTATTGCATTCACCTAAAACCTTGCTCCAGAGCAGGCAAGGCAACCAGTCATCAATATGATGGGTCAAAAGTCAGACAGTTCCTGCAGGGGCTGCTACCATCAACTGTTATTTCATTTCCAATTTAATGATATAAGAGCTCATTATATGAGAATGCTTTTCTCCAACAGAGGCCACAAAGTCATAATGGAGCTGAGATCCAATAAAATTGAAAGAAGCCTTTCCCTTTTTGCAGTTGAGCTGCAGATACATTTTCTGTATTAAATTCATAAGTAGGGAATGGTCTTGAAACCACTTATGCCTGAATTTATAGCCTGGAGGAGGAAAATGTGTTCACTGGTTAACAGGAGTTAACAGGAACTCTGGTTCCTTGCTGGTCACCAGATTCTTGCTTTTTTAGAGAAGTCGGTGGTGCATGAGCTTGGATTTATCCAAGTAGTCCTGATGACAGGCTGCATCAACTTCTAAAATGACTTCCTTCAAAGCTGAATCAGATGCCTATTCAGAAGGTTCAAAAGAACAGCTGTTACTGAAGGAGGGAAAAAAGGGACGCACATTAGGCTCATTGGGCTGGAGTGGGAACTAAAATAAACCTGATAGATAATTTTTTTTTGAAAAGTCACCCTTTATAATATTAGACCTAAATTGGGGTGTTAACTGCAGCTATGGTAGGAGTTTTTCTCCCACATTTAACTCAAGGTTCTTAGCTTTGGGGTGCCTTTTGCATTCATGTAGTTCTCTCCATGAAATGTTAAAGAAGTAGACTGAAATTTATCAGACATTGGGTAACACTATAATCAAGGCTCTATTCAGCAGGGGAAAAAAAAGACCCAGAAGACTCAGCTTCTCCTCACCTCTTGCTTCTGGCTCAGAGCCCTCTCGTTAACTCTGTCTCAGGTACTCTGCTTCTGTGTCTTCTCTTTGCTTCTGTCTTAGTCCCCTCCCTGAGTTCTCTTGTCCCCTTCATCCTCACCCCTGCAAGACTGTTAGCTAGTCTCTGCTTTCCCTCCCTGCTGTTCCCAGGCTGGTTTGCTGTCTCTTGCTTCTCTCCCTCTGGCACCGTCAGTCCTGTCCTTTTTTTTCTTTCTCTAAAGCTCCTCCCAGCCCTCGGGTCATCGTCTTTGAAGCCCCACTGCTGTCTCAGTTCTCTGCTCTTCATCCCCCCTGTTTACATCTTGAGTCAAACATGCACCAGTACCTGGTGTGCAACAGGTGACTCTGCGTATGTGCTGTGTCCATAAGCCCAGCTGTGATTCTGCAGACGCACCCACCCTGAGACAGGGCTTCATCCCTGAGTTCCCCAAGCCCTCCATCATTGCCGCCATGCCCAGTCACGTCAAGTTATCTACCAGCAGACGCGCCCTCTTTGTTCCTTAATTGGAAATGCCACGAATGTATCACTGGTCCTGATTTTAGAAAAGAGGAGTTATTTAGTTTTGATTTCTCAGGAAATAATACACACCTGTTTGGAAAATAGGCTGCATTCAAAATAAATTCATGTTCTCAGAAACAGAGTGTACAGCTTCCTAGGTAATTGGACATTGTTAGCCAGCTGCTTATTTTACCACTTGGAAATGTGCCTCTAGTCTTCTCTACGTACTTTGGGCACCAAATTTTGAGAACGCCTTCTCAGACTAGTTGCTATAGAAGTCCAACATTTCTATTTGCATTCAGTCCCTGGAAATCTCAACCTGATTTCCCTTCAAACTCAGACTGATTTCTTTAAGACCTTATGTCAGTGGAGCCAGTCCACTTTTACATGGCTGGGTAAGCTTTAAAGTGATTTCTTTTTGAATATCTGGAGTTGAAATTTATGGTTTCACTAATGTGGTTCTACAGACTACAGGTGGTGGTATACCCACTTCATGCTTATATATGACTTTGTCAACACAGGAGTTACGCAACAGGTTTAACTGTTTAAATTCAGTTTCTGCAAATCCAGTGAAGCCCATCTTTGGTGACAAGGCTTTTGAGGTTTTGTCTGCAGAGGCTTTGTAGCTGGGCTGCATGTGGCAAGATGGGCTTGCCTTGCTGTCCACTGGTCGAATATGCCCACTCCCAGCCAAGCTGTTTGTCTCGAAGTTTGAGGTTTTAGGCATCTGTGTTGGCAATGCAGTCTAACCCAGAGACAAACTCTGCCTTGTGCAGGACACACTCTGAGTTTTTCCTAAGCAGTTCAGATTTCCATCCACACCTAGACTGGGGGACTGGATGTCACAGTCATTGCTCCGAGGAGATCTCAGCTCATCCTGAACACGTGTGCAGGAAAGGGTCCAGGTTTGGAGCTGGCAGCTGTGTCTCTGGGTCTTGCTGTCTCCCCAGAAGGCTATGATCCAGGGAAATACACAGTGCAGCTAGCCTTTTCAGACTGCCATTAGAAACACAACTAGTTTTATTCAGTCTCCGGTGTGTCCCAGTGTTTGTCTCTACCTGTAAATTAAGTGCTGACTGAATGAGGACTGAATTCACATCAGCCCTGGTGCCTGGGACACCTCTTTCCCCTTCTCCCTTCTTTTCCTGGCCTAGCCACACTGGCCTGCTGAATAGAGCCTCATTATGGGCCCCAAAGTCCACTCTTTGCTCCGAGAACCCTGCCAAGATTGGTAGGCCCTTCAATTTGGCCTAGATGTTGTTTCCTCTATGGTATGTTTGCTGACTCCATGTGATTCTTTATATGTGTCTTGAAGAACAAACAGATCCTTTAACAACTTTTTTCTACATGAAAACAATCAATTCCAGCAGCCCAGCCCACATGAACCACCCTACAATAACAAAGCAGAGTGCGCGCGTGAAGGAGGAAAAAAAGTTTCGGTAAGGAAACAGATTTTAGTTTAAATTTCCAAGGGGTTGTAGAAACAGTGAGTAAAATCCCAATTTGAAATTTGAAAACACCAAAGCATTTAAGACTCTTTCTTAGATAGTATTTCCCAATACTGGGGCCAATTTTTAAATCAATTATATAGATTGTATATGTTGATGTCTGAATATACTTTTAAAAAAGTGATCAGGCATAAGAGACATGACTATGTCTTAGATTAAGGACAGCGATTCAGATTTTTAAAAAATCTGCTATCTATAAGAAAACTTTAGCTATAATATAAACAACATTATGCAAATTGGTAGTCATTTGTTAGGGTAAGCACTATCTAAGTAACGTCAGGAATTCAGCAGGACTTGGGCCTGAGGGACCTAAGGTACCTGACAGTGGACTTGGGGTGCTGATCCTGGTGGCCCAGACTGTACAACAATGGCAGCTGTGTTGTTCAAAACGGTGGCCACATGTGGCTATTTAAAATTCAGCTCCTCACTTAATGGCCATCAACAGATGAATGGATAAATATATAGTGCATATATACAATGGAATATTAATCATAAAAAATGATAAAATAGTGCCATTTGCATCAACATGGATAGATCTAGAGATTATCATACTGAGGGAAGTAAGGCAGACAAAGATAAACATCATATTATATGATATCACTTATATGTGAAATCTAAAACAAAAAAAAATACAAATGAATCCATTTATAAAATAAAAATAGACTCACAGACAGAAAACAAGCATGTTTATCAAGGAAAAAGTCAAGGGAAGAAGGTATAAATTAGGAATTTGAGATTAATAGATATACACTACTATATGTGAAATAAACAAAAAGGACCTACTTTATAGCACATGAAACTATATTCAATATCTTGTAATAACCTATAATGGGAAAGAATGTGTGTATATATATACACATGTGTGTGTATATATATATAATTGAATCACTTTGCTGTATACCTGAAACATTATAAAGCACCTACACTTCAGTTAAATAAATACCTATTTTTTAATTTTTAAAAATAAAATAAAATTCAATTCTTCAGTGACATTTGCCACATTTTAAGCACTCCATAGCTACTTGTGGCTAGTTGCCACCATATCAGACAACACACATACAGAACATTTACTTCTTCACAGGTAGTTCTATTGGATAGTGCTATTCTATAGAGTTATTTACAAAGTGAGACAAGTCTATCTCAATGGCAAAAAGATAATATTTAGGCAGCATTTCATATGTCTTTAATACTTCTCACCAAAGAGCACAATGTGGCCATGATCCTGGAAAAGAGGAGCATCCACAGTTAAAATTAAGAACTTTATTGAATGTATAATTGAATGCAATTTTACTACACTTATTGATCTAACCAATCATATTATCTGAGAGGAGATAGTAAGCTTGACCAAAGTAAAATACCTATTAAAACATGATCAATATTGCTATCAGCCTTGATTATCTTTAAATAACAGTCATATATTCAAGTTTCAGAAGTGATTCATGAGAATTGTGGATTTTAGAAAATATAGAAAAGAATTTAAAAAATACATACCTTATACTCCAAGAGAAAAATCACTGTTTATATTGAATATGTTGGTGAATAACCAACATTGCTCTAAATATTAAGCCTAATTTTTACATATTTCCCCACTTAAATTACATTCTTCCATGGTTTCACACAGTTTTCCAATTGAAAATCAATAGAGCCATTACCTCCATATCACCACTATGAGCTGCTTAAATTGTTAAACTGGGAGAATTTCTTCCTTAGAGTTTTACCAGAAGAATTTCAACCAGGTTCTACATTAGCTCTAACTTGATAATTTCCACTTGCAAAATCAAATATATTTGTAAGAATTCACTAGTGTGAATGATGCTAAATTGCTAATTTCTCTAATAGAACTGTGTGTATATATGTGTGTGTATGTGTGTTTTTAATATCAACCCAAAAGAATGTACTATTATGATTTGTTGTTTGTGTTCAGTATTTATGTTTAAAGTGTTCTTATTTTAAAAGAAATTTCTTTTTATAGGCTTTGCTTTCTCTCTATCACAGTCTTCCATTGGTTTCCATGGAAACTGAGAAACTTTCTCTCAGCCCAGATCTAGAAAATTCAAAAAACTGAGAAACTTTTGTATTTCTAATATTGCCAGTAAAGAAATACACGCACTCATTTTGTCTTTGTTTAGCTGAACCTATCAACTATCTTGATCTTGAAGGGCTTTGGTTACAGAGATGAGATTATCATGGAAGCAGACATCTGTAGAACTTCAAAAATTTTGAACTCAGTAATTTATCTAATCTCTTTGGTTTTTAGATAGCAATTCTTTGTAATAAAGAATTAAGGACTAAAAGATCTATTAATAGTACTATACTGATCACAGAATTCATAAGTTTAGTTTTTTGAGATCAGCTTAGTTCATTTGATTTCCCATTACTCTAAATTACATTTGTATTTTGAATTTATTATATATGCTTTATAAGGCAGAGAAGGCAATGGCACCCCACCCCAGGACTCTTGCCTGGAAAATCCCATGGATGGAGGAGCCTGGTAGACTGCAGTCCATGGGGTCGCTAAGAGTCGAACACGACTGAGCGACTTCACTTTCACTTTTCACTTTCATGCATTGGAGAAGGAAATGGCAACCCACTCCAGTGTTCTTGCCTGGAGAATCCCAGGGACAGAGGAGCCTGGTGGGCTGCCGTCTATGGGGTCGCACAGAGTCGGACACAACTGAAGCGACTTAGCAGCAGCAGCAGCTTTATAAGGAGGATTTGGAGAATTTTGCAAGGAAGACATGTGCAAACATTGGTAAAGTAGAAATTTTAAAAGAAAACAAGTATGACAAAAAGGAAGTAAGAACCATGCCATTCACCACAAGAGAGATTTTTTATTATGAGATGGCATGTTCTCAAAATGAGCTTCATAGGTTATAAAGGCGCAACGTTGATGTGGCAAGTTTTTAAAACAACCTTTGTTTAAATAGCAAAGAATATCATTGAAGCACTAACCCAATGAAGGCAATTCTGTGAGAAGCTTAAAATGATGTAGTCTGATTAAGCATATAATCTTTGTCAGGAGCAAGACAAAGAAGAGGGATATGGGGCATGGGCCCTTGTCCCAGTGTGTTGGTTGGTGGAGGCAGGACAGAATTTGTGCATTTGTAAGTTCTAGTGTGATGTTGGTATATGGGAAGAAACAGGAAAATAATGGAAACATTATCTATTCCTTGCACACTATTTCCACTCACTCAACCACTGTTAGTTTTTAGAGTACCCAATCAACATGCAGAATCAATCAATGATGATGTTACTAGGTTACCTCTGGTTTGGATTTTTAGTGATCCTGCATGCATAGATGAAAAGGTTTCTTCTCCAACCTACTTGTCAAATGGTGTCAGCTGTTAACATTATAACTCAACCAGCCTTCATTTGTGATTGCAAAATTAGGTGTCCTGTCCTCAAGCTTCATTCGTCAGCATCCGATGTGTGTTGTTGTGAGATCCATGAGTGCTCAGTGACATATCGTTGCTCTATGTGCTAACAATAGGAATGTTGTTGAATGGACTCTCCATTACCAACCTCATCTGTGTTTTTATCCTTTGCTCATGAGAAATAGAAAATCCTAGAAATTTCAGTTTGAATGATACCACATCCTTGCTCTAGTTCTCATGGCCATACATGTCATGGCAGTACCAGGGCTGAAAATAGAACTTTAAGATAATTCAGAGAGAATAATGCTGATACCCAGCCCTCTCATAATGATGTGTGCTCATGGAGGCCTAGGATGCATGGATGATAGAAATCCACAATTAATCCTCAAATTGTGTTTTAGTAATTTCATAAGAAAAGTCACTTGAAAAGAACATCAACATTATTTTTTAATACTTAGAGGCTGAGTTAATTAATTTGAATCTGATTCCCTTTATATTTTATCAAGGGTGTTTAGGAAAACTTGAGTCAGTTAATTAATTTGAATCTGATTCCCTTTATATTTTATCAAGGGTGTTTAGGAAAACTTGAGTCAGTGTTAGAAAAGCTGAAAGAAGATGAATTAATGACTTGGATGAATATTTTCTGGATATGTTGAAAATAACTGTGTATGAGAATAACATGAGTCAACATATTTCCATTTAAATATGTACATATTGAATACATCTGGTTATATCCCCTGAGGTACAGAGGATTAAATAATACATAGGGGCTGCTGATTCTTTAGTAATTATATAACATTTGAGTAGCTAGTTATTAATATCCCTATGCATATCCTACAGTCTTTTGTGAAGTAAGTGTGTAAATTCTTTTATGCAGTGTCATGGCAATTCAATTTACCATTCAGTTACACCAATGTGGTTGCTTAATAGGCTGCTCTAATGTGTCTTTCCAGTGCTGGATTTTGATAGCTCTTGCTAAATGCAGATAAGACAAGTTTTATTTTGTTTCTTTTATATTAATTCAAATGTTTCTTTTCTAAATGTATTTTCAAATTTATTACAGAAGAAAAGCAATGGAGCACCAAATGGATTTTATGCAGAAATTGATTGGGAAAGATATGTGAGTATCAGATTGTTTTTATAAATATTTCAGTGTGAAAAAGAGTTGAGGCATGCTTATATTTAAAATAGAGCATAGAAATAAGTGAAACATCTCATTAGGAAGTGCTGGCACAATTAGTCTGGTATAGAGGCTAAGAGCACTAGAGTCTGTTAGACCTGAGTTTGAGACCTGACCCCTCCATGGAACAGCTACGTATGGCTTTGGTTATTTGCTGGCCACCATAAATGAAGTCAGTAGTTACTTTATAGCATTATTGAGAGGATTCAATGAGCTAACTATTTGCAGAATATTTCAGTAGCCTGCCTAGCCTGGCATGCATGTTCAAAAAACACTCTTTAAAATATTAACTCTAGATGTTCACTCCTAATTATATTGATAAGCAGCTTTGAGTTTTGAGTCAAGTCAGTTCATGTCTAGGCCTTGATTTTGCAATGTCCTAGTCTGTTCAGATGGCTATAACAAATATGCCAAAAACTAAATGGCATATAAGCACAAACATTTATATCTAACAGTTTTGGAGCCTGGGAAGTCCAGGATCATGATACCAGCAGATTCGGTGTCTGGTTGAGTGCCCACTTCCTGGTTCATAGAAGGCACCTTCTAACTGTAACCTCACTGTGGTCTCTTTTATAAGGGCATTAATCCCAATCATGCGGTCTCCTCCCTTGTGACCTAATCACCCCCAAAGGCCTCAATTCCTAACACCATTACCTTGGGGTTTGGATTTCAACATATAAATTTGGGAGCAATGCAAATATTCCTACCATAGCATATGAAAATTATCCTAGCCTCATAGTACAGATTTTTCCCAAGTCAAATGGCAATCAGTTGTTTCTTCCCAAGGAGTAAGTGTGAATCCCAGTGGAGACCTAAACTCTCCTTGTAATTCCCCCAGTTGCCAGTTAACCTCATCACCACACACTTCACCAGCCACAGCAGAATGGACAAAATTGCTCTTCTATTTCTAATCATAGAAAACATATAGGCTATATTCACATCAAAAATCACTTTTATTGAATACCAAGCGCCTAAATTCATAATTCCTACAAAATGCCTTTGTACTTACAACTTAGGTGACTGTCTGACCCAACCTCCTTTTTCATAAAAATTAAACTTGATGTTAATGCATTTGCACATTTGTTAAGAATTTCACTTTTTTAAATACCAACATTCATATTATGACATGCTACTAAACTCTTACCACCTTTTTGTTGTTCAGTTGTTAAGTCATGTCCGTCTCTTTGTGACCCCGTGGACTGCAGCATGCCGGGTTTCCCTTTGCGTCACTATCTCCCGGAGCATGCTCAAACTCATGTCCGTTGAGTCAGTGATACCATCCAACCATCTCATCCTCTGTTGACCCCTTCTCCTGCCCTCAGTCTTTCCCAGCATCAGGGTCTTTTCTAGTGAGTCAGCTCTTCAAATTAGGTGGTCAAAGTATTGGAAGCTTCAACATCAGTCCTTCCAATTCAGGGTTGATTTCCTTTAGTATTGACTGGTTTGTTCTTGCTGTCCAAGGGACTCTCAAGAGTGTTCTCCAGCACCACAATTTGAAAGAATCATTTCTTTGGTTCTCAGCTTTCTTTATGGTCTAACTCTCCCTTCCACACATGACTACTGGAAAAAACATAGCTTTGACTATACAGACCTTTGTCTGTAAAGTGATGTCTCTGCTTTTTAATACACTGTCTAGGTTTGTCATAGCTTTTCTTCCAAGGAGGGAACATCTTTTAATTTCAAAACTGCAGTAACCTTCTGCAGTGATTTTGGAGCCCAAGAAGATAAAATCTGCCACTGTTTTTTACCACCTTAGAAGGTGAATACTACATTACCTTCATTTTATAGAAAGAAAAACTGACTCTCAAGAAAATTCAATTATTCATGCCACCCGTACACTCCAGAACATGTCAGTCTGTCAACCTCACTACCTGGTCTTCCCTTATACCTGTTTCCCAGTGCTGAGATCTTTTTTATATTTTCTGCAGTTCAATTCCCTAGGTCTGTGACAGCCCCTATGTTGCCCCATGGGCTTCCCTCATAGCTCAGCTGGTGAAGAATCCACCTGCAATGCAGGAGACCCCAGTTCAATTCCTGGGGTTGAGAAGAACCCCTGGAAAAGGTATAGGCTACACACTCCAGTACTCTTGGGCTTCCCTGCTGGCTCAGATGGTAAAGAATCCACCTACAATGCAGGAAACTTGAGTTTGATCCCTGGGTCAGGAAGATCCCCTGGAGAAGGGCATGGCAACCCACTCCAGTATTCTTGCCTGGAGACTCCCCATGGACAGAGAAGCCTGGTGGCCTACAGTCCATGGAGTTGCAGAGTCAGGCATGACTGAGTGGCTAAGCATAGCACAGCATTTTATCCTACATCCAAATTGTTCATAAATAATATTATAAGGAAAGTTACTAAATATATTAAGGACAGGTAATCTTTTTCTCAAAATTAGCACTTTTTCACCTAAAAAGAATTTTGTTGTATTTTGTAGGATTTTGTAGAATTTTTGTTATAACAAAAATTTTGTTATATTTTATAGACATTTTTAATGCACAAGAATGGGATACTCTAAGCAAAAAAGAAGCATGATAATTAAAATATAAAATTATTATTGATGATTCATCAATATTTGATTATTGATGAATAATCAAGAAATAGTTGATTATTCATCAAGTATTTCTGATTCTCCATCCAACCCTAAACCTTAGTGCTATCCTTAACAACTTGTGAGTGTTTAAAGGAATCAGAATTTGCCTCAAATTTGCTTAGTCCTAAAAGATATTCAGGTCATAGGAATTGTGGTTATAATTATATTAATACACTAGACTCCACTTTCTTTAAGTCATAAGAAAGATTTTATTCTAAAGAGACTGTATCATTGTGTTTTTGGCAGGGAAGACCTAGGGATGGATGTGGCCTTTAAGCAAAGCTCTAATGTTTAAGTAAGGTTTAACTGACTTCATATTTGAGGCAAGAGACTTTCAGGCAAAAAGGAGGACTTTTATGAGGATCCAGAAGTGGGAAGAAGCCTGCAGTGATCAAATCTCATATGTCAACAGTGGGAAGAAGGCCCTGAGAGAATCAGGCAGGGCCTTGTGGGCTATTTAATGGTGCTAGGTTATTATTCTAAGTGCAGTAAAAAGGCAGAGACAGGTTTTTAGCAGGAAAGTAACCTTAATACTCTTGCACTTAAAAAAAAAACAACAACTAATTTTGAGTACTGAAAGTACCAAAGGGAGATAATAAATGCGCAATAAATGGCAGCTTTTCCATGGCACTCAGGCCCTCTTTTCTCTCTGTGGTCATGGCTTATATGTTGCTTCAGTGACTCCAAGATCTCTCTCTCTCCAGCTCTGTTCTCTTTCTTCCAGTCCTATAACCTCAACTTCAGGAGGCCACCTTTGAACTCTGCCCCCTCTTCCCCTCTCAAGCACAAAGTTTAGTCTCAAAACACCTGGGGTCAAGACCCAGGTCTGTCATTTGCTAGATGTATTTCCTAGAGAAATGGCATATGATTTCTTTTAGTTTCCTCCCTGGTGGATGGGATGACTCTTTCCATGTACGATTGCTATGAGGCTTCCCCGGTGGCTCAGACGGTAAAGAATCCACCTGCAGTGCAGGAGACCCAGGTTCGATCTCTGGGTCGGGAACATCTCCTGGAGGAAGAAATGGCTACTCACTCCAATAGTCTTGCCTGGAGAATTCCATGGACAGAGGAGCCTGGTGGGCTACAGCCCATGGGGTCACAAAGAGTCGGACATAACTGAGCAACTAACACACACACACACATGATTGCTGTGAATAGTCAGTGAAACAAAACATAGGTCATGATACTGACCGTATAACAGGAACTAAGATATGACAACACTAATCTGAATCATGCAGACTTTTATCTTTCTTATCTTTTGCCTAAAAATGTTAGTTGCCTCCTGTTAGAATGAGTTCAGCCAGGAGTACTCCCAGGATTTGATGGAAGAAATCTTGGACTCTTCTTGAACATTTCCTCTCCTTTTTCTCCCATGACCAATCTGTGACTGAGAACTCACAATCTGTCCTTCCAAATGTCCTCAATTCATCCTTTCCCAAAACTAACAACTTGGTCCTCCTTAGCACATCTCACCTGAATTGTTGCAAGTATCATGAGTTAGTTTTCCTTTCTCCAGTTTCTTCTGTCCCCAGTCTATCCTCAGCATATTTTCAACATCTCATGATTCTGCTTTCAGCAAGTGCTGTGCTTAGTCACTCGGTCGTGTCCGACTCTACAACCCCATGGACTGTAGCCTGCCAGACTCCTTGTCCATGGGGATTCTCCAGGCAAGAACACTGAAGTGGGTTGCCATGCCCTCCTCCAGGGGATCTTCTAATCCCGGGAATCAAACCCAGGTTTCCCACATTGCCAACAGATTCTTTACCATCTGAGCCACCAGGGAAGCTTTCAGCATGTCCCACCCTAATTGAGAAGCTGCAGTAGCCATGTCAAGTCCAGACTTTTCCCCTAGAATGTTGCCCGCCCCCCACCCGTCTTCTCTTCCATGGTCTTCCTTCCGCATACAGCTTCCTCTCCAGTCCTGTCATCTGCATTTCCCTGTCCCTTTCACCATGAGAATCATACTGTCCAATCCTGCCTTGGTGTCTTGGTACAATCTCTTCCTCACCACGGACTCGCCTCTCCTCTCCGTCTGACCCAAAAGGCACACAGAGACTCCCTGATTCTTCCAGATCTCACAAATTTCCTTTCCTTTCAGACTCCTATCAGTGATATTTTGTGTTTTGCCTTTTCTTTGAACTTTTGACTACCAGAATACAGACAAAAGATAATTTTCATGTTGTACCCCACTGTGTTGCTTAGCATAATCCTTGGCTTATAGGAAATGCATGATACATTCTCTTTGAGCATTTTCTTTCA
Organism: Muntiacus reevesi; assembly: GCF_963930625.1. Taxonomy (NCBI): domain Eukaryota; kingdom Metazoa; phylum Chordata; class Mammalia; order Artiodactyla; family Cervidae; genus Muntiacus; species Muntiacus reevesi. The sequence goes on along the minus strand of NC_089249.1, from coordinate 138,104,258 downwards.
CTGACAATTGACTTCTAGTTTATTTTCCCAATAGGAAGACTCTCCAAATATCCTTGAGTAAATTTATAAACGCATAGCATTCAAAACAAGAGGCACGTCTATATCCTTAACTAGATGATTCTTCAAGGAATGTGAGTAATTTCTTTACCATTGTCAGGACAATGATTGTTTAATGTGCACTTGTATTTTATAGAATTCCCCTGAGCTGGATGAAGAAGGCTACAGCATCAGACCTGAGGAACCCGGCTATATCCTTTCTTTATATTTTAATCTTAATTTACATTTGCTTTCAGAAAGTAGGATGATAAATTTAGGATTTGCAGAAATGCCGAAACTCAAGCTTCTCAAATCCTGTTGTCACTAGTATTAGAGATGAATAAACAGCACAGAGAACAGGCTGATCACTGACAGGCAGGCATTTTGCCTTAATCTATTCATAGGAAAGAGAGAGAGGAGAAAGAAAAATTGCGCTGAAAAACAATTGTGCAAATTGTGGCTGCTGGGTTGTCTTCTAAAATCTGATATGATAACACTACTTATGGTGGCTGGGAGATAGCTCTGACTTGTGCTTTCCCCACAAACCATCTCTGGTCAGAGCAGGTCACACTCTGAAGCACAAAAAGTCATCACAAATCCTTCCCAGAGTGGCCTTCCTGTCTCCTGTGCTAAGAGGAAATCCCCATGGGCCTATAACTGTGAGTGCTGAGTGTGACACATAATGGACTTTGGAACCATTGCTCCTTCAAATTTGTCCTCCTTAATCATGTTCCAAGGAAAGGTGGATAAATTCTGACTCTTTCCTGCTTTACACTTTGATTTTTGTTTTGCTTTGATTTTCTGCCACCCAAGTGTGCTTCTGCTGCGTCTTTGTGCAATCACTCTTGTCTCATACTCATCATTGCCTCTGAGTAGAAAAGACAGAGTTATGCATCTTTAACTGTGTTTTACCTACCAAAGGAAAGCACTTTTATTCTTCGAGTGAATCGGAAGAGGAAGAAGAATCACACAAGAAGTTTAATATCAAGATTAAGCCATTGCAAGCTAAAGACATTCTTAAGAATGCTGCAACTGTAGATGAACTGAAGGCATCAATAGGCAACATTGCACTTTCCCCATCACCGGTGGTGAGTGGCTTTTTATTTCAAGCTTTGGTGAGGTTGGATTGACCGCTGTGCTCTGCCCATACATGTCAAGTAAATCAGAAACTCTTTAAGCTGAAAGCTGCATATGGTCATGATTTTATGAACTCTATAAACCTGAAACAGATCATTCTAGCTATGGAAAATTATGCTTATTTTATATTGCACTTTTTGTGCTTTTCAAAGTGGGATCACATTTGTTTTTGACATTTTCCTGCTAGTATTTTTCAAAGGAGGAAAAAATAAGAAACGTTATCCAGACTTACTTCTGAAACAATTAAAAAAATATGAAATTTACATATTTACTAACAAAGATTTTTAAAAACACATTTTAATGTCTTATTTTATGATGCAACACATAAAAACTCATGGAAAGAAAACCAAGGAGATTGCTTTCTTTAGGGAAAAATCCTTTTCATTGCCAGTGCTTCAAAAAGAAATATTAATCTAATAAACCATAGTCTAAAAAGATATTAAAACTCACAAGCTTCATTATATTTTGTTATCAAATTGTCTTAAAGACTCTATTTAGACACCCCAAATACAGATATGCCTTATTTATATTAATCAAATTGGTATTTTTCTGCAATTTTTACTTCTTTTCCAATTCTCATCTACTAAATTTCTCTAGCTGCATTCTAAGTTCCAACATTTACAGTGTTTTCTCTATAGTGCTTGATCAATGCTGCAATTGTTTTCTAAAAATAACTGTGAAGAGCAGATGAAGGCTCTTGTACTAGGAGCTAATATATTCTTAGCTTCTTGGCATCTTCTCTAGAGAGATGTCATCTCCCAGCAGCATTTCCCATGAATGAGATAGTTAATAAATGCTGGACCATTTTTTCTATGCTTTTGGAAAATACCAACTAACATTTCTATAGGAGTTGTAATCACCCATCCTTTGGGTGTCTGCCTGGGATGGATAAAATCCCTAATGATGCTTTCTTTGGTGCTTATAATGGCCTTTACCACTGCTGTTAGAATCAACTAACATGACTGCTAATAGTAATCAACCACAGCAAATGATATGTCAGATAATTTTTAATCATATGCTCACTTGCCATCTTAAGATGTCTTCTTGAAAAGGGAATCATGACATATACTAGTTTCCTTTCCCTTCTGTAATGGAAGGTACAAATTTTAAACTCACATATTGGTCTGTAATATAAGCAGTTTGTAGTAACAAAGCCATTTTAAATGTGCACACTTTCACTTTTCAGTTGACATCTTTCAAATAATTTTTTACTTGCTAAAATATTTTTGTTAATTGTAAAATTTTATTTAAATGATTGAAACCAATTTATATTTACTTCTGTTTAGGGTGTAATAGACAGTGGGCATTGGGGAGCTACCTGGATAAGTGTAAGAAGCCAAGTTCTTGGAATTCAGTGAGCAAATTTACATGAAATAAAACTTCTTAGAAAGATCCAGGCATGTGGTATTTATTTTCTGAAAGCTAGTTGAATCTAAGATCCTTTCCATCAAAAAGAATATCTCTTCGTATATCTGATTCACTTTGTCGTATAGCAGAAGCCAACACAACATTGTAAAGCAACTCTACTCCAATTAAAAAAAGAAGGAATATGTCTACTCAAGTCATCTCGTAGCTATTCCTCCCACTGCATATGTTGCTAAGGGTATACCAAGGAGAGTGGCTGTCACTCTGAGCTTTTCCCAACACCTGTTTTTAAAGTGAGACATTGACATGATGTGGTTAAGACCGCCAAAAATAGAGAAACGGAGCAAAAACTAAATTGAGACACTCAGAGAAAGTAATCTCAGGGTTGGGCAGACCAGTAGCCCCACAGACCAAGAAAGCCTGGGACCCCCCACCACTACTGCCCTGGCATTCCCAGCCAGCTCCCTCTAATGTGAGAACCTACCTCTGTCATTACCATGATTCCCAAATATCCGTGATTTTTGACAGTTAGTGTAAGAAAATAAGCTGCGATGGCTACTTTAGGGAAAGATCGGCATGTTTATAGATAAACATAACTATAAAGGGAGATAAGAACTGAAAAGATATTCTTGCCTTTAAAATTCTTGTCCTCATCTAGATAACGCATAACCAACTATAGGGATATTTCACAAAGGACATAAATAGAACCTTATCTCCAGAACTGGATAAATGGAAATAACCTTCTGAAATCCAGTTAGTGCCAGGATAAAAATGAGCAATGTTTTGTATGACTTCAGATGTTTCCACCACGAATCAAATGTTCATACATCTGTAATTCAGGTACAAAAAGAGAAATAGGACCCACACCAATTAATGATATATCAGAATATTTCTGTTAGGCATTTGTTCTAATGCCACAAAAGCATCAATTGTTACACTAATAGAGTTAAAGAAAATGGTAGGATTCACAACAGTGGCTGATTTTTCTTTTGAAGAATTTTAAGACAAGGTCGTAATTCACTTCTTCTTTTCATCTACCTGTAAATATATAGTAATGAATTGTAACCCATTTGATGTCTCTTACCATGAATTTATTTTCACTTTATTTGGACAGGTTTACTATATATATTTCATTGTCAAATGACTTGATAAATGAATAAAATGAATGAATGGATGTATGAATGAATCATATATATCTATTTGTATATACAATATAAACAAACCTATATGAAAATTACTCCTCCCTAAAAAACAAAGCTTCAGCAACATAAAAAATTAGGGTTTTAGCTGCTAGCAAAAATCCTACTATATTGACAAATAAACATAGTTCCAGTCCAGATCTTACCTTGGCCCTTGATTTTTATATAGAAATCAAGTTTTAATATGGACCAGGACAAGGCAAAGCACCAAAATAAGAAAAGAGAGAGAGAAGAGGATGCAACTCACAATCAAAAGATGCTAATTTCTATTCTTCTCATGTTGTGATCTCCTAATAAGATATCATGAAAGCATTAGTCAGTCGTCTCCAACTTGTTATGACCTCATGGACTATAGCCCAGCAGGCTCCTCTGTCCATGGAATTCTCCAAACAAGAATACTGGAGTAGATTGCCATTCTCTTCTCGAGAGATCAAACCCGGATCTCCTGCCTTGCAGGCAGATTCTTTGCCATCTGAGCTACCAGGGAAGCCCTAAGATATTTTACTAATAGGGTAAAGAAGGGAAATCACCCAGGTTTGAATTAGGGATTCAATTAGTTTTGAATTAATTGTTGAATTAGGGATATGTATGAGTTAGAATATTGGTAGATCTGCTTCACCAGAAATCAAAATATTAATAGTCATGACTTAAACAGAATAGATGCTTTATTTCTATTCCACATTAAAGGCAAAGCAGGATGGACTGTAGCCCACCAGACTCCTTTGACCATGGAATTCTCCAGGCAAGAATACTGGAGTGGGTTGCCATTTGCTCCTCCAGGGAGTCTTCCCAACCCAAGGATCGAATCCACATCTCTTGCCATCTCCTGCACTGGCAGGTGGATTCTTTACCACTGAGCCACCTGAGAAACCCAGATACACATATATCCAGCTAAAATCCCAGGTTCTCTTATTAAAAGACGAAGGAGTGAATGGATACTGGTAGACATGGACACAGTTTCTATGTCACTATATTTTAAATAATCTCAGAGTAATGGGAAATGGGATTTTCCCATCTATCTTAAGTTATTCCCCAAACCTATTGAAATGAGGAAATTTCCTTTTAAAGATTTCTAATCACTGATTTCTTAAATACCAGTGATGTTATATTACGTACTAGCCAGCAGCAGGGCTTAAAAATACCAATTTCAGTTAAATATCAATTTATATGATTGATACAGATTCCTGCAACAGTAACAGTGCTCCCTCTATCTTATAGAGTTCACTGCTTTTTGAGAAAGACTGCCTCATCATTGAGAGAAATGTGTTAAACAAATTAAACCCAAATGCTGTCTCTGTGTAACTTAGGTTCATGTTATAGTTGTGCTCTCTGGAGGACCGGACAGAGTTCAATCCAAAGGGACTGGACTGTCCAAAAGGATAGAGTCCCTCCTTTTCTCAACAGGTTTTCCATGAAGCATATTATCTCCAACTCCAAGTTTAGTGTGCAAGATACTGGGCTCAATACTGAGGGTAGGGTGGGCAGAGGGTGGAGGTGAGCTGTTTTGCATGTCCAACAACAGCCTCAGCTAATCATCTGGGGAATTCTTGAGCTAGAATGACCCTTCACATTTGTTCTAAGTTGGGCTGAGATGAATAACTGTTATACTGCTACATCAATCTGTGCTCCATATGAGCTTGCTAAGAAGGGGCATGACCTTGGCCAAGGTGGCTCTCTGCGGCTGTGTCAGACCCTGAAGTGTTGACAGATGAAGGCTGTCTGCCAATGGCACTCCTAACGACTGTGTAAAACACCCTTCTGAAGACAAATCTACCCAGCACGTTTTGGCACCTAGAGTTACCACCTTCTCTTCCAAGTGTTTTGTGGCCGTTTGTTTAAATAATTTCTTATAGAATCTTAGGAGGTAGGCATATAATAATTGAAAAAGCAGATGTCCAGACAGCAGGCCCAGTTCTGCCATGTTCTGCCTGTGTAAACTTAGATGAGCCCCGTAATTGTTCTGAGATTATATTTCCTTTTCTGTAAAGAAAGGATAATTTAAAAAAAAAAAAAAAAAAAAAGGCAGAGACACTACTTTGCCAACAAAGGTCCATCTAGTCAAAGCTATGGGTTTTCCAGCAGTCACGAATGGATGTGAGAGTTGAACTGTAAAAAAAACTGAGTGCCAAAGAATTGATTCTTTCGGACTGTGTGGTGTTGGAGAAGACTCTTGAGAGTCCTTTGGACTGCAAGGAGATCAAAGCAGTCAATCCTAAAGGAAATCAGTCCTGAATATTCATTGGAAGGACTGATGCTGAAGCTGAAGCTCCAGTACTTTGGCCACCTGATGCGAAGAACTGACTCATTGAAGGCAGGAGGAAAAGGAGATGACAGATGATAAGATGGTTGGATGGCATCACCGATTCGATGGACATGAGTTTGAGCAAGTGCCAGGAGTTGGTGATGGACAGGGAAGCCTGGCGCGCTGCAGTCCATGGGATCGTAAAGATTCAGACACAACTGAGAGAATGAACTGAAGGGTGATAATAGTCCTTATGGAGTTTTTCTGCAGATTATTGTTGGTCTCTGGCAGGATCAAATCTTCTTTGATTTTTTTGTCCCCTGTGCTTAGCACAATACATGGCACATATTGGGCATGCAGATAGTTATTTGATAAATGAGTGAATGGAGAAAGCACCCAGAATATCCTAGTAACAGTTCCTGATGCATAATTAGTACTTTGCAGTTGTTTGTTTCTTTATTACTAGGGTATTATTCAGGGTTCTCCAGAGAAACAGAACTAACAGAATAAATGTGTATACGTGATGGTGGCTTAGTCACTAAGTCATATCCGACTCTTGCAACCCATTAACTGTATCCTGCCAGGCTCCTCTGTCCATGGGGTTCTCTAGGCAAGAATACTGGAATGAGTTGCCATTTCCTTCTCCAGTATATGTGATAGATAGATGTATATATGTGATAGATAGAGAGATAATAGATGTTGTAACAAATTGGCTTCACATGATTTTGGAGGCTAAGTCCCACAATATGCTCTCCACAAGCTGGAGGCCCAGGAAAGTTGATGGTATAATTCATTTCAATCTTAAGACCTGAGAACCAGAAGGGCTAACAGTGTAAATTCCAGTCTGAGGGCGCAAGATGAGAAGAGATGTCCTAGCACAAATGATGAGGCAGAAAAACAGGGGGAATTCCTCCTTCCTTTCCCTTTTTTTCTCTTTAGATCCTCAATAGATTAGATGATGCTGACCCACATAAGGGAGGGCTATGTACTTTCCTGAGTCCACCACTTCAAATGCTACCCAAATGCTAATCTTATCTGGAAACACCTTCATAACACATCCAGAAATAATGTCTAACCTGGATACCTGATAGCCAGCCAAGTTGACATAAAATTAACCATCACACTATTATGTATATATGTATCTATGTATTTATTTATTTATATATACTTGTATATACATATTTTAAGATAACTTTTGCTCCTTTATTGAGAGTCATGGGATTATAATGTATCTGTATCTCAAGTCTTGAATTCATTCGAAGAGGTTTGGACAATCTCTTGCCTGTCTTAAACTTTAGTTTTGAACCAAATCTGATTGACCTTTCAGAGGAATTTTAAATCAGTTTTTTCCATACTGGACATTTGTGATTGATATTTCTTTAAGCACAAATAGAGACTTTGTACTTACCCCTGAAGAACCTAGCATACAGTGCTAGTTTATCTCACAGAAAAGATACTGCAATCTGATAGAGTGAACTCAACCTCTTGCAAATTTAAGCAAGTTACTTAAATTTTAGTATCAGTTGCCTCATAACTAAAATGGAAATAATGAACACCTACCTCACACAGTGGTTGTTGGGATGTCCCTCTCTTTCTGTTAATAAAATGTAAAAATTTTTCTTTTAAAGAAGAATATGGAAACAGAGGTGTAGGATAAATCACTCTGCTCTCTGCTTCCCTTGGTACCACACGCTTTACATTCAGGGTAGAAACTGACCTCTATTACATCTTTCACAAATGGTTTTGTTCTTAAAAGATTTCTCAAAGGGGTAAACAAAAACAACAAGAAGAAATCTTAACATACAATGGAATACCATTAATTCCCTTTAAAATAATTTGAGGGAGATGCAAATAAACAGTTATTTCAATGACATCACAATTACTCAGACAACTGCGCTCTACCTCTTTTCTGGGGTTGCTTTGCACAAGTTACAAAACCTGAGCCATGGTTTCTTCATTAGTGAGTGAAAATAACTCCTGTACCGACTTCACAGGGCTATTGTAAGGGTGGAATGAGCTAATTTAGTAAACACCATATTGTAATATCAGATACTACATTGAGGGATCATTCTATTGTTGTTATAATTGTTTGCAGAGTCTGGGGCATATTTTTAAGAATATCATTAAATGGTGATAAATCAGGAAACCCAAATAGCCAAAAGTCATGTAGAGCCAAGACCAGTAACTACTCTGAGTATCAAACTAGGAAAATGCATTAATAAAATAACTTTTGTGCTGCCTGTAGGTTGATTTTGAAGCCATTCCAGAAGCATTCTTAAATTGTTTTAGCATTCCTAATTTTGTTTTAACAAAATCCCTTGAGTAAGTATGGTGCTTCTTCAGGAAACCCTATTGAAAGCTAGCATTCCCAATGGGTTCTATATTGTGCACCCCCACCAAATTTATTTCAGTGAGAAATGACATCATTTTCCATTCCTCTTAAAATCAGTTCACTAAATATTTGAAGCCAGCACTGAGAGCTAACATCAGAAATATTGGACAGATTCTGTTCAACATTCATGTTAACTACAAGCTTATCTTAAAAGGGAAGGAATATATGTATACATATTGCTGATTCACTTTGTTGCATAGCAGAAACTAACACAGCATTATAAGGCAATTTTACTCCAATAATAAAATTTTAAATAATGTATAGTTGATACGGCAGGTGGCCCACAGAGGATGAACTTCCCCTTGTGGTCCAAACGCCTGCCTCTCTCCACTCAGTCCTGATTAAATATATGGTCTTATGTAGTCAACTTCTCCTCTGGCCTCCATTTCACAATCTCTTGGCTTCCTTACCCTTCACAGGATCTCAGAGGTAGACATATCCATTTCGTCCAAAACCCATAGAGCTTTCATCACGTGCTTCAGTGATGTGTTCTGCTCACGATGTACCTTGAAACCTGTGGCTCCTATAGCATTCATGGAATTGAGAAAACAGACACTACATTTTAATTCTTGGTAAAATATTATCTTTTCCTTTTGTTATGAGCTGCTGTTAATTCCATTATTTTTGTTCTCTGGTGAGTCAAGGATCACAGCTGACTTACTTTGAGAGGTTGTCCTTAACTACAAACTCTCATTTCTGTACTGAATCCAAATTTTTCCTCTGAAATAAGTCAGAACTAAGCTTGCATTCAATTTAATTCAAATAACCATTAAATCTACTACTGTGGGTAAGAGGACCTAAGAAGAAACGGTGTAGACCTCACAATCAACAAAAGAGTCCAAAATGCAGTACCTGGGTGCAATCTCAAAGACAGCAGAATGATCTTAGCTTGTTTCCAAGGCTAACCATTTCAGTTTCACAATAATCCAAAGTTGATACCCCAACCACTAATGCCAAAGAAGCTGAAATTGTGTGGTTCTATGAAGACCTTCTAGACTAACACCAAAAAAAGATGTCCTTTTCATCATATGGGATTGGAATGCAAAAGTAGGAAGTCAAAACATACCTGGAGAAACAGGCAAGTTTGGCCTTGGAATACAGAATGAATCAAAGCAAAGGCTAACAGAGTTTTGCCAAGATAACGTATGGGTCATAACAAACATCCTCTTCCAGGAACACAAGAGTTGATTCTACATATGGGCATCTCCAGATGGTCAATACCAAAATCAGACTGATTATATTCTTTGCAGTCAGAGATGGAGAAGCTCTAAACAGTCAGCAAAAACAAGACTGGGAGCTGACTGTACCTCAGATCATGAACTCCTTATTGCAAAATTCAGACTTAAAATGGATAAAATAAGGAAAACCACTAGACCATTCAGGTATGACTTAAATCAAACCCCTTAGACTATACAGTGGAAGTGAGAAATAGATTTAAGGGATTATCTGATAGGTAGAGTGCCTGAGAACTATGGATGGAGGGTCATAACATTGTATAGGACGTGGTAACCAGAACCATCCCCCAGAAAAAGAAATGCAAGAAGGCAAAGTGGTTGTTTGAGGAGGCCTTATAAATGACTGAGAAAAAAGAGAAGCAAAAGCCAAAGGAAAAGGGGAAAGATATACCCAACTGAATGCAGAGTTCCAAAGAACAGCAAGGAGAGATAAGAAAGTCTTCCTCAGCTATCAATGCAAAGAAATAGAGGAAAACAGTAGAATGGGAAAGACTAGAGATCTCTTCAAGAAAATTGGAGATAACAAGGGAAAATTTCATGAAAAGATGGGTACAATTAAAGACAGAAACAGCAAGAACCTAACAAAAGCAGAAGAGATTAAGAAGAGGTGGCAAGAATACACAGAAGAACTATACAAGAAAGATCCTAATGACCCAGATATTCGCAATAGTATGGTCACTCATGGAGAGCCAGACATCCTGAAGTGTGAAGTCAAGTGGGTCTAAGGAAGCATTACTACAAAGAAAGCTAGTGGAGGTGATGGAATTCCAGCTTAGTTATTTAAAATCCTAAAAGATGATGCTGTTAAAGTCCTGCACACAGTTCAGTTCAGTCATTCAGTTGTGTCTGACTCTTTGCGACCCCATGAACCGCAGCACGCCAGACCTCCTTGTCCATCACCAACTCCCAGAGTCCACCCAAACCTATGTCCATTGAGTCAATGATGCCATCCAACCATCAATATATCAGCAAATTTGGAAAACTCAGCAGTAGCCACTGGACTCACCAAGGTCAATATTCATTCCAATTCCAGAGAAGGACAATGCCAAAGAATGTTCAAACTGCCACACAGTTTTACTCATTTCACATGCTAGCAAGGTAATGCTCAAAATCCTTCAAACTAGGCTTCAGCAGTACATGAATCAAGAGCTTCCAGATGTATCTGGATTTAGTAAAGGCAGAGGAACCAGGGATCAAATTGCCAACATCTGTTGGATCATAGAGAAAACAAGGGAATTCCAGAAAAACATCTACTACTACTTCATTGACTAAGTGAAAGCCTTTGACTGTGTGAATCACAACAAACTGTGGAAAATACTTAAAAAATTGGGAATACCAAATCACTTTACCTATCTCCTGAGAAACCTGTCTGCAGGTCAAGAAGCAACAGTTAACCAGGCATGAAACAATGGACTGGTTCAAAATTGGGAAAGGAGTATGTCAAGGCTGTATATTGTCACTCTGCTTATTTAACTGAGTACATGTGCTATATGCAGAGTATATCATGTGAAATGCCAGGCTGGATGAATCCCAAGCTGAAATCAAGATTGCTGGGAGCAGTATCAACAACCTCAGATAGGCAGATGATACCACTCTAATGGCAGAAAGTGAAGAGAAACTAAAGAGCCTCTTGATGAGGATCATTGAGGAGAGTGAAAAAGCTGACTTAAGATTCAATATTCAAAAAACTAAGATCACAGCATCTAGTCCCATCACTTCATGGCAAATAGATGGGGAAAAGTGGAAACAGTGACAAATTTTATTTTCTTGGGCTCCAAAATCACCGCAGACGGTGGCAACCGTGAAATTAAAATACAGTTGCTCCTTAGGAGAAAAACTATGACTAACCTAGACAGCATGTTAAAAAGCAGATATATCACTCTGCCAACAAAGGTTTGTATAATCAAATTTGTGGTTTTTCCAGTAGTCATGTATGGATATGAGAGTTGGACCATAAAGAAGGCTGAGTGCCAAAAAATTGATGCTTTCAAATTGTGGTGCTGGAGACTCTTGAGAGTTTCTTGGATGGCAAGGAGATCAAACCTGTCAATCCTAAAGGAAATCAACCCTGAATATTCATTGGAAGGACTGAAGCTGAAGCTGAAGCTCCAGTACTCTGGCCACCTGATGCAAAGAGCTGAGTCATTGGAAAAGACCTTGATGCTGGGAAAGACTAAGAAGGGAGTGACAGAGGATGAAATGTTTGGATAGCATCATCGACTCAATGGACATGTTTGAGCAAATTCAGGGAGATGAAGGACAGGGAGGCCTAGTGGTTGCAAAGAGCTGGACAGGACTGAACAACAACAAAGTTTTCATTCTGGCTCTGTACTCATTATCTATATGATCCTGAGTAAGTTGCTTAAACATTTAAACCCCAGTCAAGGCTTAATCATGAATCAACAGCCTTGTCTGACTCAATGAAACTATGAGCCTGCCATGTTGTGCCTCCCAAGATGGGCAGGTTGTGAGGATAAATGAGTTAATATATGTGAAGCATTCGATAGACGGTCAGGTCACATTTTCAGATCTGCCAGCCAGCAACATAATTGCCATTGTAAGTTCTCTAAATGGTCTCTGACCATGAGACCTTTGAGATTTATGAATAGTCACCATGAAACAAACTGAATTATTCTGATTAATAATAGTTATCATTTACTGAGTAACTCCTTTGGGCCTTACATAAATTTACTTACAAAATACTAACTACTTTACAGGCACTACTTCCTTAATTCTTAAAAGGATCCTATGAAGGTAGATAGTATTATTAAAATGATTTTACTATTGATTAAGCCTTATACTTAGTCACTTAGTCATGTCCGACTTTTTGCAACCCCATGGACTATAGCCGGCCAGGCTCCTCTACGGGGATACTCCAGGCAAGAATACTAGAGTGGTTAGCCATGCGCTCCTCCAGGGGATAAAACTGCATGCTGCAGTCCATGGGGTCACAAAGAGTTGGACATGACTGAGCGACCGAACTGAAATGAACTGATCCTCACAATAACCTATGAGATGGGTACTATTTTTACCTCCATTCTACAGATGAGAAAGTTGAGGCATAGAAGAATTAATTAACTCACCCAAAATGTCACAGCTACTAAATGAAGTTGCTGACATTTAAACTGAGAAATCTGTTTTCTAATTCAGAATGTTTACCTGCTACAGTATTTTTTAAATGAGATTTCAGTAATAGATGGCAGGTATAAAGCTAACATTGTAAAAACAATTTACAATTCCACTTCTTTGTTTACTACATCATTTAAGAGATTGATACACTTTTAAAAATAATTAACCTAAAAGTGAAAGTCACTCGATTGTGTCCAACTCTTTGCAATGCTATGATCTATACAGTCCATGGAATTCTCCAGGCCAGAATACTGGAGTGGGTAGCCTTTCTCTACTCCAGGGGATCTTTCCAACCCAGAGATTGAACCCAGCTCTCCTACATTTCAGAATAAAGGCTTATTCTTTACCAGTTGAGCCACAAGGGAAGCCCAACAATAGTGGAGTAGGTAGCCTATCCCTTCACCAGCAGCTCTTCCCAATCCAGGAATCGAACTGGGATCTCCTGCATTGCAGGCAGGTTCTGCACCAACTGAGCTATCAGGGAAGCCCAATTAACCTAAAAGTTAGTATTGTTTACCTTTGGTTTGCAACTCAACATTTTAATTTCTACCTTATTTAAGAGATAAATGCATTACAAGAAACAATTATTAGTTTTTGGTTTTGGACATACAGCATATTACAAAAAAAGAACTCTTACCTACTATATTATACTACTTTTGATGAAAGCTATTGGTTCTCTTTACAGAGGAAAAATGAAAAATACATTAAATCATCCAAAACATTTTACAAATAATTTAGGAGTACTCACAAACTCTTTGAAGGCTATCACTTTAATGGTATCTAAAGAGCCCATGTCAGTCTACATACATACACTCCCACTTAAGTTCCATGTGACAAGAGAGCAAAGCCAAGCTTATGGGTCAGTCTGGCTTAATGGCTGCTGTGTCACCTTTATTTTAAATATTAAGGAATGGCACCTTGTTTTTATATGACGTATATTTCAGTTCCCCTGATCAATCAATCAGCAAGGAATTTTTTATGTCAATGATTCACTATAATAATGGTTTATGTTTTACAAAAACTGCCATGATCTGAAAGATGTATTGGGCAAGTTATGCTGTTACACGGGCAAGGAAGTGGTGATCCCCTTGTTTTATAGAAGAAATCAACTCCGAGATATCAAGAGGCAGCTGAAAGGGCCAGGACTTGAACTCCAACAACCTCCTCCTTTCTGCCAAGTTAAACACACAGTATATATTCTCATCTACATTGAATTAGGGCCTGTGATTCAGTCCTCTTTAAATCCTTCTCAGCTTTGATATTCTGCTGTGTATTCTAGCCCAATAATCTCTATGGAAATTGCTGTTTTAGGAGCAGGTTAAGGATATAGCAAGGGGACCAAGAAAGAAAGCACTTCCTTGAAGCACATTGGTTAAAGAGGAAGAACATGGGCTTTTGAGTTAGCATCTTATTATCTGTGTGTCCATGGGCAAGCTCCTCAACTCAGCATTTCAGATCCTAAATCTGTAAAATAGGAAAAATCATACATACTTTCTCAGGACTGATATAAAGATGACAAGATAATGTTGCAAAATTCCCCCTTTGATGCCTGTCACTTGGGAAGGGGCTCTGTAAGTATCAGTTCCCTTTTCAGCTCCATTTTTCTTTTCCTTAAGTTCAGAGACTTGTGGGAGGCAGGAAGAAAATAAAAATAGCGAGGGAGGACTTGAGCAAAGGCAAGGAAAAGAGGGCTGATAGAAATGCTGAGAGTGGGAGTTGACCTAGCCTGGCATGTGTGCTAGCAGTGCCTCCCTTTCTCCTGCAAAATTCAGTGAAATGAGGAATTAAAGACTTTGACATGGAGTTGTGAAGGGGCAGTGCATTTAATCTTGTTCCAGGAGATTTGCCATCCAAAACGGAGTTATTTCATCAAAAACTCTGGGGAGGGGGAGATAGCGAGCTTGCAGCTGAAGACACTGGTGCTGTTTGCCTATTCCAGGTGTTCCACCCACCCTCCCACCCTCAAATTAGCCTGCCAGAGAGCAAAATCCCTGAATTCACTGCTGCTTGGTAACACCACCCCCTTTCCTGTCCTCGCTTTGGCAGAAGGTTCAGCACCCCATTGAGTTCAGTAAAAACAGAGAGTCATCCGTTGGGGGAGGAGAGCTGCAGTCTCCTACACACTGGCATTTGCTCCTGGTAGAAGCTCTGCACGGTGCCAGGGCAGGGTACAGATAGCAAGCATTCTGATATAAGTGCTCAGTGCAGACCTCCAGGGCAGCAAGCTGGAAGGAAAAAGCTCAGCATGGGTTCAACTCGTCAAGGAGAGCTTCACAGAGCAAGCTTGACTTGGGTTGGGTTTAGACCAGGCATGTCAAGCATGGAGTGTAGAAGCTGCCACTCCCCTTCCAAACCCTCAGCAGATCTTGCGACTAGCAAGATCCCACATCCCAGAGATAGTCTGAGAAGCCCCCTCTAGACGGAATTGCAAGCAGCTTGACCAAAATCATCTGGAGTTGACATATAAGATGTGTCTCTTTTTTCCCAAGCCTTGTAGAGAAGGATAGATGGGGAATTGGGTGGGATCTTCTTTTATCAATATATTCTTTTCTCTCCTGAATTGTAATAAGTCATTGGCTATATGCAGAAGAATTCTTTTCATATCTGAAGTGTGTTTGATCTTTCTTTCATTACTGATTATTTTTTCTTAGAGAATTCTGTTTCCATTTCCTGACATTTAAAATTAGAATATCATTTTTCCAAACCCTTTTACCTACCCCACGATGGTCAGAAGAAATCCCTAAGTTCTTGTATGTTTTGATCTCCTTGAAAATGAGCAGAATATTAATTCAATCTGGATTGCCTTTATCATTATTTCTCCAAGTAGTGGTGGTTGTACCCTTTGAGTACCTGGTATTTTGCTTACCTTTGTGAGGTGTAGGAGTTAGAATTTCCTTGCATAACTGTAGATTCTTTCATTATTTTCTACCATTTCAGACAAGTTTATCTGATTGGGGGTTCCAGAAACATGAACACTAGGGTTGGAGACCTTAAGCCTCAGCTTCTGTTATCAACTTAAAATCTAATTAAATGAAACAATAGACTCAGTATTGACTCACATAAAAACATTAGGGTGTCTTCAACCAAAGGCAGCAAATTCTTGAATTATATACTTTTAGTTACAGTGCTAAGGTTTCCCAAGTGGCACTAGTAGTAAAGAATCCACCTGTCAGTGCAGGACACACAAGAGATGCAGGTCTGATTCCTGGGTCGGGAAGATCCTCTGGAGGAGGGCATGGCAACCCACTCCACTATTCTTGCCTGGAGAATTCCATGGACAGAGGAATTCTGGCAGGCTAAAGTCCATGGGGTCACAGAAGAATTGGACATGACTAAGCATGCACCCAATTACAATGCTAATTATTATTTAAAAGGCTATTTTTCTATCTTTAAGGTCTTCTGCCTCAGTTGTGTTAGTCCTACGGTTATAGATTTTAATTTATAACCATTTTTATTAGCTATGGTGTATTCAGGATAAGAAGCAATCATTTTGGAAAATAAGTTTATGGCAGAAACATAACTTGTGAATAGTTCAATAAGTGTTGGGTTTATGATGACTAACCCTGCACCCAGAAGTTTGCTTATTCTTGCCTTGAAGGAGCCTTTCCTCTGGAGTCTATGACATTGAATGGCATGTCAATACAGGTACTTAGACAATACTTGCTGGTTGATTGGACAAAAGGATGCTCTTCACTGTGGGAAATATATGGAACTTGGTGTTTCATTGTGGTATAATGCAACTTATATTCCTTTCATTATTTTATAAAGAGAGCAAATTTTTCATCTTTCCCCTTCAATTAAAGCCAAGTTTTTCTCAATTATTGGATGGATAAACAGTATGAACAACTGTTTCTTCTCTTACAGGAGTCATTTGTAGGCTCTTTTCTAAAGTTTATTAATATGTTGTTTTCTGTGGAGGCCAGTTTTTTGTCATAATCCTCTTCCCCTAATCCCATACATCCTAATGAGATATCTGTTTTCTTATCTGAAGTCTCAGAATTCAGTCACTTGTGGTCCTTGACCTTGAGAAGGAAAGATAGATACTTTATTATCTCTCTTATACTATTATATTTATTTTTATACTAAGTAGTTTCTATGCATGTATGAATAATAGTATAAAGTTAAGTATAGCAGTATAAGAAAAAAGTATCTATTCCTTTTTTCTAAGGAGAATTAGAAATAATCTACAACAATGAATATACTTTTTAATTGTTTTAGAAAAAAATCTTAGAGTATGAATCACCCATATTAATTATATCAGAAAATGTTTCCTCAGAGACTGGGGGAAATTGCATTTCTTAACAGAATGAAGGTGAGATTTCCTTCTGTCTCTTATATTGTCTAAAGGACAGCCACCTACTGCCCATGGACCTTAGGAACTATTGTTTCAAATCAACCACCAGCACAGCAGCAGTACAGAGCCACGGATGCCATCCTGAAGTGGCCAACACAGAGGGAAGGCAAGATGGGCGGACCGCATTCTGTTTTGCCTAGTTGAAGCTCTCTTTCTACTCCCAGCCCATGTGAAGCCCATCTTTATTTTATTTTTAGCATGGTACATGCGGAATCAAAACAAGCTTCCAAAGAGTAATGAAAAACAACAGCACATGTCACACCCTGGCATTTTTCTGGTCTCTTCATCAGCGCCTCTTCTGAGCAATCAAAAGTGACTACATGTCCCTGCTGAGAACTCCTGCATTGGAGCAGAGTGAAGCCGATCTTCTCGGTGGCCTCCAAGACCTTCATGGTGGCGACACCCATGACCCCAGACTAACACCTGCCACCTCCTTCTCACCCCGCTCCTCCCCGGCCCCCTGGAGGCGTCCTCTTCCCCCAAATACCGGCACTGCCTCCCCTCTCAACTTGTCCAGGACACCTTCTCAATGAGGCCTCTCCTGACCACCTTATTTAAAAGTCACAAATCTATTTACAGGGCAGGAATAGAGACAGATGTAGAAAACAGACGTGTAGACACAGAGAGGGAGGGAGGATGGGATGAATAGGGAGGTTAGGATTGGCACGCACACATTACCATGTGTAAAATGGCTAGCGGGAAGCTGCCACAGAGCGCAAGGAGCTCAGCTCCGTGCTCTGTGATGACCTAGAAGGGTGGGGTTTAAGAGGGAGGGGATACGTGTACACAGGTAACTGAGACACTTTATTGTGCAGCAGAAACACAACATTGTGGAGTTTTTAAAATTTTTAAAATTTTAAAAACAATAAAAATCACAAAACTCTACACCCTACCACTCCCAAACCCTTCTATTCACTCTACCTTTTAAAATTACATTTATCATCTTCTATCTATCATACTTTGCTTACTTGTTATATTTGTTATTTATTATCTTTCCTCTCCCCTAGAAGTTAATGGAAGCTTTTTGTCTCTTGTTCCTATTGTTTTGGTCACCACGAATAGTGTCTGGTCTTTATTAGGTAACCAATAGATAACTGTTAATGGCTTATTAATAATAAATAAGTAATCCTTTTACTCCTTGTCAATACCTGGCTATTTGTACATAACTGATAGGAAGTGGTTATATCTATAAAAAAAATCTCATTAACTAAAATATAAAGATTCAGAAGACAGCCATCCTATTTTTAAGGTCAAACAGTTGTAGACTCTTTAAAAACTTCGAAATTAGATCTAGTTTTTTGTGTCTTGATCCCACTGTATGAAACTTGATGCCAAAAATTCCCATGGCAGGTCAGTTCCTTGTTAAGAGGACAGGGGTGTGTTTGGAGCACAAAATTTCCATAAAAGGATCATTAAAACTATGATGCATATTTTCTCTATTCACCACTGTTAGATTTGGTCTGGGTCTTAAACAGAGTTCAGTTTTTAAATCCTGCAGATTTCTAGCTCTTCATGTAGAAATGAAGGCTTCAACAAGCCCTGTCTTGAAAGACTACTTGCATAACAAAGTGATTTATGATAATGCACCCAGAGAGAGATTCTCCATCCACAGAAGGCAGGACTCGTGTGTTCCATAGAAAGCATCCTTGATCACAAGGATGGTCAAAGGAACATCTCTGCACTTTGAGACATTGGTTATATTTTAGCTATATGTATTGTTCAATCCAAAAATTTGCTTACTCTGTTTCTGTGAACACGAATACCTGGAGGTATGCATCTCTTTTTCATTTCTTTTGTTATCTTTTCCATAATTAGAAGCCACTCTGATGATAGTTCATTTTAAATCAAGAAATATCTTTGCTTTCCCTAAAGGAGAATTGTCTTGTCATGTTTTATCTTTGTTTGTTTATCACTCTGAAGAAACCCTTAACCCAAGCAGCATAGCCTAGGTGTTGATAGCTGCTAACAATTAAAACAACATATAGAATAAAGATGCTTCAGTCAACATACAGCCTAGAATGGGAAGGAGAGGAGGGCCCTTAGCATTCATATGTTTATATTTATTTTTCTGATTCTAATTTCATAAAATGCACTTAATTTTAGAAAAAAGTTGAGACATTTACCTTATAATCAGAGTTATTTCTCAGATTCAAAACCATGCCTAGAAATTCAAGCTCACTTTCTGAAAACCTCATTCCCTGTGACCTGCTATGATAGAACAGCATGATCTATTTAACTCCTTCCACTGGAAAAACCCAAGATTATTTTCCAGACTCTGTGATGTGTAAGCTTTCAGTTCTGTTGTTTCTAAATCGCAGTGCTGATAAGGACCATGGGAATTGGGCTTTCCCAGTAGTTCAGTGGTAAAGAATCCATCTGCCACTTCAGGAGATGTGAGTTCAATCTCTGGGCTGGGAAGATCCCCAGGAGAAGGAAACAATAACCCCCTCCAGTATTCCTGCCGGGGAAATCCCATGGACAATGAGTTACAGTCTATAGGGTCACAAAAGAGTCGCACATGACTGATGGACTAAGCAACCAATGACCCACCGCTGCCAAAGTTCTCTGGAATTAGAGAAGCAAGGATTCAGTCCTGCTCTCATCTTTTGTAGCCACGTGATCTTGGAGCTCATCTGAGTCACTTTTCCTCACTGGTAAATAAGAGGTAACAATGACACCAACCTCATAAAGTTAAACAAGAATAGTAAAGTCTCAGTGCTATTACCTGTCACTATCATTCACAATCTTTAATCCTCATGACAGTTCTATAAGATAGCATCATCCCTACTTTACAAGATGGAATTGAGAAACAGCATGACTTATTCAAAAGCATCCAGAAAATAAGGGATTAAATTAATCAGACTATATAAAAATGTTTGCACCTCCCTCCATGACAACTCCTTCGAAGCTATTTAATTTTAACCCAAAAATTCTTTTTGTTTGTAAATCGAACTCCTGTTAATCAAAGTCCTTTGAAGCTATTTAATTTAACCCAAAAGTTCTTTTTGTTTGTAAATCGAAGTAGTTTGTACTACTTAGCAATGGTCTGGGTCTGAAATCAGTACGTGGGACGTGGGCCCTATCCTGATCCTCAGTTATGCTGAAACACAAGGGATTTTTTTTGTTATGGGAGAACATTCCACCCTGGAGAACCAATTGCATAGCTCTGCACCAATGTGTGTGCAAAGCTGTGCCACTTCCTTGGAGTCTCAATAATATATATTAGCCCTTGAGGTCACTAATGGGCAGAGAGATCAACTGTTAAATAGAAGTAAAGTGAATTTTATGTTGAGCTGGTGAAGGAACCATTACATCTGGGGCCATATCCCTTGGGCTATATATTATATACGATTCAGCCTTATTTCAGAGAACAATTCATCTTTCTGGACTTTAAAAGACACTGTGCTTAAAACATTTGTATTATGTTTTAATGACCACAAAAAGAAAATTCATAAATGTGATTTGAGCACCTGCTGTGTGCCTTGTACTTTGTTTGGGGCTACAGAGAGCCCCTTCATAATCATTACTTGGAGCTAATAATTGAATGTTGGAGAAGACTCTTGAGAGTCCCTTGGACAGCAAGGAGATCCAACCAGTCCATCCTAAAGGAAATCAGTCCTGAATATTCATTGGAAGGACTGATGCTGAAGCTGAAACTCCAATACTTTGACCACCTGATGCAAAGAACTGACTCATTTGAAAAGACCCTGATTCTGGGAAAGATTGAAGGCGGGGGGGAAGGGGGCGACAGAAGATGAGATGGGATTGGATGGCATCACTGACTCAATGGACATGAGTTTGAGTAAACTCTGGGAGCTGGTGATGGACAGGGAGGGAGGCCTGGCGTGCTGCAGTCCATGGGGTGGTAAGGAGTCAGACACAACTAAGCAACTGAACTGAACTGAACTGAATAATTGGATGGAGATGTCTAAGTAATACAGAATAAAATAAGAATTGCAAAAAATATACTAGCCATGTGTACCTCTGTTTTCTCTGTGACTCATAAATGCCAGGGAACTATTTACTCTGATTGGGAAGCTTAGGGAAGGCCTCATGGAGGAAGTGCTATTGGCCTTAAATTATAAGTAAGATAGTATGTGAAAGAGAGGACTTCCCTGGTAGCTCAGAGGTAAAGAATCCACCTGCCAATGCAAGAGATGCGGATTCAATCCCTGAGTCAGGAAGATTCCCCTGGAGTAGGAAATGGAAACCCATTCCAGTATCCCTGCCTGGGAAAACCCATGGACAGAGGAGCCTGGCAGGCTACTTTCCATGGGGTCACAAAGAGTCGGAAATGACTTAGTGACTAAACAACAACAACAACAATTTGAAGGAGAGGAAGACAGCATCAAAGCTGAAGAAGCAGCCTGAGCAGAAGTCAGGGAAGTATGAATGTTCTACATGTTCAGGAGATGTCAAGTAGTGACTACAGCTAAGTGTAGATTTTATAGAGACAGCAGAGGAAGATGAGGGAGTGAAGGAGAGCTGGAGCCCATCATGAGGCATTAAATGACAGAATGGAGTTTGCACTCTATTTTCTACATAGTAGGGAGGTTTTTGCAGGGCAGAGTTACACACTCACTTCACTATTTTTAGAAAATAATTCTAGGGATGATGCAAAGGATGGATTTAGGAAATGAAACATGGAAGAAGACATGAAGTCTTTATTAAGAAGTTGTGGAAGGACTGGCTTAACCACTGGTTGTCCAGTGGTTAAGACTTCCAATGCAGGGGACATGGGTTCAATCCCTGGTCAGAGAACTAAGGTCCCACAGGTTGCATGGTGTGGCCAAAAAAATAAATAAATAAATTGTGGAGGAAAGAAAAGAGCATTCCCGGGAGCCAGGGACCACTCACCACGGAAATAATTTGCCATTTCCCATGGGGAGTGGTAACAAATGAAGGATGGGATGAAAGAACTGTTGGTTTTAGACAGAGTATCTTGAGAGCAGTTAATAGGTACCAGATTCCTTGACAAGATTGGAATTTGAGTAAAATCTCATCTTTTAGATTCATGATAGGCTGCAACGCATTCATGGAATTTTCCAGCTCCTTTCAATATTACCAAGGATAATTTTCTATTTTCAAAGTCTATTTGATAAAAGTAAGCCTCTGAGAAAGCTGTATGCAGGTCAGGAAGCAACAATTAGAACTGGACTTGGAATGGCAGACTGGTTTCAAAGAGGGAAAGGAGTATGTCAAAGCTGTATATTCTCACCCTGCTTATTTAACTTATATGCAGAGTACATCATGAGAAACACTGGGCTGGATTAAGCACAAGCTGGAATCAAGATTGCCGGGAGAAATATCAATAACCTCAGATACGTAGATGACACCACCCTTATGGCAGAAAGTGAAGAAGAACTAAAGAGCCTCTTGATGAAAGTGAAAGAAGAGAGTGAAAAAGTTGGCTTAAAGCTCAGCATTCAGAGAACTAGGATCATGGCATCTGGTCCCATCACTTCATGGCTAATAAATGGGGAAACAGTGGAAACAGTGGCAGGCTTTATTTTGGGGGGCTCCAAAATCACTGCAGATAGTGACTGCAGCCATGAAATTAAAAGACGCTTGCTCCTTGGAAGAAAAATTATGACCAACCTAGACAGCATATCAAAAAGCAGAGACATTACTTTGCTAACAAAGGTTCATCTAGTTAAAGTTATGGTGTTTCCAATAATGTGTATGGATGTGAGAGTTGGACTATAAAGAAAGCTGAGCGCTGAAGAATTGAACTTCGCTTTTGAACTGAGGTGTTGGAGAAGATTCTTGAAAGTTCCTTGGACTGCAAGGGAATCCAACCAGTCCATCCTAAAGGAAATCAGTCCTGAATATTCATTGGAAGGACTGATGCTGAGGCTGAAACTCCAATACTTTGGCTACCTGATGCGAACAACTGACTCATTTGGAAAGACTCTGATGCTGGGAATGATGGAGGGCGGGAGGAGAAGGGGATGACAGAGGATGAGATGTTTGGATGTCATCACAGACTCAGTGAACATGAGTTTGAGTAAGCTACAGGAGTTAGTGATGGATAGGGAAGCCTAGTGTGCTGCAGTCTCTGCGGTCACAAAGAGTCAGACATGAGTGAGCTTCTGAACTGAACTGAAGCCATTCAAAAAGGGAGCTTAGAATGTGCTCAAATGGAAACCACACCCATGTCCTCTATCACTCGATCTGGGAGAGGAGGCAAAACAAATCAACCCATCTTAGGTATTCAGTTGTGACTCTTTAGCAAAAAGACAGATCAACAAAAGAAAAACAAACATAAGTTTATTAACATGTCTATTCATGTATACCTGGCAGACCTTCAGGAAAATGAGTAACTCAGAGGTGGTTTCAGAATTCAGGGCTAAATACCATCTTAATAGGGAGGAGGAAGGAGGCATCTAAGGGGAGAGTAAATGATTTTTAGGGAGCATGAATGGGCCTTTGGAAGCATAGATGGGAAATGTGGTAGTTTGTGGCAAAGTTTGTCTGGATATGGTGTGGACGTCTCATCTCTCCCTTGTTGATTATACTCATGACAATTAGTCTGTTTCTGGAAGATTTATCTTTAGGCAGATTAGGGTTGTTCAGAGAAAGTTTCTCCCCGAATTTGCTGTTTTCAAGTGCCTATAACTCAAAACAGTATGGCCAAGTGGCATGTTTGGGGGTGGTCTAAAGCCAGCAGCCTGGGAATGACCATACTGATGCCTACAGGAAGCCTCTATAAAAGCCATGCCTTGGAGAGCTGCTTTAAAGTAAGGTTATTCTGAGCCTTGAGTTGCATCTTCTTGAATATACATTTCACCTCTCATTTTCTGTTTATTTTTTCTTTCTATGCTTACGCTTTTAGAGGAAAAGTCCGGTAAGAAACAACAAATTCTTTCTATATCTTGGCCAAATACTGTTTATTCTGTTCATTTTCGTCTCTGTATATCTAATGACTGATTGTATTTAACACCTAAACAAGATTCTGAATTTTAAAAACAAACAGGACGTGGCCTAATTATGGCCCATGAGGAAAAGAGGAAGCTGGTTGCTAAGTGATTTTCCAAGCCTGGTATTAAGGGACACAAGGTAATTTTGTAAAGATTCACATCTACCCCAATCACACAGGCATATGATAAAATATTTCAGTGTTAAGTTCCATTTATTGCAGCTTCTATTTGGGTTCATCAAGCTACATGTATTTTTTTTGTTACTTTTTTGGTAATGTGCAACATGATAGCATTCTGAGTGAATGGTTGTAAATCTGGCCTAGGAGAAACAAGTTGTCTTTTTCTCTTCTTTTTTTTAAAAAATTAATCAGAAAAAGTATCCCCTTCTGATGTTGTCAGAGACAGATAAAGAAGATATTTATAAATCACAAATCACCTCTTACCTGGTCATTTTTATCACTGGGGTGATTTTCAGTGGCAGCACAAATCTGATAAAATGTATCTACATTTTTTTTTTTTAAGAGCAACAGTGAAACTGACCTACTAAAAAAAAATTCATTGTTCTGGGCTGCTCTGCCTAGTTTACTGGGAACGTGATCCCAGGATGCTGATACAGGTGACCTCTCCAATGGAAAATATGAAAATATTGTATTTCCATGTTAACGCACACGGAGAAGTGGTTGGTTGTCTATTGACCTCACCTAAGTGGTGAGGTGCAATAATTGCTAGACCTCCCATCCTGCCCACTGACCCAAACCTGGCGGTCTCTATACCACGTGCAGGAAATGCACGGACAGCAATTTCATGTGACTGGAGGAAGGAAGAACAGAAGACAAAGGAGGAACAAAAGATGGAATCAAAATATTACAGTTATCAAAATATGGACTCTGTGGCTTGGTTTCCAAGCATAAAATTAGTATGTATCATAATTAATTATTAATAAATGGAATGGCCCACTTCTGAGTAAGTGAGAGTCAACCCTGTGTCACATGCTATGTGACAACACACAACACATTGTTGGTGTGCTTCTGTAACCTTTTTGATATTTTGCCCATTTCATTTATCCTCTTTGACTCTGAATCTTTCTCTGAATTATCCAAACTTGGCCACTTCAAATATTAACAAGATTAAGTAGCCTGAAGTTTACCCATGGTGCTTTAACAATTTCCTGTTCTTCATTGGTTTTCCTCCTGTTGTTCTTACAGCAATTTCAACTGTAAGTACTCCATTTCCTTGCTAGCTGTACCTTTAAGGATGAGTTTTCCTTTTGCTCCCCTGCCTCATTTTTCTTTGGTAATACCCATGTTGTTGATATTTCAACCTAGTAAACCTTTAGTGATGTCTCGGCTAGTAACAGGCTCTTTGCTTCTCTTCCCATATGGAGTTTCGAAAGATTATTTCTACCAAGTCTTATTTGATCTGATAGGCACTCACTGTCATCTGACTTGTAAGAGGTATAGGAACAAATTTAAATATAGATAAACACAGCAATTGGCAGGGGTGGGGGCTTCCAATAGGTGCTTGCCAGATAGATTATCCTAAAGCATTTAAAAGCAAATAAGAATATTGGTTAGTGTCATAAAAATAAACAAAATGATCATATATGCTAATTCTTTCTTAGAAAATTCACTACCATGAATCACTGAATTTGCTATGACTAGACTGCATAAAAATAATATTTGTTTAGTGCTTTGTGGCTTTTCACGCATTTTCTGGTGTTTCCCTATAGCACTGAATTTTAGCAAATGAGGATGTTGTAAAGCTTCAAAACCTGAGGCTGGTTATTTAGTGATTTTTGACAAGCTGGACAGATTGTGTTTGGTGACTTCTTTTTATAAATATCTCAAAACACTTACGCATATTGGCAAAGACAAGTTATCCTAGTTAGCGGAATTTAAATTAATCCTTTTGTGCAAAAAATAAACAAAACAAGGCTGGTGTAGGATAAGGATACTGGGAGGATATATACTGAAGTATTTTCTTTTAGAAGCTGTATTCAAATGGCAGAGTATATAAATTTTAAAAATGCAAAATATTCTAAGCAAAGATCTGCATTCTAGTGACCAAGTCATAAATTAGTAGTGTATACCCATTTTGAAAATAGCCTCAAAATACAAAGTAAATCTGATGTCTAACTTGAACATCAAAATAAAAGTAGAGGGGAAAATAAAATGTTTTTCAGTACCTTCTCCAGAGTGCATCAGAGGATCAAGAGAAGTTGAGGAACTGAACAATTAATGTTTAACTAGGAACACAGGAAATTTGTTCAGAAAACAAATAGACCAACTGCAATGTCCCTGTTTGAGTAATCAGGTGAAGTAATAATAACAGTATATAAAAAATTCGCTGAGAGCTTATTATGTGTGATACAAATGTCTGCAATCAGAGACAAATTGGCCACCTGCAGATTCTGAACAACTGAAAAGATGTTTTGTTTGGTCATGCAGACAATCTGAGTGCCATTTAAAAATCAGAATCAATAGGCCCATTCTCTGACAACTCTGAAGATTCGGCAGGATTAGGCCCATAATTTGTGTTCAAGTGGCCCTGAGTTGCGGCCACTTCACCAAAGCTCCATAAAACTCTCATGCCCTGATCCATAGCTTTCCTGCTCCTTGTCCTGCACGCTTTTGAGTTTGCAATTTAACACAGAGAGTGTTCAGCTTACAGAATATATCAAGATCAGATGCTGAATGTTTCCTTCCACCCTTGAAGCAAATTTTATATGTTGATAGAACAAAGATAGAATGCTAAAGACCTCAGAATTCTTGGGAAATGACAGGAAAAAGAGTAAAATAAACTATTGACAGGAAAGACCCTCCCCTCCTGGTTGAGAATGATTTTGCTGTTCAGTGAAACCTACAACTGCTTTATGCTCCTTAAAGGTGATAATTAGTGGAGAAAAAGCCTTTCAATTTGGCTTGTGGAATCCCTTTCCTTTTGAAGGTTTCAGATAGCTTTTAATTATGAACCTTGAGGCTTTTGGGTCTGAACTTTTCACAGCTTTTAGCTGGATCTTCTGGATTCTTGTGAATAAGCTTGTGACTACATGAATTTCAACAGCTGTTCCTTGAGGTTCCTTTTTTCATGTTACCTTTACTAGAAAAAATACAAACAGGAACTATTGATTAAACTATATAGGTTTTTAACTGATTGAACTTAACTTGGGTGAATTAATATAATTGAAATGATTTTAACAAATGTCCTCTATAATCTTTGTAGAGATTATTGAATTTAAGTTTCTGCCTCTGCATGGTTGCAATATACATTTTATTTTGCATTATTTCTCATAGTTGTCTCGGGGGAAATTGCGTCACTTTTAAACACCTCTTTGCTGTATTTTATGCTGCTTTTAAGAATGAGTTGTTTGCCATGAAATTAAAGCTAAAATCGTAAATGCCCACATCTCCTTCTTTAGAGAAGAACTTTAGCCTGGTCGGCAAAGAATTATAAACTCTAAATCTTTGTATAAAAGAGTGCTTGAATTTCTCTCAAAAGACAGTAACAATTTGTCAGTAAAAGAATTTAAGCCCAGAAATACATACTCATCTGTCCTTTTTTCTAATTTTATTTAAATTGCATCATGCATATATTTATAAGAAAGGTGGGATCAATATGGAATAGAATCGGAAAAACGTCTAGTAAAATCAACCAGAGTAAGTATTTCTAAAATCCTAGCTTACTTACCAGTTCCTGGCTCCCTGTCTTTGGAGTCCTCCAGCAACATCAGGCTTGGTGTCCTAGAAAGAACATGAGTTTAGCTGACCTGAGCTCTGAAGTCTGTTTCCGGTTGTATCCATTTCCTAGCTCTGGACCTCAGAGCTTCACTTTGCTCTCTATATCACAGAGGCAGTTGGACTAGAGATCCACGGAAGCCCCCAGGTATAAATGACTATAGGCTTTTATTTCTTGTCTATGTTCTAGAGAGTAGAATCATCTTTTTCATTAAGCAACCTTCTAGATACTTCTGAGTTTGTGCGTCCTGCCCAGATTTTGAAATTTGGCCAGTAACTGGGTTCCAGGCAACCTCTGATGAACTCATGGGCTAAGCCATACTCCTGAAAGTGAAACCGAGAAACAGCTGCTTCTCCAGCCGCATCACAGTCGCTCTTGTTACTAAAGACAAATCCTAAAGAGGGAGAGCAACCAGAGGTTGTTGGGGTGAATTGATAGCAGCTATGATCAAGGTTTGAAGAGTGAAAGAAAGAAGTTGTGTGTCAGCGTCTCGTGTTTTTCCAGGCATCTGGCCCACCAGAGTTTTATTGCTGCTGAACAGTTTTTGTCATTCCACCTGCACTTCTCAGGAGCTCCTCATCTGCCCAACCCCATTCTATCCATTTGAGGCTGCTTAAGTCACCAGGCCAAGAACACAGACCCTTAAAAAAGTTCTTATCAGCACTCATTTCACAGAACACTAAAGAGAAAAACCAGGCAACGAAGAGGTATCTCTTACCCTGCTCTCTGAATTTTGGAGACTCTGATTAAAGCCTTAATTATGTGAGAAATCCATCACATCTATGATGTGTGCTAACACTCTATTGTGTGGGAAAAGTTTTCTCTGTACTACTGTCTCTAAAACTCCCCTCCTCAAACACTATGAAGAAAAACTCCTTATGACAAGACATTTAAAGCTATCAGTAAAGTTTTCTTGTATGTTTCTGCTTTGTCTGTACGTCCACATAACTGAAACTGGTACATACCAAATAGCAAAGCTATATCATACAGTGGATATATTCCCTTTAAAGTTCTCCAAAACCTCCTTATGGTTTAAATAAGCCACAAACACAATGGCTCTCTGGCTTCCTTTGACCTGATTACTTGGAGTGAGTGTTTAGTTAGTTGTTTATGAAGTCTTCTATTACCCAAGCCTGTTGACTGATCCATCATTCTCTGACTAGGTGTCTGTTCTCTCTTCCTTTTTGCTGATCACAGAGGCGCAGCCCGGTAAGAACCCTCAACATTTTTACCTTAAACCTGTATAGAGATAACTGCATAGAGATAACTGGCAAGGTGGCCAGATTGTCTTATTAAATTTATGATAACCCAGTGTAAATGAGGCAGACAAATTAGGTTCAGTGGCTGTAAGTCTCTGGTCTTCTATGTGTCAAGAACATGTTTTAGGATCATCAGAGCATGTTTCCATAACAAACTAAACTAATACAATAGGTATCCCAACTCCCAGTGCTAAATGTGAAAAATGTGGTATGTGTGTGTGTGTGTGTGGTGTGCATGTATGCAAGCCTTGCAGATTATCCAGAAATCAGCATAGACATTTATAGCAAGGTGATAATAGAATAAGAAAACTGTAAAGAAAAGAAGGAAAGAATTTGTAAGCCACATTGTTTTCAAACCTAAATTTAATATAAGTCCCTGGACCATAACTCTTATTTGTCAGTATACTGATGTACAATCATACATAATCATAATTTTTATCTTGAGAGGAAGAAACATGCTTTCAAGTCAATCTTTCTAGGTTGTCACATATATATATTTCATCATTGGAGACAAACCGGTATTAGTTTGCACTGTCCAGAGTAAATCTTAGTCATTTTCCTCAGGTTGAAAGTGTGATAAATTTGAAGCAACAAGAAGAGTCTTTGCTATGTTTGAAATAACCTCCACCTGCCTGGTCAGTCCCTTGAGAGAGGTAATGGAACCAAAATAATGCTCTTGGAAATTAGACCTATGCCGATTGGATCAATCAGTTACTCCTGAAGGCAAATATTCTGTGCCAGCTGACAAGCTGTGGTTCTCTGATTAAGCCACAGAGTTGATGATCAAAAATACCACCTGCAGGGACTATATGGCTGATTCCAGTCCAGCAGTTGGGTAATGTCTCAGATTATGACAAGTTACTCCTTTTTTTAACAAAAGAAAAAGAGTGAATTAACTAATTCAAAATACAGGAAGTCTATTCACAGTCTACCTATAATGACAGTCCTTTAGAGGAGGAAAATGTGGTCACGTAGGGAGGAGAAGGTTTTAGAATCAATAGGCATTTTTCCTGAATGTGGTTTGTGTCGTCAATATCACCTTAACCTTGCTCTGGATTTGTCCTGCATCGACATCAAGGCCATCTTGAGAGATCTGTATGCCAGATCCAGGGGCAATGGGACTTTCTTTTCTGTTGATGAACACTTACTGCTGATGGTTCGAACATCTGTTCCTTTCTAAATTGATGTGATTTTATTCTTTCTAATTTCTAAATAACAGTTTGTGTGCATATTTCTGCCATGTCTTCCTTCCTCTTGAATAGTGATTGTTCATTCATGAGGAATATTTAATAAAATATTACAGGGGCTTTTTGTCTAGTACCTCGCAACAATAAATGTCTTTCAAATGAATTGATACACTGGGAAATGATGAATACCAAAAAATACCAAGGAAACTGTGTATCTTTCTTGGTTTCATGAGTATTACATATTAAATAAAGATGTAAGACAGAGATCAAAAGATCTTCAATACAGCTTCTGGGGTCCCCCAACTCCTGAATTTCAGGTCTCTCTATTCTAAATAGGTCCTATCCCCTCAATGTCAACCTCATGATTGACTACTTGAACCTAAAGCCTCCAATCTTTTCCTTCAGAACTTTTTGATTAAAATCTGACTGTTTGAGGCTCTCCAACCTGGAAAACCATTTGAATTGCATTTAAACAATTGTTCTCTTATTATTTTGTCTATGGAGTCTTATTTTCCAAAAGCCAACCTGTATCAAAACTCTCATAATGACCATAGCTGATTTAAATGACCATATTTATTTAATATATGCATTAATTTAAATAAGTGTGTTAACTTAATTAAAAATACCGATTTAAAATGTTTGTTAAATAAAATATTTATTAACTTAAAAATATTTTTCCTAATAACATAATAATCTCTATACGGCACATGTATGCAAACTATATTATTAGGCAAGACAAGCCAGAACATATAGTTTGAGAGATTAGGCCAGTCACCAGAAAACATCTAGTGGATCCTTATTCAGACTGAAACTGTTCCGCTACTACAAATGAATTCAAAATGAGACAAAATTTTGATAAAACCTTAGGAAAGAGCAAAAGAGGATTCTTACAGTTCTGTTACAGAGATGCTGTATCTTGTCCTAAATTTTTATGCTATCGTTTGAGAGAAGAAAAATCTGTGACCACCGGGTTGCGCCTTCACTAAAGTAGGAGTAGAAATAAATATGTGTTTGGCTGTCACCCACCAAACTTTCAATTGTATGAGTTTTGAAAAGTTTCTTGTTCTTCCAGCTCCCCATCCTAAACTCTGCCCCTGTCATTCTCCTAAGGAGGCCCTGCCAAACCCTTGCCCATCTTACGAGACCATGCTTCTAGTGGTCTACTTTTCTGGAAGCATTACATTGTAAGAAACTTTCATGGTGGTTTTGAATCAAAACTTTAATCAATCCTTTGTTACCAAAAAAAGTTTCTGCTAGGGCCTGAAAAAATCTGAAAATGACCTTCCCAGATTATTCATGCCAGGGAAATTTGCATTCCAATAGGATCACAATACCTTGAGCTGAAGGAATGATTCCCACTTGATAGATTGGTGCCCCCATGGCAGGTGTGTAAAAGAAACCGAGGTAGAGAGCATGAGTGGGGAAGAATGGAATTCTTTGGTTCCCTGAATAGAGCAGTCCATTCAGAGGTAATGCCTTCACATTTTCCTTGTTTTTAACATTTTCCACATGAATCTTTAAAAATTGCATTAGTCAACTAATGACTGTTTCTACAAGCAGCTTATGGACCCCATTCAATAAGAGCAGAGAATACACCTCATACACATACTTTTTAAAAATTAAACATAAATTAAACTTGGATTTACTTTCTTGTATGCTAGATTTCAAGAAATTTTTTTTTTTTGCTTTAATTTACTAAAACTACCCAGGTAAGGGTTGTTGTTGTTGTTTTTTTCCCCCCTCTGGTTTGGATTATTTATTACTTTCCCTTCCTCTCTGTAACCTTTGAGTAAAGTGAAAAATTGATTTATATGTGGGTGTCTAAAATTTTTAACTTGAATGCAATTCTGAAAAAAAATTCATTTTTCCCATCTGCATTTCTTTAAGTTCAGTTTAATTGCAATGACAGAAATATAGATATTGTACATATATGTGGTCTTAAACCTTATAGTGTCTATTTCTAATTCTAGGGTGCAATTAAAAGGAACTTATCCAGTAAGTATATCTTAGCTACCAGAAATAGAGTACAATTTAAAACACAAAACAGTTCCTTGGATCTTGGAGTATATATACATTTGACATATACATTCTTGAGCTTGATTTTTAAGGCTGATGAATGTCTTTTACTTTTACAGCAAAGAAATCCTGTAATGATAAAAGGGCTCAGTGGGTTCTGAATGATTAATATTTAAATCCTGAAAGTGAATATGTTTTTGGATAAACATTGCTATTTCCTTCCTTGGAGAAGGAAATGCCAATTCACTCCAGTATTCTTGCCTGGAGAGTCTCCATGGACAGAGGATCCTGGCAGGCTACAGTCCTTGGGGTCACAAAGAGTTGGACACAACTGAAGCGACTGAGCACGCATGCTGTGTTGTTTGACTTTAGAAATGAATTTAATCAAGTGTGTGTTTTCTAATTGGAATAGGGAGAGGAGGAGGGCAGAAGGAACTGAAGGTAGCTGCAATGCCCATTCTTGTGTACTTGATATGAAAATTTTAGTACACCAAAGTGATGTGAGATAGGTTATTATATACATGTGGCATGATTTTCTTCTGCATACAGCACATTCTAGCAAATTTTAAACGAATGGTTCCTAGTTAAAGGTATAACATTTTCTTGGCATTTCAAGAAAAGAACAGGCAGAGAATGCTGGATTCATGCACTGTGTACATATGGCCTGGCTTGGTATTCTCATATGGTAATTGAAATGCAGAACTGATCAAGGCAACAGGCATTCAAAGAACAGTGTGCTATTCCACTAAGCTCTGCAGTGTACAAATCTTCCATTTGATGGCTTATCATGGTGATTCCTTGATAAGGTTTTATAAATGCCAAAGAAAATGCTACTACTTATGCCTAATATATGACTGTTGCATTGCCAGGGGAGAGAGTTTGTTCCTGGGTTTGTCTTGCAAAGTTTTCACATGGAGTTGCTTATTCATGGGATTTAAATCTCTGTTTTCAAACATAGCTTATAAGACATAAAAGAAAAAATGGTAAAAATATGCCTAAAAACTTTCTTTGTCCTATGCATCAGGTGAAGAAGTAGCGAGACCCAGGCGTTCCACACCAACTCCAGAGCTCATAAGGTGAGCATGAAAGCTGTTAGCTGTGTTTTATGCAAGGTATCATGCACTGGTAACAATGGAACAAATCCCCTTTGAGCTAAAGCTCAGTCTCTAATAACAAAGGGTCTGCCTGTGTGTGTAGGTCATCGCAGATTTAAATATGTTATCATTTCGCCTAAGTGCAGCCTGAGGGAGACCATTAAGGAAGTACTCTGTAGTCATCTAAAGTAACATCTATCAGAATATGCAACCCTTCACTAATGAGAGAGTTAAAGGTCTATAGGAAGACATCATTTGGTATGTGGAATGCTGATCTGAAATATGATTATATTGCCCTACAAAGAGTAGCCTGTTGTTATTAGAGAAATGTAAATCAAAACTACAATGAGGTATCACCTCACATGAGACAGAACTCCATCATCAAAAAGCCTACAAGCAATAAACCCTGGAGAGGGTGTGGTGAAAGGGAACCCTCTTATCCTACTGGTGGAAATGTAAATTGATACAGCCACTATGGAAGACAATAGGAAGATTCCTTAAAATACTAGGAATAAAATTACCATATGATGCAGCAATCCCACTACAGGGCATATAACCTGAGAAAACCATGATTCAAAAAGACACGTGTACCCCAGTGTTCCCTGTAGCACTATTTACATCAGCCAGGACATGGGAACAGCCTAGATGTCCATCAACAGGTGAATGGATAAAAAAATGTTGTGGTTCATACATACAATGGAATATTACTCATCCATAAAGAGAAATGAATTTGAGTCAGTTCTAGTGAGGTGGATGAACCTAGAGCCTGTTATACAGAGTGAAGTAAGTCAGAGAGAAAAAAACAAATATCATATATTAATCGGAGAAGGCAATGGCAACCACTCCAGTACTCTTGCCTGGAAAATCCCATGGACGGAGGAGCCTGGTGGGCTGCAGTCCATGGGGTCGCAAAGAGTTAGACACGACTGAAGCGACTTAGCAGCAGCAGCAGCATATATTAATGGATATATATGGGATCTAGAAAAATGGTACTGATGAACCTATTTGCAGGTCAGGAATAGAGATGCAGAGTCTGTAGAGAACAGACTTGTGGACCCAGCGAGGGAAGGAGAGGGTGAGACAAATTGAGAATAGCATTGATGTATGTATATTACCATATGCAAATATGGTAACGGAAATTGCCGTGTAACACAGGAAGCTCCACCTGGTGCTCCGTGATAACACAGAGGGGTGAGATGGGGGGATGGGTAGGAAGGAGGTTCGAGAGGGAGGTGACGTTTGTATACTTATGGCTGATTTACACTTCTGTATGGCAGAAACCAACGCAACACTGTAAACCAATTATTTTGAAATTAAAAGTGTTTTTAAAAAGAGCAACCTGTTTAGTCGGATACAGTTTTGTGATACATTCTACATCACACACCAGAAGAATGTTCTATTGTGTTTTCTGATTTTGGCAAAGCATTATATTTCATACTGTGCAATCCTTGGGATAAGTGAGTCTTGTGCACATAAGCAGTGTTTCCCTGCAAAGACTCCTATTTCTATCGTAAAGCTGGATCCTTTTACCTTTCCCTCCTCCTCTAACCCCTCTCCTCTCCTCTTCACCTCTTATCCCCCAATAAACAGATAAAACTCATTAGGATCAATGAGAGAAATCAGGTCTGGGGAAGAAATGGAGATGATTATGCAAGTCTTGTTAATAATCGATTTAAGCAATAATTAGTTAAAAGGATGAGCATTGAACTTATTACCCTTCTTTTCTCCCTGATTTCTCAATATTCTTCTCTTTCTGAGACATGCAATATTAAGGTGTTAGGAGGTTATAATTAGTCTACTGTGGAGGGTGGAGGGGGGAGGATGGAAGTTAAAAGTTAGTAGACTAAGTTTCTTATTCAAAGATGAACTTCCTGGTGGCTTGTTCCTTGATTTCCCTGTGCCTGACATTCACTGATCATACTCTGCATTAACTACAACACAGAGATGCAGTGAAGACAGATATAAATGGTTTTTGAGATCTTATGAGAAGAAGGTGCTTTGTAGTAAACAGTTATCTTTAGTATTATCTCTTCTAGGTTTAGAGAATCTGATTCTTTCAAAGAGTTTCTCTCTGTCTTATTTCTGTTGGACCAACCCCCTCGCACCCCATTGAGAACCAGGAATCTTACCTCTTACCATTTCTTTTGTCCACATACTTTTGACATCTTCATATATAGCTTTTTAGCCCCTCCAGAGTGTGAGTGCATGTTTATGTATGTACATAAGTGCACATATACATCAGCCTTACTGTGGAAGATATTTGAAAGCTTTATATCTCTTTTGACATTAATATTTCCTTTCTCTATGTTTTGCTGTGATGTGTGTAATTTAGCAAAAAACCTTCAGAGGACACCACAGCGCTTGCTCCCCTCTTTGGTCCACCATTAGAATCAGCTTTTGTTGAACAGAAGACAGAAGGTAGGAAAAACTCTGTGTATCTATGGATTTGTTTTTCTTTTCGATAAAGTATAACTTATCTAGAATAAATGTGTTTTGAGGCATGTTTTTAATGTATCACTAGATCTTCATGTGAAAGAATAGTTCTGATCTAGGTGTGCTATCAGCGTGGGAGTTTAGTTTGCAGACCTCTTAGTATTTCAGGATTTGAAATTTTACCTCCAGAGGTAGCTAAGAGCTAACATGTTCACTCTTCAAAAGAGGTCAATAAGAATTACCGAAAATCTGTACAACTCACTAGTCAGGGAGTAGGTAGTTTATGAGCCAAAGTGCCATCACTATGGAGCCACACCTTCAAATTCCTCATCATAACCCCTGTCATTGTGATCTAGCCTCTATGACCACATTTTCTCTTTTGTCCACCTCATCAGTGGAGGTGTCAATTGGACTGCTCACACAGCAGACACTGTTTGCAAACTCAAGACCCAGGAATGACCTTAAATCATTTAACACTTAGAAAAAAATTGTTATGGGAAAAATATTATTTTGGCTGTTATTGTTGGATTTACCTACTAAATTTAATTCCTAGAATTCAATATTTTAACTTTTAAATATTAACCATTTTTTGATGGCTGTGAATAATATATACCTTACTGACATAAAAGAAACTCCTTATGAAAGGGATCTAACCTATTCCTAAGATGTATGTAAGTCTAATGCATGGATCTCCAGCAGCTGTGTTTGATAACATGGAATGTTTTTTATAAAAAATCATTTGATTTAAGAACACTATGATTGTGTATAATGTGATTTTTCTAAAACCTGTTGGTGAACGAGATTAAAGTGCTGAGGACGATAAGACTTAAAAGCATAATGAGTAGGCTCAGATAGTGACAAAGAGACTCCAAAGTATAATAAATTAAACAAGATAGATTTTATTTCTGTTTCATGCAAACAGTCTCAAAGTACACAGTGTAGGACTTGAAGGGCAACTCTACCATCCCCAGCATGTGGCCTTTACCTCTGGGTTGCTCAAATTCTCATTATGTCCCAGTCAGAAGAAAGAAGTGTGGGGGAGGACCCATGGAACTCACTACCAATTCTTGTAAGAGCAAAACCTGGAAGAGATGCACACCAATTCCAGCCAGAGCCCATCAGCAAGAATTTAGTGCCATCTGGCCAGCTAAGCTTTAACTGTAGCAGAAATGGAGAATGGATCCTGGGAGACAACTAGCAGGCAGCCACAACTGAGTGTTTTCCATTAATGTAGTTAGGAAAGTGAATAAGGAGTATCCCTAACTACTCCTTCAGTGATTTAAATGTCTGCAACTTAGAATCCATAAGGAAAGGGGGCCCAGCGTTAAGGTTGCTCAGTCATCTTATTAATTCCTCTGGGATCAGTCTCACTTTTAATATGTATAGTATATGGAAACCTGATATGATGGAATTTTTTAATAGGTAGATTCAAACGTAACAAATCAAACCACCTTCAGTTACTATACAAAATAGAAAACCATTCTTAGAAATCAAAGTGGTATTCCACACTGAATCCATAGAAAAAACAAAATGCTGTGTCAGATCATTGGACAATGTATGCTTTCATGTTAAAACAAAAAACAAAACTAAGGCCATCACTGAGGTTTGCGATGAAGAGGAGACACACAATAATCCTGGCCTGATTATTCTCTAGGTGGTTTCAGCCCCTGAAGTTCTGTAAAGTTCCAACCTTGGCACCAAGGATACTAGCTCTTCCACCTACTTTTCTTATCTACCACTCTTACATTTTTGATTGATTCTTCCTTCACTAGGTTACAAGGCCTGAGAGGAAAGTATGTTTTTTTTGGAGTTAGGTATGCATGCCTGGGATCAGATCTTAGCTCTTCTATTTTCAACATGTGTTGCTGAGCAAGTTGTTTAATCACTGTCATCTTTGGTTTCCTCAGTATCAACCACGTGGTGGTATGGTGAGGACTGAAAAAATCACAATAGCTATTGGCTTTACGATAGGTATTTTGTGTACATTATATTTATATACATTGCCTTCTTTAATTCTTTAGTAACTCTTAGAGATGGTTCTTACTATCTCTGCACTGAAGGAAGGGAAGCTCAGAGGTTACATGAATTGCCCAAGGTCCTAGTAGTTCAGTCCAGTTCAGTCGCTCAGTCGTGTCCGACTCTTTGTGACCCCATTGAGGCTGGATCAAATCCACATCCAACTAATTCCCAGCCTGTGTTTTACAACATAATGAATTACAGGCAGTACTTACAGAGACCCTGGCACATGAGAGGTGATGAGAACTGGTCTATCACATTGTTACCACAGCAACAAAAAAAGTCAGAAGAAAGAAACAAAAAATAGAAGAAATATTAGATTCATTGTCCTCAGGCCTAATACCAATTGCCCTGATTTACATTAGATGTCTACATGCATGCATGCTCAGTCACGTCCAACTCTTTGCGACTCTATGGACTGTAGCCTGCAAGGTTCCTCTGTCCAAGGGATTCTCCAGGCAAGAACACTGGAGTGGATTGCCAGTTCCTCCTCCCCTGATCTTCCCAAGCCAGGGATCGAACCCACATCTCTTGTATGTCCTGCATTGGTAGGCAGGTTCTTTACCACTGAGCCAACAGGGAAGTCCTTAGATGGCTAAGCACTTGTTTATTTTTCTGGTTCTTTTAACATGTTCACCATTTCTAAATAATTTAATTTCTCTTTATAATGTTGTAAAAGGCTTGTTTAAAGATCCCTTAAGATCCTTTAAAGGTGAGAAGCACTGTACAGAATTCAGACATTTTCATTCTTGAAACATATTCTTGGCAAACTTTAAATAAACCAACTTAAAACAAACATCCATGGGAATAATGCCTGTATTTTCAAGTGGGTGCCAGAAATGTATTGACATTTAGAATGTCCTTAAGTGACCCACAAGGAAAAGAATGCAGACACTCTGTTTTGCAAGTTTTTATTTAACTATATGTCCGCACATAGATAATCCCTCTGCACACGAGCTCACACACACACACACACACAAACATGTACACCCTGCTGTTTTTTCCATTCTCTGATTAAAGAGAATCAGGAACAACGCTTCTCTAAATTAATTTACTAGGACTGAGGCAAGGCAGAAATAATTTTGTGAAGCTCCCCTTTAAATTGAAATTGTAAGTTCTAAAATCAGGATGTTTCTTTTTTCAACTCACCCGGGGAAATATTCTTTTTATGTTTCCAGTTCTTTTAGATCAGCCTGAGATATGGGGTTCAGGCCAACCTATTAATCCAAGCATGGAGTCGCCAAAGTTAACAAGGCCTTTTCCCACTGGAAGTAAGTAATGTGTCTGCTCTGTCTGGAAAAATAAGTGACTCATTTTACTGTCTGTCTGCATAGTGAAATTAGGCAATGCTTAGGAAGTCTACGTAAGCAACATTTGGACTGTTTAATATTAAGAAGAGATGTTATTCTAATAAGCATTAGAGTTAAGGGGCCTAGGACAGTCGGTTGAGACAAGAATAATACAATAAATAAAGTAAAATAAGTAACTGAACCACAGCTGCTTCTGTGTGACATCTCACAGGCTTATTCATTCATTCATTCAATAGGCTTATGTAGGCATGACAAGCAAGTGAACTAAAGACCCTGCTATGTTCCAAGCATGGGCTAGTACACAGCACAGAGCTAACCAAGTCAGATAAGGTCTCTGCTTGTCCTAGAGAACAACTGAGGCTTCAAAGGATAGAGAGGACACATTGAGGGGAAAGAGTTTAACTGGAGAACAAGAGGAATGATGCCGTAAGGTAGAAAGAAGCTGAGACAGGAGGTCAGGGCACATTTATCTCAAAGCAGAGCCATCAGCCTTGTTTGTTCCAGAATGCCTCTAACCCCTACTCCAGGTAACTGGGGAAAGAAGTCCGAAGAAAAAGGAAACTCATCAAATTTACCAAGTATAGCAGTGAGAGGAAAACATACATTTAAAGAATGAAGGGGGAGAAAAAGATTTACCTGTTGAAATTCTTAACTTTGCCCACAAAATGACAGGCCAGTTCAAAAGGATGAGTCTCTGGGTTGGGCTGGAAGACAATAGTTTTTCTAGCTCAGGGATTTTTTTCAGCTTTAATTTCCACCAAAGGAATCTGTTCATTCTTCCTTGACCCGAATCATTTTGCTATAGGTTTCAAAAATATACCCAAATTCAAGACATTACTTTGAGAAATCTTTCCAGTCTCAATCCAAGCTATAATATCCTGACTCTATCAAAAGCCCCTCACCAGGCTGCTCTCATTTCCTTGACCACACTCTAGGTTGCAGTTGCCTGTGACCAGTCTTCCTTCATTCAGCTGTAAATTCCTAGAGGGCAGAGGCTCATTGTATTCAACCCCATGTCCTTCATCCCTAGTACAGGTCACAGGACTTTGGTGGCTTTTGAGACTTATAAGACAAAGGGATGAATGAATGAAATGATATTATTGTTGCTATTATCTGACTTTCTTTTGACAAATTCCTATCATAAAATGGAAGAATCTGAATGAGTCCTGCTTCGATCACTAAGCTTTGAACTTAAAAAAAAAATATGGACTGCTAATAGTTATCCCTTTTCCAATAGCAGAATATGAATGAAAGCCCAAATCCTGGTTATCTGGGAAATATTACATAACTTAGGGAGAAAGTG
The DNA here is from genome assembly GCF_963930625.1 of Muntiacus reevesi. Lineage (NCBI taxonomy): Eukaryota > Metazoa > Chordata > Mammalia > Artiodactyla > Cervidae > Muntiacus > Muntiacus reevesi. The sequence continues at coordinate 138,063,896 of NC_089249.1, read as the reverse complement.
ATCAGTAATGAATGGCTTCTCATCTCTTGGCAGCTCCTCCACCACTGCCTCCAAAAAATGTACCAGCCACCCCACCCCGAACAGGCTCCCCCTTAACAGTTGGACCAGGTAAGCTTTATTTTTTCTGTCCTAGGATGGTATGGCAATCAGCAGTGGCCTTGGACCTCAACATGCCTTTGATGTGTTGAAATCTATAGGCTAGACTAAACATGAAAATGATTGCATTTAGTTTTACTTCCACTACAGTTTACTATTTACACTTCTTTAAGTATCACTCCCAGGTTTCACAAAAAGTTTCACTTTCTCAACTCATATTTTTCTCTGTATAATTTTGTTGAACAAAGGTCATGTTTACTTGTGAGATAAGAGAAATAAAAACTCAATATTAAAAGCCATTGTTTAATTGACATCTCACTTCATTGGACCTCATTTTAAATGACTGAAGAATTAAAAGTCTCAAGGCATAATTCGTATTTTTCTAAGCGCTGATAAGTTAATTAGAATTAATATTGTGTAATCCACAATAATAATAAAATGGGTCCTGGAATATGCAGCATACAGGTAAGCTAGGGTAGTACAGGATTTTTCCCAGTAGTCATTATTTATTATCCCATGGCAAAGCGATGTGTAAGGATGATGAAATATGACAAGGAACTGCAGCATGCCTTTAGACAGATGACTTCTAAGGCATATTTTTACCAGCTATTAAAATCAATACTATGGATTCCTACAATTTATAATGTACCTCTTCTTACTGGACTAGCAATTCAAAAGCAGTAATAGTTATTTTATGTGTCTGGGTCCTTAGAATATAGTTCTTCATTACCTTTGGGATTCTGTTGCAGCTTCACCCATAGCTATTTATGCAGTCTGGTGAGTTTGATAACTACAGAGGGGGTATTTATCAACAAGAGCAAATGAAGGACATAGTCACTGATGAAATTTACATTGACTCAAACCCAACAGGAAGTCATCCAGTGTATCACAGGTAAAGGTGTTTGCAAGTTCAAACCACTCTGGCCCCTTGTAGTCTCATGAATATGTTCGAGATAAGTAAGTCTACAGCAGTGAAATTATAAACACTGTGGCCCAGCAAACTGCTATCCCATTTATTTGTAGCCTTGAAATCTTGAAGGGTAACTTTTTTCAAATGTGAAAATATAAGAATACTAAGCCTGCTCTTACAGCTAAAAGGTTATTTAAAGGTAAAATGGCTCATGCCTTGCAATTATTTAGGTAACAATTTCTAATTTGAATAATCCTGGTTTAAAAAATGGTACAATTCCTCACATTTCAGTTGTTATCAACTACTTCCTGCCAAGCTATAGAAGATAGTTTTAATTTTTCTCTTTAATCATTGGTAAGAATTAAAAAGATTAGCTAATGCTAATATTTAAGCAAAACAGATTTTTTATTTCATGAATTCAGATAAATGTATATCAGTTATGCCTATGGTATTAACAGGTTAGACTTGATGAGAAAAGAAATTATAAAGATTTTTTATAATTTTCTTCCCTATTAAATGGGTTTATATGTAACAATTCTTCTCAGTATCCTATGTGTGTGGTGTATGGGGTGTGTATGTGTATATTTGTAAATGTTCATGTGGGGATATCTCTTTAAATAATCTTTGTGCTGTGTTTCTGGTGTGTTCAAGGTAGAAGATATACAACTACTTATGATGTGATAATTTTTTTAACTAACATATATTATCATTGGTTTCACCAGTTTCATTTAATATGCTAGGGTAGACAATCTTCATCAAATATGAGGGTGATTTTCAGCTATCATTTCTTTTTCTGTTCTGTCCTATGTATTTCAGTAGGCCAAATTTTCCAAAGAGACCTCCCTTTTGAAATTTGCAGTTCCAGAGCCTGTACACTTCTGAGAATGCCTTCTCAGAATGACCGCACTTTGCTCTCTTCTGAGCAGCCCTGGAGGGCAGTTGCATGCTCTGACTTCTGGTGATGGTAGATATAGCCAAGTCAGATCGCCCCACACAAGGGTAAATAATAGCAGAAAAGGTAATGTTCACAATATAGAGGCAGGAAACTCTCTCCTCCCCTGCATCTACAATCAAGATATTTTTCCATCATGAAATATGCCCACATCGGCACCTCACAAGATAACCTATTTATCAGGCTTTGCCTCACCCCTCCCACTTCCTATACAAGTAATTTTAACAAAGTCAATTAAATTTTAAAATCAACTACTTTAACCACAGGAAATGACCAATCAGCCACAGAGGTCAAAATTGAAAAGCTACCATCCATCAATGATTTGGACAGCATTTTTGGCCCCGTGTTATCCCCCAAGTCTGTTGCTGTTAACGCTGAAGACAAGTGGGTCCATTTTTCTGACACATCCCCGGAACGTGTTACTCCAGAGTTGACTCCAAGGGAAAAGGCGGTGTCCCCACCAGCTGCCTCAGACAACCCAGCTGACTCCCCACCTCCGGGCGCCCCGGGTCCTCCTGGCCCCTCAGGACCTGCGGGTCCTCCTCGCAATGTACCATCGCCGCTCAATTTAGAAGAGGTCCAGAAGAAAGTCGCTGAGCAGAACGTCATTAAAGATGATTACTTAGAAACAATCTCATCTCCTAAAGATTTTGGGTTGGGCCAGAGAGCAACTCCGCCTCCCCCACCACCACCCACCTACAGGACTGTGGTTTCATCCCCCGGACCCGGCGCGGGCAGTGGTCCGGGGACCGCCAGTGGTACGTCTTCCGTTTGAGTGTGCGTCGTGTGCCGGGAATGGCCGTGGCTGCTGCAGTGTGAGCACACCCTCCTCCTGCCTGGCGGTTGGCTTTAGAGCTTCAGCCATCCCTCCTCTGCTGTGGGTGTTTGTGCCCTGTGGCATATGTCCTAGTCCATCCAGTGCCCGCGGTCATAGTGCGAGTCTGTGGATGTGTCCTGCCCTGCGCTCCTGACCCTTAGGAGTGCCCTTCCACCCTGCAGATAAGATCTCTACTTTTTAAAGAAAGCTGTGATCTCATTTTTAGAATTCAGGAAAGTTCTAGAAAGACAGGTTTCACAGAAAATGTGCTTCAAGTTAAATGTCTGATTTCCTCATCAGATGTCTCCACAGGGGACCTGGTTTGTTTTATGTGGGGTTTTTTTTTTTTTTTAATTCTTCCTCTTTATTGAGATATAACTGACAAAATTATAAAATATTTACAGTGTACAATGTGATAATTTGATACACACATACATTGTGAAATATTTGTCCCACCAAGTTAGTATATCCATCACCTCACATACTTACCTTTTTTTTTTTTTTTTTTGATGAGAACATTTAAGCTCTAGTTTCTTGGCAAATTTCAATCATACAATACAGTGTTATCAACTCTAATCACTGTGTTATATAAAGCTGCATTTTTTCCAAAAGCCCTGGTTTTTGCAGGTCTATGTATTTTCTATTTCCTTTTTTTTAAATTGGGGAAAACTATGTTCACTTCTCTATTTCAGAGAAAAAGAAGTAGGATTTGAAAAGGAGATTTTAGAGGACAGCAAAAAAGAGGCTGCCTTATTGCATCTCCAGCCTAATCAGGCTGCCACTGAAACAAACTGCTCTCTGATGTCATCATTTGACAGGCTAGTCAGCCTATAAGGTTGGTTCTAAGTGTGGTGACAGGTGATGGAGCAGTTTGTCACAAATGTACCTTTTGGGACTCTACATGCAAATATTGACATGGAATCTGATATTTTTGGTTTTCCTGTTTGGTTTTTTTTTTTTTTTTTTTTGGTTTCTCTTATTTCCTGCTTCAAGCTTCATTTTGTATTCTCTAATGATGAAAGGATGGGAACTGCCATGCATACCCAGGAAAGATCAAGATATTCCTAATGCATTCTTCTTCTGTATCACTCATTCCATTTGTGCTCATGTTTGTCTACCAAGATCCTCTGATACCTTCTCTCTTATTCCTGTCCTTTTTGTTAGGTCCCTTCTCAGGGGTGTCAAGGGCTATTTGTTTTTTATTTGCTTTTAAAGAGATGACCAAGTTTAATTCAAATCTATTAAGAGACAGCAAGGAAATATGTTTGTCTCTGTTCTAATAGTCATCATTGGCTTCTGCTTTCAAGGGCACATCTTTCAGTGTTTGCTCTGTATTTGCAAATTGCTCTGAGCTTTAAAGTGAGAACACCCAAGCTGATCAAGGAGAGGACTGGAGAATCTTCTGTACTGTACACAAAATCAGTGTTTTGTATCAGAGGTGTTCCCCTCCTTCACCAGAAAGGGAAAACAGTTCAATACTAAAATTTAAGTTTGAAAAACTGTGCTAAAACAAAATCTGCAGATTTGTTTACCATATGGTCCTAGAGAGCCTTTATTTTGCCAATAAGAGCAACAGCTATAGTTTCTTTTCCTGGCTTCATGCTAAGAACTTTATGCACATCATTTCACTTTTAGAACAACCTCATGAGGTAAATACTCTTATTTCCCCCATTTTACAGATATGAAAACTGAGGCTCATGGATGTTTAGTAATTTGCCTGAATTTACACTGCTAGAGGTGATAGACTTGGTATTCATTCTCAGGTCTATCTGATCCCAGGCCTGTGTTCTTAACCACTGTGCCCTCCAGGAGCCCTTGCAAGGTTTAATGACAAAATATCACAAACTTATCTGACCCTGACATGCACCTATATTACACAGTGTCATCAAGATCACCAAAAGTCTTTTCTCCAAACCTACTGCTCTGTGCTCCTTTCTGTATTTCTCGGGGGGTTGGAGCCCCACCCTTATCCTCTATTTCTTTTTTAGACCTTTTGGGGTGATGTAAGGGTCCTTACCTAACTGTAAAGATAATAAAGGGCCTCTAAGTAAAGCCTCCAGTTCAGACCTCAGCCCAAGAGAAGCTGGTTGTCCTCTGTCAAAGAGAGACATGTTTCCACTGTCTTGAATGGGACTCTCATGGGCCAGGCTCTGAGTCTTCTGAAAGTGCTTTTCAAGTACTTCTCTCCAGTGGCCTGTTCGCTACCCCAAGTTAACACCCTTAGTTGGGGGAGAGGAGGACAGGACAACTTTGCTACTCACCAGGCTCCTCAAGCACCTTCTACAAAGTTCTGGGATACACTTGATTAATTGAATTGATCATTGATCTGATGAACAAAGAGAGAAGCTCTAGCCTTCTTTCTGGAATCCTTGGCAGTTTTGTCGTCATTTTAATGTTTAACTTCCATATTCTTACTTAAAATTACTTGAAAGTGTTACCAGTAAAGACTATTGGTTCTTAACAATTGAGCTGGAAAACACTATACTTTGCTAATATTAAAGAATTGAATTTCTAAGTGGAGGACCAAACTGGGCCAGTGAAACTCATGAATAAATAAAACTGTGCACCGTTATCTCCTTAATTAAGTCCCAGTTTATTTGCTCGTTAATCTTTTATTGATGAAATGTACACAGATTGGCAGAAATATAAACTTAGGATTGAAACAATAGGATATGGTCTCATGTTTTAAAGATTAGTAATGCTTTTCATTACCTGCTTTTTATAACAGCTTGATGGGAATAACTTTCCCTGTATATCTCAAACTGTGTATCTACATTAAAAATTTCATTCACAGCAAGATGACCATCACTGACAAAGTTTAGACAGTACTTGTGGATCAGAATAGTTACCTGCTGTTGAAAAAGTTGCAAGTTAAGAATTTGCTTCAGGAACTTTAATTTCCTTATGGCAAAGATTTAAAATACATAGTTTGGCCAGAACATTGCTTTACTGGAATGCAGACACTGATTCTTGGCAAAGACTATCTCTTCTCCTGTATGGGCTGTGTGCCGAGGGGATGGGATGGAGAAAGTGTTTCCTTGGCCTGTAGCAATTTTGGAGACCAGGGAAAGAGAAGTGTTAGTAAAGATAGAATGTTCAACATTTCCCAACTGGGGAAACTAAACCAATATTAAAAGATGCTAAACACAAACAGACAAACCCGACACATCCATAAACAAATGAGTCTGAGCTACCTGGGGTTGAATCAAACAAATACATTTCCTAACTATAAGTTTTCTTAGAGCAGCAATGTCCAATATGGAAGCCTTTAGGCATATGTGGCTATTTTAATCTTAATGGCAATTAATTAAAATTAAAAACTAGTTATTCAGATGCAGGAGCCACAATTCAGTACTCAGTGGGCACATGTGACTAATGACTATCTTATTGGACAGTACTTATTTCAGAACATTTTCATCATTGCAGAAAACTCCATTGAACCATACTGTTTCAGGACTTTTAATGTGCCAGTTACCTTAAAAGAAACAGTATGAAAACTTTCCCACATATGTTTAATACTTTCTTCAAAGAAATGATATAATTGTGTTCTAAGAAACACAAGTTGGGAAAGAATATTTCTTTATATATTTCAAAGTACATATATTTTCATTCATTTGATTCTCCCCCATAACATTGTGATATAGTAGCCTCATTTTACAGATAAGGAAATGGAAGCTCAAAGACAGGACTTGGCCACAGCTACAAAGCAATAAATAACAAAGTCAAGATCTGTCTGACCTCAGATTTGTTGGATTCCAGTGATCACTTCTCCTCAGCTGCACCCCCCACCTCACAACACACACACACCCCCACACCCCCACACAAACAAAAAGAAATGAAAGTTGGAGTCATTGTTTTACAGTCCTCAAGAGTTACCAAAGAAACTATGGTGGGATTTCAGGTTGAGAGCAGCAGATGGATTGAGACCATGTCAGTGGTTGCCAACTTTTTGAATTCACAAATTCAAATAATGTACATGTGATTTTTAGTTAAACAATGTTGTCCAATTAATTTCTAACTTTGTCTTGGGAATAAACACTGCTTGAAGGAGAAATGAAAGTAGAATTGAAGATCGAAGAATACAGGTAGAGATGTGCAAATAACCCTCTTTACTCTTTCAATACAAAATAATTGTATAATCTCACAACATCATGTGAGGCCTTAGTTCAATTGTGAAATACTCCTTAGGTCCAAACTACCCTCTGCTGTCAAGCAGGGTTTTGCTTTTTAAAACTTCCTTGGTGTTGTCTAACTGCATAACAAATCAATGAGATCAATTCAGTAAAGAAAAAGTAAGTTAAACAGGGTACTCCAAAAGGAAAACACAGCCAGTTAACTAGCCACTTTTTTCTTCGGTTTTAATTGTATCTATATCAAAAGCACACATTTTACCATCATCAACAACTGCTTTCCATTTGTGTAGTATTTTATGGTTTGGTAATACTTAAATAGATATTTTCCATTTCGATTGTTGCAACTGCCTTGTAAGGTAGAAACATGTCCCATATTTTAAAACATGAAGCTGAGGTTTAGAGAAGTCAAGATCATATAGTTAATAGGAGGTGGGTCGAACCAGAGCTCAGGTCATCTGACTTTTCTTCAATTTCTTCAGTATTTCATATTGCCTCCATGATAACTCGTTACCACTTTTCCAAGAATTACTGAAACTGGATTTTAAAATTTGCCTTCTGGAACTTGTAGGAAAAGGATAAGCAGCTGACCTTTCCCTAGGATTGACTCAGAAGACCATTTCTTGGTAATAGAACCCTGGATAGATGTTTTGACCCCAACCCCCATGACATGGTTTTCCAGCAAAATAGAACCCCCATAACAGTTCCATAAAACTTCCAGACAAAAACTTTGTTGTGTAAACATTTATTTCCCATCTCTTTGCTGTCACTTCTGAAAACATCATGAGTGTAAAGAAAACTTTGTAGTGGCACCTGTTGAAATATCCCCTATTCTATTATTCAAGAGATCAGCAAAAGACTAAGGATATTTATATTGAGAGAAAAGTGCAGTCAGCCCATGCAAAAGGAAGAACAGGCTTTGTGCAAAATGTGGGGCTAAGGTCTACCTATAGCTGCAAGATACTGCATTTAAAAACTCAGACTTTGTAGTTAAATAGGCCATTTGAACTGTATGACATTGATCAAGTTATTGAATATCTCTGAGCCCTACTTTCCACTGAGATAGTAGAAGTACTTTCCTCCAAAGCTTATTGTGGGGATAAAATAAGACAATGCATGTAAAATGTGTAGCATAGATACTGGTCCAACAAAATATAAAGTGAAAATACAGTTAAAAGTTGGTAGTAGTGAATAGGAAATATTGGTAGGGGTGGATGGTAATTAGTAATTTCACGCTAATGTAATTACACTTACAATAAACCACACAGATAAACACAACAAACTCAAGATTTCAAACTGCTTCAAACTGCTTTAAACAGAGGAACAAGGCTTTCACCCCCAAGGACTCTCCTAAGTTGGAAGCAGATCCTGAGATGATGAGTTTTGATGGTTAAAGTTTCTTGAAAACCTGAAAATTCAAAGATGCAAATTTCAAAGTTCTTTGAAAATCTGAAAATCTGGAGATGGAGGTGCTGGTCTAGGATTCTCCATAGAGCAGAGTTTGGGTGTGTTGGAGGGGAGGTGGGGGGGGGTGGGGAGAGTGGAGGGGGAGACATTTTCTTTGGGCAGAATTTCTTGGAATTTTCTTGGAGTAATTTGATACCTGTGCTTCTAACCAAAGTGAAAAAGCCTCAAGAGTAGTTGGAACTTCTCTGATTGAGAAGTGTTAACTGACAAGAACCATGTGGAATATTGATTTGACTTCCTTAAGATCGTTAGCCAAGTAGTTTACCCGTATATCCCGGATACACGCCTGAAGATTGGCAAACCCCTGAGTCTAGAGACCCCTCTGCTGTGCTCATTAGCATGCATGCGACCCCTGTGTGTCCTCTGTGTTTCACATGTTTGTCACTGACAGCCAGAAAAGTAAATCCCAGAGACTCTTTTAAAAATCATCACAAAAATCATCGCAGGCAACCTCTACACAGAGGTTCTCAGGCAGCCCCCTCTAAAAACTAAAATCCTCTAAATCCAATGTGTTTCTGTTAAGATTCCACACACAAAGTATGCTCACAATAGCTAATGTACTTTCTTATATTTTGTTCTTTGCTTACCATCAAGGGTTTGCTTACATTTATGAAGTTACTACTCATAGTAGTAACTTAAAGCACAGTAAGAAGGATAATTCTCTTCTACATGTTTTATAGAGATATAAAAGTATTTCTATACATAACACACACATATATACACACACACACCTATGGACTTTCCAGGTGGCACTTAGTGGTAAAGAACCCGCCTGCCAGTGCAGGAGACAAAAGAGACGTGGGTTCAATCCCTGGGTCAGAAAGATCCCCTGGAGGAGGGCATGGCAACCCACTCAAGTATTCTTGCCCGGAGAATCCCATGGACAGAGGAGCCTGGTGGGCTACAGTCCATGGGGTCACAAAAATTCGAACACAACTGAAGCGATTCAGCACACATGCACACACATATACATATAATGTGAAAAATCTTTTTTCTTCAAGTTCTAACCTCCATTTTCATCTTGGACATAATTTCTGAATATGCAGAGATCAAGAAAATTTATCATAAGTTTCATGTGTATCATGATCAGAATGAAAGCTACCCACTCACCCAGCCAAAAGAGTATTAAGTATATATTTTCTGTCACAGGGAGTTATAAAAGGATTTACCTTTCACTGGGTGTCACATGACAACAAAAGGCAATGAGCTTCAGCTTCAGCCATCAACCATAGTTCAACTGAGTGATTTTTTTTCTTTATTGAAAAAAAAGAAACGCAAACCCCATGTGCTACAGTGTTGACTGTATTAACTGCTGAGGTAAAGAAAGTGTTGGTGATTAACACTGTACTGTTAAGGTGGGATCAAATGATAACAGCACTTTGGCCACCTGTGTCTCTAGCCTTTTTTAATACCAGCTTGTTTTTCAGGTGCATCATCCCCTGCTCGGCCAGCCACCCCCTTGGTTCCTTGCAGCAGCACGACCCCACCTCCACCTCCTCCCCGGCCTCCGTCTCGGCCAAAGCTACCTCCAGGGAAGCCTGGAGTCGGAGATGTGGTATGTACCCTTCTGCCCTGTCCCTCTCAGAAGCATACAGTGGGAATGACAAATGGAGTCCAAATGCCTGAACATGGGTCATCTCAACTCCAGATCTAAGCCTTACAGCACCTGCACCAGTGGCCTTGATGGATGAAATCTGAAAGTCACTGCAATCAGAGTGTATATTTCAATTGCCCTCAAATCTCCACCATCATTCAAGCCACGACCTAAAATAGTAGGAACAGGATCATGGGGTCTTCAGTTCTTCCCCAGTGGGTTTGATGAAAACTAAGATAATAATACTCAATTGTCCTAAATCCTTTAGAATGGGAGGTGTTTCCTTTCACCATATTTTTCTGATTTTGGAAGACTCCTAGAGAGGATAAATCCTGGTTTCTGACCCCAGACCACAGAGAAGTTATTGGTGGTGTACACACTGGGTGAATATAAAGGAGAGTGGTGGCTCAATGAATTTTTTTTTGGAAGTTTTTTGAAAATTTTGCATCATGTTTTAAGGTGAGGGGTGGCAAACATTCTGTGTGAACAATTAAGAGACTCTGGCAGAGGTAAATTTCTTTGGGATTCACACACAGGAGTCACAGGGTAATAAAGATGTCTCTGACATCTGGTTTAGCCAGAATACTACAGTATTTTGTATTCGGATATATTTCAGTAGGTATAAGCTCTCACTTTCCGTTACTTTCTTAGTCCCTAAGGACATGTGAGTCCACCATCCTGAAACATCACCGACCCCATCCCAGATCTCGGCTTCTCTTAATGTGATATATCTGTTGAGTGTAGCCCATTACAGTTTGTTTCCTCTGGCTCCATCCACAAGCTCTTGTGTAGATATAGTCAATTTCAATGAAAAAATGGTGCCACCTGGCCTCTTTTAAGAACCTGAGTTGTCATATCTGGAGCTGGGAGATGTTAAAAATACGAAAGGAAAACCTGTGAATCTAACTTTCCATTTCTTTTCTTCTCCCTGCAGCCCCGACCTTTCAGCCCTCCCATCCATTCTTCCAGCCCTCCTCCGATAGCACCCCTAGCCCGGGCTGAAAGCACTTCTTCAATATCATCTACCAATTCCTTGAGTGCGGCCACCACTCCCACAGTTGGTAAAAATTATCTCCTCTCTTTTAATCCATTTGTGGTTTTGACTGGCTATTTTTTTATGACCTGAAAACCCTAACAGCCTATGTTTCTGGTCAAAATTGTTTTGCTGTGTGTTTTGCTACTATCATCTGACTCTTCTTTTAAAAGCACCTTCTCAGCAAAGAAGGCAAATGCTTTAACTAAGCAAAGAAGCAAGTAAAAGAATGTGGAGTTCTCTTATTCTGTCTCCATACAGATGTATTCATAAAAGTAAAGAAGAAATCATCAAATAAGATCTTGTAATTTAGATATTATTTAGATATCTTTGAGAGGGGAATGTCTATTTAAATTCCAACCACCTAACCTATCAGAAATAACAAAATTTAGAACTTTTCTTTTCTTGAAGCTTTCATTTCTTCATCACCTTGGTTCTCCTTATGTTGACAGATGGTATAAACATGGGCATTGTGGGACTTGAGAAAATGTTTTGACATTTTTTCTAGTGCTTTTCAGTGATGTGTGGTCAATTTTCCACAAGAAATAAGTCATTGCTGGCATTTTCAGTAAATGCCTTTGTGCCTCTTTCCTTATGGTGTGATGAAAGTGAAGAGTTGAGAATGACTGCTCAGCTGGATGGTTTTCCCAGGTTTAAATGCCTCATTTTGCCTGGAGCATCTGCCCTCTTCCCAAGGCTGGTCTCTCTCTACCCACTTTTCACCCACCTTCCTCAGCTCCTGCTGCCTCTCTCATATGTGCATGGTGTCTCTGACCTGGACTTTTCCATCCCATTTTTGCCCCTTGTCTTCCTTTATTGTCTGAATGCCCTCCAAGTCTCCCATATTAAGTATCCCATATTATAAACCAGCTGGCCCATGCTACATTGCTTGGGAGAATCATTAACCGACGCTGAATAAATTCCTGCTGCTACTTGCCAAAGAAGAGCATGCTACAGAGTTGTCCATGTGAGAAGTACTTTGATCAAAGCCTGAAGCTCTTCTGGAGAAGAAATCCCTCTTTTCCCAGGGAAATAAGTTAAGATGTGCCTCTTAGGCCCCCAAAGAGAATTTCAACCTTATCACCTGCTTCATATTTTTAATCAGACCATCCCCAAAGAATTCTTCAAATTTGGCGAAAATACAGCCCGCTATCCAATTTTGTATGATTCATTAACAGACAGATATTTAACATGGTTTATATAGCCAGGTCTATTCTTTATTTGCATCATCAGTTGGGGGTAATTCGGGGCTTCCTGTTTTTAGATGCCTATTAGCTAGTTTCTTTCTGCGTTTTGTTGTTGTTGCTATTTTGTTTTTTCTGTAACTTCCAACGTGACTTTTGAGCTCTCTTTAATGCTCTTGATCACTACAGCCATTTCCCTCACTCCTGCTCCGTTGTTTTTCTGTTGTTTTTGCCTCAATGTCATTGTTCCTCAAGGTCATGGTTGTTCAGAGAGAAAAGTAATGATAATAAACTGTCATTCAGAAAGTAGACCTTAAGTGACCTCAGTTGACTGTCTAACCTATTCCTTCAACTCTCTGAGAGAAAATGGCACAGACAGAGCATTTGACCTGTGGCCATGTTTTGTACCATGTGTTTTTATGCTCTCTGCTGCAGAAACCTTAAAACCTGGCCAGTGACTGTGATCCTCAACACAACTAGTATACATTCTTTCAAGATGAACCATACAGGGGCTAAAAACAGAAAGAAAGAAAGAAAAAAAGACCACCTAAGAGGCTAATCACATTGCTTCATTGCTGAGAAGCATTCTGATTTAATCTCTTCAGCTCTGTTATTTATATTTGGTTTTCATCTTCCTCGTTCTCTTGTTTTTTATTTCCTGTGGCTGTGGGTCACCTGATAGACACTTCTCTCTGAAGTAAATGTGTTGTCGGTGACCACCCAGCAGCACCTTGTATAATGTTGTTTCTCTCTCTTTGAAGAGGTTGTACTTTGGCTGCTCAGCACCAAGGGGCTGACTGTTCATGACTTGACCTGGTACGTCAACTTAAGGAAGTCAGATGGCTTGGGGGAGATGGAAATTTCAGCCGCAAGTTCTTGACTTCAGTGGCTCAACATTTCCCTCGCTCCACCATGATACTTTTTTGACATTTCTATGACACTTGTGCCAAAAGTGGCACAAGTCTATTTATACTTGTTTATTTGTACTTGCTTCGTACAAAGTTTAATATAATTCGAGGACTAAATTTTTAAAGGCAAGTCTGATCTTCCTACAATTCATCTAAGAATACACCCCTAGTAAGACATTGGACATAAAATCTTTTTCATGAGACCTATGATTATAAACTAGTATAACTGATGCCGCACCTGAAAATAGGACTTTCTATTTTCTATTCACTTTCTATTTTGAATGTGAATAAGTCACATTCAAATAATGAAGTGTTCCTTTGTAATTCTGCTTCACTGAATTTAGGATACCTTCAGTTAGAAGCTGCGCTGTTATTTTATATATGACTGAGACAAGAAGGGGAAGCTGCCAAATGAATTAAGGTGCAATACTTTGTTATCATACTGATTTTAAGATCCATCCTAATTTCAGAGAAGTTAAAAGTGCACATATTAGCATGAATGAAATACAATAAACCCCTTTTGTACTGAAAGAAAGCTCACAGGATCTTCACTATTTGACACGGTAGGGAGGAAAAGTCTGGTTAAAATTATGTGAATAAAGAAAATATTTAAAGTTATTCTATTATAAGAACCAGACTCAGACATTTAGAGATAGGGATAAATAAGGAATTATCTCTAATTGTAAATATCCAATATATTATTTGCTTCTTATTTCTATGTGTGATAGTCATTTTTTAGATGCTTGCAAAATCTTCCTTTGCAACCTACCCCAATGCAAAATACAATGATAAAGACAATTTGTCTTCACTGTGAAATTCATTATTATGTTTCTTCACTGTTCATTATGCATTTTTAATTGCATCTTTAACATCCCAGGAATCAGTAATGAATGAAAAGTAATCTTTTATGGGCATCAGATGGACTTTGATGCTTCCTTTGGTATAGAACTTGGAGCAAAAGTGATTTGTATTCAATACAGAAATATTAACCATAGAATCTAAAACTTAAAATATTTCCTCTAAGCTTTTGTCTCTCCAGGCTGGGTGGAAATTCTGACTTAAATAAGCTTTTTAAAAAATATATCTGTGTTAACATCAGTTATTCTGCACAAAAGGAAAGACCCTTGGAGACAGGTATTCCTGATCCCAATTTTAAATTGCCACATTTACTTTTAGTATTTTTCCCCCTTTTTTTTGGAAAAGCCTGTCCCCAATACTGGCTTCCCCATCTCAGATCAATTGGAGACAGTTCCCCTGGTTAGCTCGTAACAAAATTTTTCTTCTTTACTTAATCTGATTGTTGCTCTTACTTAAATCAAGCACAGAGCTATCCAACCCATTTTTTAAATTATCTGATTTGGATTTTTTTTTTCCTAAGTCCTCAATGTCCATAACCATAATAAAAAAATGATAAACATGCTGTTCAACCTTTATAAACTATTCTTTTGTAACTTCAGCTCAAAGAAAAAGATGGCAGTCTTGGAGTCTCCACATTTTAAGGAGATTGTAAATAAAACATCAGTTTTTCAAAAGAAAGGAATATTCTCCACCATTCCTCACTAGTAGGTAGGAAAGGCACTGTTACAGTCAGTTACTGCCAGTGTAATCGTTTTGAATCCTATTTTCTGGGAGTATTATGGGCTGTCCTTCTTAGTGCCAGTTCCTGTTCCTCTTCTGTAGATATTATAGAAGTGCATTCACTTATTCTAGCCAGAAAGGAAGTCATGTGTATACTAAAAATTGATTGACAGGGACTTCCCTGGCAGTCTGGTGGTTAAGAATCTGTGTTTACCCTGCAGGGGGCACAGGTTCGATCTCTGGTCGGGGAACTAAGGCATTGCATGCCATTCGGCGTGGTCAAAAATAAAGAAATAAATAAAATGGAGAGATAGCATCATCTTAGTATTTTTAAAAAACTGATTGACAGGTGCTATTTTAGAGCCTTAAGAATTGACAGAGAAGTAGTTTTCCTGCCTTATTCACTAAGTCTAAGAGCCAAGCTAGTAGAATATTTTCTAAGAAGTGTAGTTTATGGAGTAATTTTACTACCCTCATCCATTGCCTCATCTTATACTTCTCTACATTGTAGGAAAGATTCTCCCTTACTTGTCTTGGTACAGAATTTATTCAATTTTCTATTAAAATTATAATAATATCCTTCAGATCTGTGGCACTGATTGATCTAAATCACATAGAGTAAAACTTCAGTTATCTGCATGTGTTTGTTGGTGAGGAGGGAGACCATGTATATACATCCAGAATGCTTGGAGTTCATAGCAACTATTGTAACCAATTTAATACAAAGACATTTGGCCATGATCAATACCATAGCCAAAGATGGAATTACAATAATGTTGTTCAAAACTAACAATCCATAAGTACCAAGGA
This sequence comes from Muntiacus reevesi, assembly GCF_963930625.1. Lineage (NCBI taxonomy): Eukaryota > Metazoa > Chordata > Mammalia > Artiodactyla > Cervidae > Muntiacus > Muntiacus reevesi. The sequence goes on along the minus strand of NC_089249.1, from coordinate 138,048,417 downwards.
CAGGTGCAAAGGTGAATTGAAGTTGGATATTGATGAAGTTGAAATGAGAGACTTCATTCAGGGACCTCAGATTCATACTGTTGCTTTTTTTATGATCTCATTAAAACCTTCCTCTTTCCCCAGGGGGAGGCAGGTGCATGCTGGGTGATCCCATTGAGCTGTCAGCACTCTGTCAGGAGGTTCTGTTGATGGATATACATCCAGTCACTTGAGAATTGCGTCTGAGTGAAATACACTTGCACAAGTCAATTATTAATGACAGTGCCTTTAACAACTCCCTGAAAAGATGGAGGTGTGATTTCTTCCATGGAGTTGACTTCAGCAAATTCACAGATGCTAAAATCTGGCATCTTAAAAATTTCCATTTCTGCTCTTAGACTCATCATGAAATAAGCACATCACTTTTTTATACTCTGTCCATAATCCCAATGTCTTAGGTTTTGTTTCCTTTTTTCATTAAAATCATTCCTGTGTTTTGATCAGTACAGTGCATTGCTTGATTTCATTTGAGATTTGTATTTGTGTTTTTATTTTCATTCCTTTATATTTCTTTGGTTCAAAGTGTCAGAAGATGATGTTTTTTATGACAAACTGCCCTCGTTTGAAAGGCGCTGTGAAACGCCTGCAGGTATGGTGCTAGCTGAGTGATCTTTAGATATCTAGACTTTAAAAATCCAAGCCATTATGCCATCTGAATGCTAAACTTCATGGACATGCTACTCACCTCATGAGTGTCCAGTGCCTCTCAGATGCACCGTCTACTTACTGTTCATCGTGGAACTCATGCCACTGAAATGTTTTTTTTCAAGTGAACATATTATAAAGCAGTAGGTTGCATGACAGTTTCTCAGTGAAAAGATTCAAAAAAGGGGAAATGCTATTGCTTTGTGAACTAACAAAGGGAGGGATAATTTAACTGCTCAGAATTACATATCCAGTGATGGCTTTTTTATTTAAAACATAGTAGAACACCATTAGTAATCTTGTTTTTCCTATGGTGTATAGGTAAAAGGTGTGTCTGGTTGCCTAAGGTGATTCCAGAGAAGGGAATGGAAGATATATGGCATCTTCCATGAACTTTAAACTGATATGCAATGCTATTGTCATTGAAAACCTCAGTTAAGTTTTATGTAACCCATAACTCCAAGCTTCTTTTTTAAAATATAGAAGGGGATGACATTGAAGACGAAATAAACACAGCAATTGCTGAGTGACAGTTTGCCCAAACTAGTGCAGTTAAAATATGCTGACGCCCCTGCATGGCCAGGAAGACTTCTGCTCCATGCCCACCAGCACCAAGTACCAAGCTGCCAGCAACACGTGCCCATCCCTTTAGGCCTACATAGCTTTGCTTTTGCTTTCTATTTCCCAAACTAAAAAAAAAAAAAAAAAGATTGCCAGCCTTCCCTTCTCCCTGCACGTTAATGGCATGCAGTGCCTCCGCCCTCCCCTTAGTGAGATTAATGACCTGCTCCGTAACTCATACTGTGTCCTTCTCTCTCCCTCTCCTTAACCTTTCCCATCCCGCTTCAACTCCTGGCCATACAGAGAATGAACAGCCTTCCCTCGTTTGGTTTGACAGAGGAAAGTTTTATTTGACTTTTGAAGGTAAGTAGTACATAGCATACCAGATTCTAATTTTTCCTCCCCTCATGCTTTTCCCCATTTGCATTTTTTTAAAATCCCAGTTTTCTTCAAAAGACCTGGTCTCACTTTCTGTATAAAAATGCTATGACTACTTAGAAAACATTAAACACTAAAGAAAACACTCCATGAATTTGGTTTGTATGAGATCTCCAATTTTTCATATTAAAAAATTAAAGCTAATTTGCAGTTAATATTGGTTACTTAATTAACTAAAAAAAATTGAAAAAAAGCACCTTTTTTGGGCAAGGAACTTAACTCTGTCAACCAGGGCTCTTTCCTAACTCTTTTGCAAGTGCAATGCAACAAATATAAGGACATTTTTGGTTGGAATTTGCATTTAATTTTGTTTTGGATAATTAATTATTTCAGATACAACATCCACTATTGTAAAATGTAAATATATTCTTATGATAAGGAATGTTGCATGGGAGATCAGAAAAATGAAGAAAAGAAAAAGTATTTTCATAAGTTCTATTTACAGCTTCTGATATGGAAATTGTAACTGGAATGACTAGTAAAATGGACAACTACCACTGGACTTGCCATTTTAGAAGATGAAAGAAAATATACATAAGTGTAATGTCAGTTATCTAACCTCAATGTTGGATAATTTGTTATTTCTGCATTAAGGATTAGCATTCTTCTGTCTTATATTTAAATTCTAAATCATTTTAACAGGCCAAGCATTTGATAAAACGACCCATTTAAACTAATGGTATAGGAAAAATTAAGTAAGTAAACTTAACAAATGGACTATCTCATACATATTTATCACTTAAGCCTCTACTTTCTACAATTTTAAATGGCTAAGTTTATCTTGGGATAAAAAGTTGGCAAACAAAATTTCCACTCAAGAATTGATTCTAAATATGGTCTTTGTATTTCATGATTAACAAAAAGAACTTCTCTAAGTTAAGTGTGTGTTTTAGCACAATTAAAAATATTAGAATGACTGGCGCAAATTCTCAAGTAGTCTGTGTGGTGTGACATTTTTCTCTTAACAGTGACTTTTCTTTGCAAGATGGTCCCTTTAGCTTGGAGTGGCTTGGCTAGTAGCAGGAAACATTGATTCAAAGCTTCCCAAATACTGATGTCTCTCCTGGCTCAGGCAGAGAACAGGTGGATAGACAATCTTAGAGAAGGATGAATATTTTCCACATGATGTTGGAAGTCGTCATTGCCTCAGGTCATTAATTTTGTAATAACCAAGATGCAAAATCCACAAACTTATGACCTTCTAAACTTTCTCTTCAAATTAGGTGAGTAAAAGTGCCCAGGTGTCTTTTTACTGATCAGCACGTCTCACAGGGGACACTATGACTAAATAGGTTGATGATCTTGACATACAGCCAATACCTGCACATATAAAGGCTCTTTCTCTGGTTCAGCCTGACTGCATTAAAGTTGTAGTTTACCCTGTTTTAAATAGGAAATTAAGCCATATGCTACTGGCAACCTTCAAGTAATGTCTGGGACTCCAAAAAAACTTTCATAGTTTTTTGTTGGTACAGTTTGTTTTGGCTTTAGAGTATCTATTGGCTGGTTTGCTTTTATTTTGATTAGCGTTTCTTTAAACCAAAGAAATCCAAGAGATAGACTTTTTGTAAGATTCCAGTCTAAAGACAGCTTTTGATTATTGGCTTGTTTGTTTTTAAAATATATCATCAATCAAACATAAGTATTAATAAGCATGTGGAATAACAATGTGAATAATTTTTTTTTTCATTTTAGGGAAAGAAAATATTTGTTAGTAGATATTGGGGTATCTAAAGTTGGTAGGAAACATTGCCATTCTAATTAGTAAAATCCAAACTCCTTAAACATCTCAATTTGACACAAGAGAAGTCACACAAAGAAAGAGGTTAAACAGAAATTAATTGAAATCTGTAGCTCTGTGTTAGCTTTATCTTGGACTTTGCTTAAGGTTTGGAAGTATAAACAAGGTTTTCCAAGGGACTGTAGGAGAGGTCATGTCATGAATATGTCCTACTCATCTATCAAGAAATGTTCATGCAAATTAAAGTACGTTTCAGTGAACTTTAAGGGAAGACTTAGGAGGACATCTTACCCCCTGAAACTAAAAATAACACAAGGGTGGCTATCTTTTAAGAATGGGAAAAGACTTGTTTTCATTGTTTATGTAAATTAGCCTCAGGTAGTTTTAGCTAATACAACCTGGAATGATTTTTTTAATTTTCTGTGGTGATGATAAAATGGCATAGAAACAATGACTTGTTAAATTGCCTTGAGAATAGTGCCCCTACTTAAATTTTAAACTACAAAAAGACACGGTCATTCAACGTATTTTATTGAATAGCACTTCTAGTATATTCTTCTAGGGCACTCTGGCTTTACCCATATTTGTTATTATTAATGTTAATGATCATTATCTTCAATTCTTTATTTGGGGAATGTATAAGAGGACCAAAGAGTCCCAGGTCAAAAATTCATTTGTTCTAAATAACTTTTAAGTTATTATTTGTTGGCATTTAAGTAGTGTTTTATCATGTTCAAAACCTTAGACTGTCATATCCATCACTTTTTCTTACAGGCCTCTGGGCAGTGTGGCTACCCAGTGAGTGAGTGAGCCACTTACCAATCAACCAGCTAACTAATGAACCTTATGAACTTATTTGGAAACAACATGAGATGCTTCACACTTCTAAATTTAACTTAACAAGAGAGATAGAAAAGTGTTAGACAATGGTTCTAACTCACAAGAGCTCCGAAGCTTGTCTTAATAGTTTAGTTTTAAACAACTTCACTCAAAAAAAATTGTCACTGAAATTTTAACCTATTTAAGTTGAGCTTAAAAAAAAAAAAGGTAGAGGTTACATAAGGTAGTACCTATTAAAATTCATTCATCCAGGAGTATATCCTACTGAAGCTATCAAGTTTTCTTCTGAGATGAAGGGAAGGGAAAGATATTCCATAAAAAATAGAAGATGCAACTATTAGCTAGTTGCATAATTCCCTAGAGCATTCAAACATCAAAATGTTTCCATAAATGTGCTGTCCCTCCCTCTCTTTGTTTAGCTTATTTAACTACAAAATCATCTTGTATCTGGTCATGAAAAAAAAAAAAAACAACCTACAACCATAGATTCTTGTATCCTTGTTCTAGAGATCGCCTCTCTCCTCTGTGCATACAGCCACTTGCACTATCCTCTCTAGTCCACTCCTTACTCCTATTCACTGGTCTCACTCCCAACACATCCTCGGGAATGTCACTTAGCAACACCCTTGTCTGTACTCCCAGGCTCTTTGCCAAACACTCCCACCTGTTGCCTTCACTGCATCCCCATCAGGGGCCATCACTTCCCCTATAACACTGTCCACAGAAAGTTCATCAGTCTGCTGTGGGCTATATGAGTTCTTCCAACCCTCCATTAAAACTTCCAACCCCCTCTCCCCATTATGAAAAGTAGCCATCTGCTCATTCCACCTTTTACTTATTGCTGTTCACACTGACCTACAGAGCATTTCCCCCGCATTCGTCTATAGGCTTAGGGACACTGGCAGCTCCCTTTTCACGCTCTTCTCTACCTCACTCCCTAGCTTCTTTTTGTCACATAGATTCAATGTTGGATGATCTATCAACATTCTCACTTAAGGGCTTCTTCAACTTCAGTTCCAATAAACTTTCCCTCCACTCAGTAACCCCCATGTCTGGTCACATCTAAGAAATGGCCCCTACCGGAAAGTATCATTTCAGCTATTTCAAAACTAACAATTTGTCCCCCTTGTTGTATTACAAGAACTATACTAGGCATGATTCTTTCATTCAATTAGCTCAGTACTATTTTGTGCCAGCACTGTTCTAGACACTCCCCTACAGGGAACAAAACAGAAAAAATTCCAAGTCACTGCAGAGCTTATGTTTTAATATGGAAAATCAAAAACAAGAAGATAAGTAAAATATGTAGCATGGAGATGGTAATAAGTTCTACAGAAAAGAAATAAAATAGAGAAGAATGGAGCATATAAGGTTTGAAAATAATTAAAGAGGAGGAACTGAGGTAATAAAAATAATAATAATAACTAATACCTGAATCTTTACTATATGAAAAATACATTTCATCTAATATCTCATTTCATCTGCACAACTCATGGATGAAGAAATTCTGGTTCAGATAACATATGTGACTTTTGAGAATCACTGAGCCAGGAAGAGGAAGAGTAGGGATTGAAATCCAGGCTGCCTAGCTGGAGACCTGGCCTGATGCTTTGCTCCATGTTCGTGATATCTCATTTACCCCCTTGAAATAAGTGATGCTGGTGGATTTCTCTAACTCTCCTAACCTTCCAGTTTCCCAGTCCCCTGACTACACATTATCTTTGACCTTGTTGAAACCTCTAGTCTTATGGCCACCCCGCCAGCCAAACCTACATTCAAGTTTATCCGGATTAGATCCCATGGAGGAAAAGTATGTTTCTATACTATGGAAGATATACTTTCCACTTTGAAATTGTGTTGTCTATATGAAAAACTCAACTCTTGGACATTTTAACTTCTGACCTCCTTCAGTAGGTTATTAAATATCCCTACTTAATAGTTCGTAATACATATCTTAGTCATGGGCCACTCAACTTTCTTCCCCCTAACATGGTAATCCTATAAGAAACAGGTCAGATTTTTCACAGATGACCAAACAGATATTAATTCATTCATCTGAGAGTCATTAGAGAAAGGAAACTTGAAAGGCATAAGCAATTTTATGAGAAGGAGCCATTTTGCTAAATTCACAATATTCTTCAAGTGGGAATTGTTCACTAATTGCCCCCACCCCACTGTTGCTGTGCTGGGCTCAGTCGTGTCCAACTCTTTGCGACCCCATGGACTGTGTAGCCCTCCAGGCTTCTCTGTCCATGGCGATTCTCCAGGCAAGAATACTGGAGTGGGTTGCCATGCCCTCCTTCAGGGGATCTTCCCAATCCAGGGATCGAACCCAGGTCTCCAGCATTGCAGGCAGGTTCTTTACCATCTGAGCTACCAGGGAAGCACCCCCCACTCTGACTGTAGGCCCTTCTCAATCAATAAAGTTACTGAGCACTCAACTCTACAAACAAATACAGTGTTAAGTACAACCAAGTTGGGGAAAATTACAGAAACATAAGAAGCACTGATACAAGATTGTCTTCATTGAAAATATTAAAACTGCCCTCCCTAGCTATTCCAAATTTTTTTAATGTAAACTACAATGTGATTATGAAATGTAAACTGTTTTCTATTCACAATTGAAGGTCACAGAGAGTTTAAAAAAAAAATAGCCTAAACCTGTGAGGAAGATTTAAGTGGAGCAGAACCTATAATATGTTCTACCAGGCAGGTCTGCTGATGGTTTCAGAATTCACTCGACCTTTGGACTTCCTTTATGGTCCAGTGGTTAAGACCCCATACTTCCAATGCAGGGGATGTTCAATCCCTGGTTGAGGAACTAAGATCCAACATGCTGCACAGCCAAAAAATAAATAAGTAAATAGCACCTAATGCTGGTTCCCTGGTGGTTCTGACGGTAAAGAATCTACCTGCAATGTGGGAGACCTAGGTTCAATCCCTGGATCAGGAAGATCCCCTGGAGAAGGGGATGGCATCCCACTCCTATATTCTTGCCTGGAGCATACCATGGACAGCGGAGCCTGGTGGACTACAGTCCATGGGGTTGCCAAGAGTTGGACACGACTAAGTGACTTTCACAATGCTGGTTCTGAGGCTCACAAACAAAACTAGTAAAATATTTTTTTAAAAAAGAACGATGCACTTGACCTCTTCACAAGGAATTAGTGGTTCTGAAATTCTCTGGGATTGACCAACATGCTGATATTTCCCTTGACTTCCTGTTCTTTGAGGCAGGTGCCTTGTCTCATTTAAGTTTAGTGTATGACTGTCATACTAGAGATAGACTAGAAAGTCAGTAAAAGAGAAGCCTCTTTCTTTATTCTTCTCACTCCTGATACCAAACATGTAGGGTGTTTCCCTTCACACTAAGCAGTTTGGGCACTAATTGCCTGGAGTCAGGCAGACCCCACAGGTTAAGGCTCAGCCCCACCAGCCTGTCCCCTCACTTCACACCCCAGTCACAAGTCTCAGGCCTGTACTTCTAATGGACCACCTATAAATGGAGTGTTCCCCATAACCATGTCCTGGGGCTCCATAATTTGCTAGGACAACTCACAGAACTCAAGAAAACGGTTTACTTTCTATTACCTGTTTATTCTAGAAGATACAACACAGGCTCAGACAAATGAAAGAAATGACGAGGACAAAGTCTGAGAGAAGGGGGCATGGAACACTCATAGGTGTGTGCCATTCCAGTACGTTGATTTGTTCATCAACCCGGATGCTCTCCAAGCCTCATTGTTTCAGAGGTTTATTATGTAGGTTGTGTGAATCATTGACTCTCAGTGATTAAGTCAATGTCCAGACTATCTCCTCTCCCCGAGACTGGGGGACAGGACAGAAAGTTCCATTCCTCTAACCAGCCAGCCTCCATCCTCCAAGAGTCACCTCATTGGTAGAAACTCAAGTATGCTTGGAAGAGGCTTTTTTATGAATAACAGCCCCCACTCAACCCTTTCACTCAAGAAATCACAAGGGTTTGAGGAGCTCTGTGCCAGGAACTGGAACAAAGACCAAATATGTGTTTCTTACCATTGTATTCAGCAAAGTGCTCTCTGTTTTAGCCCTTGTGTCGAAGCCAAATGATGTGAATGGGATGCTAGAGATGACATGAATGTACACATTTCATATCAGAATTATGTCCAATTAAATACCTGTGGGAAAGCTTAAGAGTAGTTAGCAGCTTCTACCTCAAGTCACCAAGCACAGGTACCTAGTTGGTGAAAAGATGATTTTATTTGGGTTCAGCGTGTATAGAGTACTGCAGCTGATACCAATACTGCTAATGAAATACCATGAGTCCTTACCAAGGAGGGCTTATTACTGCTAATTACTCCCTGGAATAAACTCATATAATCCATACGGCAAGTGTGTGGATTCACATTTTAAAATATTATTCACATTTTACTGATGAGTAACAAGAGGCACTGAAAATTTAGGTGACTTCCCCCAAATAACACAGCTAGTCAATGGGTAAATCCATTCAAGAGGAGTTAGTGTTCTGTTATAAAACCAATACTGCTAACTACTGTAATGTTCAAATCTTCACTGTGCCACTCAAAAATAATGTGATCTGGAGAATTTAACGTCTCTGAGTTTCAGTTTTGTAATTTTTTAAGTGGAAGCTATCATACCCACCTAGCCAGATAATTAGGAAAATCAAATAAGAGAGATTTTTGTTTGTTTGTTTTTTAATATACTGCACACTATGACAGACTTTTTGGTTTGGTTTTGTGTTTATTTAGACTTTATGTTTTAGAGCAGTTCTATGTTCTCAGTAAAATTGAGGGGAAGGTACCGGGATTTCCAATTCACCCCTTGCCCCCACACATGTACAACCTTCCTCACCCAAGTGGGACATTTATTACAATGGATGAACCTACACTGACACAGCGTAATCACCTAAAATCCAAAGTGTACATTAGGGTTTACTCTTGGTATTGTGTATTCCACTGGTTTGAACAAACGTGTCTTTAATTATGATATCCAGAGCTTTTTTCACTGCCCTAAAAATCCTCTGTGCTCTGTCCATTCACTCTTTCCCAGTCCCCCAACCCCTGGCAACCACTGATCTTTTCACTAGTTCCATAGTTATTCCTTTTCCAGAATGTCATAGTGTTGGAATCGTATAGTGTGTAGCCTTTTTCAGATTGGCTTCTTTCACTTAATAATATGATTTTAATATTCCCTCAGGTCTTTTTATGACTTCACTGCTCTGAAATGTTTTTATTTTTCGTACTTTGAGTTTGCATTCAAACTGAATGAGGAGAATTAAGGCAAGGGGCCAAGAAAGTTCTGTGCCTAACATCCATTTGTTTCTTATTTCTGGCATTTTCCTGATCTCTAAAGTGACTGCTTGGGGCTCTGGGAGTGACTAAGGCCAGGAGTTTCCTTTCATATCTCCATCAAACTCACTGTAGTAAATGCCATAATAGAATTATAAAAACATGCTGGAAATGTATAAATAATGGATAAACTTTTAACTGGGAAGAATCTGGGAAAGCTTCTTAGAGACACAGGGACTTTGACCTGACTGACAGTAAAGGGCAAGGAGGACTTCAGATACCGAAGACTGTTCCAATTTCAAGAAAGATTTGGGCAAAGATGTTAGGGTGAGTGAAATCCATGTTATTCTCAGGGATGATATCCACATTTCACCCAGTAATGACATCTATGTTGCATTCAATAAACACTGGGAGAGGCTAGGCATGTTTTAAGAAATGATCTTGAAAAAGACCAACTGGAGCTCATATTCTGAAAGATTTTAAATACTGAAAGAAAGGATTTGATTACAATCTTTATGCAAGGTGGAACCTTGAGAAATTTTTGAGGATGGTAGGATCATCTTTGATTTTAAGGATTAGAGAAATTTGGGGTTTTACTGAATAATTCAGGATAAGTAGTAAAGAACTGACAGTACTGTTTTCATCGAGATATTTGAAAAAAGCCATAGGGGTAGAAACATTTGGCATTTAATTGGTTGTACAAAGGGGCTTCCCAGGTGGTGCTAGTGGTAAATAACCCACCTGCCAATGCAGGAGATGTAAGAGTTGCAGGTTTGATCCCTGAGGTCCTGATCTCCAGGGTCAGGAAGATCCCCTGGAGAAGGGGATGGCAACCCACTTCAGTATTCTTGCCTGGAGAATCCCATGGATAGAGGAGCCTGGTGGGCTATAGTCCACAGGGTCGCAAAGAGTCAGACAACTGAAGCAATTGAGCATGCCTGCACAGGTTATGGAAAAGAAGTGAATACTTCCACTCTGAGACACAGGGAGAAGGGTGCGGCTGTAAACCAGGAGAAAGGAGACTCTAGGAGCCCTGGATTTGGTCAGAAAGAATGAACTACTTTTGAGACATCTCAGCTTTGAAGTCCTGCACACCATCCCTTATATACGAGTCCAGGAGTAGACAGACTCTGGAAATGTGGGAATTATTTGTTTGGAGATGAGGGCTGAATCCAGGGAGGTGAGAGCTCAGCCTTGGGACAAACCTGTATCATAGGAGCCATATGGAAAAAAGAATGCATTGGAACTTGGAATTTGCTCCATTGTATCTTTTCTATGAAGTCACACAAATATTAATGATTAATTTTGAATGCACAATATTTAATGGATATATTTTTGTGCTATATATTAAGTACCTAGATCTTTTCTTGATCTGTTTTCTCTCAATTGTTCAGGAAACAAGAAGCATGGAAGAGGGCGTGCCTAACTAGCTCACCTAGCTGCACCCTGAGTATGACCTGACCATTATCCTAAGTAACAGATAGGAAAATCGCAGATACCAAACCTGGAAGGAACATATCTTCTCGAAGGCCATTATAGCAAATGCAAGTTAATATAGATGTGACATACTGCCTCTTTTCGCTGGCTGTTGCCTGGCCGTGTCTTTTGTCCAATCTTCTCATCTGTCTTATAATCTTCTATCTTTTCTTCTCGACACATGCATATAAACACTGAAAACTGAACATCATATGAGACTGAAGAAATTATTAATATTTTTCATGTCCATGAAACAAAAAAGTAATAACTTGTATAAACTTTACAAATAATTGAGTAACAAATTTTGCATTTCTTGGTTTATAAATAGAAATAAAATTGGGTTTTTAATAGGACACTTCAGTTTTCTTTTTCCATGAAGTAGGAGCTCTTGCAAAAAAAATTTGACATTCCCTGCCTATCCCCACAGTTAAACTTATAGACATATAACTCATGTTCAAAGGAGGAATTAGTTGCTTGTTATGATATAATAGAGTTTCTGAAATACTCCTCATAGAAGCTGCAGTGTGTCTAGACATGCTCATAGTTAATATTCGTTAGCAGGAATTAGGACTATCTTCATATGTTTATATGGATGTGTACAGAATTGATTATGATGGATACATAGCAAAATGCTAAGGTTTACCCATGCTTACTGATTCTCCAGCAGGTAGATACCTGATAAGAAGAACAATGAGCAAACCTGTGGAACACAGCCTTGATAATTGCTATAGGAACAAATATTGTTTTGACTGTATTCATCCAGTCAGCAAGGAATTCCTGAGTCCCTACTGTGACCTCAGTACTATGAAAGTTACTGTGGCTACAGTGGAGAACAAGACACATCTCCACCTTCATGGAATGTAGAAGCCAGATGTTAAACAAGTTGTACAACAACATGCATGGAGATCGTTATAATTCAGGATATACAGGGCTTTGGAGGCACCCAGAAAAAAGACAACCTGGCCTAGAAGCTAGGGAGAGCTTCCAGGGGAAGAAGAAGGCATGACTTTTTAGGCTACAAGGAGTCTGCTTTGAAGAAAGATAAAATGTTGCCGAGTGAGAGTTCTAATAAAAAATCTTATGTAACATGTAAATGTTAACCTAAAAGTGTATTGGATATTATCCTAGATATTAAGGCTAGAATAAGAGCTCCTAGTTAGTTTATATGAGTTTATTCTTAGTACACACACATGCATACACACACATATTTGTATAGATAGAGAAAATATGTGGAATACATATATGCTTAGAAAGAGAGAATGTGTGTGTGTCTCTGTGTACACATGCATTGGCTTTAGAATAAGCCTTCTGGGTCTAAGTTATAGTTTCAGCATGATGTGAAAAAGCTGACTTAAAACTCAGCATTCAAAAAACTATGATTATGGCATCCGACCCCATTACTTCATGTCAAACAGAAGGGGAGAAAGTGGAAACAGTGACAGATTTTATTTTCTTGGGCACCAAGATCACTGCAGATGGTGACTGCAGCCATGAAATATAAAAGACACTTGCTTCTTGGAAGACAAGCTGTGACAAAGCTAGACAGCATATTAAAAAGCAGAGATACCACTTTGCACACAAAGATCCATATAATCAAAGCTCTGGTTTTTCCAGTAGTCATGTATGGACGTGAGATTTGGACCATAAAGAAAGCTGAGTGCTGAAGAAATGATGCTTACAGATTGTGGTGCTGGAGAAGATTCTTGAGAGTCTCTTGGACAGCGAGGAGATCAAACCAGTCAACCCTGAAGGAAGTCAACCCTGAATATTCATTGGAAGAACTGATGTTGAAGTTGAGGCACCAATATTTTGGCCACCTGGTGTGAAGAGCCTACTCAATGAAAAAATAACCTGATGCTGGGAAGGATTGAAGGCAGGAGTAGCAGGGGGCGACAGAAGATGGGATGGTTGGATAGCAGCACCGACTCAATGCACAGGAGTTTGAGCAAATTCCAGGAGATAGTGAAGGACAGGGAAGCCTGGCACATTGCAGTCCATGGGATTGCAAAGAATCAGACACAACTTAGCAACTGAACAGCAACAAATGATGTGACTTTAGGGAAGCTACTTAACCTGAGTCTTGGTTTCCTTCTCTGGTTATTTGGAATGGTAATGGTATTACTAGAAAATAGTAACATTCATAGAGTTGTAGTGCTTGTGTTCAAGATTCAATAGTCAAGTATGATGTCAGTTCACACAAAGTGCTCAATGGTGATTAACTCTTAACACCCTTGTCCAACTTCCCACATCCCTGGACTGTTTTGTTTGGTTATTGCCTGCTTTGGAGAAGGTCGGGTCTAGTTTTCTTCCACATAAAACATCTGGCAACTCCGTCTACTGTGAGTGGCTACACGGCCCCCCAACGCCCTTGTCAGCAGGGACAATGAGCAGTCTTTCCTGCCCTGTGTGTGCTGCAGGAGAGTGATTTGGAAGCAGAAAGCCTCCTCCCTGCTGCACACTCACCCCCCACCACCACCAGCCTCCACCAGAGCCCATCATTAAAGCTAACTTGTTGAGACTAATGATCTCCCTGCTGATACACTCCTTGGGGTGCTGTGTTCATTGCTGATGAGAGATGTTGGAAGAAAATCTGTTACCATCTCTTTTATTAAAGAATTTGTAAATCAAGGCATTTCAGCAGATTTGACAAGTGATTTCAAACTTCTTAAGAAAAGAATGGAGAAGCTAAGAATGACCAGAGGGATCTGTTTTTCCTTTGCATGGTGGAGCCTTCATTGTACGATAGCTTTTTTAAAATTGAAGCATAGCTGACACACAATATTATTTAAGTTACAGGTGTAAAATATAATAATTCACAATTTATAGTTATTATAAAACATTATCTATATTCCTTATGTTGTACAATATATCCTTGTAGCTTATTTTACACATAATAGTTTGTGCGATAGCTTTTTATTGTGTGTCTTCTAAGAAGGACTGTCCACAGATGGAGGCAGCCCATGCATTGTACTCCTGACTCTGACTCCCCCAGACAGATGAGGACCTCTGACATCCACTTCAGTGAGAGCTGACACATGAATGAAAAAGGGATTCAATGAAGTGATTTCAAAACTCAGAAGAATCTCTCACTTCTAAGAACTTATGTATATGTGGAATAAATATATTTCATCAATACCATGTATACCCCTAACAGATTTAGTCAATTACTTGTGAAAGGCCTTTATAAACTATACAATACTATATACATGCAATCATTTCTTAAAATAATAATTATCATTAAATAAATACTTAATATGTGCTAAGAATTTTGCATTCATTGCTTTATTTAGTAAATCAAAGATAGATGCGGGGACATTAAGATAAGTCTTTGCACTTAAGCTATTTTAACCTTTTTGTATCTTTGACTATTTTGTAACATGTATGTGGTAATAATTTCTGGTACAGCATATACTTCCAACAGACAGGAACCTTCATGGACTTCTTCTTCTGCTGGCTCTGCTGCTCTAAGTCACCCGGATATGTAGAAATGTGGCCTTGGGGTTTCTTCTCCTGCTGGCACACATTCACAGAGTGTGTGATTCACAGTTGTGTTTCTGGTCTTATATTCCAAGTAACTCCAGTGTTGCTTCCCCTAAGGTTTGATTTAGAGGTTTGAACTATGCCTCTGAGAAAACACAAAAGGTTTGGGTGAGGTTAATTTTTCAAGGATGTTTTGGTGACTTTCAGGAGTTGCAGTCGTCATCATAGAGGGTGAGTCCAGGAAGAGGAAGAATGAGTTATTTATTTAATGTTGTTATCCTTTCCTAGATTTCACCTTTTATGGACGCTGCTCATAGCCCATTCGCCAGGAAACTGGCAGCTCAAATAGCAGGCTTTCAGCCAGTCAGACTAGGACCAACAGCATTCTTTATGCCTTTCCATTCATAAATATCAACCCCCTAGGGAAATAACTTTGTAACTCAAAATTACCAGCATCCACTTTTTAACTGTAAGAACAGAAACCACCCAAATAATAAAGGAGAAATGTAGAAACTTCAGCATTATTTGACACTAGCGTAACTCTCAATTTATTTTTCTTAGTTTTTGTGTTACATTGGAGTATAATTGATTGACAATGTTGTGTTAGTTTCAGATGTACAGCAAAGGGATTCAGTTACACATATACATATATCTATTCTTTTTCAAATTCTTTCCCCATCTAGGTTATTGCAGAGTATTGAGCAGAGTTCCCTCTGCTATACAGTAGGTCCTTGTTGGTTATAGCAGTTTGTTATAGCAGTGTGTACATGTCAGTCCCAAACTCCCAATCTAATCCTTCCCCCACCCTTCCCCCTGGTAACTGTAAATTCATTCTCTAAATCTGTGAGTCTGTTTCCATTTTGTAAATAAGTTCATTTGTATCATTTTTTTTAGATTCACTTGTAAGCAATATTTTATGTTTGTCTTTATCTGGTTTACTTCCCTCAGTATGACAATCTCTAGCTCCATCCATGTGGCTGCAAATGGCATCATTTTGTTCTTTTTATGGCTGAGTAATATTCCATTCTATATATGCACCACTTCTATCTATAAAATTTTTTGCCACACTATCATTATACATACTCATTATAGAAAAGCAGAAAGATATAAAAAATGAAATAATCTATATTCTAATAACCTTAGATAACCACTATTTTGGTATATTTTATTTCTAAGATTTTTCATGTGTAGGTGACTATATGTAATTTATGTTCATACAGTGTATAAGTATGCATTTTCTTACTTTAACATATGATAATGTCCCCCATGCCATTAAATTGCATTTGAAAATAGCTCACAGTTTGTTTTATTCTGATCATGAAATTGATGCAAGCACGAAATTGACATAAGCATGAAATTGATGTAATCCCAGACAAGCCCATCTTAGGGCTTCCCTGGTGGCTCCGATTGTAAAGCTGTCTGCCTGCAAAGCAGGAGATCCCAGTTCGGTCCCTGGGTCAGGAAGATCCCCTGGAGAAGAAAATGGCAACCCACTCCAGTACTCTTGCCTGGAAAATTCCATGGAGAGAGGAGCCTGATAGGCTACAGTCCATGGGATCACAAAGAGTCGGACACAACTGAGTGACTTCACTTTCTTTCTTTCTTTCAATTACTTCTTAAAATTCAAACAATATGGAGAAGTATAGATTAAAGAATAAGTACAAAGAAAGAAGGATATCCTGCTATTTGCAACAACATGGATGAATCTTGAGTACATTATGCTGTGAAATAAGCCAGACAGAGAAAGACAAGTACCACATGGTACCATTTGTATGTCGAATCTAGAAAAGAAAGTCAGATTCATAGAAACAGAGAGTCAAAAAGTGGCTGCCAGGGACTGGGTATGGGGAAATAGGGAGAATTTGGTAAAAGTGTACAAACTTTCAACTACAAGATGAATATGGTCTGAGGATCTAATGTTTTTGTTGCTGTTGTTTAGTTGCTTGGTTGTGTCCAACTCTTTGCAACCCCTGGACTGTAGCCCACCAGGCTCTTCTGTCCATGGGATTTCCCAGGCAAGAATACTGAAGTGGGCTTCCGTTTCCTTCTCCAGGGGCTCTACTCTGACCCAGGGATCAAAGCCACGTCTCCTGCATTGCAGGTGAATTCTTTACCACTGGGCCACTATGGAAGCATGAGAAGCTAACATAAAACATAGTGACTATAGTTGATGGCACTGTATTGTACAACTGAAATTTGCTGAGAGAGTAGAACTTAAATGTTCTCATAAAAGAAAGAAAGGAAGGAAGGAGGCAGGGAGGGAGGAAGGGATGAAAGAAAGAAAAATATGTGAGGTAATGGATGTGTGAATTAACTAGATGGGAGAAATCCTCCCACAATGTATATGTAGGTCAGATCATCACACATACACATTAAACATCTTACAATTTAATTCGCAATTATACCTCAAGAAAGTCAGAGAAAAAGACTCTGAAATCACAAGTGCATGTGTGTGTGTGTGTGTGTGTGTGTGTGTGTGTTGCATTTACTTGATTCCAAAAATTCCTCCATTGGGATATACTTCATTGGCTTAATAACAATCTTCTGGTGCAAAGTAAGCTTCATTAAATTAATAAGTGAATTTTTTCTAACCAATTATAACAGACAAATTGCAAGCCTTTATCTTCAATATAACCATTAGAAATTGAATCTAAACTTATTTAAATTTTAGAATTAAAAATGAATTTAAATCACTTCCATCCATCAGCAGTTATGTTTAATACCATAGTAATTTGATGCTTTTTATGTTCATTATCTTGACCTCTTTATTCTCTTTGTTGTTAATAGTTTCATTTGGGGGCACATCAAAAATTCCAGGCTTTTATCCGCATTCATATTCCCAAGTTTATTTATAAATTGCTAAAAGGTAAACAGCTTTTTAAAAAATCAGTCAAAAGTTGTTGACAGATACATTTTTAACACCAAAGTTATATATTCTTTCATATGCATAATTCAGCCATAACCGACTTCTCCCGTCTTTCAAATTACTATGGTTTAGATTTCAAAGAATCTGGCAATTTCTTCTACCTCTCATTGCATAGCCTGGTATATGACAGTTTATCATCTGTATACAAATAACTTTTCACTTTATTACTGCATCAGCTGGAATCTTTTTAAAAATATATTTAAGGGGCAATAAGGGTTCAAATTCAGTCAAATTCAGATGTTTGACTCTGCTTATCCCCTCAATGTATAAAGAACAAAAAGCATGTTAATATTTGATATTTTATTTTGTTGTAGAACAAACATAATAATTGCTATTTCTATCTTGAATTCTTTAAAAATAATCATTAATAGTAATATAATTGTTATAATACTGAACTATTATCTAACTTCATGGAGTCTTTATTTTTCATTCACATCTAATATTACAGTCCTCTTCTATATTGTAAGCTCCATAAAGGGAGAGGTAGGTACATCTCAGACATTTCTGTGAATCTCTCAGCATCTAGCACAGTGCCTACTTGTGCAGGAACTACATTCAAATGAATCAAGAGATAAATATGCATTCAACCAGCTTTCATCTCCTGTTAGTCCAAGCATTATATCAAGTAAATTGAATAGATGATAGCCACCCATGTAATACACAAAAAATTAAACATGCATGATAGAATTCACTGTTCTTATCATAAGAAAATTTAGAGTTGGAAGGAATTTGAAAATTTTGGTCTATCTCCTTGCTCAGTGAAGAATACTATTTGTGATATCATCTCCTTTCATTCTCTGCCTCAAAAGTTACTCAAATTCAGAGTCAACTCTAATTCAACAATGTTGGTAAAGCTTACCCTGACAAAATAACAGCAACAAAAACAAGATGTTTTTCAAGTACATACTGTCAACTACAAATAGGCACTTGCCATCTACCTCCACAAAGAGTAAATTATGTGCTGCTGCAACTGCTGACTTTCAACACCCCCTGAAAGGAGTTCAGAGTGGAGAGCTGAAGCACTCTGTGCTCTCGGAAAAACTGGCAGAACAAGTCTTCAGATAGATATTTTATGAAACAATTCTTTTATTTTATGAACCAATTCTTGTATTGCCTCATATCTAGAAAAGCACTAAAATCCTTCATGGTAACATCTGTTCCTCCAGACTAGCAGAAACTTTCTGCAAAAAAAAAATATGAGTTTGATTGCGTGTATTCCCCTTTCATGAAAACCACATATATACTGACCTTTCCCCTACCTCTTTGGAACAGTTCCTCAGAGCTATCTGAAATGCTCTGATAGTTTTGAGAAATGTCCTCATTTTTCCCCGAAATAAAACTTAGCTCATAATTCTCAATTCTGTGTATGTGCGTTTTTTAAGTCAGCAATACCATTTAAAAAAATTTTACAGATTTTATCCCATTTGATGTCCACCACAAGATGCTTTTAAACTGTGGTGTTGGAGAAGACTGTTGGGAGTCCCTTGAACTGCAAGATCAAACCAGTCAATCCTAAAGGAAATCAACCCTGAATATTCATTGGAAGGACTCATGCTAAAGCTGAAACTCCAATACTTTGGCCACCTGATGTGAAGAGCCAACTCATTGGAAAAGACCCCGATGCTGGAAAAGATTGAAGGCAGGAGTAGAAGGGAAGAACAGGGGATGAGATGATTGGATGGCATCACCAATTCAATGGACAGGAGTTTGAGCAAGCTCTGGGAGTTGGTGATGGACAGGGAAGCCTGGTGTGCTGCAGTTCATGGGGTCTCAAAGAGTCAGACATGACTGAGCGACTGAGCTGGCTGACAAGCCTTCAAAATAGATATTATTATCTATTTTATATTAAAGATGAGGAAACCGAGTCACAGCCAGATTAAATAACTTATTTCTTGTCATATAGATTGTAAGTGGAGGAGCTGGAATTCACACCCAGGTCTATAAGATTCCAGAGCCCTAGCAGCCTTTAAATCAAGGAGCAACATTTCCTGCTCTGCTCATTGGGCAATGAAAAATCTTCACAGCGCTGTCACTTGAACTATTGTCTTAAGCCCTTACTTGCATATGTTACTGTTACTAGTTTTTAGAAATGCTTATATCTTATTTTCTGGAAGTTTACATATCTGTGTCTCCAAATGTGTAAAAAAAAAAATATGTAAAAATACTTTACAAATAGTAAAGGCTCTGTAAATATTTGGCATATTCTTTCAAAACACCATGAAGGGATACTCTTTTCAAATCAGTTTATTTCTGTGTGAGAAAATTGCTCTTTCTGTTTAAAACTCCTTAGATTCCTAAAACAAAATTATAGAATCCTACTACACAAAGATTATATAGTCTATTGCCTTCATTTTATGGTTGAGAAACCTAAAGATAATTGACTTGCCCAAGGTCACAAAGCTATTAGCTTGCAGATGCATGGCCGTGAACTCTGGCTTCTAGAGTCACTGTCTCTTAATATTATTTCAGATATTCAAAAATAGTTTCAAGTCCCATCTTGGTCATCTTAGACCATGAGGTCTACAGCATCTTAGACATTCTCTTAGTTTTAGCCCAGTTTTACAATAGTCAAATTAGCAAAGACTTTCTAAGGTACTGCAGGGAAACAGAAGCATTCATTTATTATTGATAGCATTTTCATTGAATATAATCTTTATGTAAAATAATCTGGCATTCTTAGTAATCAAAAATTGATCTGCCTTATGGTTTGGTTGTCCCACTTTGTAGCAATAAAACTGTATCTTAAGAAAATAATTGAAAGAAAAAGAACAATTTATACAAAGATGGATTTAGAATAATTTCTACCTAGAAATGGCCAAACATTTGGAGAATGATTTTTTGTAGAATAATATATACTCATGGAAGTGCTATGTAGGCCAGATAGCAATAAGGAAAATTATGTAATAAATGAAAAAAGTAAAAAAGAAGATGGCATAATTAGTTGCAATGTATAGGGATGTGAAGAAATTAGAATTGTAAATTGTGGATCCTTTAAGGTAAAAGCGTTTTTTGTCAAATTTTGCTATTTCTCCTTTCCTGGCATTGTTGATTAAACCCACAGTAAGAACTGTGGTGCCCAGAAGTGAATGTAGCTAGAGTATAGGGTTGTTGGAAAGATAGAGAGGAGGTGTGTCAAGAAGAACAGATCTGGGCCAGGCTGCATGTCTCGGTCCATTCTGAATTCTATAACAAAATGCCACAGACTGCATGGCTCACAAACGACAAAAATTCTTGAGAACAAGGATTGTGTTTAGTTATCTTTGAATCCCCAGCACCTACCACAATGCCTGACACATAGTAGATAAGCAAATGTTTGGTGAGAATCAATGCCCACATCCAAGACATTGGAAGTCAAGGGAAGATAGAAAGCAGACACTAGAATGAACTAGAATTATCAAAGAAAACTTTATTGAGGAGGGAAATATACAAAGGGTAGATCTTCACATAATCAGAGAAGAGGATGACAGTTACTGAAGGTAAAAGATAAAAAAGCATAACGTGTAGTGTGTGATGAAGTGGGGAAAATTAAATGTGTTTTGTTTGATAGGAAGGAGAAGCAATGAATGTGTGACATAATTAAATACTTTGTTCATTAAAATTCTCCTCTTCAGTACTGTGTCCAGAGATTGTTAATGAAGGCAACGATCCTAAACTTAGTCCTTTTGGAAACCTCAAAGTGTACCAAAACCATATAAAAATGTTTCATTTAGACAAATTATATATTATAAACTATTTCCCAGGTGACTAGTAGTAAAGTATTTACCTGCTAAGCAGGAGACAAAGGATCTATCCTGGGGTCGGGGAAATCCCCTGGAGAAGGAAATGGCAACCCACTCCAGTATTCTTGCGTGGGATATCCCATGGACAGAGGAGCCTGGCAGACTACAGTCCATGAGGTCACAGAAGAGTAGGACACGACTTAACGACTAAACAACAAAGAATATTATAAACAGTATAGGGGGAAAACATGAGCTTTAGAGGAGGGCAAATCTACATTTGAATTTTAGTTTTGCCACTTAACTATGTTATTAGGGCAAATCACTTAGCTCTTTGAGCTTCCGTTTTCTTTCTGTAAAATGGGAACATAATGCCTATCTCCCACTGGGCTGATGTGGGGCTTGAATACAGTAATTCTTATAAGATATTCAGTGTGGTGTTTGGTATATAGTAGATGCTTAGTATACATGAGCACTACTTTTATTTTTAATAATGTGAATTGATGCATTGATGTGTGTGTGATAAGTCAAGGTGGACATTTGGGTTGCACATGTTTGGGGATAAGCACACTTGAGTCTCCTTGATCTGAGGGTAATTGGAAATGGAAACAACTCAGAAAAAGATAACGTATAACATGGTGCCCCATGGCTGTCTGCCTCTTTAAAATGAAGTAATAACAACACTTTTGAGTCTATTGGCAATAGTATGATGTGAATGCTCAAATAGGCAGCTAATAATTTTCTTTACTAACTACCTGCTGTATAAACTGTCATGCAAATACTGCCTTATGATTTATGTAAGCATTGAAAAATCCCATGACTTTATTCTTATGCTTGGATTTTTTCTATGGTAGAATACCTAATTGAATTAGTTTCAAGTGTGTTTGTCTGTAAACCGGCCAAATATTTCCTTTTAAATACTTGAGCTCTATGTTGAATATACAGTTACGGTTCTTAGCACGTTACTTTGTTTCAGTAATTAGATTTCATCCTACAATCCTATAATGAGGTTTTAGTTCCACATATACTAGGCTGTCTCCAATCCATATTAAGTGAAGATTTTTCATCCTATACAGGTTCTTCCAGGGGACCCAGCCCCCTAACCATGGGAGCCCAGGATACCCTCCCTGTTGCAGCAGCATTTACAGAAACGGTCAATGCCTACTTCAAAGGAGCAGATCCAAGCAAGTAAGCCTGGGGCTTAGTCCACTATATTCTCCAAACTCTATGCTATTCCACGGGGACACTCCACATATAATTATTTCATTCCACACTCTAAGACCAAAAAAAAATCTAGTCAGCAATAACAGGTGGCATACTTAGAATTAACTTAATTATGAATATTAACTCACTGATTTCTTTAAAATATATATGTGTGTGTATATATATATATATATATACCCTCCTCATGCTGGGGCCCTTGGAGAAGCCAGTGCTCACAGAACTCCGCCAATGCCCACAACTAGAGGCAAGAGGATATATATATTCCAAAAGGTCCAAATCTCTGATCAGAAATCTCTGATTCAGCCTTTTTTGTAAGTTACAGGAAACCCTAACTCAACTCTGTCAACAAGGAGAACATGTATTATCTCACAAAAGGAAATGTCTAGATCATGTCTTTATTGTCTTAGTCTTTCCTGGCTGAGAGTACTCACTTATAAACCAAAACAATGGTGCATTTGAATGAGAACCTGGAATAAAACTACCTTTCCATAAATACAGATTAGTAAGAGAATAAATTATATTAATTTGTAACCCTTGTTAAGTAAGGCAAAACTAGCCAAAAAATTGTAATTACAGCAAAGTAAAAATTTTAGAAAAAATGTACCATTCCCTATTTACATGAGCCTAATTTCACTTTTATCAGTACATCTTGACAATGGACTTCACCACATGTGATGTAATTACTTTGCCTCTCTGTAAAGAGTCCCCTGGATGGGGTTCAGGAAGTCTATGGATCCCTTGAAATTATATTTCATATCTAATGTGTATGTCTGCATGCACATTTGTCCATAGAGGGTCTACGGCATTCATTAATTTTACAAAGAGGTCAGATTAAAAAAAAAGGTCAAGTGATGGTTAGTCTACATTGAAAACTAAACACTTAAGTCAAATTAGTTTTGAAGTGTGTGACTAATGCAATTCCAGGTCTGACTTTGGAGGATAAACAAAGTACTAACCTGGGAGAGGAAAGAATTGCTTTTTGTTTTTTACTTGCAGGGACTAGGGCTTAGAAAACCTTGGTATCCATGGAATAAAAGATCAGAAAAAAAGTTAAATGTGCATATACTGTAGAGCACTATACTGTTTTATAAAAATTTTATAAACAGTGATATTAAGGATAGCTATATGTATTTTATATATATATATATTTTAAGTGAGAATCTATATGACTAATTATTAATAATCTTTACACTTCTGAAACAGTAGTGTTTTTTAGTCTAAATCTAACAGTATTATGCTGGAAAATTAATATAATGAGTAACTCTACTCCTATCTAGCACTGGGATCTATCAACTTCTCTAAATATCCTTTGAAACAACACTTAGGTTTTATCTTGGACCCAGAGTTTTGCAGAGAAGTAAACACTGTGGACTCTGGTGTCTTAGTTCATTTGGATTGCTATAACAGATTCAGTTCAGTTCATTTCAGTCGCTCAGTTGTGTCCGACTCTTTGCGACC
Source organism: Muntiacus reevesi (assembly GCF_963930625.1). NCBI lineage: Eukaryota > Metazoa > Chordata > Mammalia > Artiodactyla > Cervidae > Muntiacus > Muntiacus reevesi. Next base: position 138,024,585 of record NC_089249.1, on the reverse strand, counting down.
CCATGAATCGCTGCACACCAGGCCTCCCTGTCCATTACAAACTCCCAGAGTTTACTCAAACTCATGCCTATCGAGTCGGTGATGCCATCCAGCCATCTCATCCTCTGTCGTCCCCTTCTCCTCTTGCCCCCAATCCCTCCAAGCATCAGGGTCTTTTCCAGCGAGTCAACTCTTCGCATGAGGTGGCCAAAGTATTGGAGTTTCAGCTTCAGCATCAGTCCTTCCAATGAACACCCAGAACTGATCTCCTTCAGGATGGACTGGTTAGATCTCCTTGCAGCCCAAGGGACTCTCAAGAGTCTTCTCCAACACCATAGTTCAAAAGCATGAATTTTTCGGCACTCAGCTTTCTTCACAGTCCAACTCTCACTCCATACATGACCACTGGAAAAACCATAGCCTTGACCAGACGGACCTTTGTTGGCAAAGTAATATCTCTGCTTTTTAATATGCTATCTAGGTTGGTCATGACTTTCCTTCCAAGGAGTAAGCGTCTTTTAATTTCATGGCTGCAGTCACTATCTGCAGTGATTTTGGAGCCCCAAAAATAAAGTCTGACACTGTTTCCACTGTCTCCCCATCTATTTCCCATGAGGTGATGGGACCAGATGCCATGATCTTAGTTTCCTGAATGTTAAGCTTTAAGCCTACTTTTTCACTCTCCTCTTTCACTTTCATCAAGAGGCTTTTTAGTTCCTCTTCACTTTCTGCCATAAGGGTGGTGTCATCTGCATATCTGAGGTTATTGATATTTCTCCCAGAAATCTTGATTCCAGCTTGTGCTTCTTCTAGCCCAGCGTTTCTCATAATGTACTCTGCATATAAGTTAAATAAGCAGGGTGACAAGATACAGCCTTGACAATATCCTTTTCCTATTTGGAACCAGTCGGTTGTTCCATGTTCAGTTCTAACTGTTGCTTCCTGACCTGCATACAGGTTTCTTAAGAGGCAGGTCAGGTGGCCTGGTATTCCCATCTCTTTCAGAATTTTCCACAGTTTATTGTGATCCACACAGTCGAAGGCTTTGGCATAGTCAATAAAGCAGAAATAGATGTTTTTCCGGAACTCTCTTGCTTTGTCAATGATCCAGCAGATATTGGCAATTTGATCTCTGGTTCCTCTGCCTTTTCTAAATCCAGCTTGAACATCTGGAAGTTCACGGTTCATGTATTGTTGAAGCCTGGCTTGGAGAATTTTGAGCATTACTTTACTAGCGTGTGAGATGAGTGCAATTGTGCAACAGTGTGAGCATTCTTTGGCATTGCCTTTCTTAGGGATTGGAATAAAAACTGACCTTCTCCAGTCCTGTGGCCACTGCTGAGTTTTCCAAATTTGCTGGCATATTGAGTCCAGCACTTTCACAGCATCATCTTTCAGGATCTGAAATAGCTCAACTGGAATTCCATCACATTCACTAGCTTTGTTCATAGTGATGCTTTCTAAGGCCCACTTGACTTCACATTCCAGGATATCTGGCTCTAGGTGAGTGATCACACCATTGTGATTATCTGGGTCATGAAGATCTTTTTTGTACAGTTCTTCTGTGTATTCTTGCCACCTCTTCTTAATATCTTCTGCTTCTGTTAGGTCCATACCATTTCTGTGCTTTATTGAGCCCATTTTTGCATGAAATGTTCCCTTGGTATCTCTAATTGTCTTGAAGAGATCTGTAGTCTTTCCCATTGTGTTGTTTTCCTCTATTTCTTTGCATTGATCGCTGAGGAAGCCTTTCTTATCTCTCCTGGCTATTCTTTGGAACTCTGCATTCAAATGGGAATATCTTTCCTTTTCTCCTTTGCTTTTTGCTTCTCTTCATTTCACAGCTATTTGTAAGGCCTCCTCAGACAACCATTTTGCCTTTTTGCATTTCTTTTCCATGGGGATGGTCTTGATTCCTGTATCCTGTGCAATGTCACGAACCTCCGTCCATAGACAGACAGGCTGTCTGTCTATCAGATCTAGTCCCTTAAATCTATTTCTCACTTCTCCTGTATAGTCATAAGGGATTTGATTTAGGTCATACCTGAATGGTCTAGTCTTTTTCCCTACTTTCTTCAGTTTAAGTCTGAATTTGGCAATAAGGAGTTCATGATCTGAGCCACAATCAGCTCCTGGTCTTGTTTTTGCTGACTGTATAGAGCTTCTCCATCTTTGGCTACAAGGAATATAATCAATCTAATTTCGGCGTTGACCATCTGGTGATGTCCATGTGTAGAGTCTTCTTTTGTGTTGTTGCAAGAGGGTGTTTGCTATGACCAGTGCGTTCTCTTGGCAAAACTCTATTAGCCTTTGCCCTGCTTCATTCCATACTCCAAGGCCAAATTTGCCTATTACTCCAGATATATCTTGACTTCCTACTTTTGCATTTCAGTCCCCTATAATGAAAAGGACATCTTTTTTGGGTGTTAGTTCTAAAAGGTCTTGTAGGTCTTCATAGAATTGTTCAACTTCAGCTTCTTCAGCGTTACTGGTTGAGGCATAGGCTTGGGCATTTGCAATCTCAAAAAGGACAGAATGATCTCTGTTCGTTTCCAAGTCTAACCATTCAGTATCATAGTAATCCAAGCCTATGCCCCAAGCCTATGCTATAACAGATTAGTTGACTTATAAATAACAGAAATTTATTTCTCCAAGTTCTAGAGGCTGAAAAGGCCAAAATCAAGGCCCTGGCAGATTCAGTATCTGATGAGAGCCTGCTTCCTGGTTCATAGCAATCTTATAGAGTGGAAAGGGCTAAGGAGCTTTCTGGGTCTCTTACAAAGGCACCAGTCTCATTCATTAGGGTCCCACCCTTTTGACCTAATCACCTCCCAACAGCCCCACCCAAATATCATCACACTGGGGATTAGATCTAAATATATACATTTTGGACATGGCAAACATTCAGTCTATAGCATTCTGGTTTCTCCCATGCCTTTTCTTTTTCATCTTCAAAGCAGAAAGATCATTTGCCACAACCACACATCAATAGAAATTAAAAGTTCATCATAGAGTATGCATTTGAACTGTTAGAGAAAAGTAAGCATCATGAGCTTAGTATACACACTTTATATACATAAATATGTGTTTGTTCTGTGGACTTCTTATTTGAATAAAGAATTTAGATGATTTTTTGTATCACCAATTCTAAGGACTACTTATTACTGACTAACCTATACCTTAGAAAACTCAGGGTGCCTTAAATTACAGGTAGAAACATACCCCCAAAAACATGACTAGTCAAAATTGTGGAGAGATAACTATAATGGAGTGAAAAACACTGGGAATCAGACAAGAATGAATTCTTTTTTGTATACTTACTAATTGGCTTTAATTCATTCATTTATTCAGAGAAATCTAATTTATAGTAAGGATACTGAAAAGTGAAAGTGAAGTCGCTCAGTCATGTCTGACTCTGCGACCCTGTGGACCATAGGCCACCACGCTCCTCTGTCCATGGGATTCTCCAGGCAAGAATACTGGAGTAGGTTGCCATTTCCTTTGCCAGGTTAGGTTATCTTCCCGACCCAGGGATCGAACCCAGGTCTCCCACATTGCAGGCAGATGCTTTAACCTCTGAGCCACTAGGGAAGCCAGGTAGTAAGGATACTTCTGCCCCCTAAAATCTATTCTCAGTATATCATGTCACCCCTTGGCTCAAAATCTTCCTAATTTGTTCAGAGTAAAAAACAAATGCTTCATAATGATGTATAAGTTTTGTCCTTCATGACTCATCCCAATTGCCACCTCTCTGATCTTGTCTGTCACTCTCGTGCTTGTTCATGCCGCTTTAGCTACTCGACCTTCCTGGCTGTTTGTCTTTCATCAGCCCAATCCCACCTCCATGTCTTTGCATCTGCTGCTCCTTCCACGTTAGTGAGATCTTCTCCCAGGTATCTGAGTGACTTGCACCCTCCCTTCCCTCAGGATTCTTCAGCAGGTATATCAGAGACCCTTCTTGTCCATCTGTGTAAAACAGAAACTCTCCAACCCTGTCTGCTATCAGCACCTCCTTTCTCCCTACCTCATGGTCTCTTTCTCCATAGCTAATATTTTACCTGTTTTCTCATTAATGAACCCTTTAGTTAACATGTCCCATGTTTTCAGTTTCACTGTCTGTCCCTTCTCCCACTAGAGTGTAAGCTTCATGAGAACTGGGACCTTGAGTATTTTGTTCATTGTTGTATCCTCAGTACTTAAAACAGGACCTGGCAAGGAGTACCCAACACATATTTGCTGAACAAATTGAGTCAAATTACTTCACTTGACGTTTACAGAATGTCTGCTATGTGGCCACCCATGTACTAGACAGTGGTATATTGGTGGTGAAGACAGTTGATATGGAAAATAAGACTTGCACTAAAATATAATGCAAAGTCCATTATAGGAGGGAAATAGATATGGTATAATGGGTTTAAGAAGTCCTTAATAATAATCTTTTTTTAAACCCCCACCAAAAAGTGGAGTAGCAGCCTACCAGTCACTTGTGAAACTGTCCCTATACAAGCTGGGTTCTTCATCTTGTTTGAGTTCCCCCGGCACGCTATGACAACTGAGGTCTGTACCTGTGAGCCTGATATTCATGACCTTGGCATTTCAGTGATGTGGCACTTGAACCAAAGGAATTTTCGTGCTTTTCCTATCCCCTCCCAAATTAACTGAGTCTTTCAAGGATAATTGCATATATTGAGTCTTTTTTTGATTATATTGTTATAAAGTAGTTGCGGCATATACTATATGTTGGTACATGGGAGATTTAGTATATTTCACTGAAATTAGTAGATCTGAAACTTATGAACAGATTATGAAGTGACATTCTTCTAAATTTAATTTCACCTCCTGTGATGAATAAGAAGTGAATCATTCTAATTGCTGTCACTTTGTCATTCACTTTCAAGGAAACAGCTCAAGTTATAAGTTTGACCATGGGGTGAGGGGGGGTAGAGATTAAAGCCAAACACAGCACCACATGGAGAAATGATACAGAAAAAGCATGTGGTTTTGCTTGGCCTGTGGTTCTCTCTCATCCTGTGTCAAAGGTGTTCCCATTTGTTTTCAGACCACACATTGAGATGAGACATATACTACTTTATTTTATATTGTGACATATAATCTATTCAAATATGGTTACACTCTTTCTGAGTATTCAGAACACCTTGTAACAGGTATGATATCTGAAACTTTCTCAGTAGCTCATAAGCAGAGAACTCCTTGACTTTGCTGCCACCTGGGGGAAACACATCTCCTGTTATTAGCTCCTATTTGAACAACCCTGATGGTAGGAACTAATTCTCTAATTCCCAGGAAAACCTTTGGTTACTCAGTTGTATTCTATCTTTCTCTTATCACCATATTTCTATTACATATTCAAGTGTCTGTCTCCTTGCTTAAATGGGAAGTTTGCTCAAGGTCATGTTTTTCCCATTTCTCACTGCCCATTCTATACATGCATTCATAAAGTCTGGTTCATTGATTAGGCAGCTGATATATAATTGGGAAATGTATGAATTTATTTTTTAAACATTTTATTGAGTTCCTACTCTGCACTGGGTTCTATGTTTTGCAAATTTGCCTTCCTAGAACCTAAGACACAGTACTTGCCTTCACAGTAGTAGATAAAATAATGTGCAAGAAACTACAAAATAGTTTTTTTTAATCTGTCCATTTGTCCAAGGAACCTAAAGAAAGGAAAATCTAAAGAGGGCTGAATGGAAAGGATATTAAGGAAGGCTCTGGAAAGATCTGCCTTTGAACTGAGTCTTGAAATATGAAAAGGAGTTTTTGCCTAGTGCCAAAGTCAGTGAAAAGGGATGATAAATAAAAGAAGGGAAGTAGCCTATGTACAGAAGTCTGTATGTGTGAAAAGAAACCCATGGGTTTAGTTATCAAAGCAGTAGAAGTCACATTTTATGTAAGGGATGCATTTCTGATGACCTCACATAAATTAAATCCACACGTTTCCTGACCAAAATTGGCCAGCATTTCTGTTGACCAACTATCATAACGCTGCCTGTGGCAAAAGGGACAACTCAATTCATGAGTCACTTGACCAGTTGACCTTGAAATTTTGTCATTCTAGACAAATTTGTGGGGATTCATATGATTTCACATTTACTTCATAAAGTACATGTGTTAATATTTCCTTACTGCAGTGTTTCAGATTTCCATGATTTAAACTCACATGAAATATACCCACATCACTCACTGATGAGGACAGTCATTACTGTTGAACAAAGACTTTCCTTTAATGAGTGAGTATAGGTTGGAAATATTAATTATATATAGAAAATTTCAAATTGATTTAGACATTGAATGGATTAATAAATCATCAAAGATCTGACTGTGACAATTGAGATAAAGTGCAGAAATAAAATTTGGGTCAGGAGCCTGGGTGCTTCTTATATTGGCTTATACTGACCACTTCTCTCATCATCCACCCAACATCGTAAGCCCTTTGAAGACAGAGGCTGTTTTGCTCATTTTTAAATTGCCTTCCCACTCAAACAAACAACTTATATATGAGTCAATAAATGTTCATTGAATTAATAAATACCACCCCCTCCTCTTGATGACTTGCTTTCAAAAAACAAACTGTATGCTCTACCATGATACCATGTAGAGCTCATTTTCCAGACCCTGGAAAAGAAATTGAGCACAGTCCTTACCAAATAAAAAACATTCGAGCCACTGCTGCTAACAATATACTGAGTGATGGTAGATGCTACAGTCTAATTTTAAAAGTGCTCTGGCTAGCTGTTGTCTTCTTCTAGAGTTGCCAAATAAAATTTTTCTTGTCTTCTATGTTGGGAAACATTGGGTAGACTCAGCTTAAGGGGAATTCCAGGCTTAGTACCAATTCATCACCAGTAAATCAAGCAAGGCTCATGAATCTAACACATAGAGAAGAAAGACAGCAGAGTTGACACCAAACTGGGAGATCAGCAATATTCTCAGGGAGAGAGGGAGGGGCAAACTTCCAGACCCCAAAATTCTCATTTAGAGCAATTCAGAGTTAGAGATGATAATACCTGAGAGGGAAAAGGGTAACTTTAGAAAGTGTACCTGCCCCTCCACCTCTAAGCCAAACCCAACTTTGCGCATACAAGGCTATAGCAGTTCTTCACGTGAGCTATTTTGAATGTGTACCAAGGACCATCTCACCTGAGCCATTTGTGTCTCATCAGTCAGTTACACCGCACACAAGGTGAGTATAGGACAAATAGAGTTTTCTATATTCAAGTGTGAGCCAAGTTTTCACTGACCAAGCTCAGTTTCCCCAGAAAGTACACTAGGGAATAGTGCAAGGGTCAGTTATCCAAATGTATCTGAAAGTCATAAAGAAGTTCACACATTATAAATATTTATTATTGCCCAAAGAAGAATAATCATTTTGAGGTTTCTGCTTCTGGTCAAGATGGAGTAACCAATTGACCCTTCTACCTGAAAACACTTCTAAATGGACAAAATATATGAAACAATGATTTGCAAGACATGGACCTCAGGGAAAGGACAGTCACCCCTGAGAGGTGAAGCGTGCCCTATGATTGCCCCGACAGACTTCCTGGGAAGTATCCAGGCCATGGATATAGAGAGAGCCCACCACCCTCTCAGCTGTTCATGGGAGAAGTCTCACTGAGGCACGTTACACTGCAAAACTGGCTGAGGAGGGTGCCCAAGGAAGCTAACGGCTGGCGGGTACCAGAGAAGCTGGCAGTGGAGAAAGTATGCACATGAAGGAGTCTGGCGCAGCGGACCCCATCTGGGCACTGGGGCAGCCTAGCCACAGGGACCTCAGGAGCCAGACGCTATAGAATCTGCCAGCGTCACTGGGGTTGCGGTACCCACACCCTGGGGCACCACATCCCTCCTGCACTGCGGGAGCCTAGCTCTAGATTAGCCGTGAGTCCTCCAAGGAGCCTGCCTAGCAAGCACACTGCAAGGAGGTAGAGAAGAAAAAAAAAAAAATTGCTTCATTTTGCAATGTCTCTCTAGTGCCCTCTACTGACAAAATATAACATAGTGCCTGTTGGCCAAGAAAAAACACATGCCTTAAGGGCCCGATACTAATTTTCTAAAAGCAGGCAGTAGAGGGTGAATTGGAACTCCATTCGTTTTATTTAGAAATTGACACAGAGATCCTAAATTTCATGTGGAAACACAAAGGACCTAAAATAGGCAAAACATTTTTGAAAAAGAACAAATTATTGGTAGAATAATGCTACTTGATTTCAGAACAATTTAAAATCTACAGTATCAAGACATATTGGTTGTGGTATTGGTATAAAGATGGACAAAATAGATCAATGGAACAGAACAGAGAATTTAGAAATAGACACACACATATGTGGACAACTGAATTTTGACAAAATTGCCAAGTGGATAAATTCTACAGATGGTAGCAGGATGATTAGATATATTCATCCACACAACTGAAAAATAAACTCGGACTATACCTCGCAGAAAATATGCAAAAATTAACTAAAAATAGATCATAACACTGAATGTAAAAATAAAAATAAAAAATTTCTAGAATAAAATAGGTGAAATTTTTGTGACTTTCAGGTTTATCTATGATTTCTTAGATAAGACTCCAAAAGAATAAACTAACTAAAACCCATAAAAGAATAAATTGATGAATTTAAAATTTCTGCTCTTTGGGAAAGAAAAACAAAAATTTCTTCAAAGTTACTAATACTCTAAAGACAAAGAAAAACAAGCCAGACTGGGGAAAAAAATCTTTGCAAAACATGTATCTGTTAAAAATATTTGTATCTAGAATGTACAAAAAACTCTCAAAATTCAGTAAGAGAACAGAAAACTCAGTTTATAAACTTGGCAGAAAGTTTGAGGAGACACTTCATCCAAGTAGATAAATCACAAGGAAACACATGAAAAGATGCTAACATCCTTAGCCATTAGGGAAATGCAGATTAAAACAACAATGAGATACCATTACTCACCTATTAGAATAACTAAAATTAAAAAGACAGAGCTACCAAGTGTTGGTGAGGATGTGAAGGAATTAAAACTCTCATACTCAGCTATGTTTTCCACTTCAGAAAACAGTTTGGCAGTTTCTTAAAAAGTTAAAGGTACACCTACCATGTGATCGAATCATTTCACTCATATTTATCCAAGAGAAATAAGAGCATGTGCCCAGAGACAGACTTGTACACACATATTCATCACAGATTTATTTGTAATAGGCTAAAAAAAAAATGGAAAGAATTCAAATGTTATTCAATAAATGAATTTTTTTTAATTGCCTATAGTATATCCATATTCTACCCAGCAATAAAAAGACATGACGTGAACTATTGATTGCCACACTATGTGAATGAATCTCAAAATAATTATGCCAAGTGGAAAAAGCCAGATCAAAAAAATCACACACCTTTTGATTCTGTTTATATAAAATTTTAGACAGTCCACACTAATGAGTACTGTCAGAAAATATATTGGCAATTGCCAAGAGATAAGGCGGAAAGGATGGAAAAGTACAGGAGAGAAAAACAAAAACACAAGATGAAACTTCTAGGGATGTTGGAAATCTTGACTATCTTGATTCTGTGATCGTTTCACAGATGTACATTATATCAAAAATTATGGAACTTTACACTATAAATAAGTGCCAGTAGTATATCAATTATATTTCAATAAGACCCTTTTTATTTTAATTTTTATTCGACTATAGTTAATTTACAATGTCGTGTTAGTTTCAGGTATACAGTAAAGTGAATCAGCTATGCCTACATACATATCTACTCTCTTTTAGATTCTGTTCCCATATGATCATTACAGAGTATTGAGTAGAGTTCCCTGTGCTATACAGTAGGTCCTTATTAATTATCTATCTTACATAGATTTTTGTTGTGTCAATCCCAACCTCCCAATTTATCCCTCCCCTGAATACCCCATGGTAACCATAAGTTTGCTTTCTACATCTGTGACTTTATTTCTGTTCTATAAGTAAGTTCATTTGTCATATTTTTTTTAGATTCCATGTATAAGCGATATGTGATATTTACCTTTCTCTATCTGACTTATTTCACTCAGTATGAAAATCTCTAGGTCCATCTAGTGTTGCTGCAAATGGCATTATTTTATTCTTTTTATGGCTGAGTAATATCCCATTCTATTATATATGTACCACATCTTCTTTATTCACTTCTGTGTTGATGGACATTCAGGCTGCTTCCCTGTTATGGCTGTTGTAAATAGTGCTGCAGTGAACATTGGGGTGCATGTACTTTTTGAATTATGGTTTTATCCCAATATAAGCCCAGAAGTGGGATTGCTGGATCATATGGTAGTTCTATATTTAGTTTTTTAAGGAACCTCCTTACTGTTCTCCATAATGGTTGTACCAATTTAGATTCCCACCAACAGTGTAGAAGGGTTCCCTTTTCTGCATACCTTCCTCAGCCTTTATAGATTTTTTGATGATGTCCATTCTGATCAGTGTGATAAAAATATCTCATTGTAGTTTTGGCTTGCATTTCTCTAGTAATTAGTGATGCTAAATAAAGCTTTAAAAAAAAGGATTATTCTTCCTTCCAAATTATCATCCAGCTGAACTAACTTAGGTATGTGACTGATTTTATAGTTTCAACCAAATAGACAAGTTAACGGAATGAAGATCTAATTAAGTGGGAAGCAAAAAGTTTACCCCTTGAGTCCATAAAAGAACATACTGAAGGCATCAATTATGTTACTCAGAAAGCTAAAATAAATCCCAGTGAATAGTGTGACAATGCTGTGTAGTTTAATATCTTCAAATATACTGCCAACAATTCAGAAATCAAATAGAGAGAGAACCACCAGGATAAATTATTCTATTTGTGAGGTGAACATACAGACTTTTCTACGGGAAAAGAAAAGCTGTCCTGTTATTCTAACAATGCAAAAATACCTTCAACAAAATCGCCACCTTTTGGAGTAAGTGTTAATACGAAACTTTGAGTCCTCAAGCCTTATAAATGACTTAGTAATTCAGAGTGAATTGTAAGAGTTTACTTTTTCTCTCTTCTGCTATGTCATAGTATTACAGAAATCTTTGCTTTTCACAACTGCTTTGATTCACAGCATGTTGACCTGGGTTTCCTCTCTTTCCTCTCACGTGTTGTGACATGCCAGATGTATCGTGAAGATTACTGGAGAAATGGTGTTGTCTTTTCCTGCCGGGATCACCAGACACTTTGCCAACAACCCATCGCCAGCTGCTCTGACTTTTCGGGTGATAAATTTCAGCAGGTTAGAACACGTCCTGCCAAATCCCCAACTTCTCTGCTGGTAAATATATTTTCCACAAATTTTTTAAAGATGTAGGTGTCTTACCATGTTTTTCTTAGATGAGAGATGTACCTTAGCAAGAGGGAAGCACTGTAGAGAAATTATTGTTATTCAGATATGTTTATAGGTTGAATCCCAGAACTCTGTATATATCTGTGTCTGTATATCTATGTATACATATATGCATATGTATACACATATATATTTTTTTAATGGCCAACCATCTCAAGTGGCTAAAGAGACATTTAGAATAATAAAATTTATTCATTGTCTATTTTGCTTATCACTGGTAGACAATAGATGAGGATGATGGGAAATGAGCAAAATAAAAGGAATAAAATCCATTCATTGTTTTGGCATCTTTTAAAAATCAAATGATATCTGAACTGTAAGCTATTCTTCATATAAGCTTAAAAATCTCTTTGTGAGACATGTAATTTCATTGCACTGTAATGGTAATTGTTTTGGTGGAACGTTACCTGTGTGGCATCAAAGAAGCTTTTCTAAATTTGTTTATATAAATGCATTTCACATTTCCTATTAAATCTGAACATGATGTTTTGTCATATATGTGCATATCTATCCACGTTCACACAACACATACAACATACATGCTATTAAAAGTGATTCACTATACATGTTTATTATTGGCAATGGATGAGACAAAGAGAAACATTCTTGGTAGTTTTTCCATCAACAAGTCCTGATATTCCATCTAAAATTCTATCTTTAAAATGGCCACTTTTTCCCTTTATCATGACTTCTGTCCAAATGATGACTATCATTTCCTTGGACCATAGCTAATGCTTTCCTCTTCCCCTCTCTGCCTCCAGTCTTGCCCCACTCCTATACACAATAGCCAGCTTTTTAGATGTAAATCAGGTTGTCCTCCCTTGTAACCTTCTGGAGGCTTCACATTACAACTAGTGTACCATTACCTTCAAGGTCCTGATTCATCCACTCTTGCCTGTTTGTCTATCCTCATCTCCCACCATCCTGTTCGGAATCCTTGTAGCTGCAGCCATATCTGCCCATCTTGGAACGGGCTGAGTCCTTTCCCACATCAAAGTTTTGTACACTTGTTTACTCTGCTTTCAGTAGCATTTCCACTCTTCTTCACCAGACTCCTACTCATCCTTCAGATCTCAGCTCCACTCAGCCTTGCCTGACCATCCCACTGTCCTCCCCACTCTCAAACTAAATCGTGTAACCTTGTTATTCTCTCTCAAGATTCCTATTCTTTCCATCGTCACACTTACTAAAACCAGTAATTGTATATCTGTTTGCTTTGTTCATTCATCCACCTTCCCCACTAGACTGTAAAACACATGAGGGAAGAGAACACATCTATTCGATCACCACCATATCCTCAGTACCTTCCACTGTCCCTAATAAGAACTTGAATAGTACTTGTTGAATGAATGAACAATTCAACTATAATTTAAAGTATTTTATCAAGCTGGATATTTATGAAGAAATAGCTAAGGTCATTTGGAATTTAAGGGCCAATACAGTCACTCTCTTTCTTGGTTGCATGAGACTTTTTCACTCCAGTGATGGAAAAACAGTCATAGATCTTTCATATGATGACTAAGATCACCTCCTTCTCGTTGGTCTTTACAATGGTTTAACTGGTAAACCTGATTCCAGGCTTAAAAATATAAATGAAATGCTCACCTATGAAGTGAAAGATAAACATGAAATGGCCAAGATTGGAAATAAAGAACTTTTAATTTCAGTTTCCCTATGTTTTTTTGATGTGCACATTGAGTCAGTTAATTTTATTTTTCTAGGTTCCTCCATCGGTAATTAGGAATTGTGTGCCACTATTTCACCAGTTTGTTTGTAAATATCACCGGTGGGATAGTTATAGTTTTTGTTGTGTTTTTAGGCAGATATGTTATCAAATTCTTAGGTATATATATGTGAGTCAGAGTTTTATATTAATACTTCAGTCTTATGCATTGAATTAAATATCAGTCTGAGAATATTCCCGTTGGACAAAACACTATATAGACCCTTAAATTGTTTTTTAAACAAAACAAAAACTCTCATTAATTTGGACTTTATTAAATGTATTTGATGATTGTGTTAGGGCTGTGATTGCCTACATGTGTGCTCAGTCACATTCCACTCTTTGAGACCCCATGGATTGTAGTCCATTAGACTCCTCTGTCCATGGGATTCGCCAGGCAAGAATACGGGATTGGGTTGCCATTTCCTCCTCCAGGGAATCTTCCACACCCGGGGATTGAACCTGTATTTCCTGCATCTCCTGCACTGCAGGCACTCTTAACAGCTAAACCACCAGGGAAGCCCAGAGCTATGATTGGTAACCCATTAGTCCTACAGCTTCTTTGGTTTTTGCTATACAATGAAGCTCCACCACCCCTACTGCCACACCTAGTTTTTAAAAGGCAATGGGACCCAACATTATTCTCAAATACAGCTCAAGACTCCTTTCATCTGTCATCTTAATCCTCTCTATTATCTTTACTGTAACATTTAGGTTACCAGCTTGGTCCCTGGAGACATTTGGGTTTGCAATCCCTATGACAGGGACCAAACTGAAATTTACTTCTACTTCTCCCTTATGAAATGATTTGGTTTACAAAGGATGTCTAGGAACGATTATTAAACCAATTACGAGTCTAAAGAATTCTCAAGACTTCTTGAGCAATCAAGAATTGCATCTTTGTATAAGCTTTGGATTGCCAAAGCTTTCTTGACTGTTTGTTAAAGCAAGTTTGCCTGAGGAATTATCATAGGCATATGACTCAGCTTATTGTGTTGTTAAATATATAATTGAGATTTTTCAGTTATTCAGATTTACTTAGCACAATTTAATAAAATGTTGTTGTTGTTCAGTCACTAAGCTGTGCCTGACTCTGCAATCCTGTGGACTGCAGCACGCCAGGCTTCCCTGTCCTTCACTATCTCCCAGGGTTTGCTCAAACTCATGTGCATTGAATCAGTGATGCCATCCAACCATTTCATCCTCTGAAACCCCCTTCTTCTCTTGCCCTCCATTAGGTCTTTTCCAATGATTTGGCTCTTCACATCAGGTGGCCAAAGTGTTGGAGCTTCAGCTTCAGCACCAGTCCTTCCAATGAATATTCAAGGTTGATTTCCTTTAGGACTGACTGTTATATCTCCTTGTTGCCCACCCGGCTCTCAAGAGTCTTCTCCAGAACCACAGATCAGAAGCATCAATTCGTTGGTGCTCAGCCTTCTTTTTGGTTCAACTCAAAAAACCATAGTGTATTAACATTAATAAAATAAAATGTTGCTGGACATTAATTCCGTATCTGCTTTGGTATAGTGCAGTAAGACTCACCTGGGCTGTAATCCTGACCCTGTTACTTATTTAGCTATTCAACCTTAAGTAAATTACTTAATTTTGGTGAACCTCTATTATTCTCGTCTCCTGCCTCTGTGTATAGCTACCCCTCAAGAAGCTCTGCATAACTTGGATGTTTTAGATAACAGTTTAGACAGCCTTTATACGCATCCTTAGCTTAACTTGGCCAGGGGCAAAGACAAGGGGCCAAGAGTCTTTTCCATCTACTCCCTACCTGTCCAGAGTAATAGGACTTTTTTTGTCCTCAACAGCCTGTATCAGGCACAACAGAACCATAAGGGTCTTGCTGATACTTGGGCCCTACAACCACTCTGGACCAGGATCATTTTTAAGGCTCTGATTATGTTTGACTTCCAGAGGCTGAATCTTAGAAATTTATGATTTGTCTTTATCACACCCTTCTGTTTTCTTACCCTCTAATTTTCTCTTTTTATAACATTCACTCATCTTTAGAAAAGAAGATCCTTCTTTCTTTGCAGGGTAGATATTAGTGAAAGAGTTTATAGCATAGATAACAGAGTGCCTAGCACATAATAGATGTTCAAAAAATTCTAGCTACTGTTATTTTATTCTACAGGATATTCTGAAAGTGAAATGTCAGTAAGTTACTTAGACACTTGGGCCCTCAATTTCCTCATTATGCAGGAAGTAAGCAAATGCTTTTCACAGTCTTGCCTGATTCTTTTGTCATTGAGGCAAGCATTTTCAAGAAACATCAGGGGAAGCTATCAACTCCCCTAGGGATACAAAACTCATTTAATTCACCAAGACTGCACTCTCTAGTATAACTGCCGTGGTTATTATCATTTAAATTCCAAGATCGTCTTGTAAGTGAGGTGACTTTGTATGATTTAGATGCTCTTAGATGAACTACTGTGAATATTAAAAAGGGAGCATGATAATTTTAGTAACACACTTTTCTCCTCAACTGGAGACAAAGAATGTGTTTACTTATAGCCAAATATTTAAATCAGTAATTTCTGAGAATCTACTGTTGAAGTAAATTCAAAAGAAAATCAATGTATATGACTCCTTGACTGCATTAACTGACTAATTTAGAGGAAACAGTGGTGATGTGTTAGAGCTATTAAATTTGGGTTAATAAATAATTCACTCTTTGAAGCAACTATTATTCACTCTTTGAACCAATCATTATCATTATGATTGGTTAATATCACTGGGTACTCCTTGGGATTTACAGCAATACAATAATGCCTCACTATGGGTATTTATGGGCTTGCCTGGTAGCTCAGATGGTAAAGAATCTGCCTGCATGCAGGAGACCTGGGTGTGACCCTTGGAATCCCCTGGTAAAGGAAATGGCAACCCACTCCAGTATTCTTGCCTGGAGAATTCCTTGAGGAGTCTGGTGAGCTACAGTCCACGGGTTGCAAAGAGTCGCACACGACTGAGTGACTAACACTTTCACTTTCGTGGGTATTTATTAACATACCATTCAGGACTGCAACTCTACTATTGTTAATAATAGTCTGTATAAATTCTCAAAGATTGAGATAGAAATCAGATGATAATTTGCCAAGATACTTTTTTTGTGTTTTGTGTTTTTCACAAGATGCTACTCAATCAGTTTTTCTTCCCAATTAAATAGCGATAATACCCAAAATGATGCCAATGCCAAGGAATTCTGGGTAAACATGCCAAATTTGATGACTCACCTAAAGAAAGTGTCGGAACAAAAACCCCAGGCTACATATTATAATGTGGACATGCTCAAATATCAGGTAAGATTATTTATATGGTCAAGGTGTCTCTTTCATATTACAAATGTATATTCATTCTGTCAACTTAAAAAAAATGTACAATGTGAGAGTTGTGAGTCAAGTTTTAATTGGGGCAAAATTAGAACTATAGCTTTGGAGGCAGCATTTCAGATAGCTCTGAAAAATTGTTCCAAAGAAGTAGGAGGGAAGTCAATATATATGTGATTTTGGTGAAGGGAAATTACATGCAATTAAGCACATATTTTTTTTGCAGGTTTCTGCTTGTCTCATGAAGGTTACTGCTAGTCATGAGGAGCAGATATCACCATGAAGGATTTTAGTGCTTTTCTAGAGATGAGGAGAAGAACTGGTCTCATAAAATAAGCTCCAGAAAATATCTAACTTTCTGAAGACCTGTTCTGCTGGTTTTTCCCAGAGTACTAAGTGCCTCATTTGTGCTCTCCACCCTAAACTTCTTTCAGGGGCTGTTGAAAATCAGCAGTTACAGCAGCACATGATTTAATCCTTGTAGAGGTAGAAGGCAAGTGCCAGTTTGTAGTTGACAGTTCTAGCATACTTAACATTAAATAAAAGTAAAGTAACACTTCTTTAAATATTATTTAAAAACTATAATCTATAAGAATGTAGAGCTCTCAAAAGGCTGTGTAAAGTCTATTTAGAATATTCAAACATTATTTGAAACTTACAAGTAAAAAAAAAATTTATTCAAATTTAGGGAAACACGCCACAAAAATGAGTTTGCAGAAAACTATGTCAATTAAGATTCAAATATTGACAAAATAGTTTACTGTAATTTTGTTAAGGAGGCTTCCCAGGTGGCAGAGTGGTAAAGAATCTGCCTTCAATGAATGAGACATGGGTTCAATCCTTGATTCGGGAAGCTCCCCTGGAGAAGGAAATGTCTACCCACTCCAGTATTCTTGTCTGAAAAATTCCATGGGCAGAGGAGCCTGGAAGCCTACAATCCATGGGGTCACAAAGAATCAGACAAAACAGTTGCTAAACAAAATTTTGTTAAGAATATTACTGTACTAAAATCTGTTATTTTAAATGATTAAATGTAAGTTGAATTTTTTATAATGTGATAGTCCCACAAAATAAATTCTAATGAAATTTATGTTAAGAAATAATTTAAGGTTAACATTAACAAATTAAAAGATAAAAACCACATGATTATCTCAATAGACTCAGAGAAAGCCTTTGACAAAATTCAAAATCCATTTATGATAAAAACTCTCTGGAAAGCAGGCATAGAAGGAACATACCTCAACATAATTAAGGATATATATGATAAACCTACAGCAAACATTACCCTCAATGGTGAAAAATTGAAAACATTTTCCCTAAAGTCAGGAACAAGACAAGAGCGCCCACTCTCATCACTACTATTCAACACAGTTTTGGAAGTTTTAGCCACAGCAGAGAAGAAAAAGAAAAAAAAGGAATCCAGATTGGAAAGCCACAGCAGAGAAGAAAAAGAAATAAAAGCAATCCAGATTGGAAAAGAAGAAGTGAAACTCACTGTTTGCAGATGCCATGATCCTCTGCACAGAAAACCCTAAAGACACCACCAGAAAATTACTAGAGCTAATCAATGAATATAGGAAAGTTTCAGGATATAAAATTAACACACAAAAATTCCTTGCATTCCTATACACTGACAGTGAGAAAACAGAAAGAGAAATTAAGGAAACAATTCCATTCACCATTGCAATGAAAGGAATAAAATACTCAGGAATAAATTTACCTAAAGAAGCAAAAGACATATCTATAGAAAACTATAAAACACAGATGAAAGAAATCAAAGATGACACAAATAGATGGAGAAATATAGCATGTTCATGGATCAGAAGAATCAATATAGTGAAAGTGAGTATACTACGCAAAGCAATCTATAGATTCAATGCAATCCCTATCAAGTTACCAACAGTATTTTTCACAGAACTAGAACAAATAATTTCATTAATTTGTATGGAAATACAAAAAAAACTCAAATAGCCAAAGCAATCTTGAGAAAGAAGAATGGAACTGGAGGAACCAATCTGCCTGACTTCAGACTATACTACAAAGATACAATCATTAATACAGTATGGTACTAGCACAAAGACAGAAATATAGATCAATGGAACAAAATAGAAAGCCCAGAGGTAAATCCATGCACCTATGGGCACCTTATCTTTGACAGAGGAGGCAAGATTATACAATGGAGAAAAGACAATCTCTTTAACAAATGGTGCTGGGAAAACTGGTCAACCACCTGTAAAAGAATGAAACTAGTATACTTTCTAACACCATACACAAAAATACACTCAAAATGGATTAAAGATCTAAATGTAACACCAGAAACTGTAAAACTCCCAGAGGAAAACATAGGTAAAACACTCTCTGAAATAAATCACAATAGGATCCTCTATGACCCACCTCCCAGAGTAATGGAAATAAAAGCAAAAATAAACAAATGGGACCTAATTAAACTTAAAAGCTTTTGCACAATGAAGGAAACTATAAGCAAGGTGACAAGACAGCCTTCAGAATGGGAGAAAATAACAGCAAATGAAGAAACTGACAAAGAATCTCAAAAATATACAAGCAGTTCATGCAGCTCAATACCAGAAAAATAAATGACCCAATCAAAAAATGAGCCAAAGAACTAAACAGACATTTCTCCAATGACATACAGATGGCTAACAAACACAAAAAAAGATGCTCAACATCACTCATTATCAGAGAAATGCAAGTCAAAACCACAATGAGGTACCATCTCATGCTGGTCAGAATGGCTGCTGTCAAAAAGTCTACAAACAATAAATACTGGAGAGGGTGCAGAGAAAATGGAACCCTCTTACACTGTGGATGGGAATGCAAATTAGTACAACCACTAAGGAGAACAGTGTGGAGATTCCTTAAAAAACTGGAAATAGAACTGCCATACAACCCACAATCCCACTGCTGTGCATACACACCGAGGAAACTAGAATTGAAAGAGACATGTGTACCCCAATGTTCATCATAGCACTGTTTATAATAGCTAGGACATGGAAGCAACCTAGATGTCCATTGGAAGATGAATGGATAAGAAAGTTATGGTGCATATACACAATGGAGTATTACTCAGCTATTAAAAAGAACACATTTGAATCACTTCTAATGAGGTGGATGAAACTGGAGCCTGTTATACAGAGTGAAGTAAGTCAGAAAGAAAAACACCAATGCAGTATACTAATGCATATATATGGAATTTAGAAAGATGATAACAATGACCCTATATGGGAGACAGCAAAAGAGTAACAGATGTGAAGAACAGACTTTGGGGCTCTGTGGGAGAAGGTCAGGGTGGAATGATTTGAGAAAATAGTATTGAAACATGTATATTACCATATGTGAAATAGATCACCAGTCCAAGTTCGATGCATGAAACAGGGCACTTAAAGCTGGTGCACCGGAACAACCTTGAGAGATGGGATGGGAGGGAGGTGGGAGGTGAGGATTCAGGATAGGAAACACATGTACACCCATGACTGATTCATGTAAGGCAAAAATCACTGCTATACTGTAAAATAATTAGCCTCCAATTAAAATAAATGAATTAATTTTTAAAAAAAGAAATAGTTTAAGGCTAAAAGAATATTTGGTATAATACATTACAGGATATGAGAACTTTCTTTCTGTGTTTAGGATTGCCCTTTACCCAAGATTATCATGGATCTAATAATCCTGTTTCAAAACAGGATTATACAGAGCCTGAATATCCCACTGATTCCCAGTCACTTGATTGCCTAGGTTATTTTTTGAGCATTGCAATTTTTGTGATTAAATATGCTTAAATTATTTTGCTTAAGATGAGGAATCTAAATTATTACTTTTGAAAGTTGTACTTTTTAATAGAAATAAGTACATCTCAAACATGAGTACACTTTAAAATCACCAGGGGAGTTATAAACAAATGCTGGTTCTGAGCTGGTTTTAATTATAGATAGACAGAGATATAGAGAGATATCTATATATAATCTATTTATAGATAAATAGAGATGGAGAAGGCAATGGCAATGGCATTGGCACCCCACTCCAGTACTCTTGCCTGGAAAATCCCATGGACGGAGGAGCCTGGTAGGCTGCAGTTCATGGGGTCTCGAAGAGTCGGACATGGCTGAGCGACTTCACTTCTGCTTTTCACTTTTATGCATTAGAGAAGGAAATGGCAACCCACTCCAGTGTTCTTGCCTGGAGAATCCCAGGGATGGGGTCGCACAGAGTCGGACATGACTGAAGTGACTTAGCAGTAGCAGTAGAGATGCAGATAGGGAAGAAGAGAGGGTTAGAGATGACAGGGACAGAGATATCTTCTGGGCGCTGACACTCTCAGAGATTTTTTTTAATTAGTTCAGGATGTGACCAGTTCAGTTCAGTTCATTCGCTCAGTCACGTCTGACTCTTTGTGACCCCACGAACCACAGCACGCCAGGCCTCCCTGTGAGTCATCAACTCCCGGAGTTTACTCACACTCATGTTCATTGAGTCGGTAATGCCATCTAACCATCTCATCCTCTGTCGTCCCCTTCTCCTCCTGCCCTCAATCTTTCCCAGCATCAGTGTCTTTGAAAATGAGTCAGCTCTTCACATCAGGTGGCCAAAGTATTGGAGCTTCAGCTTCAACATCAGTCCTTCCAATGAATACCCAGATCTTATCTCCTTTAGGATGGACTGGTTGGATCTCCTTGCAGTCACAGGGACTCTCAGAAGTCTTCTCCAACACCATAGTTAAAGAGCATCAATTCTTCTGCACTCAGCTTTCTTTATAGTCCAACTCTCATATCCATACATGACTGCTAGAAAAACCATAGCCTTGACTAGATGGACTTTTGTTGACAAAGTAATGTCTCAGCTTTTTAATATGCTATCTAGGTTGGTCATAACTTTTCTTCCAAGGAGTAAGTGTCTTTTAATATCATGGCTACAATCACCACCTGCATTGAGCATTACCTTACTGGCGTGTGAGATGGGTGCAATCGTGCAGTAGATGGAGCATTCTTTGGCATTGCCTTTCTTTGGGATTGGAATGAAAACTGACCTTCTCCAGTCCTGTGGCCACTGCTGAGTTTTCCAAGTTTTCTGACATATTGAGTGCAGCACTTTCACAGCATCATCTTTTCAAATTTGAAATAGCTCATCTGGAATTCCATCACCTCCACTAGCCTTGTTCGTAGTGATGCTTCCTAAGACTCACTTGACTTCACATTCCAGGATGTCTGGCTCTGGATGAGTGGTCACACCATCGTGATTAACTGGGTCATGAAGATCTTTTTTGTACAGTTCTTCTGTGTATGCTTCCCACCTCTTCTTAATATTTTCTTCTGTCAGGTCCATACCATTTCTGTCCTTTATTGAGCCTATCTTTGCATGAAATGTTCCCTTGGTATCTCTAATTTTCTTGAGAGCTCTAGTCCTTCCCATTCTGTTGTTTTCCTCTATTTCATTACACTGATTGCTGTGGCAGGCTTTCTTATCTCTCCTTGCTATTCTTTGGAACTCTGCATTCAAATGGGTATATCCTTCCTTTTCTCTTTTGTTTTTCACTTCTCTTCTTTTCTCAGCTATTTGTAAGGCCTCCTCACACAGCCATTTTGCTTTTTTGAATTTCTTTTTCTTGGGAATGGTCTTGACCCCTGTCTCCTGTACAGTGTCATGAACCTCCGTCCATAGTTCATCAGGCACTCCGTCTATCAAATCTAGTCCCTTAAATCTATTTCTCACTTCCACTGTATGATCATAAGGGATCTGATTTAGGTCATACCTGAATGGTCTACTGGTTTTCCCCACTTTCTTCAATTTAAGTCTGAATTTGGCAATAAGGAGTTCATGATCTGAGTTACAGTCAGCTCCCGGTCTTATTTTGCTGACTGTATAGAGCTTCTCCATCTTTGGCTGCAAAGAATATAATCAGTCTGATTTCAGTATTGACCATCTGGTGATGTCCATGTGTAGATTCTTCTCTTGTTTTGGAAGAGGGTGTTTGCTATGACCAGTGTGTTCTCTTGGCAAAACTCTATTAGCCTTTGCCCTGTTTCATTCTGTACTCCAAGGCCAAAACTGTTACTCCAGATATATCTTGACTTCCTACTTTTGCATTCCAGTCCCCTATAATGAAAAGGACATCTATTTTGGGTGTTAGTTATAAAAGGTCTTGTAGGTCTTCATAGAATTGTTCAACTTCAGCTTCAGCGTTACTGGTCGGGGCATAGACTTGGATCACCATGATATTGAATGGTTTACCTTGAAAATGAACAGAGATCATTTTGGTGTGTTTGAGATTGCATCCAAGTACTTCATTTCAGACTCTTTTGTTGACTGTGATGGCTACTCCATTTCTTCTAGAGGATTCCTGCTCACAGTAGTAGATATAATGGTTATCTCAATTAAATTCACCCATTCCAGTCCATGTTAGTTCGCTGATTCCTAGAATGTCGACATCCACTCTTGCCATCTCTTGTTTGACCACTTCCAATTTGCCTTGATTCACGAACCTAACATTCCAGGTTCCTATGCAATACTGCTCTTTACAGCATCAGACCTTGCTTCTATCACCAGTCACATCCACAACTGGATGTTGTTTTTGCTTTGGTTCCATCCCTTCATTCTTTCTGGAGTAATTTCTCCACTGATCTCCAGTAGCATATTGGGCATCTATTGACCTGGGGAGTTCATCTTTCAGTGTCCTATCTTTTTGCTTTTTCATACTGTTCATGGGGTTCTCAAGGCAAGAATACTGAAATGGTTTGCCATTTCCTTCTCCAGTGGACCACATTCTGTCAGACATCTCCACCATGACCTGTCTGTCTTAGGTGCCCCACACGGCATGGCTCAGTTTCATTGAGTTAGACAAGGATGTGACCAAGGTGTATATATTTTTACAAGACCACCAAGTGGTTATAATGCACCCCATGGGCTGAAAATCACATATAAGGAAACCATTGAAAATGAAGTGTCTATGTGATGGTACATTTCTCAAAAATAGAAATGTGTATAGCATTTTTCTAGTAAAAATAGTATCGTCTAAGCTTTAAACATCATTATGATGAAGCCTAGAAGGTAGACAGAATTCACCTATTGCAATATGAACTTGATGTACAGTATTAAAATGTAGGGAGGAGACCGAATTCTGGAATTAAGTCAGCTTCCCTACTGTCCACTGACCTTGGACACTTAATCTCCCTGAACCTCAGTTTCCTCATCTGCAAATAAGGATAAAAATGATTCTTACCGAGGTATTTTTTAAGCTGTGGAAAACTAACTGCCTAACATATTTCAGAATACTTTGTGAAATATAAATAGCCCTAAGTCCGCCATTTTGTTTTAAATGAGAAATCCCTTTTGTTGTGGTTTAGTTGTATTGTTGTTATTGCTTTTCAACAATGCAAGGGATTGGGTGGGAGGCATAATTTGCATTTTGTGGAATCACTCTCAAATCAAAGCAAGTTTACTTTCTGACTACCAGTAGCACCCTCCCCAGTAACTGAGACAATCACATGTCCATAAAGCCTCTCATTGGGCAGAGGAACTACTATGAAGTTGAGAACTCCCACCGAGGACAAGAGTGTAGAAATGTCAGGGGAGAGCGAGTCACTCTGCTTTTGAGCCATCTTAAATAACAGACTTCTAAATAAGAGTTCATTTGCAGAGGACTGAGCTGCTAAAAATAAAGTGTAGAAATTTTATTATAAGGTTTATTATAGAGATTATTGCAAAGTTTTAAAACTTTGATTCTAATGATCATCTAACTAAAATTATGTTATCAAAAGTCATGTCTTTCATTTTATAAAAGGATCTGTGTCTGGTTTTGTTTCCAAATCAATCATACCTGCTCTGTAATTGCAGCCTGTCTTCAGGACCCTTTCCCATGGTGTCCATATGTGCAGGCATTGCTAGGCCAATAAAAAGCTGTTTGTAGTCTTCAAAATCAGCAGAACTTATACTCCATGAATAAAACTTCAAGAGCACAGACACCACCCACGCAACCCCTGCAGTGCTCATACACTTGTAAAAGGTAGAAATAATAACCTTGCAAAATTTTCACTGTGTATCCAAGATTCAAGTTGGTATTATTGTTTTATAACTTTTTGCTGTTTCTTCAAATCTGACTCTTCCTTAGTCAAATTCACAGTTGTTTCTAACTAGAATTGACAGTAGACCATAGAACGCAGTACTGCCAGTTAGAAGACCTGGATTTAAGTCCTTAAAATGGCAAATCCCAAAAGAGTAATCATAACTTGCTTTGTCTAACTCACTATTTGTGAAGAGCAAATATGATAAGAATATTAATAGGTTGCAGTATTAAAATGTTAATTCCTTATTATATATTAGGCACTATGCTGAGTGTTTCATATAAAACAGCCTTCTTCAATCATCCTAACATCTCTAGGTATAAATATTATTCTCATTCCCAGGACTTCTCTAGTGGTCCAGTAATTAAGACTACAGCCTTCCATGGAAGGGAGCATGGGTTTGATCCCTGGTGAGGGTACTCAGGGGCTTCCCAGGTAGCACTAGTGGTGAAGAACCAGCCTGCCAATGCAGGAGATGTAAGAGATGTGGGTTTGATCCCTGGGCTGGGAAAATCCCCTGGAGGAGGGCATGGTGACCCACTCCAGTATTCTTGCCTGGAGAATCCCATGGACAGAGGAGACTAGCAGGCTAGAGTCCATAGGGTCGCACAGAGTCAGATACGACTGAAGCAACTTAGCATGCACACATGAGGGTACTAAGATCCTACAAACTACATGGTGTGGCCAAAAAAATTAAAAAGTAAATATTTTTAAAAATTATTATCATTCTTATTTGGCAGATGAGGAAATAACAGAGGCACAGAGAGGTTTTTAATGACTGGTCCAAGATCACTCAGCTTGGAAGTGACAAGCAGAACTCACACCAAGATATAACTGAAAAATCAAAAACACTAATTTGAAAAGATACATACACCCCAGTGTTCATAGTAGCATTATTTACAATTCGCCAAGGTACAGAAGCAGCCTGGTTCCATCAACAGATGAATGGATAAAGAAGATGTGGGATATATGTATATCTATATGTATATAATAGTAAACTATTCAGCCATAAAAAGAATGAAATTTCACTATTTGCAGCAACATGGATGAACTTGGAGGACATTATTTTAAGTGAAATAAGTCAGACAGAGAAGGACAAATACTGTATCACATATATGTGGAATCTTAAAAATACACCAACTAGTGAATATAACAAAAAAAGAAGTAGACTCACAGTTATAGAGAAAAAGCCAGTGGTCACTATTGGAAGGGCAATGGTAGGAGATTAAGAGGTGCACTGTTAGGCATAAAATAAAGTACAAGGATATATTGTACAACATGGAGAATATAGTCAATGCTTTACAGTAACTATAAATGGAGTATAACCTTTTAAAACCGTGAATCACTATGTTGTGCACCTGTAACTTATATAATATTGTAAAACAACTGCACTTCAACTTTAAAAAGAAAGAACTCACATCCAGGACTATCTGCCTTCTTGGCCTCAGCTCCTAAGCACTGTGATACCATCTGCCTAAGTGACATAAAATGAATTGTAAACTCTAAAGTGCTATCGAGATTTTAATCATTGATTTTATGGTTTTAATCTATAACTTTTTACCTGAAGTGTCCAAATCTTCCTCACCCATCATGGTGACATTATTTTTACCGACTGCTCATCTGAGCAGCCCAAGGATCTTTTGATATCTACGAATATTCCCATAAGACATAATCATAGCTTCTGGTTTTGTTTCAGATTAATGGTCAAGCCTTAAATGTTCTCTTTTCTGTCTTTGGCAAGGTGTCGGCCCAGGGCATTCAGTCCACGCCTCTGAACTTGGCAGTGAACTGGCGATGTGAACCAGCAAGCACCGACCTGCGCATAGATTACAAATACAATACAGATGCAATGACAACAGCTGTGGCCCTCAACAACGTGCAGTTCTTGGTCCCCGTGGATGGAGGGGTAACCAAGCTCCAGGCGGTGCTCCCACCAGCAGTCTGGTAAGGAGCCACCAGCCCCCTTCCTCTCCACCAAAGGGCTCCTTCTGGCAAAGGCTTGACAGACATGTTAGCGCTTGTGTTTCCTATAGGAAGAGACCACAGCAGGCCTGGGTGTCAGGGTTCAGGGCAGAAAACAGCAACTGCTGTAGCTGTTTCAAGCAGAAAATGATTTAACACAGGGACTTTGTTCATACACAAAAAGAAGAACAAGGCTTAGGCTGGATCTCCAAGAATATTTCCCAGGACACTGCAGAACTGACCCACCAGGGGAGTTGCTACCTCTGCTGCAACCAGGAAGGAGAGAAATTAGAAGGCTGTCAGTGGAGCCATTGAATTCGAGAATCCACCACCCTCATGAGAATCCAAGGATAAGAAAGCTCCTACTGGCACTGCCTAAACTACTTCTCAACAACCACAAAACTGAGACTGGACTGGAGCACTGTTTATGAAGATTCCCCACATCATCTCAGGCTGCTGACTAGCAGAGAACAACCCAAAAAGCATCAAGAAAATGGCCTCTGCCCTCCTTCTTTCCTCCATATCTTAATTAGTGCATGTAATTGGTGGACCTTAGTCTGCATCTAACCTAATTACAAGGGCGTCTGAGTTTCATTTTGCAGTCTCTGTATATTAGAAGATACACTAGAGAAGGTATAGGAACAGAAAAAGAATAGACACCGAGTATCAATAATGGCTATAAATAGAGCCTATTCTCCTAAGGAAAAATATTACAGTGATTCCATGTGCTTGTTAGAAGTAAAAAGTAGAACATTAAAAAAAAAATATGTCAACCATATAACAGCTTCAATTTAAATTACCTAAATTAATTGATCAACTAACACTTCCCTTCTATTTTTTCAGTAGATGTGTTAAATTTTTTTTAACCACACTGCCCTCTAAACGTTTATCTCTCTGACAGTGTTGTGACAGTAAAGAAAGAAAAAGCAGAGGATTTGTGGGTAGATGGATGGATGAATGAAAGGATGGGTAGATGGAAGAATGGATAGATGGAAGGAGGGAGGGGAAGAGGAGGGATGATAGATGGTTAGATAGATAATACTTAAATTGTAGCTAAAATTTTAAAGATCATTTTTATTAATTAACACTTTGGAAAAATATGACATCCATTAAACAAAAACCCTTACATATGCAGAAGTCTTTTACCTATTTTATTTTTAGGAATGCTGACCAACAAAGAATATTGTGGAAGATTCCTGATATTTCTCAGAAGTCAGAAAACGGAGGTAATGCAATCACAGGCTTATTTTATTTAATATATAAAGCTGAAATAACTGTCAGATATTAGAAAACTATTAATCAAAATATCTTTAGCGCTAAAAGAAATCAAAGTATTTCAGTTGATTTTGTTGTGTATTATTATTTTTACCAATAAGAGAAAATAGTTCTTCAATGAATCCTCTGTTACCTCTTTTCCACCAAACACCTCACATCAAACAGACCATACATGAAGCAGAGACCTTCTAATGGAACATGTTTTCATTCTGTATCAGATCTCACACTCTGATAGTTTAGATATTTTTCACTTTCCTTGGATATTAATCATAAGCTGGAAATACATTACCTTCCAAGTATCATGCTTCCAAATTTTGAAGTACCATTTGGCTGAATTACATTTTTATTGGTGTATTTTAAAAGTCATGAATAATATTTCATGATAAATATTATTCACCACTGTTTTGTCCCTGAAATATACATATACTATGTTCTAGTAAGATTGATTTTGCACTTTAACCTTGAATACAATTTCCAAAATTATATCCAGAATGTTGTGCTGAATGTTACCTTTTAAACTGTTATCAATAATACTCTTTTTGTAGGGGTAGGTTCTTTATTGGCAAGATTTCAGTTATCTGAGGGCCCAAGCAAACCTTCGCCACTGGTTGTGCAGTTTACAAGTGAAGGAAGCACTCTTTCTGGCTGTGACATTGAACTTGTTGGAGCAGGGTACAGATTTTCACTCATCAAGAAAAGGTTTGCCGCAGGTAAGTGGGTATCTTGTGTGCGCATTTGCAATCAACAATATTGCCTTAGCTATTCTCCCTTAAGAAGGAATATGATTTTCTGATCATCTTCCTCCTCTTCTTCTCCACTCCCAACCCCCATTTCCCATTGCAATCAGAAAGCAAACCAACTGTTGAATGAAGTAAAAATAGGGCGATAAACTGAGGAAGTCAGAAATTAGGATGGCCCTACCTACTTATCATGGCTCTGGCCAGTTCTTACATGGGACTGACCTGTCATTCCCATTATATATGTGTGTACACTGAGGTTAATGATATAAATCCTACTATGTTATATTGACAAACGAGATAAATGCCATTTTGTTAGACTGACAAGCAAGATAAATGCTGTTTTGTCTCTCACCTGAAAATGCTTTTTCTTCAGCAGATCTTCATAGATTTTACACTCAGGCTCAGCTGAGATCTAAGAGTATTCATCTTTCATTTTAATAACAACTTAAAAAAGTCTAGGCCAAAGATCAGAACCAGTTACCCTGAGCTGAAATATGGTCATGAGACTCCTTTAGGGGGGTCTCATGAGAATTTATTGGTAGGGATTCCCCAATATTAAGGTGATTTTTTTTGTCAAGGATTTGCTGGGATACTTCCAGATTTTTATGGTTGCAGTATTGATATAATTATCAATTAGCCCCCTTTCACTCTCAAAAATGGCCCACATTGAAAAGTAATTATATGATTACTCCTACTATAAGAAGTTGGATTCTCACATCCAGGAACAAATCTTCCAACCTATTCTGGACCCAAACCTCTGCAAAGTGTTCATATGTGGAAATGTGAAAAGGCAACACATTGGTCTAGAAAACTGAAAACTTTAAACACTTTATATGTTTTATGTTAGTGTTATACCCCTTGAGTATATAGTACTTAGCTTCTAGAAGTAAGGCAGGAAGAATAAAATGTTACCCACATAATAACCACATTATGGAGCTAGCAGATAACCTGTTGATATGTTGTTTTATTTTTCAGGAAAATACTTGGCAGATAACTAATAAAATCTTATGCAAGGATTTGGAGATTCATATAATGGAGAACTATTGTATGAGAAACAGGTTTTAATTTTGGTTTGATGAAAACAAACCAAAAATCTGCACTTGGGATATATCTGCTGGAAATGTCAATGACTTTCAGCAATGATTTCCCTCACATGATACCATGATGACCAGTCCTACAGTATTTACTTCTAGGTGTAATATTGTTAATGGTTTTAAAATGTAATTATTGTATTTGTAAATTGTACTCATTCCAGTAAGGCGGTTAGATACTTGAGTTTTAGCATTTTACCATTCCTGAAATGGATGTAATTTAAACTGTGGTATGTAAATTTAATAGTAGTACTGTTGAATGGCACAATGCTTACAGAGGTAGATTGCATTTTGTCAATATATAAAATTTAAATATAATATTGTTAGCTGTCATAAAGGGGGTGCCACGCACAAAGAAAATTAAGCAGAACCAGAAAAAAAACTTCCTTTTCTTCAGTCCTTAGTATGTTTTACTCTAGTGCTTAATAAAAATTCTATCTTCAAATGTTTAGTGGATTAAATTCAGAAACTATTTCAGAAAACAAAAAAAAATTCTAAAGTTACAGCATATTCAAAGAAAAGCATTAATTGCCACTTTTTAAAAAGCTTTTTTTTCAAACTGCAAATTTCATAAAAATGCAAACTGTGTAAACAGGGCCTCTTATTTTTATAACTTGTGTAAAAAGGGAAAGCAATTCATATTTAAAGTTTAAGTATATGAAATTATAAACAAGAATAAAGAAGATGTTGAAATCTTAACTACTCCCCTCCCTTCCACAGATTACCAGATATGGGGACTACTGAATAATCAGACTAAAACCAAAATTGTGGTTTTAAAATTTCAAGAAGTTCCATGATTGAACTGGTTAACAACTTTTGCACAATATGTCTAGACAGAGACCCTCCCATCCGGCATGGAGAATTGTACCAAGCATCTTCCTCATTACCCACAGGAATCAAAACACTGACTCTAAAAAAAACAGAAAAAAATATTTCAGTCCCCTATTGAAATCCAGAAGTAGAATTTTAATCATCATTTATATTATATGGGAAGGAAAAAATAAGCTTTATAATTGAAATTCTAACCACATTATTGTGCAATAAATTTCCTTTTGGATAAGATTCATTGTATGTAACTATAAATCTTTGCCATTCTTAGGGAATCAAAAAGAGAGTTATCAAAAATGTATGTTATGATTTCATTGTTGCAAGGTATAATAAAAACTGTAATTATTCAGTCTGGCCTCAATATGAGAATTCAGGATGGAGAAGTTCTTCTTCAGGAGTCCCAGCTGTAAAATCTTCCTCCATTACAATCTGAAAATATGAATCTTCTTTTAAGTCATAGAACCTATTTTAACATAAACTCATTCCTGTTCTAGGTTATACTATTAAATAACTATAATTATTAAGTTGTTATGTTTATCATTAGTTGCTAAATTTTATTTACATCATTCATATTTGACAAAGAACTCTAGCCCCTTAAAATTTTAGAATTAAATTAAATTTTGTAAGCTTACTTTTAAAATGAAATTGTGACTCGTAATTGTTTATAGTGGAATTTTTTAAATTAATATTTGTACTCCTCAATCAGTGCTTGCTACCAAGAGACTGTTCAAAACGATCTGTTTTACCTAAGAAGAAGTCTTGCTGTGCAAACAAATTCTCAATTGGCTCCCCAAGCAGTCTGATGTTGAAGTTTTTTGAACAAGTAACTAATATAGTTACTTAGTCACTTTAAAGATATTCAATTTTATTTTGAAATAAAAGTAGAAAATGAACACTTTTAAATCCCATAAAACATGGGGAAATTTCAAACACTGGAACCAATGGAGAGTAAGTAGCAGAAAATTGAGAAATATCCAGCATATGAATATAAAAATGTGTTTTTAAGATATTAATCCATGAGAAAACATATTAAATATTAACACAAAGCATATTAAAAATATGTAAATATTATTGGTTCTCATGTCTTGCTCATTACATTTTATTTTATACCATTCTAGAGGGAATTAGTAATTAAACACAAGGTTTTCCTTTTCATAGAATACTTATGTTTATATTATAAAATGTAATTTAAAAACAGATTAAATTAATCTCTAACATTATTCAAATGTCTCTAGATACCAAATTTGAAACTATGAAGATAGCCTATGATTCCATAATTGGTCTTATGAAACAGAATAAAAGTCAATGATTTCAAAATTATAATTAATTTTGAAATATTATTATTATTATTGAATAACAAGAACCTTAGTAGAGAATATATCCCTTCTTCTTTTGGAAAATAGGTCAAATAACAACACAATAAATTCATATCAGGGATTTAGATTTTGGTGGGTTTTTTTTAACCTTGTAGTTTATAAACTCCTGTTATTCTTGTATCCATAGTACTATACAATAAGAATTAGTGTTAGGAAAAATGATCCTAGACAGTGAAATTGTAAAAGAAACATTAGGTCAGGTTCATTATCAATTCCTAAAACAAAATGTGCTAGTACATGTTCATATTTTTAATACCAAGCATTAAAAGAAAAAGATTTCTCATTAGCCAGGACACCATTTCCTGAGTGTCATGATTAAAAAGATTCTGCTCTAACAAGATAGAAAATATGAATGCTTTATTTTGCAACATGGAAAATGTGTTTTTTAAATAAATTTCATATTTTTCACATTATTTTTAAAAATAAATTTCTGTTAAGCATTAGTCTGAATTTTATCATAATTGGAACATATAGTTTCAAGCAATTTAATTTTAAATTGTTTTTAAAGCTCTATTCTTCTCTACACTTACAGTCAAAATGAAAACTCACTGTATAGTATTTGGAAATGCATTTCACCTGTAAAGAAAGAATGTCTACATTTCAAATGGTTTCAAGTGAATACAGAGGAACCATCCCCTCCAGAAAGTCAAATTACAATTGTTTTACTTTTGTTTTTATGAATTTTTACTCAATGTCAATCTGTAGTGTTTGAGGCCACAATTACTCATATTTCCATTTGTAAACATTAATTTCAAAGAAGCCTGGTAACTATATCAGCTCTACCACTAACTCTGTTATATGACCTTAGAAAATCACAGCCCTTCTTAATTTCTCAGCTTTAGAATGAGGCATTGGGATTGCCAGTGGTTTCCAAGCTTTTCTTAACAGTCACTTTTTCTACTAAAATTGCACATGAATTCCTTTTAGCAAAATAACTGAAAACAATAAAGGAGTTCTTCCAGCAGTTTAAGTCTGGCTCTCCAGAGCACTGTTTAAATACCATAATAACACAACTGTGACCTCTAAATCTCCCACCTCAAATGTTCTGTGGTTCTACTTGGCTAAGAGAGATCCACCTTTGGGGGCTTTACAATCACAGTACTTGATATACAATAAAAATTGATATTCTCTTGAGTGCCATATACCACTCACTATGGATGTTAGCTCACTTAATCTTTATATCAACCCCCCAAATGGTACATACTCTTTTTAATTAGTATTTTACAAATGGTGACATTGAGTCTTAGATTAATAATTTGCCCAAAGTGACATAGCAGCTGGAAGTAACCCAGTTATTTTGACAACAATGGGAGCAATTGACCTGTTTTACTTATTCATTCTGGGAAATGAACTCTTCTGTTTTATTTTACTATACATATTCCATTTGAATACCCAGGTAAAGGAGGCTATGAAAAATTAATACCAAAATAAGGATAATTCCCAAAGCAAAATTGTTGGGAAAGAATATTTCTCAAAGCATGATATGTGAACCACTTGTTTTATCATTTATTTAACAAGGGCAATGGTTTTGACTAAGGTATCACTATAACCCCAGAGCCTAGAAGATAGTGGGCATCAATAAATTTATACTGAATAAATAAATCTGTAGGGGTGGAGTTTAAGAATATGTACTTTGACAAGCACCCCAAATTTGAGAATCACTGGCCTAGTATATCTCTCAAATACTTCTTAGTTCTGACATTGCAGCAGATTTTAGACATTCAATTATTACTTGAATACCATTTTTCTATTGAGCATTTTTTTTTCCCATTCAGTCTATTTAGCTTCCTCCAGTCTTGAAAGAAAACCAAGAGGTAGAGAGATTTGTTTAGGAAAACACCCCCTTTTTTTTAGAGTTCTTTTATTTTGTCTCAAAGTGGCCTAACATGCATCCTCTCCTTTTCATTTTTCTGTCCTTTTGTCTATGTTGTCAAAGATTAAAAGAAGTAGGGAGGGTGCAAGCTGTCATGAAATCCAGATAAAATGTCTCCCTTCCTGCCGGGGACACAGACCTCTAACTTGTGAGTTAACACTATTTACTTTGTAGGCCTTTGAACAATGCTTTATCAGCATGGACTAGTGTAATTCCAAGAGAGCTAGCTGCACCAATCATTTTTGTTTTTGCATTTTTTTCCTCAAAATTATCACAGTCTGTCAATTAAAGCTGAGTGATACAGTAAAATGTACTAAGGAGATGAGTTTACGGTTTGTTGGGGGTTTTTTTCCTTCTTTCTTTTCTCTAAAAGATGATGCATTTGAGCAAAATCTCATTCAATCTAAATATATTCTTTTTGCTACATAGTTTTCTGATCAGGATTTTTAAAAAATGGAAGCCTAATTTTTTATGATATCAAAACTAGGATTATCTCTAAATACTGCTTTAAAAGTTAATGTAAAGTCAACATGCTATTTCCTTAAAATGAGTCAAATTAAATTGTTGATGTGAATGAAAAAATCAGTCTTTGTTACACTGATTAAAGAGACTGTTCTGGTGAACCACCCCACCTCCTTTAATGTGTGTGCTTCTCTCTTGAGGCTTTTTTTTGTTTTCCCACTCCTTTCTTTTTCTTTTTTTTCATTTGGCAAACAGTAGTTAAATGCCATTTGCTCATTGGTGAATCAAACATGACTACCATTATATTACTTTTTGTCCATTGAATGCATGGAGGAAAAATGAGATAGGAATGCAATGTTTAAGTCCCCAAATATAAAAACAAACAACAAAACCCACTAGCATTTCCATTTCTTTGATATTCTGTCATCTGCTATAGGTAAGAACTGCATTTTAAATACAGAATTCAATACTAAACATCCTTTTTGAAAGAATGTCAAATGTTAGGGTCTATTGACTAACATTGGTCAGACCTCTTACAGTTGCTCATGTTTAATATCTGATTTTTATCCAAAATGAGTATTCCTAGGAGAGAATGTCACCTCCCTGTTTGTTGACATTCACCACAGGGATAACAAGTTATTCTCTAAGTTTGACTTCTAAAGTTATTTTTCCCTTGATTTACAGTATTTCTAATTATCTCCTTTATCTCTAAGGTAGTACACTGTCCATTCTAAGTACATCTTTAATCTTATAACAAAAGATGTTTCAGAGAAAAGCAAACTTTATGTGTCCCTTAACTGGTAAAAATAATAATAAGGAAAGGATAATTTTACTTCATTCACCGTATTCTGGTATTTCCCAAATCATGTTCAACACTGCTGCTTCTGGCAAGTGTTCATTGTGGTCTGAGAATAAATGATCCTAGACCATAGACCTCACTCCTTGGACATTGTTAATTAATGTCAGTGCTTTAATGAAGCTTAAGAAAGTTTTGAATCAAGAAAACACTTTTTTATAAACACATCTTGAAGAAACTTTAGAAAAGTTTTGTTTTACATATCTTTCAGCAACTTCAAATAATATAACCAGGAATACTTTGAAAAAGATGCTTCTGGTTTTTTTTGTTTTAACCCTAAGGAAAATTTATGCCACTTTAAATGAATTAGTATCTACTTTAAAGTTCATTAGTATGTCTTAGTGAATTTTATCACCTAAAACATTCGAAACAGTAAAATTGTTTCACTAATTTTTTTAAGTATTATTTTTAAGATCTGCACCTATGGGTATCACATCATGCTGCAATCTGTTGAAGATGGTCCAGATTCTTTATAGAGGGTAATTAATACTTGTGAACAATCCTTGGTAATACTTTTATCTAAACGCTTTAAGAAATTGAATCATGATGAATTGATGCTCACAGCATTTTTATATAAGTTTGTTAGAAATTATATGAAAAACATTTCAGTTAAACCCAAGAAAAATATGCTATTTAGTATAGATTTTGCAAGATTCCTACATTCTGTTACAAGCAGAGCATTACATAGTACTTTTTGCTTTGCTTTGTTTTGCAAATCAGTTGTTTTCATGAATGAAGTTTCTTTAAAAATCCCTGGGTAAACTGTCTGTTATCAGAGAGAAAAGAGTAAAGCTAAATCACTTTACATTTCTCTAAATACAGTTCAATTTTTAATTCAAAGTGTGTGAATCAGCATGATGGATTACAAGCCATTTATCATTTTTAAACATTCCATTGAATGAGTATATCATGCAAATGTTAATTCCATCTTACTTGTTCAGTTGTTTATTACTTCGCTGACCTTTTCTTTTGGAAAAACAAACTTTAGTATTTTTCATACATCTCCACTTTGAAATATTTTAAATAATACAAAAAATGACTAGCACTGGGATCACTGTCCCAAGGTCCAATGTCAGGTTTTTTCTTGTCCTTATGAGGTGATAGGATGATAATTTTTATAGCTGTGATTTTGCAGGTCAGTATTTCATTTTTGCTTTCTTAATGGATATGCATGAGAGAGACTGACCTCTGCTTCATCTTCCTCCTTGTGTCTGTCTCTCTCTCGGTCTAAGGGAGTTGGAACATTGCTGCTGAATAATTTTTCATGAAAAAGTCAAGTGTTGGTATGATATGTAACTGTCATCTATAAGCAGGGCTTCACTACAGGTCAAGCAGTTATTTGAAGAGCTGGCTTTTAAAACTGTTTGAAGAGTACTGGATTTCAATATACAAAGGATTTTTTTTTCACTTTGCATAGGAGAAGATCTAAAATGGTCAAATTTTATTTTTGTGCCTGCTAAGTGGCAATGTATGGCATTTTTTGTACTTTTAACAGTAAGAGAAACTAGGAAAAGAATCTCAGAGAAATTTAGCTGTATTTCTAAAAGTAATAAAATTCAGTCAGCTGTCTTTCTTTAGGAAAATGCTATTAGTGTATACTTTGAGTTGGTGGTAGCTTTTATTTAAAGATCTCCACAATATCAGTAGCAAAAGTAGACAATGTCTTTTTGACCTTGGATGGAGTACATATTTTCACAAAATACCTTGAGCATAAAACATTTATAAAAAGAATTGTGGGCTAAAATACTCAAATATACTTTGAAAATCAGTTAAAATGTTGATGACTGGCTCTTTTTCCTACATGTGTAATTCAACAGAGAATACTTTATTCTCATAGCCGTAACTGCTTTGTCTGTGATGAAATCTCTATTGCTTCTGTGCTGTGCTCAAGAAAAAAACAGCAAAAGAATCATGGGCTTGTTCCTTCACAGAACTGCCCAAAGCTCTCTGATGAGCCAGGGTGATATGAATGTGTAATACTGACTTCTTGAAGATAGTCATGAGAACATCTTAATGTTACTTGCCTTATACATTAGAAAAAATGTGGGTATCATTTTTTGTAAATAATGATTTTTACAAATGTTTTTTCCTTCATAATTTTCCCAATCACCCATTTCACAAAATTCTGAATATGCAATTATTTATCATGGCACATTACTGCACCTAGGGTTCCCATTTCAGGACAAAGTTTAATTATATGTGAGAACAAAATCAAATATCTCAGTAAATTGTTATTTCAATGTAATTTTTCTGGAAAATAAATGAAAAACAAAAATAAATTGAGTTGTGAATCTCTTTTATTACCAGCCTCTTAAAATTTTACCACATTTCTGGAAAAGGCATTGCTTATTTAGGGTGCACATGGTGGGCAGAAGTGGGGGCACAGTGCAAGGGCTTTAGAGTTGGACAAATTTTAGCTCTATAACTATAGTCTTGAGTATGTTACTCAGTGATTCTTCATTTCCTTAAATAAAGTTAATAATCCCTTATCCTGGGGTCATTGAACAGATTAAATGAGATAATATTTACCAGTCACTTAACAATTCCTATTACAAAGATTGAAGGCAAAAGGAGAATAGGGTGGCAGAGGATGAGATGGTTAGATAGCATCACCAACTCAATGGACATGAATTTGAGCAAACTCTAGGAGAAAGTGAAGGACAGGGAAGGCTGGCCTGCTGCAGTCAACAAGGTCACAGAGAGTTGACTGGACAACTCAGTTACGTAGTGAATAGCCACAATCCTCTCCTGGTCTTATTTTTCTGTGAATAGCGATTGAGATGGGCCAGAAAATGTCACTGCTCTTTCTCCAATACTATCCTAACCTTTATGTGCTCTATCCTTATCCAGATGTATTGTGATTGACAGGCACTTCTAGCTGCACTGGGCACTCATCAAAGGACCTGCACCAGGCTAGGTGCTTAGAGGCACCATCTTATTTCTGTCTCCAATGACTGCCCACTTTGTGAGGGTCCCTTCAAGGTCTGTTTTTTTCCCCTTGTGCTGAGGGAGGGGTTCTGCAGTTATAAGGGGGATAGTTATTAAGGAGAAGGGTCCAGGGGTTGTGTCAGGTAAGTCCTCAATCCCAAGCAGTCTCCATTTCAAATCTTCTTAAACTTTAAGGGCTGGGGAGGGTGATGTTAAGAAAAGTGTAAAAAAGTATAAAAGTTTGTAATGCATGAAAGATAAGCCTGTGAGTTCCAAGGGGTCTTGGGCATATTATATATTATCTCAGAATCTCAATTCTCTGAATCTGTAAAGAAATAACAACCCTTTCTTGAAAGGGTTGTTGGGACGACTGGGTAAAACTAAAGCTATTTGCCAGTACCTGCTAAATGTAATTATTCCAATCATCAACCACACAGTGGGATGCGGGGTCAGGGGCCGGGGGAGGGGATGGGGCTGCTTTACTTTCTTTCTGTGCCTCGCATTTCCTGTCCTAGGAACCGGCGGCATTTCCTATCCCTGTCCCTGACATCTGCAAAAGGAAACTGATGAGGGCTCTCAGGCCTGCCTCTTGAGTCCCCGATGTCCCCCTCGCTATAGAATGACCCGGCTCCTCTGCAGCCCGCGGCCACCCCACGGCACAGCCGGGCTCGGGACAGCCCGCTCGGGCAGTGACGAGGAGCTCTCTTACATCCTTAGAGGACCACGCAACTACTGTTCCTGCCTGGGGCGGGCCAAGGACTCTGTTTGAGAAGGTCACCTTGGAGACAAGTCGCGTAGTCCAGTGGGAGTGCGGGAGTGCGCGGGCAGAAAGGAAGCCGGGGAGGCGGGAGCCTTGCCAGGCGCCCTGCAGTGGAGGAGCCTGCGGTCTCCGAGGCCCCGGGCTGAGCCGCGCCTGCAGCTCCAGCTCCAGACCTGCCTAAGGTAAGCGCGGCCTCTCTGCAGAGCGCCTGGGCAGGAGCAGAGACCGAGGCCCAAGTTCGAGGGTCCGGGGAGCTAAGGAGGGAGAGCCCAGTGTTGAGAAATGGTCTGCCTGCCTTGTCCACCACCTCTTTCCCCCAGGCCTTATTCCTCCTCCCTCCAAGAAATGAGAAAAAAGTGACCCCAATTTTCAGAACTGGAAAGCGCGCCTGGCCTTTGGTTCCCTGCCCGCCTGCATGTCTGGGCTTTAGAGTGATGCCCAGTGCAGAGCTGGCCAGCCGGGTCGGGTTGTGGAGCAACTTGAGTTCTGAGCAGTCTACCTGAGGTCTGCTTGGAGACACCAGCAGCCTCTGCCTCTCAGGGCCTCTAGGTCTGGATTCTGGCCTGCCCGGCAGCTTTGGAAAAAGGTGAACAGACTCAGGTAAGTGTATGTCACTTTAAGAAGAAACCTGAACGACCCTCTTAAATAGGCTCAGTATGTCTTGTCCACACGTACACACGCTCAGACACTCTCATGCACACAGACAGACTCCTACACACAAACGCACACACATGCAGTGCACAGACATGTCACACGCAAAGGTGCACACACAGACACAGCAACACACGCTCAGGTACACAGAAAATCATACCCACAGCTGCACACCCAAAGAGATGCTCGCACTGGCTCACATCACGGGATACACTCGTGTTCATACACAAACAAGCACACGCCCACAGAGACACACGCTCACACGGAGATGCTCACACCCGTGTACACAGTCTCACAGGTCCACAATCACACACATCCCACACTGCCTCTCTCCCTAACGCACAGGACCTCCGCTGTGTTTGTGTACCCTTCAGTATCCTTTGCCTCTGTCTACCCTCACGCTGATTACACTGGGGTTCTCGGTTGTGTTCTTGTCAGCTCTACCCACTTCAACTGCCACCTTTTTGAAGGTAGGGATTGTTTCTGTCCCAATTATTGCTTAGCACAGTCTATGAGTATGTGTGTGTAGACAATAGGGCAATAGAATTCTAGTCCAAGTTCTGGGAAGTCCATTCCTACTACCAGCTTTTTCACACGCATTAGTGAAAAGAGGTAGGTTTTCCAATAAATTACTTTGTGAAATTTTCTGTTTGCTCTTTAGGAAGTAAATCACTGTTGCTTGGCTGTGGGGAATACACTTTGGAGAAGCAGTTCATCTTAATTTTTGAACAACAAATGTTAATTATCAAGTTTCATTGAGATTAAATTTGAAAGGGGGCAATAAAAGTATTGTTTTCTGGTGTGTGATAGTATCTTTCTTGTACATATGGCTCTCTTTTCTCAGTAACTTTAATGTCTTTTGCAGTTAAGTATTTTTGCTGCAGTGTAATATCTGCTTATGTGAATTAAATATGCTATTGCATAAGTAAAAGTTATCAGTTATCATTTTTCCAGTTATACTGACCAGAACAACAATATATACTATGTATCACTCTTACAGAAATCCCACTTCCCTATTCAAAAATGGTTTTAAAAAAGCATCTGTGTACTTTATTTAGAATAAGTCTCGTGTTATACTAAAGTATTTTCAGATCTTTTGTTCAATATCTTACAAAAGTTTTCCTCCATAGATTATGATGACGTCAGACATTGCTAAAGACAGAACCGCTCATTTGCTGAAGAAGAGGGGCAGTGTGTCTTCTCTAAGTAGTCATGAGTTCCGCCGGAAGGAACCTCATAGGCGTGCCAAAGAGTGAGTAACTGAGTATGCGTTAACAAACTCAATTTTTGAATAAAAAGGTTCATGATATTTATCAGGAGGGAAAAAAAAAACATTTCCTTTGGAACATAAAAAGGGAGAAAAACGTGCAAGTACATGGCCATATTTTTTAAAAGACAGCATAGTAACTAGATATATCATGGTGATCATTTTGAAATGTATAGCAATATTGAACCACTGTGTTATGCATCAAGAAAAAGAAGAAAAAGAGCAAGAAAATTTAAGTGATAAGTTGACACAGCAGCATTTTTATAATTTCAGAGACTATCCCAAAAAGTCATCTACTGAAAAGAATGTCATATGCAGTTTGACAAGCTACTTCTTCCATTGTCTCCTGAATTCTACTCCTCAATATTATATATATAAATACATCATTTTTGCATTTTTGTAATCTCTCTATATATACATACAATGCATTTAGCATTATTTTAAACAAATTTTGTAATGTATTATCATAGTCTTTGCCCATATCCTTTTAAACGGTTGCATAATATTTTTGTCAACCTATAATTCTGGGTTAGCTAACCATTTTCCAATTATTGA
This sequence comes from Muntiacus reevesi, assembly GCF_963930625.1. Taxonomy (NCBI): domain Eukaryota; kingdom Metazoa; phylum Chordata; class Mammalia; order Artiodactyla; family Cervidae; genus Muntiacus; species Muntiacus reevesi. The sequence goes on along the minus strand of NC_089249.1, from coordinate 137,983,488 downwards.
ACCTTTTGTTTGTTTCCACTTTTTGAATTTGTTACTATCTAAGAAGTCTCTGCTTGTTTTCTTCCCAAAAGTATAATTAGTGGGTCAAAGGATAGTAAATACATTTTTGTCTCTTGCTTACATATTGCATTTGCTCTCCTAAAAAAGATGAATTAATTTTTAATACTTTCATTGAATCTTTTTTTTACTGATATTGGGAAGAAAACCAAATTATCCAATGCAAAGGTCAAATAATTTATATAACAGACTTTCCTTCTTAAGAGTTTCCACGGGATTGAAAGATGTAGCATATTCACTTCCATGATTGCAAAGCAGGAGCTGGTGTATCTGGTAGAACAAAGCCAGAAGAACTGGAAGGAGACACATTCAAATTCTGAAACCAAATTGTTCTGCTCTCAGAATGTACTAATGCACTTACTCAAAATTCCACTTTTCAACCCTGAATTTTGTGAATTACAAGTATTGTATAATCTCTCTCTCTTACAGATAGGAAATATAAAGGAATAGCAACCTCAGTATACATTAGAAGTAACGATGGGAGAATAATTAACCTCTATAGGATCTTCTGATCCTAAGTCAATTTGGTTGCTATTTCTAACATTTGTATAAGAGTTTTAAAAATTATTTTAAAATACTTGTTAGATTAAATTCAATTTTTTAGAATAAAATGTTATAATAATAATCTGACATATACCCTGGTGCTCTGATTTAAAATACACTGTTCTCATCCAAAAACTAAACTACCATCCCTACTTGCATAATTTTCATTTACTTCTTCCCCTTCAGAGCAAATTAGAAAGTCATGTAGAATCAGAACATGGCCCAATTTGGAGAATTAAAGATCATGGTAAAGAATCTGCCAGCAATACAGGAGATGCAAGTTCAAGCCCTGGGTTGGGAAGATCCCCTGGAGAAAGGAATGGCTACCCACTCCAGTATTTTTGTCTGGAGAATCCCATGAACAGAGGGGCCTGGCAGGCTACAGTCCACGGGGTCGCAAAGAGTTGGACACGACTAAACAACTAATACTTTCACTTTTCACTTTTCTTTTTTTTTTTTTCACTTTTCTTATTTTATTGATAAAGTATAAATATAAATTAAAAGGTAACAAGAACACAAAAAGAGTTTTAGCAACACAGTAGGAAAAAATTTTTACTAACAAAAACATTTCAGTGATCTTTATTTGGATATATTTCAAGGTTAGAAATTGGGACTCTCAAACAAATTATTCAGATTGGATCCTCTAATGGAGCTTTTTATTTCTTAAATAGCAAATGAATAGCTTCCAAACACTCCTGCAATGCAGAGGCCATTCAGGAGGCTGCCTCCCAACCTTAACTCCCTCTTACTTTCCTTGGTCTTCATCCTTGCAGGGGGGACCAGACGTATGGGTGATTCTACTTTATGAAATAGATCTTCAACTAATAGAAAAACTCTGAATGCTTAGTGACTATCAAATGCAGTATTGTTTTGAAGTGGTTTTGGAAAAGCAGATGCCTTTCCTTTGAAAGTTATAGCAAAACAGTTTTTTGAATAGGTTAATTTCAATAGTATAAAGCATGTGCTGAAGTATGCTGCTGCTAAGTACTAAGTATGTGTGTAACTACCACTAAGTACTAAGTATGCATATAAGTACTAAGTACACATGGTGCTCTTTCTGTGAAAGAGATGCTATTATCATCTTCCTCTTACAAATGAAGAAACAAATGGTTACAGAGTTTGAGGTTCCAACACTACAGAATTAACAAGTTGTAAAATGGGCTTTTGTTTATAGTCAAAAATTCTCATTCTCTCAAAATTTGTTCTCTATGTATAACTTGCTTTCAGGAAACTCTTCTACTCATTCACCAGAACCTTCTGTTTCCCATCCATGGGTAAGAGTATTTACAATGACATCTTTCTTTTTGGAAGCAAGCTTTGGCAGCCTTCAAAAAGTACTTGAACAGATGTACTGCTCTGGTGTCTGTAAAATGGACTTAGAGGCCTGAGGTTAAGTTACTTTCCCAGGAGCATGTGACTTGATGTTTATCTATGAGGCCAATAGTTCAACTGGTAGGTCAGGCCTAAGGTTGAAGGCTAAAGAGTATGCCTCTTGCCTCAAACCAAAATTTCGTGATGTCATGAACCAGAGTTTTGATAGATCCCGCATCCCTCGGCTTGAACCCACTGGTGGTATCTGACACACTAGTTGTCACACTATATTCTTCCCCTTATTCATTTATTTAAGGTTTATTAAGCTTCAACTCTGTGCCAAATGTTAGGTGTATAAGGGTGACTAATTGTAGGGTTATTCTTCTCTGGAGAAGCTCATTTTTCACTTAAACTGAAAGTCATCTGGTAGTCATTTTTTCTGCAAAAAAATGGAAACGATTTCATTCATTTCTTTATTTCAAATACATGTTTTTTGAGCAATGAGTAGTTAGTGAATCACACAGAAATAATCTGATGGGAAAGGCAATGAACAAACCATTTTAGATATGATGAATTTATTCTGTGACTCCAACCTATACTGCTTGAGTCACTATGTGCAATTAAAAATTATGTTGCCTGGCCTGTTTCTTCATTCTGATAAGTTCAGTTGCTCTCTTAATCAAACTAAAGCTCCCAACAAGATATGGATGAGACCCAGCTTCCCACCAAAGAGAGAGAAGGTTGAGAAACTGCATTGGCCATGTTCTTAAATTAAACTACAATGATAGCTAATATTGGGCTTTCATGGTGGCTCCAGTTTGATGGCCAAGACAATAAAGAATCCACCTGCCAATGCAGGAGACCTGGCTTCAATCCCTGGGTCCAGAAGATCCCCTGGAGAAGCGAATGGCAACCCAGTTCAGTATTCTTGCCTGGGAATTCCATGGACAAAGGAGCCTGGTGGGCCACAGTCCATGGGGTCACAAAAGAGTTGGACATGACTTAGCGACTAAACATCAACAATAGCTAATATTATGTTGTGCTCAATAGATACATCACATACAATATCCATATGAATCTGATAAAAATCCTGTTGGTTAAGTAAAGAAGATATTTTTGTTATCCCCCTTTATCTCATTTATTATCTTATTTATCTCAGGAGCAGAGCTGAGTTGAAAATATATGGCATTGCATAGCACATTGTCATCGCCAATATGAGTGGGATGCCTTGTTTCTTGTTTGCCTGATTTTCCCTCTTCTTCCTCATCTTCAGTCTCACTCTCATCTCCCAAGGGGCACCCATTCTGATGTGCAAAATACTCAATATCCTACAAGACTAGTGCTAAGTGTTAAGTCACTTCAGTTGTGTCTGACCCTGTGTGACCCTGTGGACTGTAACCCACCAGGCTCCTCAGTCCTTGGGATTCTCCAGTGTGTTGCCTTGCCCTCCTCCAGGGGATCTTCCTGACCCAGGGATCAAAGCCTCATCTCTCATGTCTCCTGCATTAGCAAGCAGACTCTTTATCACTAGCTCCACCTGGGAAGCCCCATACCACAAGACTACACATGTTTAAATATTATACTGTATATTTTAAAATTTTTCTGTGTATTATGACATTTGACATCTTAGAAAACTTTTCTGGCTAGGGAGAGATGAGACATCCATACCCCAACTCCCCTACCCCTTACCAGTCTAGTCGATATTTAAAAATAGTCAAGTTATCAACAGAGAGTGTGCCTTTGATATGCAGATTAACCAGTCTAGAGCCTGACCCTTTCTCCCAGGTCCCCCACACATCCCAGGAGGCAGTTTTCCTAATCAGTAGGGGGTTTCCCAATGGCTCAGTGGGTAAAGAATCTGTCCACAATTCAGAAGACACAGGTTTGATCCCTGGGTCAGGAAGATCTCCTGAAGAAGGGAATGGCAACCCACTCCAATATTCTTGTCTGGAGAATTCCATGGACAGAGGAGCCTCACGGGCTACAGTTCATGGGGTCACAAAGAGTTGACAGAACTGAGCACGCACATCCCTGCAATAATCCCAATGCCAAGTACCAGGCAAGGAGGGGCCTCTCCTATAGCTTAGAGCTTGCTGAAATTGTTCAGACTAGCCATCCTGCACTGTTTCACCTGCACAACTTTGCCTTTCCCTGGGGAACCCCAATCCTGTCTTCTCCTCACTGATCCTGTAGTGTTTTTCCACATGGTCTTGTGTGGCAGGTCATGTCTCTCCTGTCTAGGACCTGTGAATATAATAAACTATATTTTCATGAACCCCTTCTCTGACTCCCTTTGTGACTTCACCAGTGCTGGGTACTAATTCACTTCAGTTTTGTCCCCCTCTTTATGACCCTATGTACTGAACCTCTCTAGGCTCCTATGTCCATGGGATTTTCCAGGCAAGAACACTGGAGTGGGTTGCCATTTGCTTCTCCAGGGGATCTTCCCGACTCAGCAACGAAGCCTGCATCTTTTTTGTCTCCTGCATTGGCAGGCGGGTTCTCTTCCACTAGCACCACCTGGGACTGACTCTCATAAAACATTACAGAACAAGTACTTAACAAAGACAGGAATGGTATTGTGCTATAAATCTCATTTTGTTTTCTCAATCTCATACCTCATTCAACATTCTTGTTTTTCATATTTACCCATGTCGCTATGGATATCTAGCTCTTTGCTTCTTAATGCTGCATAGTAGCCCTTAATATTTCCATCACATATGTTCTTACACATTTCCCTAGGGATGAACACCCAGATTGGCTTTCACTCCCTGCCAAGGTATACAGTCCCATGTGGAACATCTTTGTGCAAAACCCTGCATTGATATCTTTGTGAAAACTGTCCTGGGAATGTGATTCCAGGTAAAGACATTCCCATAAGGAAGACATGAGTTACTGCAGAAATAATTCATAGGTGAAACTGCTTAACACCTAAACATATCAGTAGTTCTCAAATTAATTTACAAGTGCAATATATCTCAATCAAAACCCATTTGTACTTTTTGAGAAACTTGATAAACTATTTCTAAATTTTATAAATAAGGAAAGAATTCTGAGTAACTAAGTTAACTTTGAAGAATGAACATAGAAGAGGAATTTACTCTATCAGATATTAAGATATACCACAAAGCTGTAGTAAGTAAAAATAATAAATGTAGGAATAAACTAACAGTTGTAAGAATAGATAAATAGGCCAATGGAACACATAGAAACTTTAGAAGTAGACCTATGAATATATAGAACATAGTATGTGAACAAGGAGAAATGATGGGTTTTTAATAGATTGTTTTGGGAGAAAGCTAGCCTACTATATGAAGGGGAAAAAATGAAGCTGAATTCTTATACCAGCTGAATTGTAGACTCTAGATGGAAGTCTGAAATGTGGAAAGCTATGAAGCTAATAGAAAAAAGTATAGAATATCTTTGTGTTCTTTGGGAGGGAAAGATTTCTTAAATAAGTTCCCAAAGTGAAAAGCTAAAACCATAAAGCAAAAAAAAAAAAAAAAGATAAATACAATTATATTAAAATTTAGCATTTCTCTTCAACAAATAATACAATAGACACGGTTTATAGGTCAGTAAAAGATATATATTTGTAAACTTATGCATATTAACAATTTTAAAACAACAGGAAAACAAGTTTTAAATCATCAAAAGAGATAAATAGCAATTTACAGAAGCAAAGTCAAAATGGCAAAGCAGAATGTAAAGAGATGCTTAAATTCACTTGGAATGAGAAAAATGCAAATTGAAACAAGATACCATATTGCACCCATCTGAATGGCAAAATATAAGAAGGTAGACTAATATCAAATGTTGGCACAGCTAGTGGGAATAAAAGCTTATACAGGCGTTCAGAGAAGAAATCTAACATTATTTAGAAAAAAAATAGGGATATAAATTCGCTATTTTCCTTATATATTGAGGAAATTAAGGTTTTTGAGTGGTAGAGTGACTGGCCAGAGTATCACAATTCCCAGATAACAGAGCAAATATTCTGTAATTCTCTGGCCCTAGAACTTGGAGATCTTGTGAAAGTATTTGTATTTGTTGTGGGCTAAATTGTATACCCCACTACTCCGGCCAAATTCATATGTTGAAGTCCCAGTCCCCAAACCTCGGAATGTGATCTTAGTTGGAAACAGGGTCTTTAAAGAGGTAATTAAGTTTAAATGTGTTCATTAGGGTGGGTTCTAATCCAATGTGTCTGGTGTCCTTATAAGAAAAGGCAACTCAGACACAGAGTTGGAAGGAAATGATACAAAGAGTTACAGGGAGGAGACAGCCATCCACCATCTAAGCAGAGAGGCCTAGAACAGATCCTTCTCTCACGGCTCGCTCTCAGAAGGAACCAATCCAGCCAACACCTTATTCTCAAGCTTCTAGCCCCCAGAACTGTGAGACAGCAGACTTCTGTTGTGTAAGCCACAGTCTTGGAGGCTGGAAGTCTGAAATCAACATGCCAGCTGGGTTTGGTTCTGGTGAGGGCCAGCTTCCTGACTCGCAGATGGCCATCTTTTCCCTGTGTCTGCATGGAGGAGAGAACCCTGCCCTATCTTCCTCTTATATAAGCCCCAGGTTCTATCAGTGTAGGGCTTCATCTTTAAGGCTTCATTTAACCTTCATCACCTCCTTAAAGTCCCTGTCTCCAGTACACTCACATGGGGGTGTTACAGCTTCAACCTATGAATTTCGAAGAGACAGTTTCATTCCTAGCAGGCCCTGCCGCCTCTAGCCTAGATTACCATAAAAGCTTTCTAACTGGAATCCCTGTGTTTACACATGCCAGCCTACAGCCTGTTCTCGACAGAGCGTTTGGAGTTTTTGTAAAATATAAAGTAGATTTTGCTATTACTCTGCTCAAAACTCTCTAAAGGCTCCCACTTTATCAGAGTGAAACCCAAGGTTTTAAGATGGCCCACAAAACGCGACATGGATCAGCCACCTGACTCACTGGTAACCCCATCCTTCCACCCTCCTGCTTGCTCCCTCCTTGCCAGCGATTCTGGCCTGTATGTACTTCTTCAGAAATACATGTGCTCTTCCTCCCCCTGACACACCCTTCCCTCCAACATCCACCTGGCTCATCTCCTCACCTCCTCCAACTCTTGGCTCAGGGAGATCTATCTTGATCATTCTGTTTAAAATAAAGCACAACCACCTGTCTCCCATCCGCTTCCAACCTCCCTTAACAAAGATCTCCTTTTCCGTGTAGCATTTATCATCTTCTAACATAGTATATGGGCTTCCCTGGTGGCTCAGTGGTAAAGAATCTGCCTGCCAATGCAGGAGACATGGGTTTGACCCCTGGGTCAGGAAGATCCCCTGGAGAAGGAAATGCAACCCCCTCCACTATTCTTGCCTGGGAAACCCCACAGACAGAGGAGCTTGGGAGGCTATAGTCCATGGGGTTACAAAAGAGTAGGATATGACTTAGCAACTAAACAACTTGCTTAGTATTCTATTATAGTCTTTCCATCTCTTCTCACTAGGTTCCATAAGGGTAGAGATCTTAGTTTGATTGTTATTTGTTTTGTTTATGTTTTTGTTTTTGCATCCCAAGGACCTAGAATGGTACCTGGCACATAGCCATCGCTTAATAAATTTTTTTTGATGGTAGAATGAATAATTATTGTATTATTCCCTCATAACTCAGTTGGTAAAGAATCTGCCTGCAATGCAGGAGACCTGGGTTGAATCCCTGGGTCGGGAAGATCCCCTGGAGAAGGAAATGGCAATCCACTCCAGTATTCTTGCCTAGAGAATCCCAGGGACAGAGGAGCCTAGCAGGCTACAGTCCATAGGGTTGCAAGAGTAGGAAGCGACTTAGCGACTAAACCACCACCACCACCACCAATTCCTAAACACAAACAGGTTAGGTTCACAGGTCCCTGTATGTGTTGAGTCCTGAGTGGCAAAGACCTTTCTTCTTGCAGACATAAGATACATTTAGAGAAAAAAAAATTGTTCAAATTTTAAAAACAAGGTATATGTTACTTTCTTGCTGAAACATTCCATTGTTCACCTATTTAACAAAGAAAAAGAAGAACATTGTCATTTGTGTTGAACATTTGTTGGGTCAGATGACATGCCTTGATGACCTCCATGGCGTTGCAGAGGTAACCATGGCACCCATGCTCTCAGCCTCACCTCTCTGATGATTGCCAAGGGTAATGCGACTTTGAACTGTGCTTTCATCCAGGAGCTGCATCACAAGTTTCATCAGCTGCTCTTGACCTTAACCTCACCTTCTCTTGGATGAAGGGATTTATCAGTGGGCTTCAGACACTAACTCTGACTTTCTATTCACCCACTCAAAATTGTTCTACTTTGTCAGTCACCTTTCCTGGATCATCTTCAATCACTCCAGAGCTAGAATTTTCACAGGTTGCATGGTTCATTCTTTGTCCTTCAAAATCATCCCTCCTCTTAAAATATGTATCCCTCAGGAACACATACAATGGCACTTTACCTCCTCTTTCATTTTTGAAAATATTTCTTGACTTTTGTTTCCATTATAACCTTTCTCTTATAAAAATAGGACCAATAATGTGAATAAAATATCTCAAAACTATATAAAAGTCTGGCAACCTTTGTTTTTGTTCAGTCTAACGTTGTCATGTCCAACTCTGTGACCCCATGGACTATAGCATGTCAGACTTTCCTCTCCTTCTTTATCTTCCTGAGTTTGCTCAAACTCATGTCTGTTGAGTCAGTGATGCCATCCGACCATCTCGTCCTCTGTCGTCCCTTCTCCTGCCTTCGATCTTTCCCAGCATCAGGGTCTTCTCCAGTGGGTTGGCTCTTTGCATCAGGTGGCCAAAGTACTGGCAACCTTGCTACAAACTAAATAGTCACACAGCTAAATCACCTTAACAGATAACTTGTACCTTCCACTGATGGGGAAAGAGTTGTTATGCTTTTGATCTTAAGCATAACATTCATAAAAATATCAATAGACGTTTGAGGTTAGAAAGTTCCCAAGTGAGTTTCAATGCATATTTTGTTTTCTACATCTTGTTTCTCCAGCACAGGGACTCTCTTTTTTTTTTAATTTTACCAGTACTTCTCACTTTGCCTGCCACGTTGCAGGCAGTAAATATCTGTTGAAAGAATGAAGAAAAAAAAATGTACACGTTTATACCCTGAAGCCTTCTTTTTCTCTATGCACTCTGAAATATCTCCACTGGGAGGCAGCACATGACTTTAACAGATTTTTAAAAAGAAGAGGCTCAGGCTATGATACCATTCAAAATATGGTACTTTGAAGCATTTCACAGTTACAAATTGAAGAAAGAGATGATAGTCTGACCTTAAACTATTAAACTAATAGCTACAAGGCTGAGCTATCTACTCAAATATTATATCTTACTACAGCTTCAAAACATTTAATAATGTCAGTGGAAACAGCTGGAAATGAATTCTTAATAATAATTAGATGGTATTATAGCTAGTGAGGTTTAATTGACATTATTTTTCTATCTCCAACCATCATAAAAATAAGACATTCCTTGTATTCTGTTTAATTCAAGGAATGGTCAGCATGCAACTTTGTAAGATGTCTTCAAGAAAACTGAATTTCATGAAAAATATAAACATTCTAACTCCTTAGCTATTTCGTGTGGGGCTCTTTTCTGCATAATCAGAACACAGGCTCTTGGGTTGGCATGGGACGTTTCCAGTGTCAATCAGTTACAATAAGGAGGGTTATATACAATATGGACTTACTGGTGGCTCAGTGGTAAAAAATCTGCCTACAGTGCAGGAAACTTAAGTGAAGCGAGTTCAACCCTGGGTAGGGCAGATCCTCTGGAGGAGGAAATGGCAACTGGCTCCAGTATTCTTGTCAGGAAAATCCCATGGACAGAGGAGCCTACAATCCATAGGATCATAAAGAGTCAGACATGACTCAGCCACTGAGCACACACATACGTATACAATATAGGAGGATTACTTTTGTTACTGTGTACCAATTTCATGCTGCTGTTTCCACATCCAGGCTAATTCCAAGTCTCTTTTGAGCAATAGTATATGTGATTCAAAGTATTACCTGAAATTTACATTGATTACAAATTGTTACTCTTTTCTCTAGAATAACATTAGTTGATTTGTTCAGTGTTTTTACCAGCAGCTTACTCCAGACTTGCAGTTTTCCTGATTTTCCTAAAACCTACCTTCCTTCCTAAAACTTTACAACTCTCTTGGATACATTTTGCCAGTTCAAATCCTTTCCCTCCATAAATGCCACAAACTCATGAAACACATAGACAGCAAAAGTATTTTTCAAATTAAAAAAAATCAACTACAGCATTCCATTCCCAGTGACAGCATGTATCTAAAAATATTATTATTATAAACTAGGGAAGGCCTGGTCATAGACAACTGAAATTCATCCACTTGTAACACTATGAAATATACACAGTAAATTTGTTGTGCTGTGTATATAGTACTGGTAATTATAATGACAAATTTGCTCTTTGAAGCATCTCACATTTTTATCTTAAAAATTTTCAAAGGGCTTGAATAAAGCTGTTTATCAGCAGGAAATAGGTACAAGTTTTTCTGAGTCAATGTTCTGAACTGACATTGATAACTGCAAGTATCTTTCATATTTTATGTCTTCTTTTTGTCTTTTTCAAGCTATAGGTATCGTATTTTTTCTGTTCAGCATATTGTTCTCTTTTCTCTTTTCCTTTTCCCAACCGATCTCCTTCTAATGTGAGACCTCTCAGGTGTCAGTTTCAAAAGATAGCATGAATAGGATTTTTTTTAAGTAAAATTTTCCTATAACTTTCCTTGAAGTTATTATCTTGGCCGATTCATGGTCAGCTTTCCAGTGTACAGAAATCAATAGTCTAACAAATATCTTCCTTCTGCATGATAAGGGAAGCCAGGTTTTCAGCAAAATATTTGAAATCTCATTCCTGAAAGCCCCATCTCTTTCACAATATTAACTCCAAGTTTTGTGCTCTGTTAATTATGACATCCTACTTCCAAACTCTGTATCAGTTATATCTAGTGTTTTTATAATATTCTAATAAAAAACAAAAAACATTGACTTTAACAAAATAGAAATATATTTTATCTTGCATTAAAAAAAAAAAGTCTGGAAGGAATAGTTCAGGAACCTAGTTTTCTAGCTTTTGATCCATTATCTGTAAGGTCATCCCAAGAGCCAAGATAGCTCCTGAGGTCTTGCCATCCTATCTGTACACCAGTTAGAGACAGGCCCCTGCTATTTGAATTAGTTGAATTAATTCTCTCAGAATTTTTACCCATAACTTCTTCTGTGAGTTTTTAATATGGTGTTTTATAGAGAAAAAATAGGGTCTTTATATGTTTGTGCAAGGTAAATTTTAATGGCAGCAATTCATTATTTCAGGAAGTCATTGCCCCATTTCCATTCTATCAGATACGATCATATGTGAAACTTTGTCACCGAGAGGTAAGTAGGATATGTGAAATCCAAGTCTGCCTTTCCTATATACATGTATGACATTAAGCCCTTTGTCTAGTTCTCTTTATCACTGAAATGTGCAGAAAAATGACTTTCTTACTTACTTAAACTAAATATTTTAAAGTTAAAATGAGATAATTGATGGAAAATGTTTTGGAAAATAAAAAGTAGCATATACAATATTGGGGCAGCCTGGCTTATCTTAGAATCAAGGGGCTTATGCAGCATTGGGTTTTCTAAGCAGAAGCTATCATCTTTGGTGCTGCCCGCAACACCTGCAGCCAGTGTGGCTAAACAGGTTGGTTGCTACTTCAAAGGGCAGCAGAAAATTGAGGAAAGCAGGTGTTACAAGAATGAAGACTAACCCTAATCCAGAAATCCCTCATGGAAAAGTGGCCATAATAATGTCTTACATCACTTTCTTGGGCTGGATGGGTAAACCTTAATTTATTGTGTAAATTGTATTGTATTAAAGGATTTTTAAAATATAATGTCCGTGATTTTCTTAAAATAGCAATTTGCAAGAATTAATTCCCAACAGCTCAGAATTAAGTATTTAAAACTCCTTGCAGAGAGAAAAAATATCCCCAAAGATTAAGAACAAATACCTTATTCTCATAATTAAAGCAAAAGTGTAGCCTCTTAGAAAAGTAGTCACTCTGAAAGCACACACACGCGCACACACACACACACACACACACACACACACACACACACACTATTATATCATCTCCTTTGAAATGACATCTGTTTAACCTCCATTTTCACAGGTGGAGAGAATTGGGTCGAGATCTGAGACTGCCATTAGTGACAGCTGAATTTCCTCTGATTAAGCAGTGCTGTAGGGACTTCACGAGTTCCTCTTCACTTGGGTCTCCTGTTCAGCACCTGGATAAGCTTATATTGCCTTGGTAACCAAGACAAAACCCTTTCTTAATGTTGAATAGGGTGATTGATGCTTATTGATTATGATAGTTTGGGTGAATTGCGGTTTCTGTCATCATATAGAGGGGTTTCTCCGTTTTCGTTCTTCCGCTAAAGGGATTTTGTGAGGTACGTTTAATAATAAACTCTTTATAATCACCCATGTATGCAGAGAACTTGTTTCCCAACATTTTAAGCTTCCTCATATAATCCCCAGTCACTTTGTGAGTTTTGTCCACTTTGAGGAAAGCCTTTGCATCTGTCGTGGAGGTAATTGCCAATAGTTCTTTGTTTTTTTGTTGAGACAGTCTCCTTTTAAAAAATTTATTTTTAATTGAAGGATAATTTGCTTTACAGTATTGGTTTGATTTCTGCCGTATATCAGCATAAATTAGCCATAGGTGTACATATGTCCCCTCCGTTAGCCTCCCTCCCACCTCCCACCCTTTCCCACCCCTCTAGGTTGTTACAGAGCCCCAATTTGAGTTCCCTGAGTTATATGGCAAATTTCCACTGTCTATCTACTTTACATACAGTAGTATATATGAAGAATATTGAGGGCAGGAGAAGAGGGTGTCAGAGGATGAGATGGCTGGATGGCATCACCAAGGCAATGAACATGAACTTGGGCAAACTTTGGGAGATGGTGAGGGACAGAGAGGTCTGGCATGCTGCAGTCCATGGGGTCGCAAAAAGTCAGACATGACTGGGTGACTGAACAACAACTAAGTGTATACGGAGAGAGTAACGTGAAGCATATACACTGCCAATAGCTTTCAAACACGTACAGGCATCCCTCGGTATCTACTGAACATTGGTTCCAGAAGCCCCCATGGATATCAAAATCTATGGATGCTCAAGTTTCTTGTTTTTGTTGTTATTTAGTCACTAAGTCATATTCAACTCTTTTGCGACCCCATGGACTGTAACCCACCAGGCCACTCTGTCCATGGGATTTTCCAGGCAAGTATACTGGAGTGGGTTGCCATTTCCTGCTCCAGAAGATCTTCCTGACCCAGGGATCAAACCAGTATCTCCTGCATTAGTAGGCATGTTCTTTACCACTGAGTCACCAGGGAAGTCCAAGTCCCTTATATAAAGTGGTGAAATACAGCTGGTCCTCCGTATCCACAGGTTCCATGTCCATGGATTTAACCAAACAAAATCCATGACTCTAGAATCCACAGATGTGGAGGGCCCACTGTACAAACTCTGTTACCCTACGAATGGAACAATCCATGAATACTTTCATGATAATCAAAGGCCCCACGCACTGAACTGGGTTTCTACCACTATATTGAGACTTGCTCCAAATAACTTCTCTACTCCAGTAATATTTCCATCTCTAAAATATTTTAGACTTTAAATATTTTACTGGGATATATCTACATGGGACTTGCTTGAAATTTCTTTTTAGAGAAAAACTTCTGTAACTTTTTTGCTAAAAGCAACATTGTTACCATAACTGTTAAAATTTGCTTTCTCTTTGCTTTTAGCTCTATGAGTACAGTGTCTTATATGGATGAACCTTGCCAGCCTGAAGATGCCTCTCGCCTCACAGTTCACATGGAAAACACTTACCAACTGGGTGTGTTATTTTATCACTCCTTCCTATTTAAAACTTCTAATTTCATGAGTGATATTTACTCAAAATAATATCTGACAACCTGGCATCATCTTCAATACTACCGCAATATAAAGGATCTTAATTAATTGGGTAATTTGATATTGCTTTAATTTCTTCCTCTGCAAAATGGGGCCAGTACCTATTGTTTACTTTTTTTTAATCAGTATTTTCTAAATACCAAGCAATTCACTGGCTGCAACTGAGGTGTAGTGTGTGGTACTGAATTAAGCAGTTCATTGGGGTATCTCAAGGTTATCTTGTGGAGTTTTTTGTATCTACTTGAGTTAAATGAAACAGATAGACATTAAGATTTTATTGAACAAAACCAACCAAGATTGTTAATGGATGGAGAAAAAAGCCTTAAAGGCAAAAGCAAATGATTCCTGGTCCCCTGTTGACAGAGATGCTTATCTTTTCCCAAAGAGGTTTTGGGTCTTTGAAAACAAAAATCCTTGCACCTGTCCCTGAACGCCAGGTGGAATCCACAGTGGCTATCATTCCCCCTCATGTTTTCTCACAGAACTACTTGTTTGCTCCAAATGTATACCTATCCACTATTATCTGGATCTACATATAATTATTGCTGTGTAGAAATTCCACAGAGACTTACCAATAACCCAAGTAAGACGCAATGGGCCAGAGTGACTTAATCTGTGGCCAGTTAACCTCAAGAAAATTACAGACCATCAACACATCCCATTAGACCTTCTAGGCAGTTTTCTATGGTAATCCCCAAGATGACATGGATTGTAAAGCTCCATAATTAGCCTGTCCACTGGTATTTTCACAGTGCCTATGGTAGACGGATAATATCCTGCCATTCAATATACCCTTATACTCCATTTGAAACCTTACCCAGTTTCCTTTGGGGAAGCACTCACCACTGCCATTATTATCACTTTTGGTCCACAGCATCCTGCTGAAGCTGACACTGGCTTCGGAGATGTAACAGTGACTGACCTGGGGATTTGGTCAAGGTCATCAAAGCATTTGAGAGTCAATTCAGAGAATGTTGTTTGGGCTATTGAAGAAGTGGATCAGCCTCTGGAACCTGAAAGGTTGTAAGCTCTGTGGCAGCTTCTGGCATCTTGCCCCCACACAAAGCCTGAGACCAAGTCCTAAATACCCTGTATACTCTTAGACTTTTTATTTAGGCAAGTTATATTGGATGTCAGTATGGGTCAAGTTTTCTTGTAACTAAAAGATCTTCACCATTCAGTGCCTTTGACTCTGCGTGCTAGAAGGGTTTGAATCTGATTTCAACAAGATACAGCATTTGAAATATGAAGCCCCGCATTTCTTCAAAAATATGTGCTTGCATAACTTATTTCCTCAAATAAACTAAATTGTCTCATCAGTTCTAAAAGTCCTGAGTGTTGAACCAAGTTAGAAAAAATAATTTTTTAAATACCTTAGTATAGAAAAAAATAGTTTCCATACTTCCTTTCAAAAAGTCGCGCAAATTATTCTTCTATGATTAGTCTTTTGTACTTGACAATCCATTTTATAAGGTTCCAGGTAGCTATTTTGTTAATAATCAAATATGTATTTCCACTTCTACTTGTTTCTGGGTTTATTTTGCATCTGAAAGGTACTCTGTGGGCCTTTGGCGAGGATTTTCTCATATCTGCAGAGTAAATTCTGACTAGAAGAATAAGAGAAATTTCAGTCACCAGTATTACTGTGTTTAAGTTTTCACATTCTACCCAATAATATGTGCATCATTTAAACATATCTCAAATGTTTAGTATGGTTGTTCTCCCTTTATTTGAGTGACTATAGCCACCAAAAATGAGATTAAACATGAGTATAATTAAAGAAAAAAGGAAAGGGAAGAATGAGAATATATTTCTTACAATTAAAAGCCCCTTATCTCTTCCCACTAATTGATTCTGAAACATGAGTACAGCAGAAAATACTGACTGCAAGGGCCAATGTACGTGAATCTGAATACTCGTTTTGCCCATTCTTAAATAAATAATGTTTGAGCAAGGTATTCAGCATCCTTGAACCTCAGTTTCTTCCTCCGTAAGTAGGGATCATAGGTCACACTTGGTTAGGGATACTATGAGAATTAAATAAAGTATTGTATTTAAACTGCTTCCCATTCAGTATGTTATCGCTTCTGACTATAGAACATCACTTTCGATCACTAAGAAGAAAAGCCTTCCATGACATCCAATATAACTTCCTCTTGAGTATGGAATGAGTCCTCCACAGGACTTTTTCTGGAGCAGTGACTATAGAGGTACCGATTCACTGACTATAATCCCCACATCACACAGGGCTACAGATGGCCATCCTTGCTGACACATCAAGACAGGGCACCTGAGAATGCAGCCAATATAGTGAAAAATGGAACCGAGAGATGGTGACAGAAAGACATTTGAGCTCAACTCCCATGTCACCAGGCCCTATCACCAGATGATTTGTTGGACAGAGAGCCTGCCAGTATTTCAGTGCTGACTTTGCTCCACCTTATAGGGTCCTTCCCACCTGTGGAGACCTAAACCATCTCCCGCCTTACACCATCGTCCATCCTGCTGCCTTCTGTCTGCTTGCAATGAAGAAGCAACAATAACAACAGCAACACTATAAAAAAAGATCCAATGAGTAGTTTTTTGTGTGGCAGACTCACTGTTCTGAGTAGGTGGTGATTCTCATCACTATCCCAGTTTGGGAAGCTAAGACACAGATATGTTAACTAATCAAATTTTTATCTATTCTCTCTTAAATCTGTTTTTACAGATAAGTTTTCCTTTCTTTTCTCCATCCTGATCCTTCTTCAGATCTTTGCAATTTGATTTCTAAAAGCATTTTTTCCTCCTAAATTAGAAAAAAAATTGCTCTAGAAATTAAAAAAAGGTTTAGGCCTTTGCATTAGTTGACTCTGAAAGTTTTGGGAGCTTGTTTTGGAAGTCAGTGAGTGAGTGAAAGTCACTCAGTCATGTCCAACTCTTTGGGACCCAATGGACCGTAGCCCTCCAGGCTCCTCTGTCCATGGAATTCTCCAGGCAAGAATACTGGAATGAGTTGCCATGCCCCTCTCCAGGGGAGCTTCCCAACCCAGGGATTGAACACAGGTCTTCCACATTGCAGGCAGATTCTTGACCATCTGAGCCACCAGAGAAGCCCATTTTGGAAGTCAAATGCTAATTACTGACTCTCTTTGCATCTCAGCATCCAAGGTTAAATAAGACAATGGATGATTCTGCTGTATAGGGCCACGGTCACAAAGAAGTGAGAGAAGAAAAGTTTACTATTTAAACTTTTTTCGGAATTGAATCTGGTTAATGAGATTTTTTAAAAATCTAAGGTAAGTGCAGAAAGGGCATTGGTGCAGCTGGACAGCAGGAGCTGTTGGAAACCGGGAGCAGGTGCAGCCAGGACTCCATCTTTCTAGCCCTGAACTGTGTGTGTCTCCCTCTCTCACTGTGGCTTGGCTTCCTTCTCACTGTGAGAAACACTTCCTGAGAGTCACGTGTCTTAACTTTTGACTCCAAAAAGAGACTTACAACTTTTTTTTTACCTAGTTCTAGTTTAATATAAAAGTTCCGAGAAAGGATTCTAGTTGGCCTAGCTTGGGGCAAGTCCACCCAGCGCCAATCAACCATGACCTGGACTTGGACTCAAAAGAGATGATGATCCTAAAGAACCACATGGTTAGGGTGGGAAGAGGACCAGTCCCTTCCATTTGGGAGACACTGTTCCCAAAGGTTAGGGAGGTGTACCAGCTGGACAAGTACATGCACTGAAGGAATTTACTATTTTCTGAAAGGACCAGTGCTCCCCATGGGTGATGCAGGTCAAGCTTCAGTACATGTGATATGAGTGCTTGGCAGGAGGGAATGAAAAGGAGAGGTACCAATCCAAAAGATATAATCTGTTTAATTTAGTCCAACCTGGTAAGAACATTTTAAAAATTTTTCAAACAGAAACAGAGAAACCACCCTCACATTTAGCCTCATTTCACTATCATAAGCAAATGGAAACCTTCTAAAAGATCCACAGGACAATAGGTGTTTGGCCTAGGGGGGCTGGTGCTCCATCTCTGATCCCACAAAGCAAGAGTAATCAGGACCAACCCTTCACGGGTTTATAACTGCTTGTCTCTCTCCTGTAGAGGGGAGAGATTCCTGCTGACTAAATATTTGGGTTAATTATCATACTCATTGTCTCCGATGTCTTTATTTTACTTGTCCGGATTCATGGATTCATTTCCCAGGCTGATTTAAATTTAATTGAACAATTCCTATATAAGTATCACAATAAAAATACTATAAATTGAGCCCCAGGAGGTTGACCTAGCTGAATTCTAGGTGCGGGGTGTCACCTTCTGGTTAATTTAGCCACTGGGAAGCATCGGTGGGAAGTCAGAAGAGAGGAGTGTGAACCCCGCCTAAGGCCTCACCTTGTGCTCTTTGCCTCCATCAGCAGAAGGACGGAGGTTGCTGTGGAGGGAACCCTTTCCACATGGCTCTTCTGGGATCTCTTGTAAGAATTCCCTCCTCAGGTTGGGATGAAAGTAACACCTTCTTTTTTACCAGCTGAGGGGGCTGGCACATTCCTTCAAGATTCCCTGCATCCTGGTCAGACCTCCCTAAGGAGTCTGTTTATTAAATCCTCTAGGAATTGTTCTAACTTTAATGTGCGATATATTTCCTTAGACCCTGACTGATACAGTCATTGAAAATAGACACTTAAAAGATACTGATGACTATTGAAAATAGCATTGGGTAGAATTCTTCATCCATATCAACTCAGCAAATAATGATCAAGCCTCTGTATACCGGGCCCTGGGCACATGAACATGTTATTCAATGACAGAGGTTAGTGATAAGGTTAATATTCCTCGGGGGGTAGGGGGGGCGCAAGTAAGATTCCTGGGGTGCAGGGTAAGATGCAGCTAAAGCTGTCGCTCTGAAAGTGGACTAAATGTAGTTAAGAAGTTAAGCTCTCAAGTCAGATAAACCAGGAAGGTACATCCCAACCCTGACACTGTGTGATTCTAGGTAAGTTAGTCGATATATTTAAACATCTGTTCTCCCCTCTGTGAAATGGAGGTAACAATAAGATTTACCCCCAGAGATTTATTAGAAGATTATACATATAAAGTAATAAAGTACTTGTCACTGAGGGGCTTTCCTGGTGTCTCACACAGTAAAGAATCTCCAATGCAGGAGATCTGGGTTCAACCCCTGGGGTTGGGAAGATCCTCTGGAGAAGGAAATGGCAACCTACTCCAGTATTCTTGCCTGGGCAATCCCATGGAAAGAGGGCTTCATGGGGTCACAAAGAGTCGCACGTGACTGTGCAACTCACACACACACTATCACAGTGGCTGGTGTGTAGAAAATGCTCAATAAGAGTAGCTATTATTTGTACTATGGCTATTATCTAGAAAATGTTTAATTCTATTTAAATTCAGAAATCAGACCTTGAACATTTTTTTCTGACTTTAGCATTGTGTTAGACCTTGAGGAAGATAAAAACATAATCTTGTTTACCAGTTCAGAGAAGAAAGGTAAGGTAAGCCTTGGCAATTATCAGCTGAATTAGGAGCCACCATAGCAGTGGAGACCCAGAGCATTGGGAATATAGAGAAGAGAGAGGTAATTTTTACCTGAGGAGAGGAGGAAGGCTAACTGGAGAAGATGTTTGAGCTGGCCTTGAAACATGAGTGGGTATTTCTCGAATGAACAGGATGGGGAAGAGTGTTGCATTTTGAAAGAGGAGCAAATGGACACAAGCACTCTTGAAAGAACAGATAAACTCCATGAAGCTGGAGCAGCAGTCATGTGAAGACCTGTGGTGGTTGAAGAAGAAGCTGTAGGTTGGATAGGAGCTGAACTCTAGACTTTGCCAAGGAAAACACAGTGGTAACATCTGGGTGTTACAACTCCAGTTGTAGTGTTAGGGAACTTAAGAGCTGGGGATCAGTTAGAAAGATGTTAAGACACTGGAATAAGTTATTAGCCTTGGGAACTGGTGGAGGCTTCCCAGGTGGCACAGTGGTAAAGAATCTGCTTGCCAATACAGGAGACACAAGAGATAGGGGTTAGATCCCTGGATCAGGAAGATACCCTGGAGTAGGAAATGGCAACCCACTCCAGTATTCTTGCCTGGGAAATCCCTTAGACAGAGGAGCCCTTTAATGAAGGGCTACAGTCCATAGACTCCCAAGGAGTCAGACACAACTGAGCAATTGAGCATGCAGACAGTGGGAACTGGGAAGGAGGATACATTCAATGTCAGACTCCATGGTACTGAACACACTCTTGAGGTATCTGGTAAACAGATGAATCCCATCTTCTCGTCCTCTACCAGAGAATTTGACTGGAAATCTTATTGGGACCACTTTCTTTCCTTCAATAGAGGCAACCCAGAAGATTAAATGTCTCCATGTTTTGATACTCTTTTGATTAAGCTATGGCATGGGCAGATATGATTTGAAATTACTTCTTTGAAAGAAATTTTGTCTGTATTTTCAGGTCCTACCAAACATTTTCCTGTGGTCATTGTCAATCATATTCTGAAAGATGTGTTAACAACCTACCTACAAGAAGAACAGTATGAACCGGAACTCTGTAGACAGATGACTAAAACAATTTCTGAGGTATATGTGTGATTTCCTAAAGTGTTAACTATGACTAGAATATTTGCTGAAAGCACAACCCGCCCATTTTAATGAAAGCAATTAATTTGCAGTAGCAGTAAAACTGTTTATTTTTATCTTATGAAAATATTTATTAGGTCATAGTCCATGTGTGTCTGTGTGTGTAAAAAGCCTTTGTCTAAAACAATTATTATGTGCATCACTTGCATGTATTCTGTTTTAAAAATGTATAAAACTGCCCCATTTATTTTAAAAATGTTATTATAAAAGATACAATATTTTAATGATCACTTTCTCTTTCCCAAAGCACCTTCTTTGAAGTAAAGTGAAAGTCTCTCAGTCATGTCCGACTCTGCGACCCCATGGACTCGTCCATGGAATTCTCTAGGCCAGAATACTGGAGTGGGTAGCCTTTCCCTTCTCCAAGGGATTTTCCCAATCCAGGGATTGAACCCAGGTCTCCCACATTGCAGGTGGTTCTTTACCAGCTGAACCACAAGGGAAGCCCAAGAACACTGGAGTGGGTAGCCTGTCCCTTCTCCAAAGCACCTTCTTTGCATGCCATCAAATAAAAAAATTGGGGCCTTTAAAAACATTTCTATTTTTATCAACTAAAGTGCTGGCACTCCATAAAATTTTCTCTTTCTTTTTCATTATAATGTATCTAATAAGCATTCACAATTAGTCATATTACAGGAGACTTCAGACGTGTAGTCCCTTAATTAGACATGAACAAGATGGTATAATTGTAATGCCAACATTCTTTGAAGGGAAGCCATTTCAACATAGATTTTCCAAGAACACAATAAATGCATTGAAAGCTCTGTTCTCTGGATTATTATTTTGCTGTGTGCCTTAGAAAAGGTAGGTTTCTCACTGGGACTATCATTTTGTCCCTCTATGTCCTGTCTTGTGCTTGAAGGAAATTATAGCTACCTTTCTATAGCAATTACTGAAAGCCTCTACAAGGTATCGTGCCATTTTCTTCAATTAAATCCACTATATTTATGAGAAAAATTAAGACTTTTAAACTTCAATGTGACTAAGTGAGGACCTTTTGTTTTCCTTTTAATTTCTAGGTTATTAAAGCCCAGGTAAAGGACTTGATGATCCCACGATATAAGCTAATTGTGATCGTCCACATTGGACAACTGACGAGCCAGAGCATACTGATTGGAAGCAGATGCCTTTGGGATCCTAAAAATGATGCCTTTGCATCTTTCATTTTCAGAAATTCTTCTCTCTTTGCTCTTGCAAATGTCTACACAGTTTACTTTGAATGATTGAAAACAAATTCTAGTTCATACTCTTTAAATCAAGATATAACGTATCTATGTACACAAGTTTCACTGCCCAAACATTAGAGAAAGACACAACACTAATATTTCAAACAATGGGAAGTTTGCAGACTTTTTCATACTCTTGTAAGAATTAGGGGAGAGAATATGGCACTAGAAAGAATCTTGTTTATCCAAAGGAGAAATGAAATCTTGGTTCTCCTGGATTGTTTTCTCATAGACATAGATTCTTATTACATATTACTTTGGGTACTAATTATTTTAATTATGCTTTCATTAGAGAGTTAGAATTCCCTCCATTGTTTTTTAATGAAGAGCTTTTAAAAAAAAAATACGGTTATATACCCTGACCAATAAATGACGGTAGACGTTCAATATGGTATACACAAATGATCAATGTTACTATTCTCAGCGCTGCATATAAAAGAATACTGGTTTTCATCTTGCACTTAATAAATTGAGCAGCATTCATTAACTGCAATTTTTGTTATAGGTACCTGACAGTTGAAACTGCTGAGGTAGAATTAACGATTTCATAACAATTATTGTCGTCCCACAGGACTGCAAGCTAAAACTAGACGCTCCTGTGGGCGGCCTGCACTTTACAAAATTGTGGGAGAACTGAATATTAGCTCTTCAATAATGGAAACAACAAATGAACAAAGGCTTTTTAGCACACTGAGGTAGAGGTTGTGGTATTAAATATACATGATGCTTAATGGTAAGTGTGTCTGTAACACATAAATTCATGTACTGGAAAGAGACACTGCTTTTAAATATACACTGCCTGATACACCTTTCAATAGCTTTTCCTGCTAACAAACTTTTACACAAAATATATAGCTGGCAGTTTAACAAATAAAACATGTGTATTTACTGTTTTGTTCCTATGAATTTAATACTAAAGTGACCCAGTGTGGTTTTGAATGGATGGCACTAAAATTTATAGGGCTGCACTAGCTTATTATTCTGTGGGTTAATGTAACTTGTACCATGGATCATTTATTTTTATGGGGCTTTCAGCCCTTTGTATGCATGTAAAATTGTGAGTGGCGTTGTTCTTGGATGGTAAGTGGACCGCCTAGAGGACATTTGTTAAAGGTTAAAGATGAATTGTACACATATGGAGAAAATTAGCAACTCTATACTTCTAAGGAAAAAATGATGTGTAATTCATATCAAAACGAATTTAACAAATGGGCAAGCAGTCAAGGCTTTATAGTTATGTACTGATGTCTTATTTTTCCCTCAAGACAATGCATATGTTTTAAGTGTACTTTTAAAATCCCTTTTCTTCTCTTTGTTCTGGCGTTTAAGGTAGCATTTCAAAATGAATTCATCAATTTTCATCATTTTTTTTCTGTTAGTGCCTTAGTGGGAATACGTCTGTATAATAATTTATCACAACCAAGATTTGTCAATCTCCATAGCCAGTTTGGAATCTGCATTAGATCATTAAGTACAGTACGTAAATGAATTTTCTATTTTCTTTGCCCATTTATGAATATCTCCCCTCTTAGAACAATAGCAGGGGAAATCATACAGCAATTTTGCATAAATAAATCATATGAAGAAAAATTTTTTTAGTATGTAGGAAGTCCACTATAAAAATTGCCTTATTTTTTAGCTATAAAATCTCAACCATGAGGTAATCTCTTACCATCTGTCCTAGGCTGTATTAGGATTCAAAACCTTACCACATGATGGCAGTTGAAAAGCAAAAAAGGAAGCAGTTTGCCAGCATATTGCCATATACTGTAATTCAGATAGTCAGTGATGAATTTTAGCAGTTATATAACAACATAAGAACATATAATAAAAGTTCACTAATTGTGACTATCTTGGAGGAATGCTGGTTAGTAAAACACAGTTTTGTGATGGGAACTTTTGATAGGTGTGTCAGCTAACACCTCTCCCAATCTATAAATGTATCAAGTTAACATGTTGTTCACCTTAAATTTATACAATGTTGTGTCAATTGTATCTCAATTTTAAAATGAACATTTAAAAAATAAAGAAATGACACTAAATGTGAGGGAATTGTTTTACTTTGAAGCCCACTGAACTTTCTGGGTGTTTTTCTTCTCAATAGACATTCCTAAAGTGCCATCCCTACCTCACAGCCTTCAGTTAGGCTCATCCCCACCTTAGAACACCCTCCCTAGACTACAGAAGCTTCCTGCACTTTTCGGCATTAAACTCGGGTCTCACCTTTTCTCTAAATCCTTCTCCATTTATTCTTCCCTCACATTCTGTCTCTTCTTTCACCACCATCATAGCTGAGACCCTGATTCTCCTCTAACTGATTTTTGAATGAGTTTTTTTCACTTACTGTATTGAAAACATCTTGAGTATGTGGACCACATATCCTGACACCATCTAACAATAAAATGTAATAACCTGAACTTTTCAAGCAAGAATCATGTACACTGATACTACTGTACTACATAATTACCAATCAAAAAGTGATAGTAACACAGAGTTCAACCCTAGAAGAACTAGGATACTCTAGGGGTGATAACTACACAACTGACCACAGTCAAGTTTAGAATATGTTTTCATAAGGAAAGTCCAAAATATCTTTATATGATTAAAGGAATCAAGGAAGGCTTCATGAAGGAAGAAGCACTTATCTAGACTATGAAGGTGACAAGTAGAATTTCAACAGACACAGAAGTTCAGAATACAGAATAAAACACAGTGTTCATGAAGATAAGTGGTCAAAACTAAGACTGATATCCTGAAAGCCTGAGTAAGAAAACGGCAGACCATGGGTAGCTTTTCGTTAGGCTAACAACTGACTCTTTAAGAAGGTGAATCCATCAGTAAAGAGCAGGAAGACCACTTAGGAGAGGTAAGAGGTAATGAGGGTCTGAGTTCTGCAGTGGCATTGAAATTTAGAGGAGAGGACAATTGTATAAACATTTTAGGGACTAAGTCTACATGATCAGGAAAAGAGGAAAGAGTCAGAGCTGACTAAGACAAAGTGACAAGGCAATTAAAAGTTTCAAGCTCTGATATTGACATAGTCAAGTCTGAATCCTACCATTCCAGCCAACAGTTAAGTGATCTTGAGTAAATTACTAACCACACTAAGCTGCAGCTTCCCCATCTTAATGTAGTGATAGTGCTGGTACCTACCTCACAGGGTTTTGGTGAGAATTAAATCTATACATTTACGAAGCTCTTCACAGCCCCAAACCTAAAAGGAAGCCCTATGATTGTAGCTCCTGTGATTGCAATTGAAAGTTCGAGTCTGAGTAACTCAGTGATCAATGTGAAGAAATAGATGAAAAATAGTTTCAAGGGAGTAGATCTGATAGACAAAGTGCTTAAGGAACTATGGATGGAGGTTTGTGACATTGTACAGGAGGTGGTAATCAAAACCATCCCCGAGAAAAAGAAATGCAAAAAGGCAAAATGGTTGTCTCAGGAGGCCTTACAAATCCCTGAGAAAAGAAGAGAAGCTAACGGCAAAGGAGAAAAGGAAAGATATTCTCATTTGAATGCAGAGTTCCAAAGAATAGCAAGGAGAGATAGGAAAGCCTTCATCAGTGATCAGTGCAAAGAAATAGAGGAAAACAATAGAATGAGAAAGACTAGCGATCTCTTCAAGAAAATTAGAGATACCAAGGGAATATTTCATGCAAAGATGGGCACAATAAAGGACAGAAATGGTATGGACCTAACAGAAGCTGAAGTTATTAAGAAGAGGTGGCAAGAATACACAGAACTATATAAAAAAGATCATCATGACCCAGATAACCACGATGGTTTGATCACTCACCTAGAGCCAGGCATCCTGGAATAAGAAGTCAAATGGGCCTTAGGAAGCATCACTATGAATAAAGCTAGTGAAGGTGATGGAATTCCAGTTGAGCTATTTCAAATTCTAAAAAATGATGCTGTGAAAGTGCTGCACTCGATATGTCAGCAAATTTGGAAAACTCAGCAATGGCCACAGGACTAGGAAAGGTCTGTTTTCTTTCCAGTTCCAAAGAAAGGCAATGCCCAAGAATGTTAAAACTATCACACAATTGCACTAGCAAAGTAATGCTCTCAAATGATAGCAAAGTAATGCTCAGAATTCTCCAAGACAGGTTTCAACAGTATGTGAACTGTGAACTTCCACATGTTCAAACTGGATTTAGAAAAAGCAGAGGAATCCGAGATCCAATTGCCAACATCCGTTGGATCATAGAAAAAGCAAGAGAGTTCCAGAAAAACATCTACTTCTGCTTTATTGACTATGCCAAAGCCTTTGACTGTGTAGATCACAACAAAGTGTGGAAAATTCTTCAAGAAAGAGGGATATCAGACCACCTTACCTGCCTCCTGAGAAATCTAAAGCAACAGTTAGAACTGGACATGGAACAATGGACTGGTTCCAAATTGGGAAAGGAGTATGTCAAGACTGTGTATTGTCACCCTGCTTATTTAACTTATATGCAGAGTACATCATGCGAAATGCCAGGTTGGATGAAGCACAAGCTAGAATCAAGATTGCTGGAAGAAATACCAATAACCTCAGATACACAGATGACACCACCCTTATGGTAGAAAGTGAAAAAGAACTAATGAGCCTCTTGATGAAAGTGAAAGAGGAGAGTGAAAAAGCTGGCTAAAACTCAACGTTCAAAAAAGTTAAGATCATGGCACCTGGTCTCATCACTTCATGGCAAATAGATGGGGAAACAATGGAAACTGAGACAGACTTTATTTTGGGGGCTCCAAAATGACTGCAGATGGTGATTGCAGCCATGAAATTAAAAGCCGCTTGCTTCTTGGAGGAAAAGCCATGAACAACCTAGACAGCATGTTAAAAAGCAGAGATGTTACTTTGTTCACAAAGGTCCGTTTAGTCAAAGCTATGGTTTTTCCAGTAGTCATGTATGGATTTGAAAGTTGGACTATAAAGAAAGTTGAACTTGATTCTTTTGAACATTGGTGTTGGAGAAGACTCTTGAACGCAGGAGAAGAAGGGGATGACAGAGTATGAGAATATTGGATGGTATTGCCAACTTGATGGACATGAGTTTGAGCAAGCTCCAAGAGTTGGTGATGGACAGGGAAGCCTGGCATACTTCAGTCCATGGGGTCGCATACTTCAGTCCATGGGGTCACAAAGTGTCGGACATGACTGAGTGACTGAACTGAACTGAACTCAACTCAACTCAATCAATGGTCCTTATAGCAAAAATAAATGCAGCAGGAAGAATTAAGACTAAAGTACTAAATTTGATTTTGCACTTGTTGAATTTAAGTTAATAATGTAACATTCAGTTGTAGATTGCCTAGGGCAGCTGAAAAAGTGGGGCTGAAGCTGAGCTACAACAAGATGAGAAATTTAGACTTGGCGGACATCCAAATCGAGACCTAATATCTTCCTCCTGCTTTATAAAATATTCATTAGCAGCTGCAGCAAGTATAGTCAGTACTAGTTGCAAATTACTGAATGTTCAGTTAACTCTAGGAATGTCAGCAGGAAACCTTTCCAAAAATCAATAGAGAAAAATTTTCCCCAAACAAAAATTAACTGATATCTTCCTTTTTTTCTTCATTAAAAGAAGAAAATTCTATATGATCTGATGCTGTTGTCATACATCACAAGAAATACAATGATTCAGTCCTAAATACGTTAGCATCTTAAATGGAAGGGTCAATGCTGTCATCTGCTGTCATCGTTAGTAAAAAAAAAAAAAAAAAAAAAAACCTTAAAGAAAACACATAATAAAAGGCCCTTACAACAGAGTCCAACAGATTACATGTCAGGTAATTGAGCTATCTCAGCTCATTGATTTTTTAAAAAAACTCTTGGGAATTATCCTGTGGATAGGTTGGCTTACCCTCCTCCACCCCGCCAAAAAAACCAAAAACAGTTGAGAATTCAGAATTTTAAATCTAGCCATATTAGAGAATGAACATCTTCCTTCTTGGCATCATGACTTGACCATCTTTCTAGACATTATCAAAAAATGCATTAAGAAAACTCAATATTAAATAGCATCGATAATCTACTACACTTTTGTGCTCCTGAAATTCTTAAAGAAGTGGCCTGCACCACTACATCTGGCTTCCTCTGCTGCTTTCACTTTTACCTCCTGCAATTAGGATCTCAGCCCCAGCAGTACATTGCTTTCCCAAACACCAGAAGTGGTCCCCCCGCCCCGACCCCGCCCAGTCAAAGGCGCCAACCATTCCTCCAGCTGCATTTCGCCTCAGCTCTCCTATGAATTCATTTCTTTTGAACCGCAATGTGAATAGGTTTATTTTAAATCACAGATTTCACAGGCATGAATCTCATTTTACCTTCTAGACTTTACTAGCTGTTTGGCTTTGGGCAAAGTGGCTACTGCCTGGAGCTTCAGCTTTCTCAAAGGTAAAAATGATTGTAATAACGATTGCTACTTATTACAGATCAACAGTGATCACTGCTTCTGTTCTTGTCATGAAGACTAAAAGGGAAAGTGTATATAAAACATCTGACCCATCACAGAAAGCTCACTCTCCACCCCCGACTTCTTTTTTTTTTTTTTTTTTTAAATATTATTTTATTAGTTGGAGGCCAATCACTTCACAACATTTCAGTGGGTTTTGTCATACATTGACATGAATCAGCCATATAGTTACACGTATTCCCCATCCCGATCCCCCCTCCCACCTCCCTCCCCACCTGACTCCTCAGGGTCCTCCCAGTGCACCAGGCCCGAGCACCTGACTCATGTATCCCACCTGGGCTGGTGGTCCGTTTCACCATAGATAATATACATGCTGTTCTTTCAAAACATCCCACCCTCACATTCTCCCCCAGAGTTCAAAAGTCTGTTCTGTACTTCTGTGTCTCTTTTTCTGTTTTGCATATAGGGTTATCGCCACCATCTATCTAAATTCCGTATATATGTGTTAGTATACTGTAATGTTCTTTATCTTTCTGGCTTACTTCACTCTGTATAATGGGCTCCAGTTTCATCCATCTCATTAGAACTGATTCAAATGAATTCTTTTTAACGGCTGAGTAATATTCCATGGTGTATATGTACCACAGCTTCCTTATCCATTCATCTGCTGATGGGCATCTGGGTTGCTTCCATGTCCTGGCTATTATAAACAGTGCTGCGATGAACATTGGGGTGCACGTGTCTCTTTCAGATCTGGATTTCTCAGTGTGTATGCCTAGAAGTGGTATTGCTGGGTCATATGGCAGTTCTATTTCCAGTTTTTTAAGAAATCTCCACACTGCTTTCCATAGTGGCTGTACTAGTTTGCATTCCCACCAACAGTGTAAGAGGGTTCCCTTTTCTCCACACCCTCTCCAGCATTTATTGCTTGTAGACTTTTGGATAGCAGCCATCCTGACTGGCGTGTAATGGTACCTCATTGTGGTTTTGATTTGCATTTCTCTGATGATGAGTGATGTTGAGCATCTTTTCATGTGTTTGTTAGCCATCTGTATGTCTTCTTTGGAGAAATGTCTGTTTAGTTCTTTGGCCCATTTTTTGATTGGGTCATTTATTTTTCTGGAATTGAGCTTCAGGAGTTGCTTGTATATTTTTGAGATTAATCCTTTGTCTGTTTCCTCATTTGTTATTATTTTCTCCCAATCTGAGGGCTGTCTTTTCACCTTACTTATAGTTTCCTTTGTTGTGCAAAAGCTTTTAATTTTCATTAGGTCCCATTTGTTTATTTTTGCTTTTATTTCCAATATTCTGGGAGGTGGGTCATAGAAGATCTTGCTGTGATTTATGTCGGAGAGTGTTTTGCCTATGTTCTCCTCTAGGAGTTTTATAGTTTCTGGTCTTACATTTAGATCTTTAATCCATTTTGAGTTTATTTTTGTGTATGGTGTTAGGAAGTGTTCTAGTTTCATTCTTTTACAAGTGGTTGACCAGTTTTCCCAGCACCACTTGTTAAAGAGATTGTCTTTTTTCCATTGTATATCCTTGCCTCCTTTGTCAAAGATGAGGTGTCCATAGGTTCGTGGATTTATCTCTGGGCTTTCTATTCTATTCCATTGATCTATATTTCTGTCTTTGTGCCAGTACCATACTGTCTTGATGACTGTGGCTTTGTAGTAGAGTCTGAAGTCAGGCAGGTTGATTCCTCCAGTTCCATTCTTCTTTCTCAAGATTACTTTGGCTATTCGAGGTTTTTTGTATTTCCATACAAATTGTGAAATTATTTGTTCTAGTTCTGTGAAAAATACCCTTGGTAACTTGATAGGGATTGCATTGAATCTATAGATTGCTTTGGGTAGAATAGCCATTTTGATAATATTGATTCTTCCAATCCATGAGCACGGTATGTTTCTCCATCTGTTTGTGTCCTCTTTGATTTCTTTCATCAGTGTTTTATAGTTTTCTATGTATAGGTCTTTTGTTTCTTTAGGTAGATATACTCCTAAGTATTTTATTCTTTTTGTTGCAATGGTGAATGGTATTGTTTCCTTAATTTCTCTTTCTGTTTTTTCATTGTTAGTGTATAGGAATGCAAGGGATTTCTGTGTGTTAATTTTATATCCTGCAACTTTACTATATTCATTGATTAGCTCTAGTAATTTTCTGGAAGAGTCTTTAGGGTTTTCTATGTAGAGGATCATGTCATCTGCAAACAGCGAGAGTTTCACTTCTTCTTTTCCTATCTGGATTCCTTTTATGTCTTTTTCTGCTCTGATTGCTGTGGCCAAAACTTCCAACACTATGTTGAATAGTAGTGGTGAGAGTGGGCATCCTTGTCTTGTTCCTGATTTCAGAGGAAATGCTTTCAATTTTTCACCATTGAGGGTGATGCTTGCTGTGGGTTTGTCATATATAGCTTTTATTATGTTGAGGTATGTTCCTTCTATTCCTGCTTTCTGGAGAGTTTTTATCATAAAAGGATGTTGAATTTTGTCAAAGGCTTTTTCTGCATCTATTGAGATAATCATATGGTTTTTATCTTTCAATTTGTTAATGTGGTGTATTACGTTGATTGATTTGCGGATATTAAAGAATCCTTGCATTCCTGGGATAAAGCCCACTTGGTCATGGTGTATGATTTTTTTAATATGTTGTTGGATTCTGTTTGCTAGAATTTTGTTAAGGATTTTTGCATCTATGTTCATCAGTGATATTGGCCTGTAGTTTTCTTTTTTTGTGGCATCTTTGTCTGGTTTTGGAATTAGGGTGATGGTGGCCTCATAGAATGAGTTTGGAAGTTTACCTTCTTCTGCAATTTTCTGGAAGAGTTTGAGTAAGATAGGTGTTAGCTCTTCTCTAAATTTTTGGTAGAATTCAGCTGTGAAGCCATCTGGTCCTGGGCTTTTGTTTGCTGGAAGATTTCTGATTACAGTTTCGATTTCCTTGCTTGTGATGACTCTGTTAAGATCTTCTATTTCTTCCTGGTTCAGTTTTGGAAAGTTATACTTTTCTAAGAATTTGTCCATTTCATCCAAGTTGTCCTTTTTATTGGCATAGAGCTGCTGGTAGTAGTCTCTTATGATCCTTTGGATTTCAGTGTTGTCTGTTGTGATCTCACCCTTTTCATTTCTTATTTTGTTAATTTGGTTCTTCTCTCTTTGTTTCTTAATGAGTCTTGCTAATGGTTTGTCAATTTTGTTTATTTTTTCAAAAAACCAGCTTTTAGCTTTGTTGATTTTTGCTATGGTCTCTTTAGTTTCTTTCGCATTTATTTCTGCCCTAATTTTTAAGATTTCTTTCCTTCTGCTAACCCTGGGGTTCTTCATTTCTTCCTTCTCTAATTGCTTTAGGTGTAGAGTTAGGTTATTTATTTGGCTTTTTTCTTGTTTCTTGATGTGTGCCTGTAATGCTATGAACCTTCCCCTTAGCACTGCTTTTACAGTGTCCCATAGGTTTTGGGTTGTTGTGTTTTCATTTTCATTTATTTCTATACATACTTTGATTTCTTTTTTGATTTCTTCTATGATTTGTTGGTTATTCAGAAGCGTGTTATTTAGCCTCCATATGTTGGAATTTTTAACAATTTTTTTCCTGTAATTGAGATCTAATCTTACTGCACTGTGGTCAGAAAAGATGACTGGAATGATGTCAATTTTTCTGAATTTTCCAAGACCAGATTTATGGCCCAGGATGTGATCTATTCTGGAGAAGGTTCCGTGTGCACTTGAGAAAAAGGTGAAGTTGATTGTTTTGGGGTGAAATGTCCTATAGATATCAATTAGGTCTAGCTGGTCCATTGTATCATTTAAGGTTTGTGTTTCCTTGTTGATTTTCTGTTTAGTTGATCTATCGATGGTTGTGAGTGGGGTATTAAAGTCTCCCACTATTATTGTGTTACTATTAATTTCCTCTTTCATACTCGTTAGTGTTTGCCGTACATATTGCGGTGCTCCTATGTTGGGTGCATATATATTTATAATTGTTATATCTTCTTCTTGGATTGATCCTTTGATCATTATGTAGTGTCCTTCTTTGTCTCTTTTCACATCCTTTATTTGGAAGTCTATTTTATCTGATATGAGTATTGCGACTCCTGCTTTCTTTTGGTCTCCGTTTGCGTGAAATATTTTTTTCCAGCCCTTCACTTTCAGTCTGTATGTGTCCCTTGTTTTGAGGTGGGTCTCTTGTAGACAGCATATATAGGGGTCTTGTTTTTGTATCCATTCAGCCAATCTTTGTCTTTTGGTTGGGGCATTCAACCCATTTACATTTAAGGTAATTATTGATAGGTGTGGTCCCGTTGTCATTTACTTTGTTGTTTTGGGTTCACGTTTATACAACCTTTCTGCATTTCCTGTCTAGAGAAGATCCTTTAGCATTTGTTGAAGAGCTGGTTTGGTGGTGCTGAATTCTCTCAGCTTTTGCTTGTCAGTAAAGCTTTTGAATTCTCCTTCATATCTGAATGAGATCCTTGCTGGGTACAGTAATCTAGGTTGTAGGTTATTCTCTTTCATTACTTTCAGTATGTCCTGCCATTCCCTTCTGGCCTGGAGGGTTTCTATTGATAGATCAGCTGTTATCCTTATAGGAATCCCTTTGTGTGTTATTTGTTGTTTCTCCCTTGCTGCTTTTAGTATTTGCTCTTTGTGTTTGATCTTTGTTAATTTGATTAATATGTGTCTTGGGTCCACCCCCGACTTCTTTGTGCAGAATCTGTTTTCCTAAAGAAAGGAGCATATGTTTTAAAAATTTCTGCTCTCCCAAGTCTTGGCTATTGTGAATAATGCTGCTATGAACATAGGAGTGCATGTATCTTTCGAATTGTAGTTTTGTCTGGATATATGCCCAGGAGTGGGATTGCTAGATCATATGGTAATGCTATTTTTAATTTTCTGAGTAAACTCCATATTGCTTTTCACAGTGGTTGCACCAACTACATTCCTTACTAACAGTGTAGGAGGGTTCCTTTTTCTCCATACCCTCTTAAGCATTTGTTATTTGCTGGTTTTTTAACAATGGCCATTCTGACGGGCGTGACATAATATCTCACTGTAGTTTTGAGAAGATATGGTTCATATATACAATGGAATACTACTCAGCCATAAAAAGAACAAAGTAACACCATTTGCAGTGACATGGATGCAACTAGAGATTATCATACTAAGTGATGTAAATCAGAAAGAGAAAGACAGATACCATATGCTATCACTTAAACGTGGAATCTAAAATATGACACTGCTGAACTTACCTATGAAACAGAAACAAAATTCAGGGACATAAAGAGGTTGCCAAGGGGAAGGGAGATGTGAGAGGGTTTCATTGGGAGTTTGGGATGAGTAGATGCACACTGGTATTACAGAATGGATAAATAACAAGGTCCTACTGTATAGCACAAGCTTTCCATTTGGAACAGTAGTAAAGGATCCATTTGCCAGTGTAGGAGATGTAGGAGACATAGGTTCTATCCCTGGGTCTGGAAGATCCCCTGGAGGAGGAAATGGCAATCCACTCCAGTATTCTTTCCTGGAAAATCCCAAGGACAGAGGAGCATGGTGGGCTACAGTCCATGGGGTCACAAAAAGTTGGACATGACTGAGCAACTGATATATAACACAGGGAATTATATTCAACATCCCGTGATAAACCAAAATGGAAAAGAATATGACAAAGAATGTATATATATATGTACATGTGTGTGTGCATGTGTCTGTGTGAGTGTGTGTTTATATGTATAACTGAGTCACTTTGCTGTACAGCAATAGGTAACATACTTTAATTCAACTACACTTAAATTTTTTTAAAAAATTAAAAAGAAATCAGGAGTCCCCAATCCCTGGGCCATAGACCAATACTGATCCACAGCCTAGGAACTGGGCCACACAGCAGGAGGTGAGTGGCAGGCAAGTGAAGCTTCATCTGCCACCCCCCTACACTCACATTACTGCCTGAATCATCTCCTCCAACCAGTCCATGGAAAAATTGTGTTCCACGAAACCAGTTGATGAAAGTGAAAGAGGAGAGTGAAAAAGTTGGTTTAAAACTCAACATTCAGAAAACTAAGGTCATGGCATCTGGTCCCATCACTTCATGGCAAATAGATGGGAAACAATGGAAACAGTGACAGACTTTATTTTGGGGGGCTCCAAAATCATTGCAGATGGTGACTGCGGCCATGAAATTAAAAGACACTTGCTCCTTGGAAGGAAAGTTATGACCAAACTGGACAGCATATTTAAAAGCAGAGACATTACTTTGCCAACAAAGGTCCGTCTAGTCAAGGCTATGGTTTTTCCAGTGGTCATGTATGGATGTGAGAGTTGGACTGTGAAGAAAGCTGAGTGCTGAAAAATTGATGCTTTTGAACTGTAGTATTGGAGAAGACTCTTGAGAGTCCCTTGGACTGCAAGGAGATCCAACCAGTCTGTCCTAAAGGAAATCAGTCCTGAATATTCATTGGAAGGACTGAGGCTGAAACTGAAACTCCAAAACTTTGGCGACCTGATGCAAAGAGCTGACTCATTGGAAAAGACCCTGATGCTGGGAAAGATTGAAGGCAGGAGGAGAAGGGGACAACAGAGGATGAGATGGTTGGATGGCATCACTGACTCAATGGACATGTGTTTGGGTGGACTCTGGGAGTTGGTGATGGACAGGGAGGCCTGGCGTGCTGCAGTCCATGGGGTTGCAAAGAGTTGGACACGACTGAGGGACTGAACTGAACTGAACTGATGAAACCAGTTCCCGGTGCCAAAAAGGCTGGGTACCATTGGATTAAATGGGATCAAAAGGGTGAGACCTAATCTGATAGAATTAGTGGCCTTATAAGTAGAGGAAGAGAGATGATTCTTCCTCTCTCTCTCTTTCCGTCTCCTTTTTCATGACCACACATTGAGGAAAGGCTATAGGAGGATATAGGGAGAAGATGGCAGCCTGCAAGTTGGGAAGAGAGCTCTCACCAGAACCTGACCTGCCAGACCTTCATCTGAGACTTCTAGCCACCAGAACCATGAGAAAATGAATCTTTGTTTTTAAGCCATCCAGTCTATGGCATGTTGTTATGACAAGCTGAGCTAACTAATACAATTTCACATAATAATAAAGGATATAGTTCATAAAGAAGGTAATCATCATGCTAAGTTGCTTCAATCACATCCAACTCTGTGCAACGCTATGGACCATAGCCCACCAGACTCCTCTGTCCATGGGGTTCTCCAGGCAAGAATGCTGGAGTGGGTAGCTGTGCCCTCCTCCAAAGAATCTTCCCAACTCAGGGATGGAACCTGCATCTCTTACGTCTCGTGCCTTGGCAGATGGGTTCTTTACCACTACAAGCATCAAATTTTGTGCATCGAATAACAATAAGAAAAGTAGTATTGATATAAGCAAAAGCAGATTTCAAAGTTTAGAAGTATTAGATGAAACAAAGAAAAATAACATTTATTAGTAGAGATGGAAATTGAAGGGGGGTTTAACAACAGCAAATCTTTATCTACCCAATAATCACAGTCATATATATAACATAAAAATTCCTAAAAATAAAAAAACTGATAAATCATGATTAAATTAGGAGATTTTAGTATTTATTGTATAGAATCTTTAAAAAGGCAAAACTAATGAAGGTATGGAGAATTTTAATAATTTCTTGAAAAACTTTATTTAGCAGTTACATGTAGAGAGAACGACTTACACTAAAATAGAGAATACATATTTTCATCTAATATGTTAGGTCAGTGCTTGGGATTGAATTGTGTCCCCAAAAGATATGTTAAATTCCTAGCCTCTGGTACCTGTGAATCTGACCTTATTGGGAAATAAAATCTTCACAGATATCATTAAAATGTAAGTTAACATGAGAGTGTATTGGAATAAGGTGGTCCCTTAGCTTTTAGGAATTATGTCCTTGTAAGAAGAGGAGAAAAGTCACAATTCACCCCATGCAGAGAGGAGAACCCCATGTGGCAACAGAAGCAGAAATTGGAGTCATGTATTTATATGCCAAAAAATGTCAAGAACCGCAGACAACACTGGAAGCTGAAAGAATGACTTGGAACAGGTGCTCCCTCAGAGACCTCAAAGTGCAAGGCCCTCATGGTACCTTCACCCAGACTTCAGCTTCCAGAACTACAAGAGAATAAATGCCTGCTTTTATAAGCCTCTCAACTTGGGCAACTTATTACAGCAGCCCTCCAAACAGTTAGCTTCCCCAGAACAGGCTCTGAAACACTGAGGAAATGTTTTGAGGAGGAAGAGAGAAAGGAAAACAGGAAAGGAAGGCGCTAAGCAAACACCCCTTGATATTGGAAAGATTGAAAGCAAAAGGAGAAGGGGAAGGCAGAGGATGAGACGGTTGGATGGCATCACTGACTCAGTGGACATGAGTTTGAGCAATCTCAGAAAGATAGTGGAGGACAGGGAAGGCTGGCATGCTGCAATTACATGGGGTTGCAAAGAGTCGGGCGTGACTGAGTGACTGAAAAACAACAGACAAACGTGTTCTCGGCTGGAGTCTAGGTTCAGCCTGAGCCCTGGAGCAGGAGGGGCACCTCATTGCTGTTCTGCTTTGACAAAACGGGCTTAGCCCTTTGTCCTCTGTGTCAGTCAGTCATTCATTACACGCTGCTGATGACTGAGTAGCGGAGGGAGGGCAGAGAGGGACACAGAACCTCCTTAGTGAGACGGCCCCGTGTGGCTGGGCCATTCTCTGAAAAAGGGATAGCTGAGAGCTGTTAACAGCCAATACTCACACTGTCAACTATATATTCTGTGCCTGGACATTTTTTTTTTATTGTTTTGGCTCCTAGAAAAACTTAAATAAACTCCAAAAATTAGAGAATTTACAGACCTTAATCTTTGATCATAAACTTCTAAATTTACAAATCAGTAATTAATCGTTGCCTATTAAAACAGATTGTATTATTTTGAAATCATGAAACACTCCAAATGATTCTTGAGTCAAAGATGAAGACAAAACTAAAACTGAAAATAATTTAGAACATAGTGGAGGTGAATGCTTCATAATCAAACCTATAGCTGAAGAAATACTCAGAAGTACATTTTTAGACTTACATACACTAGTGAATAAAAAAGGAAAGAAACAGTGTTAGTAATTAAGAAAGCATTTCACAACAAAACAAAGGGGAGATTTATACAGACAAATAGGGGAGGGAGATTTCTACAGACAAAAATATGAAATATGAAATAAAAAGTTAAAAGCTAATAAAATATTTTCTTTCAAAAGACTAACAAAATAAAAGCATTGTTCTCTCCCCAACTATCAGCAAGCTGGATTAAGGGGGAAATAGAACATAAATATATAATATTAAAATATATATATGAGTATTTTATTCATTCAATTGAAATATACTTGTTGATTAGAAACTGTGTATCATGAAGAAAGAGAAAATAGTGATAAGCAGTAATTCTTGTACTATAGTTTATGTACACTGAAATGCAAATAAATGCTCATAATATGATCAGAATTTGTGTGTTAACTGAAACCAAGGACATATACTATAAAGGAAAGCCTAGTTATTGCTGTCACGCAAACTCCAGAAGAAATTCTGAGTAATGACTAACTACCTAGCTTAACCCTCAAAATGATAAGACTATCTGAAAAGGTCAATATCTACAAAGGAAACTAGAATAGTAAAGATTTATCATGTAAAAAATGTCCTCCAGCAAAAAGATAAGATATTTTGAAGAATTTATGCCAATAAATTCAACAACTTAGACGAAATGGATAAATTCCTTAAAAAAACACAATCACTAAATTTGTTCAAGAAAAAAATACATAAAAATCTTAATATTTCTGTACCTGTAAAATAAATTGAGTCTGAAATTTTAAATCTTTCTACAAAGAAAATGCCACACCCTGATGACTTTGCTAGTAACCAAACATTTAAAGAGAAATACCAGGCTTAAAACATTCAGAAATTAGAAAAGGAAGGAAGGAAGGACAGAGGAAGTAAGGAAGAAATTTTTCCAGCTCATTTTATAGGGCTAACATAACCCTGATATCAAAACCACTTATGATTACAAAAAAGAAAATTATAGCAAAATACAAGTTTTTAAATGAAAATACATGCAAAAATACTAAGCAAAATTTTAGCAAATAAAATTCAATGATGTGTAAAAATCAACAATATATTATTAACTGAATTTGTTCCAAGAATTCATAGGTGTACAAATAAGCAAAAATGTACTTAAAAGTTATACACTTTATTGTATATGTATTATACTTCAGAAAAATTTTTAAGTGTCACCAGGCAAAACATATTATAGCTATTTTTCTTCCAAATGTCTAAGGAACAGGTGATGTTTTCATTCTATGAAGCCATGTTAACCTTCACTGACAAACTTAGAGATCAATTTTATTTGTGAACACAAATTTTAAAATCCTAAATAAAACATTAACATATTTAGTCCTTCTGAGTATTGAAAAACTCTTACACTATGATTATATGGATTTGAGAAATTTCAACATAAGGAGGGCTATCACTATAATTCTTCACCTTAACAAAAGAGAAAAAATATTAATGATAAAGTTAAATAGATATTTGATAAAATTTAGAAGCCAATTATAACAAAATAAATCCTTAAGCTTTATGTAACAAAATAAAACTCTTTAAGTGATCAACAATATTATTTCTATACATACATATGCACATATGCACATGTAAAGATTATTATTTGTTTATTATTTTATTTATATTTGAATAGCAAATGTCATATTGAATAAAGAATGCTGAAACCATTTCTAGTAAAATCAGGAACATGAAAGACATGTCTACCACCATCATCATCATTAAAAATTCTTATAATGATCATCTCTCCATTAAGGCCTTCCCTAGCTACTCTGTCTAAAATTCAGGCCTCATCCTCATTCCAAGCCTTTCTGTCCCGTTTTTATACTTTGTCTTCAGCCTCTGGCATTATCTAATATTATCTAATATTTCTTTTGCTTGTGTCTGTCTTACTTAAGAATATACATTTTATCTGTATTATTGATAGGTATTTCCTTAGCACCCACACAATGCCTGTTCATTATCCTCTCAATAAATAATTTCTGCATAATGAGTTATGTAACAAGACAAGATTATGAAACAGTAAGCTTAAATATTGAAAGAGACAAAATTAACTTTTTTAATTAGTAGATGATAATATTAAATACCTAGAAAACCCAACATAGACTTATAATGTAACCATTAAATTTAATAAAATAATTAGACAAGGTGGCTGGAGATAGTATACAAAATCAAGATTTTTTTCTTTGTATTGTAACATGCATTTAGAAAAGAAGATGGGGCAAATGTCTCATTCACGGGGGCAAATGAAAATTGCAAATACAAAGGTAACATAAAATTAAAAAGTAATATAAAAAGATAGAACCTAATAATAAAAATTTTTTAAAGAAATAAAACACTATATTACTTTAGTAATATATTTTAGATAGGAATTATTAATATCTTACAATATAAATGTTTTCTATATTAATATAACTTTAAAACAATTCAAAATATAATTCCAATCTTTTTGGAAATTGGATTATAAAATTCATATAGAAAAATGTATGTCTCATAATATCCATGAAAAAAATTTTAATCTACAATGATGGACAACTTTTCTTAAGAGATAGTAAAATTTCCTATAAAGTTACTGCAAAAATAATATTGGGTTAATTTGAGGATAAATAGAGCAAAGAACAAAATAAAGGGCCTACACTAACTCCAAATATAATGTGAAATAACATATGACTAAAATGGAATGAAATTTCTGTGGGAAAAGGCTGGTCTACTATATTATGCAGGAAAAAATGTTCTGTTCATTTTGAAGAAAATAAAAAAGCAAGCACCTCATACAGTACAAAAATAAATATAAGATGGATTAAATTTAAATGCAAGGGATAAAATTAAATTATTAGAATATAACTTAGTAGACTTTTTCACAACCTCACTCACAGTGAGGGAGGTCTTCTAAAGTTAAACAGGAAATCCAGAAAACATAAAAGAAAAGACAGACGTTGTATGCAATGACATTATATGCGAAAGACTAAGGCTAAGTGAAATCAATGCATACCAAAGGCTTAGGTTGGAGGATATTTTACTAAGGTGGCAGTCAAAAAATCAATATCTTTAATATTAAAAGCTTTAAATTTTGACAATAAACCTATTATAAATAGATATAGAGAAATGGGCTAGAATATGAACAGACTAATTTACAGAAGAAGAAATACAAATGTCCAATAAATACTAAAAACAATCATAGTCATGATAATGCATATACAAAAAAATTATACTCAATATTTTATCTATAAAAATGCAAAGTTTTGCAAGTGTAGTAACATCATGGACTGGGGAGAATATAGAGAAACAGTCACTCTCATAAATTTCTAGTAAAAACACCAATTAATACAAACTTTTTAAGTGGTAATCTTTTGGTATGTGTTTAAAACATGCCACACCTACTAGGATGTTATTGAAATAGCTCCAAGATGTATTAAACATAACAATGAGTATGTGTGATTCCTTTCTGTGTAAAATAGGATGATAGATTTAGTACATACTGTATTAGAATAGTTTACAACTATTAAAAGTAGAATCAGACATAAAACAAGTCATATTGTTTGCTGAATTGAGGGGGAGGGAGAAAGACTTGGTGGACTAGTCTTGGAAACAGCACATATCACTACTATTCACATTTAATTAGCTAGAACTCAGTCATGTGACCACGTGAAATTGCAAAAGAGACTGATAAAATGTAATCTATCTGTGCCCAAGAGAAAGAGA
Organism: Muntiacus reevesi; assembly: GCF_963930625.1. Classification (NCBI taxonomy): domain Eukaryota; kingdom Metazoa; phylum Chordata; class Mammalia; order Artiodactyla; family Cervidae; genus Muntiacus; species Muntiacus reevesi. The sequence goes on along the minus strand of NC_089249.1, from coordinate 137,942,475 downwards.
AGAAGGTTTTAATGGATTGCTAAAAGTCTCTGTTATAGATAGAAATATAGATAGATGATGATATTAACAGATATAGGGCAAGCTATCTAACTGCATGTGTAACTATACCACATAAATTCAGTATAACCATAATTTTTATTTCTGGCAGAAATTATAAGAAATTCTGAATAAGGATTGTGCTATTATTTCAGAATCAAATAGAAGAGAGTGAGAGCTTTGTTGTATTTTATACCTCTCTGGACATTTACTCCCTAAACAGATATATTTTTTTACCCTTTTATCCCCAAAAAAGGGACTATAGGATGTAAGTAAAAAGACTAGATCCTGTCTTTCTTCTTTGTTTCTCTATGCATTTAAACTTAATAGATGCATTTATAATAACTAATAAGCACATAACAAATAAAAAATAACTACTAAAAGTATGCTGAAGAAAATACATGTATTTTTCCACAAGCAACTTGACAAGCTATCCTATTAAAATGAAAAAGTCAGTATATAAAGATATATAAACTAGGCTGTTTATTGCATCTTTATTTGTCATGGCAAATGTAACAACCTGAACATCTCTTGATGGAACCTGAAAAATTAGTGGCAAAACATATTATGGAAGAGCAATTCTCACACTTTTTTGGTTTCATAATCCTTTCATACTTTTAAAACTTATCAAGAACTTCCAAGAGTTTCTGTTTGTGTGGGTTGAATTTATCACTATTTTTCATATTAGAATTTCACTAAGAAATTTAAATATTTAATAGTTCATTTGAAAATAAAAATAAATTTACCATATATTAACACATAACATATTTTATTTAAAAATGGATATTTTCACAAAACAAAAAACATTTATTGAGAAGAGTTGAACTGTTATATTTTTGCAAGTCTCTAATGACTGTCTTTATAAAATACAGCTTCAATCAGCTTCTACATTTTTAATCTGCTGCTGTGTGTTATGTTGGCTGACGTACATGGAAAAAACTCAGCCACACATAGACATTTAGTTGCAAAAGTGGAGATTAGTTTAATAGCATTTTCAGATCATTTTTATGTTCTTCTTTGGTATTATACCAAAATTTACAAGTGACTATTTATTAAGGGTTAAATGTAATGTAAAATCTGAAATCTATATCAGTGAATTTTTTGTGCAGTTAGAATAAATCTTTATTTTACACTTTAAGCAGGTCTTTTACCCTTTTATGATTTTGAGGTATCATGCATTGATCATTTGGGAAATATTGGTTCATCAAGTTATAGTTAGATCTCCCAAATGTTGACACATCATTATATAATATCAAAGAATCAACTCTATTAATATACCAATGATGCTCAGGGTGGTAGATAAAAGTATTCTAAAATTGCTTATAAGCTTGAACTTGATCATCAACAAAAAAACCATCAGTTGTTTTCCTTGAAGTGACAGGCTCACTTTGTTCATTTTTAAATCTTATTGCATCTAATTTCCAATACCCAAATCTAAATAATCAGTTTTTCAGTCTCTATTTTTTCTTAAAAATGGTGCTTCATGGAAAGCGCAGCTACCTTTAAGCTCACAACTCAATTACACACGAGCTTTTCCTTGAGGCATCATCATACTTCAGTCTGCCAGAAACATGCTTCATGCAGTCTTCTCGTGCAGCCAGAATATTAAAGGGGCATATACTCAAGGGTTGAGATTCAATATTATTAATTTTTACTGTCTCATCAAAGGACATTCCTCAGTGAAACTGACTTCAAACAGAGAGTGTCCGGTGGTAAAGAGTAATTAACTGCCAGTGCAGTTTAATGTGACTGCCTTGATTCATGCTAAGTGGCACTTAGCATGTGTGGTAAAGAACCCACCTGCCAGTGCAGGAGACAAAGATGCGGGTTCGGCCCCTGGGTTGGTAAGATACCCTGGGGTAGGAAATGGCCATCCACTCTAGTATTCTTGCCTGGAGAAACTCATGGACAGAGGAGCCTGGAGGGCTACAGTCCACGAGGTTGCAGAGTCAGATGTTACTGAAGGGACTTAGCACAGTCCAAGTTTGAATGAGTGATATCAACTCTAGCTGTGTGACTTAGGAGACATTTACTTAATTCTAGAGAGACTCAGTTGTTTGTTTTGTTGTTGTTGTTGTTGTTTTTATCTGCAAAAAGCAATCACACAATTTAAGTGCCCAATACATAGTTCACAAATTTCAAATACAGACTGGAGTTTTAACATGCAGCACCTCAGATGAACAGAGTCGAACGGTTGTAAAATCTACTGGGGAGGTGGCTGGCTGACAGAGTTAGAAATAAAATCATAGTTTTATGATATTTACTTTGTCTTTTTATCTGTGAAGATATCCAATTGTGACACAATGATTTGGCTATCTGAGTTTTACTTTTTCAGTCCCCAGAATGAGAACAGCATGTCTTTTCATCTCAGTAGTAGCTGAAGGCAAAATCTAGGCTGGATTTTGGCTGTTTATAGACCCTATTTGACTCATATATGCACCCAGCTATTCTCAAGTAGAATGTTAAAGAGCTGCATAATAGAAAACATGCATAGAGCACTCTTAAGAACTTTTGAAAAATGTACTTTGTTTAGATTCTTATACTTGACTGTGAATAAATTTAAATTTTCAGTAATAATATACAGTAACACAAAAGTAAAGAGTGGTTAGTTATTTCTAAATGATGACGTAATCATTGGTTTTTATTTTCTTTTTATGCTTACTTTGTTTTTCTACCATTAGCATTTTTGTTTACTGTTTTAAAGTTATTTAAAATTGTTTTAAAAACAGAAACATCACAGTGAGCTTGGTTTATGGCAATTTTATTGCAATTTTGCACAGCATTTAAATTTTCAAAGGATTAGTTAAAATTTGAAAAGAACAGTGCATTTACCTTGGCAAAGGGAGAAAATAGACTTTGTAGTGGTTTTAGCGTTTCATCCACAACTTTTAGGAAAGGACTGCCTACCCAAAAGCCATTAGTTTAATGACACAATGTAAGTTTTATTCTGGGAAGTAAAACGCTGTGAATAAACATGTGCTACATCTCTGCCACCCTCAGGGATTTGCTCTCGTCCTAACAAAGAGTGCTCAGGTCAGACATGGAACAGCCTTCAATGCAGCACGAGGTCTGTAAGTCTTGTCTTGACATCACCAAATGCTTCTTTGACCTCCAAAACCCTTCCGTGGGCAGCTGTTCACCCTGAAGACTTTCCTCCCCTGAGAAATCCATCTTCGGAAGGTTTTGAGCTGCTCTTTCCTCAGAAATCTCCTGTTCATTTGGCAGCTGGAAGTGGTTTCCTCTCTCAGCTATAGAGAAGGGAAAAAATACTTCCTTAGAGTGCTCTGACAAAGGCAGCAACCAACTTCTACTTTGGGGGAAATGCATTGGATTTTTGGAAGGAAATTGAATCCTGAAGATGACTTTTACTTCTAACGTTGGTCTGGAGCTTCAGAGAGATTAGATATTTTAGGGAGAACTCAGTCATCCCCACCCTCCTCATTTTACAGAGGAGGAAAGGTGGGTGCAGAGAGGAGGACTGACAGAGCCAGTGTCACTCAACTGGTTAGCAGCCAAGTCAGGGCCTGGCTTCTGTTCCTCATGGTGACCAGCGGCTTCCAAAGGTATTAGTTATATGTTATCAACAAAAAACAACCAACCAAAAAATAACCCTGTGTTCATTCCACAAAGCTGATCAGTAAGGAAGGAAGTGGAGATTTAAATCTCTATATTTGAAAATTAAAAGTGGGTCCCACTGTTTTATCAATGTTGTTCCCAGAGTCCATGGATAAGCCTCTCTCATTTTAACTCATCCAGACTTACTTATCAGCGCCTTAGCACACTGGAAGGCACCAGAAGAAATTTAGATCAATGAATACTGATTGGTAAGCCAGTAGTGGATTAAACATCTCATGTATGGGAAAGTACTCTGAATGTCTGTGAAAGGTTAAATAACAGTATTATGAAGTCAGTGGTGTTAAAAGGGAATAGCCTTACACAGACATACATTCCATTGTTCCAAGGCTTACAGATACTGAAATGTTTATTTTTTTTTTACTGTATTTTGACTTGCTAATCCAGAGATTGTTAAAATATAGTCAATGAGGTAAATTATGCTTGTTCTCTTGAGTTTAAAAACCATTATTGTTTATTAGCATCTAGTAACTATGAACCTCTCATTATTAAAGTAGGAGTGGTTGATTCACAAGTTTTCAAGACATTGGCCCACCAAAATACAAAAACTATAGATCATTTTCCAAAATCTTTTTGCTTACCAAAATCATTTTAAATCTCATTGAAACCTGTCAAGTCTTTTATCAGGTATGTGGTTGCAACATTTATTACATAAGTATGCTTTCCTCTTTTACTTTTAATTATAAGACATAACAAATACAATTATTAAAATAAAATCTTAAATAAAATTTACCTCACACTTTAATATAGAGTTAGTAGAAAATGGTCAACTTTGAAATTACCTGAGTTGGAAAACAGATACAGTGAAGTCAGTCGCCTCACCGTTTCTGAAACACACTAGTTCACTATCATCTTGAGACAATATCTACTCTCGTCAGTAGCTAATTATTACTGCTAGAATTCCCACCCCACTCCTCATAACTCCTTAGGGCCTCTATCAAACATCACCACCTCCACAGTTCCGTTATTTATTACGACACACACTGCCACCATCTTCTCGCCACCTGAAACACACTAGAAAATAAGGAAAATACCTCGACTCTTGTAGTCAGAAAGCCCTGGTTTTCTTCCCAACCACACTGCTGATCAGCTGGGTGAACAATTTTGTCCTCAGTAAAACTGTAAACAGTGGTAATATTACTTACTTCAAAAGATCCTTATCAGAAGATGAAATGTTGCACATGAAACTGCCTGGCACATAATAAGTGCTCAATAAAAGTTAGGTTCCTTCTTCCCATTCTTATTTAGCAGCTGCCTGAATGCCAGCTTATTATATTCTATAATTACCCAATGTGAAAATCTTGCTTCTACAACATGGCCCTTGAAGTCACCCACTTCTCCCTACTCAGCCACCAGGACCTGTCATAGGTGCTGAGCTCACCAAAGTAGTTATGCAGTCAAATCATTTCAAGCTGGGGACTAAGGAATACAAGGTCATATTTTTTTTAAATGAGCAGTTCATCTCTTTCCCAAGTCAAATTAAGCTTATTTTGATAATTAATTCACTAGATTGAGGTGGATGTGGCTTAGTAGTAACTAGAGAAAGAGTTATTAAGACAAATCTTCAAAAAATAATAATAAATGAAGAAGTCATACACATCCATGTTACCTTGCTGACCCTGCAGGAGTGCCCCCAGTTGCCGCCTCCACCTGGAGCTGGCACAGATGTAGATGACCGTGCGTATGTACTCGGACCCGCAGAGCTTCCTGGATCCTTCACTCCTTGCTTCTGAAATGGCAAGCATAACAGATAAGATAAATAACATAAAAATGAAACCCCTCATTTTGCTGAGGACTGAATGAGAGTCTGATATGGTGAATATTGTCAAACCAAGTTCTGAAGTTGCCCTCCCACTCTTGGCCAATTTATATGAACTTTGCTGCCATTTTATTGGTCAATACCTCACTTTAACGATATTTGCTAAGCACATGGGTGATACCATGAAGTTTTGAAATTGAGTTTTTATGATTATTGCTAGTTATTCAGTCACTTCTGAACAGCATCACTTACTATTTAGCTGCGTTCATGAGACAACAGGACACTTGGAAGACATCATGGAAAACACATGGACTTTAAGAGTAGCAAGTCTGAGTTTCAATGTCAGCCTTACTCCTTACTGAGTGACATAGGGCAAGTTTTAAACATTTTAAGCCTCAATAATCATGTCTATAGGGGCTTCCCTGGTAACTCAGTTGGTAAAGAACCTGCCTGCCATGCAGGAGACCCAGGTTCAATTCCTGGGTAGGGAAGATTCCCTGAAGAAGGACAGTAAAGAATCCACCTGCAATGTGGGAGACCTGGCTGATCCCTGGGTTGGGACGATCCCCTGGAGGAGGGCATGGCAACCCACTCCAGTATTCTTGCCTGGAGAATTCCCATGGACAGAGGAGCCTAGTGGGCTACAGTCCTAAGGGTCGCAAAGAGTCAGACACGACTGAGCAATCAAGCACAATCATGTCTATAGAATGGGAAAACCTATCTCATAAGGGTTTTTGTAAGTATTGAAAGCACCATCTATTTCAAAGCAATGAGAATGCACACTTAAGAATTCAGGTTCTCGTGTTTTGAGCTTGAATTCTGCTTTCCCACTTGCCAGATCTAGAATCTTAATCAATATATTTAACATCTCCACACATCCTTCACTGTAATATTGCATTGATGACAGTGACTACTTCCTAGAGCTAATGAGATAATATGTCTTCTGCTTGACAAAATAAACAGTCAATAATTATTGATTGTCTGCTTCTCTTATCATCCAAAGTAGAAAGATAATGCTCCTTTAGAATTCAGGAGTGTTTCTCTGACTAGAATCTTCCTTGCTATCCTTCACCCTATGGCTTAGGTATGCCTTTATCACCACATGTTTTTATAATAGAAAACTGAATTCATAATCTCAAACAGCTAAATAATGAAATTTCTCTTCCAGTAATCCTCTGAAAGCACTACCTCTTACAAAGCTTTTACCTACACTGAAAATTCTAGAATTTGAGATATTAAAGAATTATTGTCTCTTTTTTTAGGAATTTGGACAAATATTTATTTAGTTGATTTTGTTGAGTCTTTGTAATGGTGGTAGTTTAGTCACTAAGTTGTGTCTGACTCTTGCAAACCCATCGACTGTAGCCCACCAGACTCCTCTGTCCATTGGATTCTCCAGGTAAGAATATTGGATTGGGTTGCCATTTCCTTCTCCAGTCTTTGTGATAGTTGAAAAAATCACTTGAGCCTGTGGATTAAGATCAATTCACCCATAATATTTGTGACATCACCATTCTTCTGTAGAGAAGCTAGAGAACATAACAAACAAATCCATGCTGCCATTGGACGCATCTCTGATTCTGAAAAATAGAAAGCTGTTTCAAAGAAGTGAGGCTTTCTTTGTCTGTCTGGCTGTGGTATAAGTAATGGGTTAAGGGAGACAATATGTGAGGCAGGGGAAACAGAAAAAGGCTTTTGCAATAACTTAGATATATAATTGAGATATAATGGTATCCTAAACTAAGGTCCTGGTAGAGAGGATGGGGCAAAAAGATAATTAGATAACTGAAGGGTTTGGTACTGACTGGGCAACAGAGGTAAGGGAGAGAGCAGCCGTAAGTTGTACTTGGGTTTCTGGTGTGCACAGCTGAGAGGTAGAGTGCTTATTTGCTAAGAAAATCACCAAAGTTGTAGGGATGGTTTTTGACATCAAACAGAGCTATCTTATCTTTAATGGGGCAAAACTGCAGGCTACTCTGTGTCATTTGTCAACTCCAGAGGGGCATCTGCAGGACCAAGTCTAGCACACTCATATCAGCAATTATCCAGCCATGTATTCCCAATGTTTTCCTTTCTCTGGAGACTTATACTGCCCAACTTGATAAAGCTAGTTTTCACAAGCACTGCAGTAAAGCTGTAAATCAGTAAATCGGTGGCTATGGGCTATGCTTCTGCAAAACCCAAGAGAAAATTATTCAGTCAAGAAATGACCCCTACCCTAGATGTTGGATATACTCTGTTTTCGCTGAACTCTGCTATCACCCTTACTTGATCTCCTAAGGCTCAAAATAGTCTCCTCTTTTGCCAGCCCTAAAGACCTCATCAGGACTCTTGCTAATCTGGGATGAAGATGAGAGGTCCACAAGACCTGAACTCAGCCTGTGACCAAATGCAGGCAAGCTAACCAGCCATGTCAATTATCCAGATAAAAAAGCTACTGCCAAGAATGAAAGCCCCAGCTGCAGAGCCTCAAACTCAGGGGCTTACTTTGTTTTCCCCGTTTGTGAGTTGACAGAGTAGGATTGAATTACTTAAAGAACTCTTTTGAACTTGAAATTCAAAGTCTTGCTATAATTGGCTGATTCTGTTACTCCCACCCCAAAAACGTTCAGTGGCTCAGCATTACCTGGAGAATAAAATATAGTCTGGCATTTAAGGCTCTCCATTCAGATGCCCAAATATGACTCCTTTCACACCCTTTGAGATCCAATCAGAGAGGAGACAACCCAAATAAAAATTAATCTTTCTAATCTCTTGATCAACAACAGTTTGTTGCTTATACCTCTAACTGGAGCCCTTACTCCATTTTGCTGGGAGGTTAACACAACTTTTTCTCCTCATCTAGTCTGTAACTCGTTACTATCTGCATGGCTTTGATTGTGTAATGGCTTCTCTGAGCTTTAGTTTCCTCATCTGTGAGGAGATAATAATCTGCATTTTATATTTTCTTGAAGATCGTACAAACTGACATAAGTGAAGCATCTAGCATGATATATGATGCTTAACATATACTCATGTAAATTAACAATTCCTATGCAAGAGATTAGAACATGTAATTTTGTGTCACAACTAGCTAAAAAATTTGGGGTCTTTTATGCATAACTCTCAATCTCAAAGTTTATCCATAAATTTGCAGTCTTTTTTCCCTTTCTTTTATTCTTCTCTTTCCTTCTTTCCACTCTTCTTTTCCACTTATTTCCTCTTTAGAAAGAAGTTCTAAAAAGGCAGAAGCTTAGAGTACTCTTTCCTAAAGGGTTGTCTTCAGGACTTGAGTCTTTGCAGATGATCTTTGGAGAAAAAGTACCCCATCCCAATAGTCCCTTTCCTGAAGATCAGTAAAGCTTACTAATATAGTCAGGGCTCAAACAAGACTTGTAGTTAGGAAACTTCTTCAACTTTGTTTAACTCAATGTTTCACAAACTTATTTGGCTCTAGAAACTTTCACTGTGAAATTGATTAATATCTGGGATAGTCATGAATTACTAGAGTAGATATGTCTCTGTGCTATGGTGCTTCAGTCGTGTCCGACTCTGTGCGACCCCATGGACTGTGGCACGCCAGGCTCCTCTGTCCATGGGATTCTCCAGGCAAGAATATTGGAGGGCTTGCCATTTCCTTCCCCAAGACATGTCTCTAGTTCCAAGCAAATGGTAGGATTATATTTCTCTAAACTTTAAACTTATTTGTGGCCACGAGACATAGTTTAGCAAATAAAATGTGAGTGGAAGTGACATGTCACCTCTCGCTGGCATTTAAGGGTCACTGCACGTTCCCCAGTTCTACCACTCTCCTCCTGTCTGGGTGACCAGCAGCAATCCTGATGATGCAATCTGGTCTCTGAGTCAGAACAATATGGAACAGGGCCACGTGCTAACCTGTAATGAACAGGTAATATGAACGAGAAATAAATCCTTATTATTTAAAGCCACTGATATTTGGTAATTATTGATTGCAGCAACATTAACAAAGTAAGATGAATTATTTGGCCTTAATAATTGGCTTTAATTATCACATGCTCAAAATTATCAATAACATGAAGGTCCACAGTTAACATGACCCAAAATTTCAAATTAGCAACTAGACAGTGAATTAAGTAAATTTTTCACCTATATACTGCTTATAAAGGAACTGTGGCGAGAAGAATGCCTAATGGATGGTTTGGGGGGCAGACTGGCTTAAAAGTTGTAAGTACTGTCTGTAGCATTAGATATGGGAAATTTTATCTCAGTTCTGTCATTTTATATCTATGTGACCTCAGGAAATACATATGACTCTGAATCTCAGTTTCTTCATTTGTAAAATGTAGATAACACTGCTGACTTCACTAGGCTAGTTTTCAGGATTAAAATGTGAAAGAGCACTGATCAAGAGTCTCTACCACAAAGAGATTTTTTAATAAATTGATCACTGATGCTAACCATAATAATTCTACCAAATAGTGTCATACAATACCATAATGATCTTGGTGTTAGAATGCTCAAGTTTTATCATTGCCACTCTAGTTTCTAGTTGAGAGCTTGAGAAAGTAATTTAACCTGTATTACATTTTCTAATTTGTAAATGGAAAAACATCACAGCATCAAATGAAGTAATGTTAATTATATACTGACAAATTATGAAGCATACCATACAAAGTTGCATTGTGGTAATGATGATTATGAGATCACTGTATAAATTCATTAGCAAACACTAACTTATTTTTATCATTTTTTAACACAGAGTTAGTGCTGCTACTCCTTGGCTAATATTCCTACCTACTGCTTCCAAAGGGTGTTTTCATCAAATGGCACCACTATACACTCAAATATTTTCATGGGTTATTCAAAAGTCCTCATGCTCCCTCACTCTTCACTGACTGAATCCTCCTGCACACACACACATCCATTAAATCACAAAGTCTCATTACTTCTACCTTCTAAATGTCCCTCTGGTCCACCTACTGCTGAATATCCCCTCTGCCACTATCTAAACTTCCTTTCAGTTCAGTTCAGTTGCTCATTCGTGTCCAACTCTTTGCAACCCCATGGACTGCAGCATACCTGACCTCCCTATCCCATCTCCCAGAGTTCACTCAAACTCATGCCTGTTGAGTCGATGATGCCATCAAACCATCTCATCCTCTGTCGTCCCCTTCTCCCACCTTCAATCTTTCCCAGCATCAGGGTCTTTTCCAATGAGTCAGCTCTTTGCATCAGGTGGCCAAAATATTGGAGTTTCAGCTTCAACATCAATCCTTCCAATGAATATTCAGGACTGATTTCCTTTAGGATGGACTGGTTGGATCTCCTTGCAGTCCAAGGAATTCTCAGAAGTCTTCTCCAATACCACAATTCAAAAGCATCAGTTCTTCGGCACTCAGCTTTCTGCCTAGTCCAACTCTCACATTCATACATGACTACTGGAAAAACCAAAGCTTTGACAAGGTGGACCTTTGTTGGCAAAGTAATGTCTCTGCTTTTTAATATTCTGTATAGGTTGGTCATGGCTTTTCTTCCAAGGAGCAAGCATCTTTTAATTTCAAGGCAACAGTCACCATCTGTAGTGATTTTGGAGCCCCCCAAAATAAAAAGTCTGTCACTGTTTCCACTGTTTCCCCATCTATTTGCCATGAAGTGATGAAACAGATGCCATGATCTTAGTTTTCTCAATGTTGAGTTTTAAACCAACTTTTTCACTCTCCTCTTTCACTTTCATCAAGAGGCTCTTTAGTTCTTCCTCATTTTCTGCCATAAGTGGTGTCACCTGCATACTGAGAATACTGATATTTCTCCCGGCAATCTTGATTCCAGCTTGTGCTTCCTCCAGCCCAGCATTCCTCATGATGTACTCTGCATATAAGTTAAATAAGCAGGGTGACAATATACTGCCTTGACAATATCCTTTTCCTATTTGGAACCAGTCTGTTGTTCCATGTCCAGTTCTAACTGTTGCTTCCTGACCTGCATACAGGTTTCTCAAGAGGCAGGTCAGGTGGTCTGGTATTCCCATCTCTTTAAAAATTTTCCACAGTTTGTGGTGATCCATACAGTCAAAGTCTTTGGAATAAGTCAATAAAGCAGAAGTAGATGTTTTTCTGGAACTCTGTTGCTTTCTCGATGATCCAACAGATGTTAGCAATTTGATCTCTGGTTCCTCTGTCTTTTCTAAAACCATCTTGAACATCTGAAAGTTCATGGTTCACATACTGTTGAACCCTGGCTTGGAGAATTTTGAGCATTACTTTGCTAACATGTGAGATGAGTACAATTGTGCAGTAGTTTGAACATTCTTTGGCATTGCCTTTCTTGGGGATTGGAATGAAAACTGACCTTTTCCAATCCTGTGGCCACTGCTGAGTTTTCCAAATTTGCTGGCATATTGAATGCAGCACTTTCACAACACCATCTTCCAGGATTTGAAATAGCTCAACTGGAATTCCATCACCTCTACTAGCTTTGTTCATAGTGATGCTTCCTAAGGCCCACTTGACTTCACATTCCAGGATGTCTGGCCATCCTAGAATCACACCATCATGATTATCTGGGTCATGAAGATCTTTTTTGTATAGTTCTTCTGTGTATTCTTGCCACCTCTTCTTAATATCTTCTGCTTCTGTTAGGTCCATACTATTTCTGTCCTTTATTGTGCTCATCTACACAAAATATTCCCTTGGTATCTCTAATTTTCTTGGAGAGATCTCTAGTCTATCCCATTCTATTGTCTTCCTCTATTTCTTTGCACTGATCACTGAGGAAGGCTTTCTTATCTCTCCTTGCTATTCTTTGGAACTCTGCATTCAAATGGGAATATCTTTCCTTTTCTCCTTTGCCTTTCACATCTCTTCTTTTCACTATTTGTAGGGCCTCCCCAGACAACCATTTTGCCTTTTTGCATTTCTTTTTCTTGGGAATGGTCTTCACCATTGCCTCCTGTACAATGTCATGAACCTCCATCCATAATTCTTCAGGCATTCTGTGTATCAGATCTAATCCCTTGAATCTACTTCTCACTTCCACTGTATAGTAAGGGATTTGATTTAGGTCATACCTAAATGGTCTAGTGTTTTCCCCTACTTTCTTCAGTTTAAGTCTGAATTTGGCATTAAGGAGTTCACGGTCTCAGCCACAGTCAGCGTCCAGTCTTGTTTTTGCTGACTGTATAGAGCTTCTCCATCTTTGGCTGCAAAGAATATAATCAATCTGATTTCACTATTGATCATCTGGTGATGTCCATGTGTAGAGTCTTCCCTTCTGTTGTTGGAAGAGGGTGTTTGCTATGACCAGTGCATTCTCTTGGCAAAACTCTATTATCCTTTGCCCTACTTCATTCTGTAATCCAAGGCCAAATTTGCCTGTTACTCCAGGTATTTCTTGACTTCCTACTTTTGCATTCCAGTCTCCTATAATGAAAAGGACATCTTTTTTAGGTGTTAGTTCTAGAAGCTCTTGTAGGTCTTCAAGAATCATTCAACTTCAGCTTCTTCAGCTTTACTGTTTGGGGCATAGACTTGGACTACTGTGATATGGAATGGTTTGCCTTGGAAACAAAGACAGATCATTCTGTTGTTTTTGAGATTGCATCCAAGTACTGCATTTCAGACTCTTTTGTTGAATATTATGACTACTCCATTTCTTCTAAGGGATTCTTGCCCACAATAGTAGACATAATGGTCATCTGAGTTAAATTCACCCATTCCAGTCCATTTTAGTTTGCTGATTCTAAAATGTTGACATTCATTCTTGCCATCTCCTGTTTGACCACTTTCAATTTGCCTTGATTCATGGACCTAACATTCCAGGTTCCTATGAAATATTGTTCTTTACAGCATTGGAGTTTACTACCATCCCCAGACATATCCATAATTGGGTGTTGTTTTTGCCTTGGTTCTGTCTCTTCATTCTTTCTGGAATTATTTCTCCACTGATCTCCAGTAGCATATTGGGCACTTATAGATTTGGGGAGTTCATCTTTCAGTGTTCTATCCTTTTGCATTTTCATACTTTTCATGGGGTTCTCAAGGCAAGAATACTGGTTTGCCATTCCCTTCTCCAGTGGACCACATTTTATCAGACTTCTAATCTACTTCCATTTAGATTACGGCAATGGCCTCGAACTTGGCCTCACATCCTTCATCAATCTGTTCTCTATACTGCTGCCAGAATGATCTTTCCAGAACACGATTATTACCCACATTGAAAATTGTTCAATGATTTCCTGTTTTCCTCAATAAAAAGTAAAAATTCCCTTCACATGGCCTACAAGACATTTATGATCTGGCAGTACTTGTATAGGTCTTTGATACCCTAAAATTGTAAATGGTCCACCTATAGCAAATATCTGAGTTTTTGGAAAAGTTTGTGTTCTCTAACTTTCTAGGCCTTTCACATACTATTTTCTTCATGTAAAACTCCTTCTCTTCCCCTCTTTAAAACTGGTTAACTGCTACTCTACAAGTATCTGTAGTACCAATATTGAAATACCATTTATCTAGATAACTCTGCATAATATTATGGATAAAATTTTACCATTCATTTTAGTGATTTTTAAAATGCCCTATCAGTGAGAATTAAATGAGCAGGTAAAAATATTTTTATTAGTGATATCAGAAACAGTAATATATAATGCTTCATTTTGTATTGACAGAATTTTTATTCTTTTTATGTTTGCATTGTCATTTTCGGCTCTTAGAAATTGTTAAAGCAATCATCAGATATGTATAATAATTTAGAAAATTCTCTAAAACTATTATTAATGAGTTATGATGAAAGGTCCCTAAAGTGTCTTGGGATCATTTGTTCTTCCTGGTATAACGGCATCATATCTCTTAACAGCTGGCTTATCCAAAGAACATACAGACAAGGAGAGAGTACATTTTTCATGAGATATTACCAATGATACCTAAATGTCTCAAGTTTTTAAAAAGCAATGCTCATTTTATAAGATTAATAACCATGTTTTTAAATGTTCCAATTTAATGAGCATGTTCTGCTTTTTATTTAACCCAGGACTAGTTTCATGTAAATTGTTAGCCTTTTAGTTTTATTACCAACTGGGTAAGCCAACCTAAGCAAATGAAGACTAATAGCCTAGTAAATGTTCTATGGATCTGAGGGTGGATTTGAACATTGTACTATATCCTGAACAAACAAGACATGAAGCCCAGATGTTGTATTAAGGAACAAATGAGGTCATAAGCACAATCTGTATTTCCAGCAGGCGGAGTTGGGCCTTGGCAAGGACCCAGTCAGCTGCTAAGGGCAAAGGGGTTCTTAGAGCAAAAAGTGGGGATGTGGTCTGGGATCACTGAAGTGAGAACGACTACTTCTGAGGACCAACTTCATACCGGGTACCTTGCTAAGTGCTTTACTCTGAAGGAAAACTGCTCCAAATTGTCAGCAAGAATACAATCTCACAAAAAGCAGCAGTAATGCCCACCCAAAGAAAGTTATCACAGATTTGTTTATACCTTTTGTCTTAAGGGGGAAAATGGATTTTATCTTGTTGTAGACAAAAAAGACCTTTGATCTATCTTTAGCAACTTTCAAGGCTCATTTTATAAGTTTTCCACCATTAAAATGTTTTTATCCTCTGTGATATTAAGACATTTTGTTAGGATGTTGAAGAAGTCATATTTAAGATATTAGATCATGTTATAATATAGGGAAAGCATGGCCAACACTTCTTACATTAATGTGATAATTCATTTACTCAGCAAATATTTGTGGTAATAATTTCTCTGTGGAGGTGCTGTTCTAGGTGTTGAACATAGCGTAGTGAGCAAAACACATAGTTCTTGTTCTCAAGGAGTTAACAGTCTAGGGAGGAAGCAGACCCCATGCAAATGACCACAGAAATATTTAGCACAGCAGGTATGAATCTCAACTCAGAAATTCAGGAATCCAAGGAATATGTTTTCTATAATTCAGTTTCTAACTTCAAGTCTTCATTTCACTCACCTGGCAGAAATAAACAACACACCAAAAAAAGTTAATGTTACTATCTCTCAGAGTTGGTTTTATTCCATTTCCAGGACAAAATTCTAGCATCTTACTCTATGCCAAGGCCCATCTATCATCAAAGTGCTGCTTCTTGAAGGCTCATTAATCATCCTCTGCTGCTGGTTTTTCAGTTCCAGTGCTTGTTTGCTGTTCCTGCACATCATTCATCCCATGGAGAATGGTTTTCTGAGGTTGCCTATGACCCCTCCTAGATCTTACTGCTTCCTGAACAGTATTTGACAGAAGTAGGACATTGGCCCCTGCTGCTCCATGAACCCACAGGTCTCTCTTCTCCTCATTCCCCTCCCTCTCTGGCCCTGCACATTCCCCTTCACATTCAAGATATTTGGAGCAGATTTAGCCTGGCTGGGTGGCAGGTCCTATAGGCAGGAGCTCCAAAGTGTTTCTCCTGAGAGTATGAGGTATGAACTGAGATCTGAAGTGTGAGTGAAGAGCTAACACACTGAAGAGGAGGGAGGAGCGAGGAGATTGCTCCCAGCAAACGGGGTCCATATGGCAGGTCTAACCGCAGGGGATAAAAACTGAGAAAAACTGCTAGAAGCATTATTATTTGGAGATAAAACCATAATTACAGAAGAATACATACCCTTTTTAACTTATATGCAGAGTACACCATGAGAAATGCTGGGCTGGAGGAAGCACAAGCTGGAATCAAGATTGCTGTATGTTTTGGTGTCTAAGACCTCGGCAAACCATATAGACATGAACCATTGACTACACAATAGTGGAAAATGTATAAGAGCTGCTCAAAGCTTTGGGTTTAAGTTCAGGTCTCTAGGTGAAGTTCAAGTTACCAGATATATGGTCTTTGGCAAATGATACCATCTCTTTAAGCCTTAATTATATCATCTAGAGGGCTTCCTAGGTGGCTCGGCAGAGAAGAACCCACCTGCCCATGCAGGAGACACAGTAGACAGGGTTCAATCCTTGGGTCAGGAAGATCCCTGGAGGAGGAAATGGTAACCCACTCCAGTATTCTTGCCTGAAAATCCCATGGACAGAGGAGCCTCGAAGACTACAGTCCACAGGGTCTCAGAGTCAGACATGACTGTGCTACTGAGCATGCATGCACATATCATCTGGAAAATAAAGATTATGGTAATAATACTTCTTGCCCCACCTGTCTCATGGGATCATTGTAAGGGTATATAATGCGACAATGGACTTGAAGTTGTTTTGCAAAATGCAAAGAACTTTAACATGCACATTGTTACTAGCATGTTGATAGCAATCTATTCACAGTAGCATGCAATATTTTGAGAGACTCCTACTGGGACAAAGTAGCAAATACTAGTGTTTTATCTCTCATTTATAATTGTAAGTAACTATAACACAACAGACTGGTTCCAAATAGGAAAAGGAGTACGTCAAGGCTGTATATTGTCACCCTGCTTATTTAACTTATACGCAGAGTACATCATGAGAAACGCTGGGCTGGAAGAAGCACAAGCTGGAATCAAGATTGCTGGGAGAAATATCAATAACCTCAGATATGCAGATGACACCACCCTTATGGCAGAGAGTGAGGAGGAACTAAAAAGCTTCTTGAAGAAAGTGAAAGAGGAGAGTGAAAAAGTTGGCTTAAAGCTTAACATTCAGAAAACTAAGATCATGGCATCTGGTCCCATCACCTCATGGGAAAGAGATGGGGATACAATGGAAACAGTGTCAGACTTTATTTTGAGGGGCTCCAAAATCACTGCAGATAGTGACTGCAGCCTTGAAATTAAAAGATGCTTACTCCTTGGAAGGAAAGTTATGACCAACCTAGATAGCATATTAAAAAGCAGAGATATTACTTTGCTGACAAAGGTCCGTCTGGTCAAGGCTATGGTTTTTCCAGTGGTCATGTATGGATGAGAGAGTTGGACTGTGAAGAAAGCTGAGCACCGAAAAATTGATGCTTTTGAATTGTGGTGTTGAAGAAGACTCTTGAGAGTCCCTTGGACTGCAAGGAGATCCAACCAGTCCATCCTAAAGGAGATCAGTCCTGGGTGTTCATTGGAAGGACTGATGCTGAAGCTGAAACTCCAATACTTTGGCCACCTGATGTGAAGAGCTGACTCATTGGAAAAGACCCTGATGATTGGAGGGATTGAGGGCAGGAGGAGAAGGGGACGACAGAGGATGAGATGGCTGGATGGCACCACCGATTTGATGGGCATGAGTCTGAGTAAACTCTGGGAGTTTGTGATGGACAGGGAGGCCTGGCGTGCTGCGATTCATGGGGTCGCAAAGAGTTGGTCACGACTGAGCGACTGAACTGAACTGAACTTACACGGAGGTAGGGTGCTAGAGAAGACTCTGGAGAGTCCCTTGGACAGCAGGGAGATTACACAGCTGCTGCTGCTGCTAAGTCACTTCAGTTGTGTCCGACTCCTTGCGATCCCATAGACGGCCGCCCACCAGGCTCCCCCGTCCCTGGAATTCTCCAGGCAAGAACATTGGAGTGGGTTGCCATTTCCTTCTCCAATGCATGAAAGTGAAAAGTGAAAGTGAAGTCGCTCAGTTGTGTCCGACTCCTTGCGATCCCATAGACGGCCGCCCACCAGGCTCCCCCATCCCTGGAATTCTCCAGGCAAGAACATTGGAGTGGGTTGCCATTTCCTTCTCCAATGCATGAAAGTGAAAAGTGAAAGTGAAGTCGCTCAGTTGTGTCCGACTCTTAGCGACCCCATGGACTGTAGCCCACCAGGCTCCTCCATCCATGGGATTTTCCAGGCAAGAGTATTGGAGTGGGGTACCATTGCCTTCTCCAGATTACACTAGTCAATCCTAAAGGAAATCAACCCTGAATATTCATTGGAAGAACGGATACTGAAGCTGAAGCTCCAATACTTTGTCTACATAATGTGAAGAGCCAACTCATAGGAAACAACTTTGATGCTGGGGAAGATTGAAGGCAGGAAGAGAAGGGGATGACAGAGGATGAGATGGTTGGATGGCATCACTGACTCAATGGACATGAATTTGAGCAAGCTCCAGGAGATGGTGAAGGAAAAGAAAGCCTGGCATGCTGTAGTCCATGGGATCACAAAGAGTTGGACATGACTGAGCGACTGAACACCACTACCACTACCATCACCACAGAGATGAACCTAATGAACATACTAAGTATGATGTACAACTATATACTAGCAAATACAATCTTCCTTCCCTACACAAGTTGGAAGGGCGGCTAAGAATTTACTCTCAGAACTCTCAGTAAGTTCTTCATGGGACATGCCTAGTAGAGAATGACCAAAGGAAATAATGAATACCTAGCACAAAAACCTAAAGTCAGCCCAGTCACCACTCTTTTCTTAGGCCCTTAACCAGGATAAAATGAGTCGACTAACAATTCTTGAATATTTATGGTAAACTCTACATTCTATCAGGAAACGTCATCAGGAAACGCAAATTAAAACAATAATGAGGTATCACTACACATCTACTAGAATGGCCAATATTTGGACCACTGGTGATACCAAAGTTGGCAAAAATGTGGAGCAACAGGAACTCTCATAAATTGCTGGTGGGAATGAAAAATGGTATAACCACTTTGGAAGACAGTTCAGGGTTTTGTTTTTTTACAAAACTAAATATACTCTTACCATATGATCCAGAAATTGTACTCCTTGGTATTTTCTCAAAGAAGGTGAAAACTTATTCTACATAAAAACCTGTGCATGGATGTTTATAGCAACTTTAATCATAACTGCCCAGTTTTTAAAGCAAGCTAAATGTCTTTCAGTTGGTGAATGACAAACTGTGGTACATTCAGACATTGGACATTATTCAGCCCTAAAAAAGAATTAACTATAAAGCCACGAGCAGACATAGAAAAACCTTAAATTCATATTATTACATGAAAGAAGTCAATCTGAAAAGGCTATGTATTATATGATTTCATACAATGGAATAGATTCAGTTCAGGATCAGTTGCCTAGGATCCAAGAAGAATAAAATGGATTTGCTTTTCATTTAGGCCTGATGAGCAATGAGAATAGAATATGTGAAAATTTTCTAAAATAAAAAATATAAAATAAAAAGAGACACATTTTTTTCAATTACATTTTTATTTTGTTATACAAAGTTTTATGGGAAGTCCAAACCTTAAAAAAAAAAAAAAAAAAGACAAAGAATTAATGACTTAAACCACTAGAATATTTATAATTTATAAATCCTAATAATCTGAACATTTATAATCCTTATAACCTTATCTAAGCTTTCAGTCCACCTAAAAATTGCCTTTCTTTTGTTTAAAGGATGGCTCCAAAGAAATGAAGATTGTGAATGGATACTCGTAAAAAGTAATTCCCACTGTTGCACTGATTCCATTCTGTTTTTAACATATATTACTTTTCAGACAGTTTAGTGACTTTCAAGTGCCTTATGCTCTCCTCTCCACTTAGAATGCTTTATAGAACAGGCTATACTGCCCTATCATCTCAGTTAACAAACACCAGGACTTTTTAAAACAAAGAGCAAGGAACACACTGTTGCCATCTATATTTGAAGGAGTTGCTGCCTCCCATTCCTCCTATTTCTATAAGGTTGCTCTACAACTGTTCACAAAATAACATCCCAATGGAAACTATAGTTCAGGGACTCTCTATATTTTATCTGGACCTACTTAAGTCTGGGCTTAAAACCCAGAGCAGATTCTGAAGGATGCAGAGAAGAATGCCCTGATGTGTCCTGGGCTAGTTCTTATTTCTGAATTAGGAGTGTGATGCCTGCTGGCCAAACAATGTAATTCTGACATTGGCTGTCATGTCTTTTGCTAGTTAAATAGTTTAACTCAGTTCTATAGCTATACCTCTCAGATCTAAGAATATAAAGTTCTTATTTAAAATTGGGTTTGAATATCCAATATTCTCATAATGCTAACAGCTGCAAATTTATAAACACTGGAAAACAGAGCTCGGAAAGCAGAAAGCTAGAAGTGTATGGACCTTTTGTCTTAATAAAGATTGTGTTTTAAGTAATAATCCTAATCATAAGCTTTGCTTCTAAAGGAATAACAATTTCTAACCTATTTGGATATTTTACAAGTACATACTTATAATGTACTTGGAATATGACAAAGAAAAAGAATAGAAATAAATTTCAAAAATTAAGAAAAATACAATGAAACTCTTACAGTTAGCTCAAATAATAAAACTAATCACATTTATCTGAAGTAAAAGTTCATAAAAAAAATTTAGATGGAAGTTATACATCAAGTAGTGTTTTCTATAATCAAAATCCCAGCCTACTTCATACAAACCAGATTGCTGGTTATTAAACATTGTTCTACTACTGATGATGAATTATGCTTGACTTGACTTGGGCCCAAGCAAAGTCACTATTACATCTCCCTGAAAAGAAAAAAAGTTACACAATTAAAATGCAATAAAATACAAATTAGAGGTAAAGTAGTGTTTAAAATGCCATTTAAAATTTATAAGCTAGTGATACACATATAAAGAGCATCCAATAGAACTATAAAAGGAAACAAACCAAGTTAAGTTTAAATAATAACATTTACTTCCTAGTATGAATTGCTCTTTCCTTTGAGAGACTTTCTTAATGAAGTTTGATAAACAATTTTATAAGGATTCAGTAAAGGGACAATTTTGGCAGCTCCTGTTTAGCTTTAATGCTTAATCCTCAGTTTTTTCATCTGTAAAATCACTTTTAGTCTTAATGCTACCTTAAGCTCTTTGTTGATCTGTAGTGTTTCATTAGAGAGAGTAAAATGTCTGAATTTCTGTGTGGACTGGTATTTCATTTAATAATAATGATCTTTGTATCAAAGGGGTAAATGAAACCAAAGACGGGAGGTGAGTTTTCAGGAAAGACACAGTAAAAAGATGGGAATTGGAAGAGAAGGCTAGGATTTTCTCTATCACATAGAAAAGTTGATCTTGAGGAAATCACTGATATCTGGGAATGTTAGTTTCTTTAAATGCATAATGAAAATATTAACATCCAGTTCCAAAGATTGTTGTAAGAGATGATTGAGCTAATGTAGTTGAAGGTGTTTTATAAACTGTAAAGAGTTATAAGCACCATAGATAATGTTATGTAAATCAGTTCTTATCTTTTAGCTTATACTATACTCTCTTCGGCACCTCCCTATCCTTTTTTTTTTTCATTTATTTTTATTAGTTGGAGGCTAATTACTTTACAATATTGTAGTGGTTTTTGTCATACATTGACAAAAATGTATGACATCATGACTCAGCCATGGATTTACAAGTATTCCCCATCCCGATCCCCCCTCCCACCTCCCTCTCCACCCGATGCCTCTGGGTCTTCCCAGTGCACCAGGCCCGGGCACTTGTCTCATACATCCAGCGTGGGCTGGTGATCTGGTTCACTCCCTATCCTTTCAACCTCTGACACACCAAATCAATTGCTAAACTGGCAAACAGAGAGAGTAGCACTGTATACAATCATGCACGCTGTGCATGCCTGCATTCTAAGCCACCTCAGTAGTGTCTGACTCCTTGTGATCCCATGGACTGTAGCCTTCCAGGTTCGTCTGTCCATGGGGTTCTCCAGGCAAGAATACTGGAGTGGGTAGCCTTTCCCTTCTCCAGGGGATCTTCCTGACCCAGAGATCGAACCCAGGTCTCTTATATCTCTTGCATTGACAGTTGTTCTTTACCATTGAGCCACAAGGGAAGTCCACAATATATACATACCATTGTGGCTCAGCTGGTAAAGAATCCGCCTGCAATGCGGGAGACCTGGGTGCTATCCCTGGGTCGGGAAGATCCCCTGGAGAAGGGAAAGGCTACCCACTCCAGTATTTTGGCCTGGAGAATTCCATGGACTGTATAGTCTGTGGGGTCGCAAACAGTCGACATGACTGAGTGACTTTCATACACTTGACTATCACACTCTATATACAATATCATGTATAAAATAGATAGCTAGTGGAAAGCTGCTATATAACACAGGGAGCTCAGCTTGGGGCTCTGTGAGGGGTGAGATGGGGGGTGGGAGGGATGCTCAAACCTACCTAGATCTAGTTCAGTCTCTCATTGGGTAGATTAGTAGACATTACTATAGCTTGTTCAGTTTTATTTTAGTGCCTAAAATAGACCCTGTCACATAACACATGCTCAGTAAATATTTATTGAATGAATGGTCTATCTTTTCTGCCTTCAATGTCTCTCAGCATTAATTTATACATATATATATACACACACACACACACACACATATACATACACACACGTGTGTGTATGTATGTGAATGTGTTTGTATTTTTGAAGATTTCACTTCTCTTTTTTTCTCTTAATTTGGGGAAAAAAATGTACATTCAAAAGTACGAAGGAAAAGATGCAAGCATTAGTATACTGAAACATAAGAGTAGAAACAGTATTTAGGAGTGATTCTCTACAGGCTGCCGCCAGAAAAGGAGTTGGTTCATGCCACTGAAATTGACTTCTGCCAAGTGCTTAAGCCATAATTCTGTTCAATGCAAGACTTAGGCCCCCAGCTACCAAGCCCCAGCGCACCAAGAGAGGAGCTGGTGCTTCAAACAACAATAAATGCTAATGTGGTGGTAAGTCCTGTCAACATCCAGCTACATCATAAACTTGTAACTGCAAGGTCTGGACCCCAACCTCCTGTTCATATCAGGCACGAGGCTGATGCATTACCGTAAACATGAGCCCTGAATCGGTAGGATAGGGCTAGAACCAATGTCCCGCCATGTCCTGTGACAATGATATTCTGACCCTTGGTCACATTGGGAGGGTCCAGAGTTTCAGAAATTATGTCGCTTAAAACCTCCACAGCCCTTTCTCCTTCTGTGCAAGATCAGAGAAAGTGATGGGCAAGAGAAGATGAGCAGGTGTTGTGGCCCTAAAGTTGCTATTGACCCTTTCTACATGGGTTTCTTTCAATGAACCCTATTCCAGTACACTCGATGCATGGGCTGTCTGGTACTTGGCCTTTGTGAACTACATATCTACCCTAAAACAACAAATGTCATCTTTGCCTTGAATATTTTTTAGTAAAATAAATAAAACTTTAAAGATGAAGTTCTTTGTACCCCTCTCCAATTCTATTCTTCCCTCACCTTTCATTTCCCAGAGGTAGCTTTTATCATAAATTTGGTATACATATTTCCTGTATGGTGAAACCATATGACTAGCAAATTTTTTATTAACTCTTGGTTAAAATTAACAGAGAAATTGTAGGTCATAACATTACATGGTATGACATCTTTATGGGAAATAATGGTTTGACATTAATTATTTTGAGACTTTAAATTATTATTATGATTACAATTCTTCACTGAAAAGCTAAGGAGGAAGTGTACCAGTTAAGCTTGTGGTCAGTTATAATTAACAAAAAATCTGATTAATGATTTTTTGTTTCATCTTTCAGAAATATATAACCCCCTGAACCTTTAAAATTCAATGGCCAAAAAGAATGAAAACTTATTTGTATTAGGAAACTGTATTTATTTACTAATGTATGTAATATATTTGTTAAAAGAAAACTTTTGCTCACCAACATTGAAATCATTTACATACACCGCCCCTCTCCCCACCACACACACTTGTTTTTTGAAAACATTCAGACTCTCTGAACTTAGCCTTCTGCTTACAGAGTATACTGCTCAAAATAAAAGATGTCTCTAACTGATTAAAATCAAAACACAAAAATGAAAATTTTCTTTCACATTCTAATCTATATAATTTTCTTTTACTAACTATAAATATAACAAGTAAAGGACTTAATTTTGAGTTGTGTGTCTAAATAATATTACATAAATCATAACATATTGTATTTACCTTCTGACAATTTACTTTTTTTTTTTTACAATTTGCTTTTGTCATGCAACACTGTTTTTTAAGATTTGTTCAAAATTTGTCAAATTGACATATTGAAATATATATCAAACTTTTATATTGTAGTCATTTATGTGATTATGCCACATTTTATTTATTCAATATCCCACTGATGATCATTTAGATTGTTTCAAATTTATCAGTATAGAAACAAGGCTGTTATGAGCATTCTTTTCTCATTAGCACGTCTTTCAGACCACTACCAAGAAACTAAACAAAGCCCTAGGAGATATACAGAATCCAAAGATGTCATTTAAACATCTAGAACAATTATAGTTCTACAAGATAGGAAAACTGTTGTAATTTAGAATGACACAGTCAATAAATGAATTGAAATGAATCAAGATGCAGCAACACATTCAGAGTTGCAGACTTCCAAGAAAATATGTGATATGAAGGTAATATGTAACCAGACTTGAAGAGAATGGGCTTTGAGACACCTACATATGGAGGGTGTTGACAAAACAACTGAAATAGGGCTCAGCCTGGCAGCCGAGGTAGTCGGGAAAATGCCCTTGAACATCTACTATCAATATGCATCCAGGACAGTTGAGAAAATAATCTCCAAACTACTTGGAATGTTTCACTCATTTCTTTATTGGGAAAACATGTTTGCCCTGAGAAGAATAAAGACTGAGTATAGAATAATGCAGCAAATCAAACAGGTAATTATAATATTTTTGTATTAAAGCATTTATACATGCTTGGTATTTTAAATATTCATTATATATAAAATAATTTGTCATATTTGATTAACAAATAAGCTTATGATTCTAATGAAAATTACCTATAATGTAATTAGGTAATTGATTTCAATTTGTAATCATAGATTGAAATATTATTAATTTGTAAAAAGCATTGGGACATTTAGGAAAATTTAAGATTCAGCATATTCAATATTTTAAACTTATTAAGCTAATAGGAATTCCTTAAGTATCTGAGATTTGTTTGCCCTAAGACAATTGAAGTATTTAAAATCCAATATATTAAATTTATAAATGCAATTTAAAAGATTCAAAGAAATGTAATTGTTACAAAAACTCACTTAAAAGTATTTATTAAAGTTTCCTAGACTTAGAATAATAAAATATATAATATAAGAATTTAAGGTGAACTAAGACTAAGTTTTTTTTAAATTTTGTAATGTGAATGTTTTAAGTGAACCTGAACTGAGTTATCGTCTCTGTCTAAAAGAAACATTAAAAAAAAAAAATCATATTGCCACTCATATTTCCCTTAGTACACATGTGCAAGAGAATCTCATGGTATCACTGGCTTACATGATATCTGAAATTTCAGTTTTATTGAATTGCTTTCCAAAGAGGTCATGCTAATTCATATTCCCATGATCCCTGCGTAAGAATTCCTAGTTCCCTACAACTCTGCTAATGCTTGATATTAACTAATATTTTAATTTTGGTAAATCTGATCAATATTAACTGTTATCTTGTAAAATTTTAATTGCACATTTCCTCATTATTCATGAGAATGAATGTTGCTTTACAAGTTTATTCGATAATTTAGTTTCCTCTGCTCTGAGTTAATATTTTATACGTTGCTCATTTAAAAAATTGAATCATTCTTATTGTCTTGTAGGAGTTTTTACATACACTGGATATTAAATGTCTTTCATATATCTTGGAAATTTCTTCTTCCAATCTGTTGTTTTTAACTTGGAATATGAAATCCTGGACAGAAAATATGAATTTTGACAAAATAATCATACAAAAAATAATTGAGATTTATAGAGATTTTCCTATGTGCCAGTAACAGTTCTAACCACTTTGCACATATTAACTCATTCTTTTTTTTCCTATGTAGCAGACTTTATTAAACGTTTAAGAAAGTGGATGGAACAAGTTTGCCTTACAGACGCCAAAACAACTTAAAATTAAATTATAAACACCAGGGTACCTAAAAGGCCATCCCTTCCATTTTTTTTTTTTTTTTTTTTACCAAACTGAAACTTTTTT
Organism: Muntiacus reevesi; assembly: GCF_963930625.1. Lineage (NCBI taxonomy): Eukaryota > Metazoa > Chordata > Mammalia > Artiodactyla > Cervidae > Muntiacus > Muntiacus reevesi. The sequence continues at coordinate 137,916,235 of NC_089249.1, read as the reverse complement.
TTTTTTAACTAAACTGAAATGTTTTCATTCTTTCTAACAACCTTTGATTCTAGTGCCAATATTATACCTATTTTACAAATAAAGAAAAGGAAAAAATTTGAAAAAAAGTAGGAGATTTGGGGTGGTCATTTTTTAAAAATCTATCCTGACTTTAAATTATTAACACATTATCCTACAGTTTCTTTTAGGAGTTTGTTTATTTTCCCCCATAGTCTTCAATCCATTTGCCATTCACTATTACACAAAATGTGAGATGGGGATTTAATTTTTTCCCCGTTTGTCACTTCTGGAATTGTAAACCTTAAGTAGCTTTTAGTAATCTGTAGGAAAGTGGAAGTTGCTCAGTCCTGTCAGACTCTTTGTCATCCCATGGACTCTACAGTTCATGGAATTCTCCAGGCCAGAATACTGGAGTGGGTAGCCTTTCCCTTCTCCAGAGGATCTTCCCAACCCAGGGATTGAACCCAGGTGTCTGGCACTGCAGGTGAATTCTCTATCAGCTGAGCCACAAGGAAAGCCCAAGAATACTGGAGTGGGTAGCCTATCCCTCCTCCAGCAGATCTTCCCGACCCAGGAATTGAACCAGAATCAGACCACGGTCCCCTACATTGCAGGTGGATTCTTTACCAACTGAGCTATCAGGGAAGCCCTGGTAACCTATGTAATAAAGATCAAATTCCTCATCTTGGCAGTCATATATTTTCTGGTCCTAAATGGCCTAACTGGTCCTTTTGTTGCTCTTTTCTCAAGCGATCTCTTCACCAGTCAAAAAGTCTACTCACGATGTCCTTAAAATGCCAAGTTCAGTTCAGTTCAATCGCTCAGTCCTATCCAACTCCTTGCAACCTCATGGAGTGCAAGACGCCAGGGACCTCTTCAATTCAATATTTTTGTTCAAGCCTTTCCCTCAGTCTGGAATAACAGTTCTACTCTCTTGTCTACAGGAAAAATCCTGATCCTCCAAAACATTGTTGAAATTCAGTCTCCTGTGTGAAAGCCTTCCCCAATGCATTCTTATTTTTTCCTTTTTCTTCTTCCTATTCTCCTTTCAAAAGTCAACTATTTTCCTGCTCTTTGTTCCTATGCTGCTAAGTCACGTCAGTCGTTCCGACTCTATAGGAGTTCATTATTTTGTTCTTTATGACCCGATTATGTTTTTTAAGTTTTTATGTTTTTTTATGTTGTTTCTTTCTTAGAAACCATATGCCTTCTTCTGTAGGTTTGTTCATTCACACATCTATTCAACATTTGCTCAATGTCTATTATGTGGTGGTATGTTAGATACTTGAATATATAAATTTCAAACAGCTCAA